>NC_090438.1:439498248-440123248 GCF_031143425.1 Pleurodeles waltl | reverse complement strand
AGGGCTTGGTTTTGGGATGTGTGGGTTGTGTTAGTGGGTTATCTGTGGGTTGTTGGGGTGATGGGTGTGAGTGTGAGGGTGGGAGTATGTGATGGCATGCAGGTGGGGTGGGGGGATAAAGTAGTAAAGATTTGCCTTACTAGAGTCCAGTCCTCCTGCTACTCCTGCAAGGCCCTCAGGATGCATGATCACCAAGACTTGCTCCTCCCTTGTTGTTAGTTGTGGGGGAGGAGGTGGGGGTCCACTGCCAGTCCTCTGTACAGCAATCTGGTGTCTGGATACCACAGAACGTACCTTCACCCATAGGTCGTTCCACCTCTTCCTGATGTCATCCTGTGTTCTTAGATGCTGTCCCACTGCGTTAACTCTGTCGACAATTCTGCGCCATAGCTCCATCTTCCTTGCAATGGATGTGTGCTGCACCTGCGATCCGAATAGCTGTGGCTCTACCCAGACAATTTCCGCCACCATGACCCTGAGCTCCTCCTCAGAGAACCTGGGGTGTCTTTGAGGTGGCATGATGTGGTGTGGGTGAATGTGTGAGGTGCTGTCTGTTGTGATGTGTGAGTGGATGTGTTCTTTGAGGTGTGTGGATGTTGTATGGGTGATGGTGTTGTGTGTTTGTGGATGCTGGTGTTGTGTTAGGTAGGTTCTCTCTCTGGCCTTCTTTAAAATTTTTGGTTGTAAGGGTTTGTGGGTGATGTGGGTGTGTGCTTTATATTGGATTGGGTGTGTGGGTCTGGTGTGTGTATGTGTATCAAGTGTGTATATTTTGAATTGTCCAATGTGGTTGTGTTTCGTTAGTGTGAGTGTATTTTGAGTGCAGCGGTGTGTACCACCAATTGTTTACCACTGTTGAAAGACCGCCGCATTGATTTGTGAGTCGTGGTACTGTGGGCATATTCCTGTTGGCGTGACGGTGTAGGTTTTGGTATCGCCAGATTATCACTGACCTTTGGTGTGGTGGACTTGTGTGGGTGTCTGTATTGTGGCGGATTTCGAGCTGCGCGTCTAATACCTGTAGCGGAATTCCGCTGCCGCAGCGGTATGTTAGCGGTCTTATGCATGGTGGAAAGCGGGATTTACTGCCAGAGTTGTAATGAGGGCCATAGTTAGAAAGGAGATGTATTCTCCTTTCCATTGCTGCCTCTCCTGTAGAGATCAGACCGTAGGAGCAGAGTTATGACCCCTGACACTAATAAAAAGTGTGAGTAGACCATGCCATTAGTACCATCTACTTTCCCTTTGTAACATGTTTTGTGCTTTGACGTTCAAGCAAAACAAAACAAAATAGCAATATGCAACAAGGATTCTCCCTCACATCACAAAAAACTTTCATTTTTTAAAATAAAATTATGTCTTCATCAGAAGCATTTTCTTTTCTTACATGGGTGTCAGCTTGTTTCTGATGGCTGCACTGTAAAGGTACTGAGGTCATCTGGTCTGTGCTGATGGACACACTAAATTATTTCAAGATTGCTGTGCCATTGAACTGTTTGGTTTTCAGCTCAATTTGTGTTTTTGCAAGCATTTATTAGCAACCACTGATTACTCTGGACAAAATAACAAATTTACTCCTGAGTCAGCCTACATACTGCAGGACTAAGGAATGCCATTTAATCAAGCTTGTCTCTCACTTTTTTCTTACCTTTGCAAACTACCCTTTTTAAGAAACAACTCGGGATGGGAGGACCTAGAAAAAACATGGAATGCAACAGCTCCTACTAAACTGCCAAAAGGAGTGGACAGGAGAGTCAAACAAAGCGTTGGGCTACATTGGCTCAAAAAACAGTGGATTAGAGTAGGTGAATTTCAAAAGAATTTGAGAGAAATCACTTATTGGTTTCATTATCTCTGCATCTGTTCAATGTGTATGCATGACCATTTTTCCTAATCATTGCCCCATGCCACTTCTAATTCTAGAGGTGTACTAATGATACTCAGATCAGTTTGAAAAAGAATTGAAGTTGAACACAACATGACTAAGGGGGTCATTACAACCCGGGCAGACGGTGTTAAAGGTGCGGTAATACCGTAAACAGGCCGGCGGACAAAAAAAGGGAATCATGACCGTGGCGGAAACCGGCAACATAGACAGCCACTTTAACACTCCGACCGCCACGGCGGTTCAGACAAACAACGCAGCGGTCACCATCAACAGACAGGCGTAAGACAATGTACCGCACACAGTATCACAACCCGCCAATCCGCCACCTTTTCCGGGGTGGATTCACCGTGGATAAAAACACGGCGGAAACAGCTTTTGCAATGGGAAAACGATCACCTTCTACACACTCCACGAGGAAGGAGGACACCGTGGAGCCGGAATTACAAATCCTACCTGCCCTTGTCTTCCTGCTCATTTATGAACACAAGCAATGGCGGTGGCGAAGACAACAGTGAGTACTGCACCTACGACATAGGGGAGGGGGGAGGCAAAAGTAAGGGGGACACACACAAAACACTCCCACCCCCACCCTCGCACATTATAACACACAGGTATGCATGTCAAAACATCACAGTAACAACCCACAACCCCCCCGGAAGAATGCAAAGACCAAAGGAAATCAGTCGATAAATTGTAATGTATCAAATTACAGTTACCAAATATATACAGATATAAATATATACACAATCAAAAGTATATACATTACGAGAAGCAGTGCAGGTATGCACATATCAATGTCCGTGCACCACTGGTCCAAAAATGCATGGGCGAGGCCCACAATAGATACCTGTCCACAAACGGAGAGAACACTGCTGGGGCATTACAACAGGCACCTCAGGGGGAAGGGGGGGCACCTAAGCCGGATTACAGCACCACGCCAGATCCACGAAGGGGCTCCATGCCCATTGATGTATCCTGGGGAGTGCGAAGCAACAGTCTCTCAAGTCTTTGCAGTGGGTGGTTTTCCCACTGTACCATCCTGGGGAGTGCAGAGCCACAGTCTCTCAAGTCTCTACAGTGGGTGGGCTGCTCACTGTTCCATCCTGGGGAGTGCAAAGCCACAGTCTCTCAAGTCTCTACAGTGGGTGGGTTGCCCACTGTACCATCCTGGGGAGTGCAAAGCCACAGTCTCTCAAGTCTCTACAGTGGGTGGTTTGCCCACTGTACCATCCTGGGAGTGCAAAGCCACAGTCTCTCAAGTCTTTGCAGTGGGTGGTTTGCCCACTGTACCATCCTGGGGAGTGCAAAGCCACAGCCTCTCAAGTGGATGACAGTCTCCACTGGTTCTGGAGGGGGAATGGTGCCCGCACTGCATTTAGCTCCCCGTGACGGTTCCTGTACCTTCACAGTCCCAGCTGTACATGGGATAATGATGCTTGATGTGGCGGTGATTCCCTTGTTCAGCGGTGCTTTGCCTTGGCGGTCTCTGATCTGTTCAGCAGTTCTCTGCCCTGTTCAGCGGTGCTGAGCACCGTCGAAGTGAGTGGCCCCCATCCCTGCCCTTGCCATGTGGCACATGCATTCACAGTCCGTCATGTTCACTGCACTCTGCCCCCTTCCCTCTTACAACCAGCCCTCTCCACCCAGGCACAGCCCATACAACGTGCTCCCTGTGTACTTACCTGTTGGTCTGGAGGACCGTAGAGTAGCGTGTACTGGGGGAGGACCCCGTCCACAAGCTTCTCCAACTCCTGAGCAGTGAAGACAGGGGCCCTTTCCCAGACGCAGCAGCCATTGTCTCTTCCAGACCGAGGTCACAGCAGCACTTGCAGTGTAGGTCCTCTCCTGTCGAAGATCAGGTATCAAGTGATTGAACAGATAGAAAATGGCGGTCACTTCCGCGGCGGTGACGTCTGCGGCGGTGCGTATCATCACCGCCGGCGCACTTCATCATTGGCTCCTGGAACCCATGGGGTCCAATGTTAACCAATGCAGTATTGCGCTGCGGTCTTCGACCACCTACCGCGACGGTGTACAACGCCAGCGCAGTTACCTCACATCCCACTGTCCCAGTTTAGAGGTCAGGCCGCCGCCATTTCAGGGGTCCACATGGCTTAATTTGCAACTGCGTCACACATACCTGGGCCTACACTCGACACACATACAAGAAGAATTGTTGTCTTTGGTGTCGTGTTCTGTGTATCTGTGGATAGATACATGGGATTTCGTTGACTCTGTTGTCGCTGTTGTCCTTCCTAGGCACCGTCAGCTTGGGCATTTGAGAAGATGGCGGAATCCTCTGGTGTACCGACCGCTGGTGGACCTGTTGACAATGGAGGAGCGACATTTACTCATCACCTGCAGGTTTGACCGTGCCACTATCCAGGAACTATGTACCCAGTTGGAGCCAGACCTGATGTCACCAATCCGCCATCCCACAGGAATCCCCCCTCAAGTGCAAGTGCCCTCAGTGCTCCATTTCCTTGCAAGTGGTTCCTTTCAGACAACAGTGGCCATGCCATCAGGGATGTCCCAGCCTATGTTTTCTAACGTGTTGTCCAGAGTGTTGTCTGCCCTGCTGAAACACGTAAGGAGCTACATAGTTTTCCCTCAGGTGGAGGATTTGCCTACAGTGAAAGGTGACTTCTATACCCTGGGACATATCTCCAACATCATAGGTGCTATTGATGGCACCCATGTAGCTCTGGTTCCCCCCCAACAGCAGTGAACAGGTGTAGAGGAACAGGAAGAGTTATCATTCCATGAATGTACAGATGGTATGTTTGGCAGACCAGTACATCTGCCAGGTAAATGCTATGTTCCCTGGATCAGTGCATGACGCCTACATACTGTGCAATAGCAGCATCCCTTATATGATGGGTCAACTCCAGAAGCACCAGGTGTGGCTATTGGGGGACTCTGGTTACCCCAACCTGACCTGGCTATTGACCCCAGTGAGGAATCCCAGGACCAGGGCAAAGGAACGCTACAATGAGGCCCATGGGCGGACTAGGAGGGTGATCGAACGCACCTTCGGCCTCCTGAAGGCCAGTTTCAGGCCAGGAGGATGGTCCAGATGGCGGTGTTGTGGCAGCTGTGGAGCCTGTGGAGCCTGTGGACAGTGATGAGGAGGACACTGAGGAAGAAGACATAGACAACAGGGAGTCAGTCATACGGCAATATTTCCAGTGACACACAGGTGAGAACAGTTTTCTTTTTTACATTACATTCACTTTCACACTTCTACCTCTATCCTGTCTGTCAGTGCATAGCAGTATTTGGCCACTGAGTTGTACCTTTCCAATACGGTTTCACAGGTGTGGTTAGCAACGTGTGTCATCTGCTTGCATCCTTCAAGGACTTGTGATGTGTGATATAGGTATGTCATTGATTATACATATTTACCAAATCACAGACTGACTCCAGATTGTTTTGTGGTTCAAGGGTGTTTATTTCAGTGCTCAAAAATGGAGGGGGGTAGTGATATGGTGATGGGGGACGGTGGAGGAATGTCCATGGCAGAGTCCAATCCATTAGTCACACAGGTGCAGTGCCCATATGGGCATTGGAAGTGGAGATGGGGCACTTCCAATCGGGACAGGGTAGCAAAGTGGGACAGTGGGAGGACAATCAGGGTGGTCTCATTTCTTGGTGGGGGTCTTGCCATCTTGCTCTGTCATGTTTCTGGATCTCAGGGACCGCTTGCGTGGTGGTTGTCCGTCTGCAGGGGGTGGGGTGCTGGTGTGGTGGTCCTGTGGCTCGGCGTCCTGTCCACTAGCGCCGGCGGAGGTGGTGGACAGTTCATCATCCATGCTAGTGTCAGGGGCCCCATGGAGTGCCACGGTGTCCCTCATGGTCTTTTGTATGTCCTTCAGCACCCCTACGATGGTGCCTAGGGCGGAGCTGATGGTTCTGAGCTCCTCCCTGAACCCCAAATACAGTTCGTCCTGCAGGCGCTGGGTCTCCTGAAACTTGGCCAGTACCGTGGCCATCGTCTCCTGGGAGTGGTGGTATGCTCCCATGATAGAGGAGAGGGCCTCGTGGAGAGTGGGTTCCCTTGGCCTGTCTGCCCCCTGTCGCACAGCAGCCCTCCCAGTTCCCCTGTGTTCCTGTGCCTCCGTCCCCTGGACCGTGTGCCCACTACCACTGCCCCCAGGTCCCTGTTGTTGTTGGGGTGGTGGGTTCTCCTGGGTTCCCTGTAGTGGTGGACACACCGCAGATTGATGTGTCCTGGGTACGGAGGTATGGGCCCGTGGTTGGGTGCTGTGCTGGTGTTACCAGAGGGTGGAAGGTCAGTGTTGGGCTATGCCTGTGCAAGGGGAACCGACTGTCCCGAGGCCCCCGATGGTCAGGGCTAGTCATCAGGATCCAGAAGGGCAGAGCTGCTGTCGTCACTGTGGGCATCTTCTGTGGGTGGAGTGGAGATGTCTGGACCCTCCGGTGTGGTGACGTTCCGAAGTGGTCCTGCATGGATATAAGAGCATGATTAGTGCATGTGTGTGAGTAATGGTGTGCAATGGGTGGGTGTTTGTGTACCCCAGTGCAAGCATTCCTGTGTGTGGGTTTGTGTGATGATGGTTAGGGGGTTGTTATGGGTATGTGCAGTGAGCATACTTTGGTGAGGGCTGACCATGCTTTGTTTTTGCATGCGGGGCTTGGTGTTGGGATGGGTGGTTTGTGTTATGAGAACATTAGTGAGGAGATGGAGTGATAGGGGAGGGGGTGAGGGTGGGGGTGTGTGATGGCATGCAGGTAGGGTGGGGGATATAATAGTTGAGATTGAACTTACCAGTGTCCATTCCTCCACCGACTCCTCTGAGGCGCTCTGGATGCATGATGGTCAAGACTTGCTCCTCCCACGTTGTTAGTTGTGGGGGAGGAGGTGGGGGTCCGCCGCCAGTCCGCTGTACCGCGATGTTGTGCCTGGATACCACAGAACGCACCTTCACCCGTAGGTCGTTCCACCTCTTCCTGATGTCCTCCCGATTTCTTGGATGCTGTCCCACAGCGTTGACCCTGTCGACGATTTTTTACCATAGCTCCATCTTCCTGGCTATGGAGGTGTGCTGCACCTGTGAGCCAAATAGCTGTGGCTCTACCCGTAGAATTTCCTCCACCATGACCCTGAGCTCCTCCTCGGAAAACCTGGGGTGTCTTTGGCGTGACATGAGGTGGTGTGGGTGATGTGTGGGGTGGTGTAAGTGTTGATGTGTGTGGTGATGTGTAGTGGTGTGTGGTATATTGTGCGTGTAATCTTGTATGGATGATGGTGTTGTGTGCCTCTGTGTGGTGGGGTTCTCAGTTGCTGTGATCCCTGTCTATCTGGCCTCCGTCTCTAGTTTTTTGTCATAGGGGTTTGTGGGTGATTTGGGTGTGTGTTTTATATTGTGCTGGGTGTGTGGGAGTGTTGTTTGTATGTGTATCAGGTGTGTGTATTTGGAATTGTCCAATGTGGCGGTGTTTTGGAGATGTGTGTGTATTTTGAGTGCGGCGGTGTGTACCGCATCGATTCGTGTGTCATGATAGCATGGACGTGTTTCTGTTGGCGTGACGGTGGAGGTTTTGTTTTCGCCAGTTTATCACTGACCTTTGGTATGGTGGTCTTGTGTGGGTGTCTGAGTTTCGGCGGTTTCCGAGATGTGAGTCATAATAGCTGTGGTGGAATTCCGCGGCCGTGGCAGTGTTTTGGCGGTCTTCTGCACGGCGGTAAACGCCTTTTACCGCCAATGTTGTAATGAGGGCCTAAATGTCTGGGACAAACATTGTACTGTATGAAGGAAAGTATTCTATGTTTAAACAGATATTCAAACTGATCTCTGGGAGCGATATTAACACCTATTCAATGTTACCTCTTATGTGGCCATCTGTGTTAGAATAATCCCATCGCGATATAGCAAAAGACTTGGCAATCTTGTATAAAACTGAGCAGTCATTTTCCTCCACACTTACTCTTTGTTGAAAAAGAGTAACCCAAAACAAAATGTGTTGAAGATATTGAGGAGCACATATATCATGTGAAAAATATTGAGACTGAATATTGAAGGTAAGAATATAATTTGTTTATGTCTTGTCTTTATATTGTAGATTTATTTGTGGATGCACATAATCTCATTTTTTAATTATTTAGTATTCATGTTTGTGCTATAAATTACCATTGTTTATGCTGATATTGACAATTATATAATTGTTTTCATTCTCTTGGTATTTATTCATTAAATTATAGATACATTTTTGTTTTCATAGTTAATTTTCTAGTTCAACTACACTGTTAAATAATGTAAATTCTTATTTTGCTGGTATTAATTTATGATGTGTTTTGTGTTGGAATTTTTGAGTAATAGGATGGGAAATTTTTTAAATGTGTTTTTGTAAAAAAAAAAACTTAAATTCTAAATGTTATTTTATGTAGCATTTTATTTTATATATTAATTTTGTGTTCTTAGTTTTAAATATTTATATAAAATATATCGTAAGATTTATTTCATTTGTTTAGGGAAATATATTTTATGTTTGTTTAATTATGTGTTTGCAATTTAGTTTGTATTAGTTTTGGCTAAGGAAAATTAAATCTGAGCTTTCTAATGCTTAATATTTTCTTACTGTTGCCTATGATGGAGAGTACTTCTCAGCACTTTGGAATTCCCTGCTATCATTTACATCAGAGTGGGAATAGTAAATTTAACTTGTGCAAAGTCGAACACTGTTGCTAAGTTTGGAGTGGGAATAGTAAATCAGACCCCTCCAAATTCCGACACATTCTCTGCAGTTGTTCAGATTGGAGTAATATAGTAAATTTGACACCTCTAAAACTCAGCTCTTTCCCTACTGTTGCTCTGGTTATAGTTAGAATATTGAACTTGACCTCGCTAAAGTTCAAAACATTCCCTATTGTTGTTCAGACTGGAATTTGAATATTAACTCTGACTCTTCCAGTGTCCAACATATTCACCAGTGTAGCTCAGTTTGTATTGGGAATAGTAATTCTAATAGCTCCAAAATCAAACTTTTTCCCTGTTTTTAACATTAACATGGGAATAGTTAATATAACTCTTCCAAAGTCCAACACTTTCCCTATTGCTGCTTACTTTGGAGAGGCAAAACTAAATCTGACTCCGTCAAAGTCCAGCCCTTTCCTGATTGTTTCTTATGTTGGAGTGGGCATAATAAATTTGACTACTCTAAAGTCCAGCACTTTCCTGACTGTTGTTCAGATAGGAATGAGAATAGTGAATTTGGGCCCTCCAAAGTCCAACACTTTCCCTATTGTTGTTCACGTTAGAGTGGGAATACCAAATCTGACACCTAAAAAGTCGAACACTTTCTCTGATTTTGTTTACAGTGGAGTAGGAACAGAAAATGTAACAAATTTAAAGCCAAGCACCTTGACTATTGTCCCTTTCTTTGGAATGAGAACTCCTACACATTTTATCACATTCCCGACTGTTGCTCAGGTTTGAGTGGGAAAAGTAACCCCAACCCCACCAGTTTCCAACAATTTCTGAATATTGTTTATGTTAGAGTGGCAATACTAAATATGAGCCTCCAAAGTCTAACATTTTCCCTACGTTTTGCTAACATTGGAGCGGGAAAAGTACAACTGATCATTCCAAATTGAATTTTTTATCTGAACTTTTAAGTTGTTTTAATATATACATATTTTTTCAATTAAGATTAGTTTACAATGGCCATCATCAATTGGCCTGAGCCAAACCTTAAAAACAATATGGCTCAGGATCAGTTGCCATGTCTTTCAGTTGTTCACAACTGTCCAACAACCGATGCTTGATGATCAACAGTATTGTGCAACAAACCTATTGGGAAAAAGGAGACACCTTTACTTATTGCAGTTGGCAGAGCTGTGTGCCTCAGGCAATAATCCAAACATTTACATAACAAGAATGAACAAAATGCACTTCTAGTCCTATGTTGTCATAATGTAATGAATTAAAAGCTCATTGTACCTGGAGGAGAACCCTCAGTTGACTGCTAGATACAACCTACCTCCAACAAGGAGTAGAAAGTTCACTATTTACCAGGGCAGTCATTTTTGGAAAGTGTTTCCTTGATTAAGGGCCAGAGAATCCCAGCGATTGCAACACATACTTTTTGACCCCTCCTGGGGGTAGGTAGATAGCCCAGTAGAGACCAGAAAGTTCTTTATAATGGACAATAAAAAGGGTGTGTTGGTTCCCCACCCTAGCATTGAACAATGCTCCCAGCCTAGAAGGATGGGAAATAAAAAGGGCATGTGTGTTCCCCACCCTGGCATTGAGAAAAGCTCCCAGCCTAGAAGGGGTATATATTCTGTATGCCCCTGGGGGATAGATAGGTGGGTTTACCCCAATCTGCCCCCGGAGGGCAGAAGGAAGAGGAAGACACAACAGAATTATTTTTTCAGGTAGGGAATGGTCCATTGGATAAGGGCAAATACTTTCTGTTAGACCTGGCAGCCTTAGGGTGGTCACCCCTAACATTTTGCCTGCCTCCCTCCACTTTTTGGACACTGTTTTTGCTGGTTTTTAGACTCTGCGCATTTTACCACTGCTAACCAGTGCTAAAGTGCATATGCTCTCTCCCATTAAACATGGAAACCTTGGATCACACCAAATTGGACTATTTAATTTACTTATAAGTCCCTAGTAGAGTGTTCTATATGTGCCCAGGGCCTGTAGATTAAATGCTACTAGTGGGCCTGCGGCACTGGTTGTGCCACACACTTAAGTAGCCCCCCAACCTTGTCTCAGGCCTGCCATTGCAAGGCCTGTGTGTGCAGTTTCACTGTCACTTCGACTTGGCATTTAAAAGTACTTGCCAAGCCTAAAACTCCCCTTTTTCTACATATAAGTCACCCTAATGTGTGCCCTAGGTAACCCCTAGAGCAGGGTGCTGTGTGGATAAAAGGCAGGACATGTACCTGTGTAGTTTACATGTCCTGGTAGTGTAAAACTCCCAAATTCGTTTTTACACCACTGTGAGGCCTGCTCCCTTCATAGGCTAACATTGGGGCTGCCCTCATACATTGTTGAAGTGGTAGCTGCTGATCTGAAAGGAGTAAGAAGGTCATATTCAGTATGGCTAGAATGATAATACACAATCCTGCTGACTGGTGAAGTTGGATTTATTATTACTATTTTAGAAATGCCACTTTTAGAAAGTGAGCATTTCTCTGCACTTAAATATTTTTGTGCCTTACAATCCACATCTGGCTGGGTTTAGTTGACAGGTCCTTGTGCATTTACTCAGACACACCCCAAACACAGGGTACTCAGCCTCACTTGCATTCATCTGCATTTTGAATGGGTCTTCCTGGGCTGGGAGATTGGAGGGCATGCTCCCACACAAAGCACTGCCACACCCCCTACTGGGACCCTGGCAGACAGGATTGAACTGAAAGGTGACCTGGTGCACTTCTAAGCAACTCTTTGAAGTCTCCCCCACTACGAAGGCACATTTGGGTATAAAACAGGGCCTCTGCCCTACCACCTCAGACACTTCCTGGAGAAGAAACCTGAACGAGAACCTGCACCCTGACAAGAAGAACTGCCTGGCTGCCTAAAGGACTCACCTGACTGCTTTCTACAAAGGACTGCTGCCTTGCTGTTGTCCTGCTGTCTTGCTGCTCTCTTGCTTTGCTGCAGAAGTGCTCTCCAAGGGCTTGGATAGAGCTTGCCTCCTGTTCCCTGAAGTCTCGGGACCAAAAAGACTTCTCTCTTGCAACTTGACTCCTTGTACGGCGAAACATTCAACGCACAGCTTGTTCCGTGGTGAAAAATTCACTGCACGCCGGACCGGAAAGATGCCGCTCGACTTTGCGAGGAAAAGATTGACGGGGCGCCTGTGGTGCGACCGGAACTTCGACGCACGGCCCGCCTAGACAACGGCGCCCGACTTCCAGAGGGGAAATTGCCGCAGTGCCTGCCGTGAGGGAGAAAATTCCACGCACAGCCCATCAGAACGATCCGCAGCCGGACAACAAGGCCAGGATTACACGCACAGACCCCGGGGCATCTGAAAACCCCGCGACCCACAGAGGAGACCTGTCCGCGTGCCGGAAATCCACGCAACGTCTTCCCTGCGTGAAAAATAACGACGCAAGTCCATGTGTGAAGGGGCAAAACCGACGCACACATCATTTTTCCACGCATCTCCTCCTCTGCAGCCCTTTGCGGAGATTTTTCACTCCACCGGGTACTTTGTGCTTGAAAGATACTTTGTTTGCTTTTTAAAGACTTAAGACACTTTGGGGGTTATTACAACTTTGGAGGAGGTGTTAACCTGTCCCAAAAGTGACGGTAAAGTGACGGATATACCACCAGCCGTATTACGAGTCCATTATATCCTATGCAACTTGTAATACGGCTGGTGGTATATCCGTCACATTTGGGACGGAATAACACCTCCTCCAAAGTTGTAATAACCATCTTTATAACACTTTCAGTGATATCTTTACATTTTCATATTGCATCATTTATCGTTTGACCTGCAAATATCCAGATAAATATTATATATTTTTCTAAACACTGTGTGGTGTATTTTTGTGGTGCTATATTGTGTTATTGTATGATTTATTGCACAAATACTTTACACATTGCATTTTAAGTTAAGCCTGACTGCTCAGTGCCAAGCTACCAGAGGGTGGGCACAGGATTATTTGGATTGTGTGTGACTTACCCTGACTAGATTGAGGGTCCTTACTTGGACAGGGGGTAACCAACCAAAGACCCCATTTCTAACATTGGTGATCAGCAGTGAGGATAGGACTTGTATTTGTGCAGTGACATACAGTAGCTAAGTATTTCACTACCTACCCACAGTTGAAGGTCAACTTGATTTTTATCTCTTTTGCAAATTCGTTTTTTTCCTGACAATTTTCTAAACCTAAATCCTCACTCAACATGTCTCTGGCTGGGTCTCAAGCAGGAGATTTTGACCTAGCCCTTTTGGAGACATGAACTGTCAAACAGCTAAAAGGATTCTGCAGGGAGATGAGTGTACCCACCCAAAGGGGCCTTCACAAAGGAGGACTTTCAAGTGGCGCTGAGGTCCTGGGAAGAAGCCCATTTAGAGGAGGATGCTGAGGAGGAGGAGCCAGAAAATGGCCCCTCAGAGGATTTTTTGCCATCAGTGGGTGATGTTACCAGTGCAATTGTGCCCCCTTCCAGACCAGGAAGCAGTGTCTCTGATCAAGGCCTGACCGCAAAGGAAAGGAGAGAGGAGAGGGAGTTCCAATTGCAAATGGCAAGACTGAAAATTGCGGCTCAACAGGAGGAAAGAAGGGCAGAGAGAGAAGCCCAAGCAGCTGAGAGAGCCTTGGCTGAAAATAAACTTTTGTTGGCTCATGAACTGAGTCTCAAGGAGCTGGATCTTATGGCAAGATAGTCTGAATCCAGCAGCAATGGTGGCAGCATAGAGACAGGACCTGCTGGACAAAAAGAAGGTTTGAATACCCAAAAATGTGGTGCCCAGTTTTGTGGTGGGAGATGACATAGATAAATGGTTAGCTGTTTATGAAGTTGCACTAAGGGCTCATGAGGTTCCTGAAGGGCAATGGGGTACAGCTATGTGGAGTTATGTGCCACCTTTGGGGAGGGACACACACCTCACATTGAACAGACCAGATCAAAACACATACCCTCTTCAGAAAGCCATTTTACTTGCCAGGGACAGCACCAAACTATCCACACAAACATGGGTAGATTTCTTTGACTTTTCCAATAAGGCACTGAATGGATGGGTGCGGGGCTGCAAAGTAGATGATTACACAGGATTGTATCATTTGATTCTGAGAGAGCATATGCTCAGTATTTGTTTTACAGAGTTGAGCCAGCACCTAGTAGACAGTAAGGTGACTGATCCCAGGAAGCTTGCTGAGGAGGCGGACCTCTGCACTAGTACCAGAGTGTCCAAAAAGGTATCGGGGGAACACCCACAAAGGTGGTCAGGGTTCCCATCAGAAGAAAGAGGGGGGAGAAAAACTTAAAAACAAGGAGTTCTCAAAAGGCCCCCAAAATAGTTCCCAAGGGAGTAGTGGTAACCAGTCCCGTTCTGATTCTCAAAAGAAAGGTTTTACTGACCATAAGGCAGGGAGGTACGTACCCCACTGTGCTGAGTGCAATAAGTATGGGCACTCTGAGGGCGACTCCAATTGTCCCAAGAGGGCACAGCCCCCCAAAGGAGGGCAGACACCTGGGTTGGCTAGCGTAGCGCTCGGGGACGAGATGGTCCCAATCAGTTTTGGGGAGCAGACAGAGGTAACCCTAGTGTCCCAGGGGGATGCAGAGATGGTGCCAAAAGCCCACATGCCTGCCAATACTTCCAAGTATAGATAGTGGGTCACCATCAATGGGCAAAGGGTGGAGGCTCTGCCTGACACAGGAGCCAGCATGACTACTCTCAAGGGTCAGCTGGTGTCAGCAGAGCAGGTCATCCCAAATACATTCCATCAAGTCATAGTCGCGAACAATCGTGAGAGCCACCTACCGGTAGCTCTGGTTCCCTTTGAGTGGGGGGGTCTCTGGTACTCTAAAAGTAGCTGTGAGTCCTGCCATGCCTGTAGATTGTCTGTTAGGCAACGACCTTGAGTACACTACCTGGAAGGAGGTAGAGCTGAGGTCTCACTTGGAGATGTTAGGATTGCCTGAATGGGTCTGCATGACCACACGGTCCATGGCTGCCCGGGAGGGAATTCAAGGGCGTCTGGAGCCTGGAACAATGGCCAAGACAACTGCCAAGAGGAGGGGTAAGGAGCGTGGGAAACCGGTCCCAGAAGTTCCCGCAGTGGTTGACGGGGTTCCTGAGGAGGAGGCCCCCGAGGAAACTGGGGAAGACATTGCTGCCCTAGGTGACCTACCTGAGCTTGCTGGCTGGCAAGTTGAGGGTGGGCCCACCAGGGAGGAATTCTGCAAGGCGCAGAAAGAATGTCCCACTCTAGAGGGAATGAGGCAGCAAGGCTCAGCCTAGGCAGCAGGTGAAGCCTCTGGCGATCACCACATATATTGGGAGAATGATCTCCTCTACAGTGAGCCTAAGGTTCCGGCCATTGGGGCAGCGCGTGCGCTGGTGGTCCCCCAGTGTTCCCGGACCTTCCTACTGGGACTGGCTCACGACATTCCCCTGGCAGGACATTTGGGGCAAGACAAGACCTTTGCCAGGCTTGTCACTCACTTCTATTGGCCCACAATGAGGACAAACTCAGATACGTTTTGTGGGTCCTGTCCTACTAGCCAGGCGAGTGGTAAAACAGGAAAAAGGGTTAAGGCCCCCCTGATTCCACTCACTGTCGTTGGCACCCCCTTTGAAAGGGTGGGCATTGACATTGTTGGTCCATTGGACCCCAAAACTGCCCTAGGCAACAGGTTCATCCTGGTTTTGGTGGACCATGCCACCCCTTACCCAGAGGCAATCCCTCTGAGGACCGTAACTGCACCAGTGGTGACCAGAACTCTGATGGGGATATTTACTCGTGTGGGATTCCCAAAGGAGATAGTGTCTGACAGAGGCACTAACTTCATGTCTGCAAACATGAAGTCTATGTGGGATGCGTGTGGTGTAACCTACAAGTTCACCACACCCTATCCCCCCCAATCTAATGGTCTTGTGGAGAGATTCTCAAGACCTTGAAAGGCATGATCGCTGGCCTCCCTGAGGCCCTGAGGCATAAGTGGGACGTCCTCTTACCATGCCTTCTCTTTGCTTACAGAGAGGTACCCCAGAAGGGGGTAGGGTTCAGTCCCTTTGAGCTCCTCTATGGGTACCCTGTCAGGGGACCCTTAAACATTGTCAAGGAGGGGTTGGAGAAAGCTCCAAAAGCACCCCCTTAGGATGTGGTCAGCTACATGCTGGCCCTCCGCAACCAGATGAACCGCTTCTGGAAAGAGGCCAAAAGTAACCTGGAGGCCAGTCAAGAGGTAATGAAACACTGGTATGACCAGAGGGCCACCCTGGTAGAGTTTCAACCTGGAGACAAAGTGTGGGTAATGGAGCCAGTAGAGCTTAGAGCTCTCCAGGACCGCTGGTCTGGCCCATTAGAAATGAAGGAGAGGAAAGGGGAGGCCACTTACATAGTGGACCTCCAATCCCCTAGGAACCCCCTAAGGGTGCTCCATGTCAACCGAATGAAGCCTCATTTGGAGAGGTCTGAAGTCAACATGCTTCTGGTGACAGATAAGGGGGTGGAAGAAGAGAGTGAACCTCTCCCCGACCTCCTTGCTGCCAAGGAAGGTGATGGGTCAGTGGAGGGTATCATTCTCTCTGACTCCATGACCCTAGACCAGAGAGGGGGCTGCTACCAGTTACTGGAACAGTAATCTTCCCTGTTTTCTCTCACCCCTGGACGCACACACTTGTGTGTCCATGATATTGACACGGAAGACAGACCCCCTGTAAAGAACACAATTTACAGTTTGTCAGACAAGGTGAAGGCCAGCATCAAAGAGGAAGTCTCCAAGATGTTGGCTCTAGGGGTTATTGAGAAGTCTAGCAGTCCCTGGGCCAACCCTGTGGTGCTGGTACCCAAGGCTGCTGCCCCTGGTGCCAAGCCAGAACTTAGGTTCTGCATGGACTACCGCAGTCCAATTCAGTCACATGGACAGACGCTCACCCCATCCCCCGAGCTGATGAGCTAATAGACAGGCTAGGCGCTGCCAAATTCCTTAGTACTTTTGATCTCACATCAGGGTACTGGCAGATCGCCTTGACTGAGGGGGCTAAAGAGAGATCAGCATTTTCCACACCTGAGGGCCATTACCAATTCTGGGTGATGCACTTTGGGTTGAAAGATGCCCCTGCTACCTTCCAACGATTGGTTAGCAGGATCCTAGCTGCCAAGGATGCTTTCTGCGCAGCCTACCTGGACGACATTGCAGTCTACAGTGACAGCTGGGAGGAACACCTGCTCCACCTCGAGGAGGTGCTTCAGGCCTGCAACAGGCAGGCCTGACCATCAAGGGCAGTAAGTGCCAGTTTGGGCAGGGTTCCGTGGTGTACTTGGGACACCTAGTAGGTGGTGGCAAGGTGCAGCCACTCCAGGCCAAGATTGAAACTATCAAGGACTGGCAACCAACTAGAACACAAACAGAGGTGAGAGCCTTCCTAGGCCTCACTGGATATTACCGCAGATTTGTCAAGGGCTATGGAACCATGGTAACACCCTTGACAGAACTCACATCCGAAAAAGCAACCTAGGTTGTTGACTTGGACAGAGGCTTGTCAGAAAGCCTTTGACTCCCTGAGGGAAGCCATGTGCACGGCACCCGTGCTCAAGGCCCCTGACTACTCCAAGGAATTTATCGTGCAGAGAGATGCTTCAGAGCATGGCGTAGGGGCGGTCCTAGCACAGCTAAACAAGGAGGGCTTAGACCAACCAGTAGTCTTTATTAGCAGGAGACTATTACCACGGGAACAGAGGTGGAGTGCTATTGAAAGAGAAGCATTTGCTGTGGTCTGGGCACTGAAGAAGCTGAGGCCATACCTGTTTGGGACTCCCTTCCGGGTTCAGACAAACGACAGGCCCCTCAGATGGCTCATGCAGATGAGGGGTGAGAATCCAAAACTCTTGAGGTGGTCCATTTCCCTATAGGGGATGGACTTTACTGTGGAGCATCGCCCAGGGGTTGAACACACCAGTGCTGATGATCTCTCCAGATACTTCCGCTTTAGCGATGAGAGCTCCCAGGAGGTTGGGTAGCTCTCCCCACTTTCAGCTGAGGGGGGACACATGTTAGACCTGACAGCCTTAGGATGGTCACCCCTAACTTTTTGCCTGCTTCCCTCCACTTTTTGGACACTGTTTGTGCTGGTATTTAGATTCTGCGCACTTTACCACTGCTGACCAGTGCTAAAGTGCATATGTTCTCTCTCTTTAAACATGGTAACCTTGGATCACACCAAATTGGACTATTTAATTTACTTATAAGTCCCTAGTAGAGTGCACTATATGTGCCCATGGCCTGTAGATTAAATGCTACTAGTGGGCCTGCAGCACTGGTTGTACCACCCACTTAAGTAGCCCCTCAACCTTGTCTCAGACCTGCCATTGCCAGGCCTGTGTGTGCAGTTTCACTGTCACTTCGACTTGGCATTTAAAAGTACTTGCCAGGCCTAAAACTCCCCTTTTTCTACATATATGTCACCCCTAGTGTGTACCATAGGTAACCCCTAGAGCAGGGTGCTGTGTGGGTAAAAGGCAGGACATGTACCTGTGTAGTTTACATGTCCTGGTAGTGTAAAACCCCTCAATTAATTTTTAAACTACTGTGAGGCCTGCTCCCTGCTCCCATAGGCTAACATTGGGGCTGCCCTCATACATTGTTGAAGTGGTAGCTGCTGATCTGAAAGGAGTAGGAAGGTCATATTTAGTATGGGTAGAATGGTAATACAAAATCCTGCTGACTGGTAAAGTTGGATTTAATATTACTATTTTAGAAATGCCAATTTTAGAAAGTGAGCATTTCTCTGCACTTAAATCTTTCTGTGCCTTACAATCCACGTCTGGCTGGGTTTAGTTGACAGCTCCTTGTGCATTCACTCAGACACACCCCAAACACAGGGTACTCAGCCTCACTTGCATACATCTGCATTTTGAATGGTTCTTCCTGTGCTGGGAGGGTGGAGGGCCTGCTCTCACACAAAGGACTGCCACACCCCCTACTGGGACCCTGGCAGACAGGATTGAACTGAAAGGGGACCTGGTGCACTTCTAAGCAACTCTTTGAAGACTCCCCTACTTCAAAGGCACATTTGGGTATAAAACAGGGCCTCTGCCCTACCACCTCAGACACTTCCTGGAGAAGAAACCTGAACCAGAACCTGTACCCTGACAAGAAGAACTGCCTGGCTGTCTAAAGCACTCACCTGACTGCTTTCTACAAAGGACTGCTGCCTTGCTGTTGCCCTGCTGTCTTGCTGCTCTCTAGTTTTGCTGCAGAAGTGCTCTCCAAGGGCTTGGATAGAGCTTGCCTCCTGTTCCCTGAAGTCTAAGGACCAAAAAGACTTCTCTCTTGCAACTGGACTCCTTGTGCGGTGAAAAATTAGACACACAGCTTGTTCGGCTGTGAAAAATTCACCGCACGCCGGACCGGAAAGACACCGCTCGACTTCGCGAGGAAAAGATCGACGCGGCACCTGCGGTGTGACCGGAACTTCGACGCACGGCCCGCCTGGCCAATGCCGTCCGACTTCCAGAGGGGAAATCGACGCAGCGTCTGCCGTGAGGACAAAAATTCCACACACAGCCCACCGGAACGACGCGCAGCCAGACAACAAGCCCAGGATTCCACGCACAGACTCCGGGGCGTCTGCAAACCCCGCGACCCACAGATGAAACCTGTCCGCACGCCGGAAATCGACGCAACATCTTCCACGCATGAAAAATAACGACGCAAGTCCGTGTGTGAAGGGGCGAAACCGACGCACACACCATTTGTCCACGCATCTCCTCGTCTGCTGCCCTTTGCAGAGATTTTTCACTCAAACCAGGTACTTTGTGCTTGAAAGAGACTTTGTTTGCTTTTTAAAGACTTAAGACACTTTGGGGGTCATTCTGACCCTGGCGGTCATTGACCGCCAGGGCCAACGACTACGGAAGCACCGCCAAGAGGCTGGCGGTGCTTCCTGGCCAATTCTGACCGCGGCGGTAAAGCCGCGGTCAGAAAAGGGAAACCGGCGGTTTCCCCGGTTTTCCCCTGGCCAAAGGAATCCTCCATGGCGGCGCTGCAAGCAGCGCCGCCATGGGGATTCCGACCAACTTCCCGCCAGCCTGTTCCTGGCGGTTTACACCGCCAGGAAGAGGCTGGCGGGATCGGGTGTCGTGGGGCCCCTGGCATGGGCAGTGCAGGGGCCCCCAAACAGGGCCCCAGCAAGATTTTCAGTGTCTGCTTGGCAGACACTGAAAATCGCGACGGGTGCCACTGCACCCGTCGCACCTCAGCAAATCCGCCGGCTCCATCTTTGCTGGGGCTTTCCCGCTGGGCCGGCGGGCGATCTTTTGCAGATCGCCCGCCGGCCCAGCGGGAAAGTCGGAATGCCCCCCCCCGGGGTCGGAATGACCCCCTTTATGTCACTTTCCAGTGATATCTTTACATTTTTATATTGCATCTTTTATTGTTTGGACCTGCAAATATCCAGATAAATATTATATATTTTTCTAAACACTGTGTGGTGTATTTTTGTGGTGCTACACTGTAGTATTGTAAAATTTATTGCACAAATACTTTACACATTGCCTTCTAAGTTAAGTTTGACTGCTCACTGCCAAGCTACCAGAGGGTGGGCACAGGATAATTTGGATTGTGTGTGATTTACCCAGACTAGAGTGAGGGTCCTTGCTTGGACAGGGGCTAACCTGACTGCCAACCAAAGACCCCATTTCTAACACTTTCCCACCCCACCCAGAAGATAGGAAGTTTGCCACTATCAGCCCTCGTGCTGGAGGCTAGAAACCTCTGTAGACTCTAAGGATCGAAACCTGGACAGGAAGCAGTCTGTTAGGGAGGACCGGTGTTCTCCCCCTCCCACCCAAAGCAATAATCTTTCTGCCACACATTGGAGTATAAATGCCCGGGGGGGGGGCTTAGGTACAAGATGTTTAAGTGGCTTTCCCAAGACCCCAGATGCACCATCATCCTGGCCCTGATCACCAGCTGTCTGGATTACAGAAAAACTCTTTATGCAGGTCTCACAAACCACCTCATCCAAAGACTCTAAACCATCCAAAATGCCACAGCCAGATGCATCTTCAATTTCCCCCAATGATCACACATCACCCACACCTCAGAGAGCTCCACTGGCTCCCAATTCAGGATACATGACAATTCAAGCAGCTCACCCATGCATTCAAGGCCCTGCATAACTCCGGACCAGCCTACCTCAACCACCGCTTAGGTTTCCTGCAAACGTACCAGACGCCTCTGCTCCACCTCCCTCGCCTGCACCGCTCACAGCTGCTTGGTCAGGGCCAGTGGATGCTCCTTTTCCTACCTCGCAGCTAGGGCATCGAAGAACCTCCCCTATCTCTTTAACTCTACCAGTTTTTCTTCAAAATGCTGAAGGCCTGGCTCTTCAACTGAACCTTTGTGACCCTACCAGCACCTACAATCACTGACGGGTGACAAGCAGCACTCCACAAATCTACTGATTGATTGATTGATTGATTCAAAAGGGATGGGGAGCCTCACTGAGGCATTAGGCCCAACCGAAGGAAAAAAATATCTTTCTGCTGCCCTACTTGGTAGACTGGAAGGTGTTCCACAAATAAACACTAATGGGGACAGAAAGCCCACTGGAAACCGTGGATACATACTTACTTTGTTTAGGGCAAAGTATGGGATTGGGCAGGTCACACAGGCATCGGATCCCCAGACTCGCTGTCAGTCTGGAGTGCCGAACCCTTTCTACCCATTAAAGGATCCAGGGTACAACATGGAATAAACACCATGGTTCCTTGAATGTAATTCATGTATCACTATGAGGTCAGTCTTGAAAAAGATTTCTGTTTCTTTATTGAAATACATAAACGTTGAACAGTCTCTCTAAGTGTTTCACCGATGATGCTCTATCTGTTTGACACTATGGTGGTCATTCTGACCCTGGCGGTCTTTGACCGCCAGGGCGGAGGACCGCGGGAGCACCGCCGACAGGCCTGCGGTGCTCCAATGGGGATTCCGACCGCGGCGGTAAAGCCGCGGTCGGACCGGCACCACTGGCGGGGTCCCGCCAGTGTACCCGGCCCCATTGAATCCTCCGCGGCGGCGCAGCTTGCTGCACCGCCGCGGGGATTCCGACCCCCCCTACCGCCATCCAGATCCCGGCGGTCGGACCGCCGAGATCCGGATGGCGGTAGGGGGGGTCGCGGGGCCCCTGGGGGCCCCTGCAGTGCCCATGCCACTGGCATGGGCATTGCAGGGGCCCCCGTAAGAGGGCCCCTACATGTATTTCACTGTCTGCTGCGCAGACAGTGAAATACGCGACGGGTGCAACTGCACCCGTCGCACAGCTTCCACTCCGCCGGCTCGATTCCGAGCCGGCTTCATCGTGGAAGCCTCTTTCCCGCTGGGCTGGCTGGCGGTCTGAAGGCGACCGCCCGCCAGCCCAGCGGGAAAGTCAGAATTACCGCCGCGGTCTTTCGACCGCGGAACGGTAACCTGACGGCGGGACTTTGGCGGGCGGCCTCCGCCGCCCGCCAAGGTCAGAATGAGGGCCTATATATGGCTTCGAGGCTGGCAAAACAGATGTTTGATACCAAAATGTTGACCCGATTAGGCTCAACAGTCAGAAGGTGCAGCCCTTAAATGGACCCATAGCCCAATGTCACTCCATCGGCAATAATAATAATCATTTGTCATCCATTTTTCATAATTTTGTAACGCATTTTCACCTGTTTTAATATTTGTTTAATTGAGTTAAAAAAAGATTCATGTGAAAATATTCCTTGTTTTGTTGCAAGTATGATTATTCCAGCATGTAACGATCCATAATGTTGATTTCATCACGGTACCAATCGGAATTTTATCCATGAGGTTATACATATGATAGAGCGTAGTTTATATAATCTGTATTAACATGAAATGTTTATGAACTAATGTGTGATGATGCCGCATAGAAACTATAATAATAGCGACTTTGCTTAAACGTGCACTTGAATTGTGACCACGATGAATGGCCACCAATGTATACGCAAACTAATAATGACGATCAAAATGTTTATGTTACATTCAAAAGAGCTTATACTAGCATTTGCTTTATTGAAACTGTGCCGAAATTCTCATAGGCCTTAAGTTAGCATGAGCCGGAGTTTAGCTGCCTGGCTCTCGTATTAAATGCAGTTTTCTATTTTTCAGTGTGCTGACTCACAAGGGGCTATGACCCTGCAATGTTCTTTTTTTTCAAACTTGGAAGATGAATGTAACCATGTTAAATCCGTTCTCAGGCGCATTTTTCTATGCCCATGGAATAAATGTTATAAATGAATTGAAACAGTGTAGATTAATGTAATGTACAAGGTCATTGAAACCAGTGAATACAATGGAACTGCTGACCAAAAGATGTGCAAAGAATTATCAAGGAATGAAGTCACACTGGACGTGTCACCTCTGAAGACGTCAATTACGAGGACCAATCAAAGACTTGTAAACCAATATGGGGTGAAGATTAGGATTACCTAATGTCTAATTTGATAGGTTAAAGATAGTGGGGTATAGAAGATGTCCAATAGAATTTTGGGGGAATGTGCTACGAAAAAGGGATAAAAACCCATGTCACAGAGATGTCTTTTAGGCGGGCTAGGGAATGCTTTTGATTTTATCCAGAAACTCTGTCACTCTGTTTGGTGACTTGAGATTATTGAAAACCATCCTTGCCCTTAGTTTGTCCATTTACACTTTTCCTCCTTATGAGGGAAATGCCCTTTTTGCCCTTTAGCTGAGTCTTGACTAATGGCGATCTGACTGATGTCCTGAAGACGAAGACTGAACCTGTGCGCTGACCTAATCCTTGGAGGGTAATTATGACAATGCATTTGTAATTTGTCTGTTTGCTTTTAGTTTCTAGGTACCAACTGCTTGCTTTTGACAGAGACCATAGCTAGATGTTTTCCAAATTAGTGTTCAAAATTGTTTTGCATGAAGCCCAATATGCTAATGCTAATTAGTGGTTGGACAGGTGTTCCCCAAACTGACGCAAATAGACAAAAACTGACATTATGCTATGTTGAACTGACGCTATATTGACTCTTTGCTGAACTTGATCTATGTTCACGCCGTGTTATATTCTAATGTTTGTGATTCTTGCCTTAATTAAATCTTATCAAAGTTGCCATATTGTGACTTTGCTGTTATGTTTCTTGGTTTTGAGGTTAACGCTCTTAATCTTAGATTGTAACTAATAGGGAATAAAATCCATAAAATTCTACTAAACTGGTGTGGTTATTCATGGCTGAAAGTTCATGGTAGGGTCTTGAATTTATTAATGACTTTGACTAAGGTGAAATGTATAGTTGTGATAAATATTGATGACGTTATTGATGTATTGATTGATATATTGATTAGCTATCTCGTCCTACGTGTCTCTCAACTGGGTCAAAAGATTCATTGGCCTAAAACGTGTCTTGATGTGAAATAAATTATCATAAAGGGACGCGTTAACACATCCAATGCATTTCTAGAATAAAATCTCTTTTTGCATGGGTAACTAAAACAAATTTGAAAGAAAGTGCCATCAGAATCCACATTAAATAACATATTTCCCTCACAAATACACCCACAATCTCTCAGGAATACTCACGTAAATGCTGTATGTTTTTCATGCAGTTCTATATATTTAAACACTTGCATGGTATCCTCCAGCCAGTCCGCAAAATCACTTCCAATGTAAATTTGAGTGCTATAAATCAAAAAAGTAAAATCCAACAAGTGATAAAACAGCCCCGTTTGCAAGTTACATACTAATTAACTCGAGTGCACAAAAACACAATCCAAATGCAACCCAAATTTTGCCCCAGAAATGCTTTTACCATAAGTTTAATGTGCAACCATCTACATAAGTGACAGACACCTTAACAATCAGCATGTCAGAAAGACAATAATATTTTCATACCCGAACAAAATCCATCTGTTTGACCATCTTATTTGTTTGACCAACATACATAAGATCACAAGGGCATTCAGTCACATATATACCATTTTTGCTTTTGCCCTTAGAATGTGCCATGAATTGTATTCTTATGTTGGCCACCTCAATAACTTTTGTCTCGTTTGTAAAATTGTATCCTTGACATTATCCATACCTACAATTTCCAAAAATGGGTAGGAGTCCCGAAGCCTCTGATTTAGTTTCAGATCTGTGGTGTGTTCTCACTATGTGCTAAGGACAAACACGGTTTTGCAGAATGTTTTGATTTGCAACCTGTGATGTTATTCAGACATGACTGTGTGGTTTTATCTACATGTTATGATATAGGTATTTTGCCAAAATGCATATTTTATCATACAGAGATGGGTCAAAACATCAACACTTGTTTATGGACTGTCCAGTGTTTGTGTAATTCAATACAGAAACCAGAATTTGTACTGAACTGTGCACATTTACAAACTCAAGGACAACCTTGTGTATGTATGTATAATTGTCTACTGTTTACATCACTGCACCTATGAGCACTGTGCCGTCTGCACTGAATGTATTAAGCACCTGTTTGGAAAGCAAAAACAGAGAAAAAATGTGCTGATATTTAATATAAAGATAACAAACATGAATAATCTTATGATAATACATGAATAAGACCTAAAAAAAACTGCTGTGTTCATTCTGCGCCTGGGCATACGGCATCTTCATTTCCACGTCAAGCAAGAGAAAATGTGGTTATGGTTTTGACACATATGGCATCAGAGTGGGGGTAAACACAGTTTCCGGTCACTTGCCTTACTGAATAGTTGCACTGTATTTGGTCACTGGTTTGATCCGATCCTTTTATAGGTGCTAGGTCAGCCACAAAAGTGGGGTTCAGCTTTTATTAGGGGCTTTGTGGTAATGCTAGATGGAAGGAATTTTGGAAATTCCAGCAGATTCCAGAGATGTGAGGACAATGTGTGGTTTTAGAGTTTCATATATTCATGGCATTGCAGAACCACTCCACTGCATCATACTGACTCCCATTGGTGTGTTGCTTTTAAAAATATGATGATTTGGGAGGTTCTCCTATGCGCTGGCCCAGACAAGGCCCAAGTAATGCACCTACTCCATTGCTCAAACGGTTCATTTTTTTGACAGGAAACGTTTCTGGGCCCACATTGCATTTTGGAGCATTTTGTGGCACAGGTGCTAGGTTCAGCCACTCAAGAGAGGTACAGCTTTTAAAAGGAGAAGTGTAGGAATGCTAAATCAGAGGAATTTGTGGATCCTGAAGTTTCTGTTAAAGATATGAGGGGAAATTGTGTGATTTTAGCAGAGTTTTAGGTTACACCACCCTTGACTCCCATGTGTGTTTAGTTTTAAAAAAGGTCCGAGTTTAGTAGGTTTCCTAGTGGGTAGCCCAGCCAAGGGCCAAATACTACACCTTCCCTCACCCCCAATACTTTGCATTTATTTATCAGAAAATATTTATGGGCCTCATCATGAGGCTGGCGGTCCGGTGATGGTCAGGCAACTGTAACTGTGGTGATCTGACAGCCACATAACAAGTCTGGCAGGTGGACCCAACAGGGGACTGCCGTCTCTGCCAGGAACGTGGCTCCCAATGGTCCGACGGTAGCCTGATTTGCACTCAGCCTGGGTGATGCTGAGCTCAGTACTGCCTGACTGATTACGACTCAGCTTTCCACCAGCCTATTCATGGTGGGTTCCCCGCCATGAGAAGGCTGATGGCAAGTCAGTGCCAGGACCTCTGCACTGCCCAGCACCGTCAGAATGTGCGCTTTATGCTTTGCAGACTGCGCATTTTGAGGGTGCTGTGTGCTATGGTATTGACGTCAGCTCTTTTAAGGGAGCCAAGACCAACAATAGAATGGTTCCTGCTCGACAGCCTGGCTAGAACCCCTTACTACAATTTCCCGTTTGTCAGCCCGGCAGGAACTTTCTAATATGCCGGGGGTGCTACAGTCGTGGCAGGGGTGTCTTCCCCGCAAGTTTGTCGGTCCCGCAGTGGGACTGCCAAGCTTATAATAAGGGACAAAATCTCATTACTGCCTTTTGTGATCTTTTATTTAGGAAATGCTAGGTCCAGCCACACAAATGGGGTAAATGTTTTATTAGAAGTGTGCGGATGCTAAGTGGTTGAAATTTTGTGATTTCCTGTAGATTCTGAAAGTTTCCATCACAGAAAGATGAGTAAAACACCTGCTTTTAGCCAAAGGTTGAGGTATGTTAGGGATTGTGGGTAAGATAATGTTATGGGATCTATGCAAACTAAACCACTTATGGACTCCCCTGGGTGTCAAGTTTTCAGAAATGTCTGAGCTTAGTAGCTTTTCTTCAGTGGTGGCTGAGCCCTGGCCAAAATAACACAACTACTCCTATTGCCAAAACTTGTCATTTTGTGACAGGAAATGTACTCCACATTGCATTGCATTTTCAGGCCTTTTGTGTCACCGTCACTAAGCCAGCCACACATGAGGTATATCATTTTCATCAGGGGATGCGTGGGAATACAGACGAGTATAACATTTGTTATTAATAATTTAATTTATTTCTAGTATCGGCTTCCAAAATGTAAGCCAGAGTGTTAGAAGCAACATATTTTGCAAATTACCTCCTGAATCACAGGACACTATAAGTAACTTCAAATTCAGAGTTGTACAAATACCCACTATTCGTATAATCGGTATCTAGGGGACATTTTAATAAAATGGTTAGTTTTCCTTTATAGCTGGTGGAAATTATCATCTTTTGCATGCTGTACTGACAGATTTTTGTCTTAACTGTTTTTGCTGACAGAAGAACACTTCACCCCTGCTAACTCGTGGTAAACTGTATGTCTCCTCCTTTCAACATGATGATATTGGTGCACTCCTAATTGGCATTTTTATCTTACCAATAAGTCCTTGGTATATGGTACCAGGCATGCTTAGAGCATATAAGGTAAGTGGCAATAATGAACTGTAGCACCTATTGTGTCATCCACTATACTGACAATGCAAACATAGTTTCAAGCCTACCACCTTGCCTGACAGTGAAAGTTTGAAAACCGCAATTAGACACATCAAAGTAAATACTCTTGACGGATGTATATGTTTCCTTTATTAATAAGTCACCCAGAAGCAGGCTTTACTGCCTATAAGGCACAATGCATAGTATTTAATAGTTGGACATGTAGAGATATATTGGGGATATCTACTAACATTTCATGCAGTGCAGCACAACAAATGAAGTAGCTGTGCGGCATTGTGTGGAAGGGAGAGAGCAGAATAGCACCATATTTTCAAAGATATTGTGCGGTTCTGCTCTCTCCTTGCGTTGCCTAGTGCAAACACAGGCACCCTTGCCTCATAATTGAAGGATTCTTGACTTGCAGTCAGTATAGTTTTTGTACGAGAGGAAAGAACAAGGAGAAATTGGTGTATTTCTCCTTGTTATGCTTTCCTAATGCAGGCACACCATTTTAACACAAACCCATGTTTTCAAGTTTTTTCAAATATGGATTTGCATCCAAATACTATTGGTGGATGCACATGAATACACACGCACCACCCATGTAATGACTACTGGAAACAAGGTAATACAAAGCAGAACAACTTGCATGGCTTTGTAAATGGCAAAATTTTGTGTCAAAAAAGTAACACAACCAGAATGCAAAATCTTATTACATTTGGGCATTTATGTTAAACATGTCCTTTCAGTTAAACGTTCTGGAAACACATTTTTCGTGTATGATGGCTGGCTTTTCCACAGGAAAACACTGATTATGTTATTATATTTAATAATGATGTCAATGGCTATGGAACTGCTATAAAATAATTACAAATTTCTTTTTAATAGCTAATAAATATTCAGTTTAATGCCTAATTATGAGTGTATTTGCATCTGATAAATAGAGATACCAAAGGGTATGTTATTTATCGGGTACAATAAATAACACCTATTCTGAGTGTTCAATGCACCAAAATGTGCATGATAAAGTAAACACCACATGCTTTTTATCATTAAATTTCAGCAGGTCTCACATGCTGAAATTTAATGAAGGTTGATTTATGTAATGCATCAGATTATTATTGGATGTGTTAAATAGCTTCAAATTCGTAATCCCGACCCAGGGTAAAGTAGGGGCTGATGCACAGGTCAGAATTAACTGACCCACTCATAATCAGGCCCTTAATGGTAATGTCAAATTTGTAAGGAGTATTAATGAAAAAAAAGTACATTTAGAAAGTTATATTCCCCTGTCTAGAACATCTGAAGTAATTTGCATTAGCCTCCAGCTGTAGCCCAGCTGTAGCCATCTGAGTAGTTAACCTTTAATGATGTGTGAAAACCTCTCCCACCACAGGAGGCTAAGACTTGGGATTAGAGAGGTGGTTTTGTTACTCCGGCCATTTGTGCAATGCCCAGGAACTTAATTAACTTCAAAGGAGCCTCGCCTATCACAGACAGATGTGAGATGATACCTGCACAGGCTTATTGTTGGTTTCCCTGGTCAGCTAAGCTCCAAGCACTGTGGGAGGGAACTGTCCCAGAACTAGTTTGGATTGACCACTGAGGTGAAATTGCTCATTTTCATGATCACACCTCTGGGATGGGCACACAAGTTCTGCACAGGGGGAGGAGGGTTTTACCATCTTTGATTTAGGGAGAGAGGGCAACTCTGGGATTGTTTGCAGTAGAGCACACAGCAAATGTTGCAAACGTGTGTAGGGTTACTTCTGGGCCTAAAATCTAAACTCTGTTGATTAGGGAGGAACCAGGATTCACTCACATTCACAAACTGGTGCCAGACACTAAAGGGCACAAGCAACAGGCCTCGGTACAAAAATATTGTGCCCTGAGACAGCAGTAAAATGGCTACACAACACCAGTAGTCTTTGTTTTTTTATGTGAATTTCCATGTTTTTTAATTCTATTTCCTAACTATAACATTCCTGTAACTTTTTTTTTCAGTGAATTTCTATTTGTAAGTAATTTTAACTACTATACCTTAATCTAACTACTGTTGCACACAGCCTTCTGCACAGTGGGAGTTGGCTGCAGGGCCTAGCCTGTGACCAGGCCCTGCGACCCGCCCCCAAATAATGACCCAGTCCTGCACCACACACAGCCTTTAGCTGTGTGTAGTGGGGGTTGGCAGCAGTGTCTGTCCTTTGTCCAGGCTCTGCAGCCATACCCCTATAACCACACCAACCCTGCACAACACACAACATTTAGCGATGTGCAGCGGGGATTGGCAGCGGGGCCTGGCCTGCAGCCAGCCCCTGAGGCCTACCCCACAGGCACTCATGAAGTGCTTCTTTGTTTGGTGGAGAAGTGATCATATTCCTGTTCATCAAAAACACATCTCCAAAATCAATGGAAAACCCATTTGAGGGGACTCTTGTAGTAAGCTGTCAATCATCCTTTGAAAAGGGATGACACCATATTTGGTCTCAGCAGCATATGTTATGAACCCACTTGTCACAGCCACTACATAAAATATTGTGAGCAAAAAACAAGGATGCAAACACCTCCTTCATAGTTTACTGACACCTTTTCACAGTAGAAATGTAGATAAAACAGGCTTGATAAACTACTGAATGGATTTATACCAAACAAAAAAAGGCACAATCTGCAGAACAAAATCTAGCTTTCTGTTGAATTTTCCTAAAAAAGTGTTCTCAAGTATCTAATTGTCCATGGAAAGTTTTGAGGTGATCTGTCAAGCGTGGACAGAGAAAAGGGGGTGGTCAAAAAATGCATTCCCCATGTTAATTCTCATAGGAGTTTTGAACATGACCACAGCCATGAACTGCTGAACAGAATTACACCACATTTGGCAGAAAGGTAGATTTTTGTCCATATATTATGCTTTCAGTATTTAGTGTAAATATGTTCAGTAGTTTTTGAGATATTAAGAGGAAAAGACATGTGTATAAATAGGGCCATGGACACAGGGACGTCTCCTGCTGAAGTGTTTGAAGTTTGAAGTGTTGGCAGCCATTCTGGGCTTAAGCTGAGTCCCAGAAAAGTAAAAGAAAAAAAAAGAAAAGGTAGCAGGGTATGTTTACCCTACACCCCTAGCATTGGTCCATGGGTCCCTCTGGGGCCCCCCAGGCTAAAAAGCATTAAAAAAAAAAAATAACAGAGACGTCCGTGGCTGAATACACAGATTTGAGCTCCCATATTTCTCTGCTATTTTGTCCCTGGGTGGGCCCTGTGCAGGGGACATTTTGTCCAAAAGTACAAAAATAGGAGTGGACACACAGCCCCCCCCTCCTAGGGCTTGCAGAAGCCCTGGGGACCAGTGCCTCCCTGGGCTATGCTCATGAATTGTGCAGGGGTCTGTTGCCCCCACACCCTGGGGACCGCCACCTCCCTAGGGCAGTGAACTGCAACATATAAGTGGGGTCTACATGCCCCCCCGCACCCCAAGGACAACCACTTTCCCAGTGCAGTGAACTGTAACTTATGTGGGGGGCTGCACACCCCCATACCCCAGGGACTGCCACTTCTCTGGGGCACTGAACTGCAACTTATGAAGCTACCTCCTTGAAGCACTGATTTGTATGCAGCTGGGCCCAGTTGAACCCCTGCGTCCTAGGGCCACTACCTCCCTTGGGCAGTGAACGAGTATAATATAGGGGGGGTCGTGGGGTCACCCTGCACCTTACGGACTGCCACTTCCAAGGGCAAATACCTTTGTTTTCATTCCTCTTGGGTAAGTCTGCCCTTAATCAAAATGTTATTGGTCGTGTTGTGATGCGAACTGGAAAAGTTCCCTTTGTCGTTCTTTTTTACAGGGCCAAAATCAATATGTGTTGTCCCTGGGTGGAGGTGATCTAAGATGTAATTGTGAAAGCTCTTGTGTCTCTCTTAGCAGTCTGACAGACCGCTGGGGAGAACATCTCTTTAAAACTACACTTATTTCAATCTGCCAGACATGCTTTCCCAACGCAACACGCTGCCCTACTGTGCGCTCTTCTTCCATTCCTGTCACCTGCTGATCTTTCTGTACATGCATGATGATCTCTGGGTGATTCTGCACTGCTTCCCTCACTCTAAAATGTACCCTAGGAAGGTTTCCCACTCTTATCTGTGTTTGCTCTGTTCCGTACCGATGCATCTGTATAGTCACTATATTAACACGCTTTTCTTGAAAATCTTTCTTTTGCACACATAGGGGGTCATTACAACTTTGGCTGGCGGCCGCCAATGCGGCCGCACTCCTGCGGTGCCCATTTGGAGATCCCCGCTGGGCCGGCGGGCGAAAACCAAGTTTCCGCCCGCCAGCCCAGCGGGGATGTGGGCCACAACATGGGAGCCGGCTCCAAATGGAGCCGGCGGTGTTGCGGGTGTGCGACGGGTGCAGTTGCACCCGTCGTGCTCTTCACTCTCTGCATAGCAGACAGTGAAAAGCCGCATGGGGCCGTGTCAGAGGGCCCCTGAACTGCCCATGTCAGTGGCATGGGCAGTGCAGGGGCCCCTAGGGGCCCCACGACTCCCCGTACCGCCAGCCTTTTCCTGGCGGTTCATACCGCCAGAAAAAGGCTGGCGGTCGGGGACTCGTAATCCCCTGGGCTCTGCCCAGGTGGATTATCACCGCCGGGGCAATAGTGGCGGAATTCCGCCGGCCGCAGCAGTGTGACCGCGGTCGTAATAGGCCAGGAAGCACCGCCAGCCTGTTGGCGGTGCTTCCGTCATTTTAGCCCCGGCGGTCTCGGACCGCCAGGGTCAAAATGACCCCCTTACTGTCTAGTGTTCTCGGGCATCGGCTGACATGGCAGTCTGCGATTTCAGAGACAGATGAGAAACAGTTGTGCTTCAGCTGAAAAGTAATCGACCCTGTGCAAAACGACATTGGTTCAGATCCTAATTCGCCCACTTAAAAAAAACCTGAAATTACTACTGCTTTGTACTTGGCATTGCAGTATTTGGAAAGCTTACTGACTGAGGATATATACCTTGAATAATTGACTCAGCTTTGTCAACTTGCGTAAAGCGCTACGAAGTAGTAAAAACGCTATGGGTTGGCGCATTATTAAAGCTACGCATACTCAAATGTAGAAGGGAGGGTGAACGTTGGGTGCCGTGGGATGATGTGTAAAACACCTCTTCCAAACTCGACTGTGAGGCGCAGCAGCAAAACTCTCAGCGTCTATTTATAAAATTACGATTTTTTTTGTTGGTGTACAAACGAAGCTGATGTCTTATTTCGACGGTCAGGTACTATTTGAGGAGAATAGAGGAAGGTTTTCATTGCATTGGCTGCTGATAGGATCAGCCTCGGCTAATTGCTTGTGTTAGAATCAGTGGCCTCGCTGTTGGACTGCCAGCAAGGAACATTACCATTCAGTAGCCCAGTATTCTTCCATTCACGAACCACGAAAGGATGAAATACTGTGTCAGAGCTTGGAAGCTGTGACAGGTAAAATGCATACACAATTCAGCAGTACGTTTATGAGCCCGCCGAGCTTTCGTGTCTGTGGATAAAATCATGGCTAGTTCTTGTGACACTTTCACATATAGGGCCTGATTACAACTTTGGAGGAAGGTGTTAATCCGTCCCAAATGTGACAGATATACCACCAGCCGTATTACGAGTCCATTATATCCTATGGAACTCGTAATACGGCTGGTGGTATATCCGTCACATTTGGGACGGATTAACACCTCCTCCAAAGTTGTAATCAGGCCCATAGTGCCTACTTGTTTACAGCAGATAATGCCTCCAATGGCTCCCTACCCTGGGCACGGTAAACAAGGGCGTGGTAGAGTTACAAGACACAAAAGGTGTCATCACGTCTTTGAAAGAACCGCTTTAAGAAATATTATATAAATATGCAGCTAAAAGTAGCTTTCTCTGTACAAAGTTTCACAAATCGGTCAGATATCGGTATTCACAACAGAAATTAAAGTCGTGCATTGCTTGTGTTCTCATGGGCGCCACTCGTGCCAGTTCAAATATTAAAATCACCCGTTTTGTACTTTTATTAATATTAACCTTTTATAGAGCATGACCAAGCTCGACTGAGTCAAAGAGGCTTATTCACAAGCCCTCTGTGGTGCAGGGAGGTGCAGCAAGGGGCCTACTTACAAGAGAGTAGAGCATCAGCATTGATGCACCACTTTTCTTGCGCCCCCTTCAATCTCTTAACGGCACTATGGGTGCGCCTTATTAACAATACAGTGCACAATGGCACACAATACCATAATAGCATCAAAATATTTGGTGTTATTGTGGCACTTTGCTGCACTATTGCCAAAAATGTTGATGCTAGTCCAGCAAAAAACAGGGAGGCACATAGGTGATGTCATTTTAATGCCTGCCCTAGCAGGCGTTAGAAATGATGCCAAAAATGGCGCAGTGAAATCTAGTAAATTTCATAGTGCTAGTTTTTGGTCCTCCCTGTGTGGGAATGTCCCCCTTGCATACATTATGCCCAGCACAGGCAAAATGTGGCTCAAGGGTTTACAAAGTGGGGAAATGCATGCATTGCACTACTTTGTAAATATGGTGCAGGGAAATTGCCTCCTTAATGCCACATTAGCATAAAAAAATAATGCTAGTGTGGCACAAGGAGGCTCAAGGGGCTTGTAAATATGCCCCAAGTGCTTTGCTGCTCCACTGGGAAAGGGCAAAAATGCACCATATCTAAAAGATACTGCGCATTTCTGTCTTCTTCCCCTGCTCTGGTGCTAAAATTAGCTGCCTAGCGCCAAAGCAGGCACCCTTGCACCATAGTGCAAGAGAGCCTGAGTTTCAGGGAATGATTGTTTAGGAGCAGGAAGGTGTTCCTTCCTGCACAATAACAATCATTAATGGTGTTTTGCTCTTTTTATGTGTGCTGGAGAAAAAGCAAAAACCAGGAGAATTAATAGTATTTCTTCTTGCTGCGCCACTCTTACGCCACCCCTGGGTGGCATTGGTTTTTGGCATTGCCTCAGGTTTATGATTTCTTGTAAATCTGGTGCAGAGTCAAAAGCATTGGGTGTTGCGAGGAAAGAGAAACACACATAGCATGCCCTTCTGCCGCAGAAAACTGCGTCGGGCCCATATTTACAAGTATGCATTAAGCCACGGAATGTGACTTAGCGCCGCCTTGTAAATGTGGAAAGGAGCACAGCGCCACTGGGAGCATCAATGACAGCGACAGTCCTTATTAGAAAAATTGATCTTAAAAAAATAATGTGATCTGTCATTTTCAGGGATGCTCTTTTTTTGCAGCCCTCACAGTGAAATACAGCTGAGTTGCACCTATCAATACACACATCTCAGGGGGTAGAGCACACTACCTGCTGAGCTTTCTTATGTCACCTCTTCCCCACACTCAAATGGAAAGCCAAAAATTGGAGCCAGAGTCAGCTCTGCCCAGAGGTGCTGCTTTCATTGTTGCAGCAGGTGCAGTGACACTGGGGCCCAGAGCCCTGGGGACCCATTTAACCTTGATAACTGCTATATTTTACTAGCCCAACAGCAGTGTGATGTGTTATTTTCATTGCTACAGGGCATCCTTGCCATGCAACTGGCTCAACCATTGCCCCTGAGATCTTTTCTCAGGCTTCCATCCATGTAGTGGTCTGTGCTGTCAAGTGCCTACTCCTCGGTTTACCATTTGTAGCTGACAGCCCCATAGGGGACAGAAATAGAGGCACTACTGCCAGCCACATGTGGAAGATAAAAAGGATAGAGGCCCAGGGACTTCATAAGTGCTTGCTCGCCCCCTCCAGTTCTTCCCAATACCCCCACTGTATTCAGCCCCTCCCTTGCATTACATTAATAGGGACTGAGGGTTAATTGCATTACTTGTATGTATATAATCTGTTTTACATCACTGCACACCCTGACCTCCTGTGCACCGGGTCACTTTAAATAGCTAATTTCATAACTTGTATTCAGAAAGCAAAAAACAGCAGGAATGAAACCCTACATGCTGCATTGCTGAGAGTAACAGTATGATACGTTTAAAAAAATATATTTTTATTAACCTTTTAGCACTAACAATTATGATCACATAAAAAATAATCATGAGCTAATTACATAATCAGTTGTGGAGGCAGGAAATCACAGGTATCATAACTCTACTGCTCTTCCTTCAATAGCTGGCCCAACCTGTGAAACAGCTGACTGTTCCACCCACAACATTAGTCCTGCACAATGCGAGCCAGACTTCAAGTAAGCAATGGATTCTGAGGTTAGTGCTTTGCATATTGCGAACACATTACAACTGCCCCCACCCACCCCATCCACCCAACGCTTCTCACAAGAAAATAAAATGCACATTATGATGACCAGAAGGGCAAAGTTCTTAACTGCGTAGGTCAGGACACAGCTACCAGTGTGTATTGCATCAAAATAATCATTTGGGAGGACAGTCCAAGTAGGTCCTGGTAGTTGGGTCCCAGCACAGGGAGATCCCTGGGTGGTCTAGTACTGTTGTTAGAACTGTAGACTACTTAATGATACCCTTTACTTTCTGTATTAGCAAGTTTTATCTGTGGAAGTCAGAAGTTTTGAAACCTGTCCTAGGATTGTTCAACTAACAAAGGGCATTGCTTGCTGTTAGTGACTGCTTCTCCTTTGGAAACTTCTGATGAATCGAAGGGTGAGGTTTGAAGCCGTCCAGAATATTGTAATGTTATCTTTATTGAAAGCCATTGACAAGACATGCACCAGAGTTACTAAAAAATGTGCAAAACTGCATGGAAACCTGTAGCTACACTTACGTAAACTGAAAAAAACTGTGTAACTCTGAATTTACGACATGTTGCCAATAGCGGCTTGCAGTGAGCAGAAGGGACGGGGCGGTGCACATAGGTAAATATTTTTTTTTACAAAAAAAACAAAAAATGAACTCTATCGCTGCTGCCACACTGCTCCATCCACTCCTCTGCTGGCTGCAGTCACAGGCCCCCAGCCTGCCCTGCGGCCAATCCTGACGCTGCTCAGAGCAGGAATACCGGGAGCCTGTGCAGGCTTTCTCCAGCCTGGCAACTGTTTTGCTGTGCTGGAGAGAGCCTACTGTGCTTGTGTGTTTGGCTGGCCTGAGACGGCCGGCCAAACACACATGCACTCTGAGGGGGAGTGCTGTCCACTCCCCTTCAAAGCTTGTTAACCACGTGGCCCCACCCCCTTTACCAATTTTTTTTAATAAACACAATTTATTATTGTTTCTTTGGTAAAAGGTTTGCAGCTGTCACTGTTGGCGGCGGGCAGTGCTCCTCTGCCCTTATGGAGGAGCTTCCCCTCCAAGTTGTTTGCTGATGGCATCAGCGGTCAAACTTACGGCTAAAAATATCATGCTTGTGTAACACTTCAGAGGATTTATCATTGTGCACACCCTCCAGTGCAGCTCTTTACACAAACACACAACCACCAAAGAGTAACTCAGCAAAATGTGTCCCTTTCACAGAAGTTCCACATATTGCCCACAGAACTGTTGTTTGATTTACCATTTGTTCATTGATTGCACCCTTTGTGTCACTCAGTGGATCATGCTCTGTGTGGGATCTTGGTAATGTTTGCACGGTTCCTTTTTCATTTTGCCCACTTTGAATAGATTAACAGGTTTTCATACTAAAGGGTGCAATGCTTTAAGGCAAGTACTGTGCTCATGTCAACTGCTGGCAGAAAAATCCTTTTGTGTGCAAATAAAGATTGACACTGTCACACATTTCAGGGATTATAGGGGTCCGGGGCCAAAAACCAAAGGTTACAGTGACACTATATAAGTTTAGGTGGAAATCAGCTCCAGTAAGGAGCATCATACAACACCAGCGGCACTCTAGATTTTCTCACCTCAAATGTCTGTTCATCTAGCAAACTTTTTAAGCATAGGATCAGCACAGTGCTATCCACATGAGCTAGATAGGTACAAAGGGGCATATTTATGTGCCACATTAACATCATTTATTTTTACGCTAATGTGGGCCCAACGAGGCCAAAATCCCCGTGCCTTATTTTCAGGGTGGCGCAATGCATTCATGGTGCTAAGGGGCACAGGGACAATGGAGTTGCATTCAGTGCAGCACCACTTTCCATAAATTTGCCCCAAAGTCTTTTTCCATTTGTATAGCAAAGTCTTTAAGCATAGGATTGACACAGTGTTATCCTTGCTGAGCTGTAAAAGGACAAAAGCCATTTACCACTCCAGGGACTGTATTACAGCTTTGGACTGGTAAAATAAGATCCAAGCCAACCTGGAATGAGTAAAGGCAACCCCTGACACGTGTTTTGCTCTCATTAGAGCTCTTTAGAGGGGTTTAGCTTTGTCCAGACACAAGGAAGCATCCAGTATAAGTCAAAACAAAACCCTGTAAGGATAGACTGATGCATAAATTATGCAAAAGAGAAGAGAGAACTCTGTGTAGTTCCCAAGTTGAGGTGGAGAGCAACTCAAGTAAGGAGCACTCTTCAACACAAGCGACACTCTAGATTTGCTCACCTTAAATGTCTGTTTATCTAGCAAAGTTTCTAAGCATAGGATCAGGATATATAGGATATATATATATTAATTACTTAGTGGCAGTCGCCACTAGGTAGTCATAATTAGGACCTATTTTCTATAGAAAAAGCATTTTTTGATTGCCTTTATCTTTGCTGCTGTTGACGAATCTTAAAGAAATTAAAAAAAATATACGATGCTCACTTCAGCTGCTTTCTGGAAAGTTTCCGGGTGATCTATCAAGCAGGGGCTGTGAAAATGGGGAAGAGGGTTGTCCCAAAACACGTTTTCCCCATGCTTTTTTCCATAGGGATTTCGAACACGACTACAGCCCAAACCGCTGAATGGAATTAGACCAAATTTGGGAGAAAGCTATCTCTTGGTCCAGAAAGAGCCCTTTCTGTTATTTGGTGTAAATCCATCCAATCATTTTTGACATATTAAAGAAAAAAACAAATTTGTGTATAAAGGGAAGTGAAGGCTCCACAAGCCCTTCCGATTTTGTGCTGAGATCTGATTGGCTGTCAACACTTCAACAAGGAAGTGTTGTCAGCCATCTTTGGACTCGGCTTCAGACAAGTCCCAGAAAAAAATGATAAAAAATAAGAAAAGGAGCCTGGGTAGGGACACCATGACCCCTCAGCTTTGGAGGTGGGGTCCCAGAGGGATCCCACCATAGAACAAATTTTTTTTTTTTTTTTAAATGCAGCAAATTTATGTCGGTGTCCCGAATATTTGGCAAAAAAAACAAAAAAACAATTGCTTTATCCTGTTCTTTGTTTTAATAAAGCCCCTGGGAGGGGCAGGTCCCGGGGGCATATGAAAAGTAAAAGAAAGGGGCACACAGGGCCCCTCTCTTAGAGCATTTTTATTCCCAGAAGACCACCACCTCCACAGGGATCATAAATATAATGATGCAGCAGCCTCACCGGGGCTGCAAAAATATAATGCAGGGGGTCAGTTATGAACCTTTGGCCCCAGGGACCATCACTACTCCTGGCAAATGTTTAAAGTTAGAGAGGGGCCCGGTAGCCCCCCATTGAGGAGCCAATAATATTAATGCTGGTAGGGACAGTCACCTCCCAGGCCAGGCTCCTGCTATGTACCAAGGTCCCCTCAGGACATAGCTGTTTATTCTGACTTAGCAGGAGCACTGACAGCTCCCACCAAGTCAGTGCAAACACTCTTCTCCCAGCAAGCGAGAGCTTTCAAATAGGAGCTTTTCCTCTGTTTTCCTGCTCGCAGACATGCAGGCATAGAAACAGAAGAAGCTGTTGCTCTCAGAGACAGGAAGCTTCATGTTTAGCAGCTCCCTGTATGTGAAAGAAAAAGCTGGGTCCGTAGGAGAAGGGATGCTGGCTGGGACTACAGGGGACTTGAGGCTTCACCGGCTGTCCCATTGCACACTGGGTGCCCTGCCATGGGAGGGGGAGCATGCGGCTTCCCTTCCCAAAATAACAAATATATTATAAGGCCAGACCTCAGGGCCATTACCCCAATTAGGTAGTGCTTACTAACTGACCAGTAGAAAGTGTTCCAGTTCGATAGACATTTTGTGCACAACTGTTGGATAAATGAGAAGATGAACTTCCGTTCTGGCTATGATGCTCTTTTCACAGAAATTAAACCTCAACAGGATGCACTTACAAATATCAACATGGCAGGTGCCCCAGTTGAAGCTCCACTTCTGGAAAGGACAAATTATCCCAACTCCTAGGCTTGGTGAAGGCAAAGAAAATGTGTTTACTCAGAGGGCTCCATATTGAAAAATGATCTGAAAGCCTTTATGGAGGTGAATGCATCTATCATGAACTGGTATGAAATCAGACACTCTCACATTCACTTTCACACCCAGACATCTCACTCCCAGAGATACCCTCTCACACCTATTCTCACACCCAGAGAGACAGACTCTATCGTCAACCCTGGCCGCACACAGCCGAAGGCCATGCGTGACGGTGGTTGGAATAATGTATAGTAATAAAAATTACTTTACGTGAAAGAAAACCCATACAAATGCACTGGAAAAAACAAAAGTTACGGGGACGTTATAGTTAGGAAATAGAATTTTAAAAAACCTTAGAAATTCACTTAAAAAGCCCAAGGTTACAGAGACGTTACAGTTGGTTTGTGAATGTACTCGCACAAAACCAGAGAAATTTAGCAGTTATAGTTAGTTATTTCAAGTAGCTCTAACGTGCGGCCTAATTTAGCTTTAACTTGCGCACTCACCATGCAAGGCTAATTACCCCTGATATTACAGCTCTCATGCCAACTTTTGTAACGTTAATAAAAATATCAATGAAACATGAGAAGTCAAGTTATTGAAGAAAAAACTGTGTATGGCGGGGACACGAGTTATATTTACCTTGGAGCCCGAGGTATAGTTACTTGAGATAACTCTGGGGGTCATTCCGACTGTGGCGGTCGGCGGTGAAGCGGCGGTAAGACCGCCAACAGGCTGGCAGTCTTTTTTCATAGATTCTGACCATGGCGGTTACCGCAATGGTCAGCCGCCGCTTCACCGTTCCGACCACCACGGAGGTAACGACCACCGGGCTAGAGACCTGGGTCTCCAGCCCGGCGGTCGTCACATACCGGCGGCGGAATTCCGACCCGCCTGACCCCTGCTTACCGCCATGGATTTCATGCGGTTTGGGACCGCCATGAAATCCATGGCGGTAAGCACTATCAGTGCCAGGAAATCCCTTCCCTGGCACTGATAGGGGTCTCCCCCACCCCCTACCCCCACCACCAATCCCTCCCCTACCCCTCCACCACTCCTGCCACCCCCAAAAGTTTGCAGGACCCCCCTCCCCATCCCGATCCTCAACATATACACACACATACATGCACGTATACATGCACGCATTCATGCACATACACACCCCCCGCATTCATGCACGCATTCATTCACATACACATACCCCCCGCATTCATGCACGCATTCATGCACATACACACACACCCCCGCATTCATGCACGCATTCATGCACATACACACACCCCCCGCATTCACGCACGCATTCATGCACATACACACACCCCCGCATTCATGTACGCATTCATGCACATACACACAACCCCCCCGCATTCATGCATGCATTCATGCACATACACACGCCCCCGCATTCATGCACATACACACACCACCCGCATTCATGCACGCATTCATGCACATACACACACCCCCCGCATTCATGCACGCACTCAACCGCCCCCTTCACATACACACACATGCACATACACACACCCCCGCATTCATGCATGCATTCATGCACATACACACACCCCCCGCATTCATGCATGCATTCATGCACATACACACACACCCGCATTCATGCACGCACTCAACCGCCCCCTCCACATACACACACGCACACCCCCATGCACGCACACAACTCACAACACCCCCCCACCCCCCTTCCCTAACGGACGATCACCTTACCTGTTCCGGTGATCCTCCGGGAGGGAACGGGACCCATGGGGGCAGCACCGCCGATACCGCCACGCCAACAGAACACCGCCACAGCGAATCACAAGTCGTGATTCGCTGGGCAGAGTTCTGTTGGCGTGGAGGTGGAGCTACCTCCACTTCCCCGCCTGCCACCAGTATGGCTGTTGGCGGCTCTTTGTCAGGAAACGGGCGGAGCGCTGCCAACGGTCGTAATGGCCTGTGTGGAAGACCGCCAGCACTGGCGGTCTTCCGTACGGCGGTCCGTCAGCGGTCTCTTGGAAAGACCGCCGAGGTCAGAATGACCCCCTCTATCTCTTACAGCTGAATTTCTATGGCTTTGTATGTTTAAAATATGGGCCTAAATATAACATCCCTGTAACTTGTTTTTTAAGAGAATAAAAAAAATAAAAAAAAATCATAACTATGACATCCCTGTAACCATTGTTTTTTTCAATGAATTTCAAATTTTTTAACGTAAACTAATTTTCATTACTATACATTATTCCAACCACGGGGGCCCAGCTTTCATCTATTTGTTTGCAGGGGGAGGGGTTCTGCCCGGCCCCCCTCCTTGGGCTGATTTTGGCCCCGGGGACACTACCCTCCCAGGGCCCAACCAAAACATTTTATAATTTTTGGGAAGAGGGGCAACACAGCCCCCTGCTGATCTTGGCCCTGGGGACCCAATTCCCCAGGGCCCGTCCCAAACATTAATTTATTTTTAGGAGGGAACAAGGCTCCAGGCCAATCTCAGCTCCAGGGATCTCATCCCCCGGGGCCCAGCCATGAAACATGGGTGTCTCCCAGGGCACCTAGTGAAAATGGTGGGGACCATGAGGAGAGCTTGAAGGCCCCTGGGGTCCCAGCTGGCTCCTCACCTCCTGTGATAGCTGGCATTACTGTCACAGAAAGGGAACAGCTAAAGGAACTCCCTCTATTTGAGAGCAATGTTCTTTCTGTTTCACTGCCTGCATCTCGGCGGGGAGGGAACCAGTAGAAACCTCCATTTGCAGTGAGGGACAGCTGTTTGCTGCTCTCCATCAATGCAAGCGGAGTGTTTGCTCTGACTTGATGGCAGCTGTCAGTTCTGCTGCCAAGCCATAGCAAAAAACTATGTCCTGGGGATAGGCACCCCAGGACATAGCAGGCGCTGGTCCTGCGGGGTGGTAGTAGACAGGGCATTCAGTGGCTCCTCAAGGGAACCCGTGCAGGCCCCTTCCATAAAGTATTTCCCTGGGCAAATGGTGGTCCCAAGGGCTGTGAGGGAGGATGCCTGGTCCCCCTACATTGCATTTTATCAAGGCTCCCCAGGGGTGGCAGTCCCTGGGGTTGTAAGGAGGCCACACACACCCACATTTAATTTGATTAATTTGATCAAAGCCTCAGGGAGGTGGTGGTCCACAGAGGCGGCACCCCACATTGATTTTTATTAAAACCCTGGGGAGGTGGCAGTACCTGGGGCTGTGGGTGGACACACAGCCTCCTGCATTCAATTTGATTAAAGCCCTGGGGAGGTGGCAGTCCCTGGGGTTGGAGCAGATGAGCGCCCGCATTGATTTTGTCTAAAGCCCTGTGGAGGTAGCAGTCGCTGTGTTTGTAGGGGGGCCCCCGCATAGAATTCAAATTAAGCCCCTAGTAGGTGTTGGTCTCTGGGACAGAGACAGGCCAAAGAGGGGAGAACCTGTTAGGCCCCCACTTTATTTTAAATATGCTCCTGAGTCCTGGCCCAGCCAGGGATTTTAGTCAAACTTGTGTGGGAGACCACATTTGTTTTTTTTTGCAAAGGAACTCTCGGCCCTAGATATCTACATTTATTTTCCATTTAATATCTTCAAAACTACTGGACAGATTTACGCCAAGTAAGTTAAAGTGTAATTTGCGTACTGAAAGCAATCTTCCTGCCAAATGTGGTCTAATTCCATCCAGCAGTTCGGGCTGTAGTCATGTTCAAAGGTCCTATGGGAATTAACATGGGAAACACTCTTTTGTGCCCCTGCTTTTTCTCAACCTGCGCTTGACTGATCACCCGAAACTATCCATGCACAACAAAAATCACCAGCACAGCTTTTTTAGAAAGTTTTGTGAAGATTCATCAAACGGTGCCAAAGATATAGGAAAGTCAAAAAACTATTTTTCTATGGAAACTTACTATAACTACCTAGTGGTGGCCAGGGCACAAATCTGGATCACAAAGGATGCCTTGAGTCACATATATGAATTATCTACTGGCGATCCTGAGTAGGAAGTTATAGTTAGGATCTAGTTTCTATTGAAAAATAATTTTTTGACTTGCCTATATCTTTAGCGCTGGTTGATGAATCTTCCTGAAAAATGTGAACCCGACTTCAGCTGAAGTCTGGAAAGTTTTGAGGTGTTCTGTCGAGCGGAGCCTGAGAAAAATCATGCTCCAAAAATGCATTTTCCCCATGTTAATTTCCATAGAGATTTTGTACACGACTACAGCTCAAACCACTGGACCGAATTACACCAAATTTGCCAGAAAGCTATCTCTTGGTCCAGAATGTACCATTATCATAATATGATGTAAATTCATTCAGTAGTTTTCTAGTTAGTAAATGAAAACCAAATTTGTATATATAGGGACTCAGCTAATCCTCAGGTCCTCTGCAGTTTTGGAGAAATAGCAAGGCCCTGGTTGACTTGTTGCAACCTGACAAAAAGGTTGTGGCCACCATTTTGTTTCTCCCATTGCCTGGAAGGGTAGAAAAAAAAACAGTGTAAAAAACACATAAGTGGTTGGGATACAGATATCCCGACCCCATAGGACTCATGGTGGCGTATCTTAGGGATCCCTCATGGGCCAGAAAATTGCACTTTTTTGGGGGGCGATCCATGGATCCTAAAATCTTCCTCAAATCCTCTGTAGATCCTCCTCGAATTCAGGGGCCAAGCAAGGCCCTGAATGGCTGGCTGTAACCTAGCAGAAATTTTAACATGTCAGTTACAAAAACCATAGAATTTCACTGAAAAAAATAAAGGCTACTGGGATGTTATAGTTAGGTTGACTTTTTACCCATACAAAACCATTAAAATTCAGCAGTTACAGTTATACTTATGTTAAGAAACTTTAACTTGTGCAGGAAAGTAACTTTGGGCAACGAGTTATAGTTCATACTATAACTGATGAATTTCTATGGTTTAAAATGTCAACCTAACTATAACATCCCTGTAACCTTAGTCTTTTTTCAGTATATATATATATATATAAATATATATGTATTCCTTTGCAGCATTGATTTTGGCCACCTGTACCCTCTGTGGCTTTATATAACTCATTGTCCTAAACTCCCGGACAGGCAGTATGCAAAGGGTGTCAGACTTGACTCATCAAAGTAAGTGTAGAAGCAAAAATCATACTTCAGAATACATGATGCATGAATAGTTTACAATGTTATTGTTTGAGGTGTCAAATTATGAAACAAGGAATAGGCTATCTGATCTAAAAAAGTGTGGTGCAGTGCCTGTCAAAACAGATTTTTAGACAGAATATCACCAATCATTGCTTTTTATCTTCCTTTTTAAGCACCCACGGGCAAAAGGGCATCTGGGCAGGCTGCCACCAGTGATGAGCCAGGTGTAACTTGCACCACCAATAACCCATGGTCAATGGTTCTGCTGTCCCCTGTAAGTCATTTGTATTCCCCACTACTAAAATAATGCCATTGAGTATCCTCACTAGTTTTTTTCATGCTAGATCTTGCTTTTTTCCCTTCATATCCCTGTGTGTTTTTCTATATTTTGTTTGTCTCTGTGGCTGACTTTATCCTGTCTGTACCTTTCTTGTGCTCCTTTTTTTCTTAAACTCCACGGTGGCCCTCTTACATGTATTGTTGTGTAATACTAAGAAGGGAAAATATTTTGGTAAGGAGGATCACACAACCAGGCTCAAGTCATACTCTAGCCACCAAACCTGTTGGTGGTTTTCTTGATCAAACAGTCAAAAGGTACAGGGGCAGAGACAGAGTGGTCATCATGGTCCTGGACCCCCAATGTTGGCTTACACAAGCAGTTTCCATAACAGTATAGCACTGCAGGATGAGATAGCAGAACCAATACCATATATCTTTTGCATTTCCTTCTATCTCTTATCCCTTTAAAGCCTGACTGTGTGCCCTTCCCTTATTCCTGAATTCTAATCCTGATTATTTCCTATCCTTCCATTAGTAAAATCATATTGTTTTTAATTGACTCAATGGCTACCTGTTTTTAAAAATATTTTCAAGCAAAAACACAAACCTCCCAAAGAAAACCTCCCAAAGAAATGACTTGATGAAGAAGATATTGATAGTTATCGTAACTGTATTGAACTATTATGTAAATTTTGCCAAATCAATTCGAGGGTGGCTATTTGGTATACAAAATGGAGACATTGTGTTTTTCACCAGGTGCTAAGACCACCAGCCATGCCATCACAACAGAGACATTGGTGAAGGTGCAGGCAGTCCAATTAAAGGGAGAACTCCAAGTGGTGGCAGGGACAAATGGTAAGCCATCTTACTTTCTTATTGACAAAACAATATTGATTCAGTGAGGCAGCTATCCTGCCCTTCACCTAGAGTACAAGCTGCAATGCATAAACCACATGATCCAAAGACAAGGTGTTTCCCAGTGTTCACTCATTGCCTATTCACATCATCATTCTGCCTTGCTGTCCTAGCCTACCTAAAAAGTAAATTCTATCTCAGCATGTGATGTCTGTGCTAAATTTTTCTGTCCAAGTGAAGTTATGTTTCATGTCTTCCATTATGGATTGACGGCTCCAATATCTTTCCACCCATCAATGATCATCAATCAATTATGAAGAAGCAACAATGTAACAATCGACCGCATCATAGCTCAATATCTACCTACCACAATCCCTATACTTACCTCCCTGTGGAAAAATGTCCGCACAATCAAATGTAGAGATTATTTCTTGAGAATAATCTGTGTCAGGGGCCTGGCTGTAATATGGGACTAAGAGTCTGATTTATGGTTTGGAAGATGCGATAGTCTGTGACAAATAAAATATCTAGTTTGATGCACTACAGTTTATCATATTCTAGGCACTGTCTATTGTAATATATCAGCTGGGATATACATTTTCCACCAAGTGTGTCTCCTCTGCCAGACTCTATCAGCCTAACCCTATAAGGTAGGACTCAGGGTAGTAGAAAGGCAGAAGAAGTTGGAGAAAAGCAGCAACATTGTAATTATTTGTCCATATTATGTTACAGCTGGGCTGCCCCAGAAACATGCTGTAGAGTAAGCTGAACCCCCATCAGGGCTCCATTAATGTTATATAGCCAAGTTTTAATTGTGCAGCACAAGGGATATATACATATCTCTATATATGCCTTGCTCATTAATGGCAGGTAATTCATTTTTAACACACAGTGGTGGTCATTACAACCCTAACGGTCGGTGTTAAAGTGGCGGTAAAACTGCCAACAGGCCAGCGGTAAAGAAAATGGAATTATGACCGTGGCGGAAACCGCCAACATAGAAAGCCACTTTAACACTCCGACCGCCACGACAGTACAAACAAACACCGCGACGGTAACCGCCAACAGACAAGCGGAAGACTATGTACCGCCCACAGAATTACAAGCCACCAATCTGCTACCTTTTCTGTGGCAGATTCACCGTGAACAAAAACACGGCGGAAACAGGACTTCGAAGGGAAAACGCTCACCTCTACACACCCCACGAGGAACCAGGATGCCATGGAACCAGAAATTCAGATACTCCCAGCCTTTATCTTCCTGCTCCTCTACCAGGAGCACGAACGCCGGCGGCAAAGACTACAGTGAGTACTGCACCTACGACACAGGGGACGGGGAAGGGAAAAAACAGTGACACATACACGCAATACGCAACACCCCCACCCTCACCCACGACAACACACACGCCAATACATATTGATACATCACAGTTGCACCCCCCCACCCCCCCTGGAAGAATGCAAGGACAAAAGGAGATGAGTCTAATGATTGTAATATATTAAAACACAGTAATCAAAATTATTTACATATCTACACATTTACACTATGAACAATTATATACACCAAGAACACAAGTCCAAGGGATTCCACAATCATAGTCCGTGGACCACTGGGCCCAAAAGGCATGGACGAGGCCCACACTCAATACCCGAAGAAGACGGAGAGAACACTGCAGGGGCAGCAGATAGAAATAAAACAGGCACCTCAGGGGAAAGGGAAGGGGGGGCACCTCAGCCGGATGAGTGCACAACGCCAGCTCCACGCCCATTGATGTATCCTGGGGAGTGCAAAGCCACAGTCTCTCAAGTCTCTCCAGTGGGTGGGTTGCCCACTGTTCAATCCTGGGGAGCGCAAAGCCACAGACTCTCAAGTCGAGAACAGTGGGTGGGTTGCCCACAGTTCAATCCTGGGGAGTGCAAAGCCACAGTCTCTCAAGTCGATAACAGTGGGTGGGTTGCCCACTGTTCAATCCTGGGGAGTGCAAAGCCACAGTCTCTCAAGTCTCTACAGTGGGTGGGTTGCCCACTGTTCAATCCTGGGGAGTGCAAAGCCACAGTCTCTCAAGCCTCTACAGTGGGTGGGTTGCCCACTGTTCAATCCTGGGGAGTGCAAAGCCACAGTCCCTCAAGTGGATAACAGTCTCCACTGGTTCTGGAGGGCGCTTGGTGCCCAGAGTGCTTCATCCTGCCAAGGACAGAGGTAGTAGATGTAACTCTCCACTGGTTCTGGAGGGGGCTTGGTGCCCAGAGTGCTTCATCCTGCCCGTGGCGGCCTCAGTAGCGTAGTAATAATTGGCGTTCACTGTCCTGCGGTGGTGCTGGCGGTCCTGTCCTGGGCAGTGGGGCTGCTGCTGGCGGTCTTTTCTTAGGCAGCAGGGCTGCTGGCGGTCTTGTCTTGGGCAGCGGGGCTGCTGCTGGGGGTCTTGTCTTGGGCAAAGGGGCTGGTGGCGTTCTTGTCCTGGGCGGCGGGGCTGCTGCTGACGGCCCTGTCTTGGGCAGCGGGCCTCCTGGCGGTCTTGTCTTGGGCAGCGGGGCTTCTGCTGGCAGTCTTGTCTTGGGCAGCGGGCCTGCTGGCGGTCTTGTCCTGGGTAGCAGGGCTGCTGCTGGTGGTCTTGTCTTGGGCAGCGGGGCTGATGGCGGTCTTGTCCTGGGCAGCGGGGCTGATGCTGGCGGACCTGCCTTGGGCAGCAGGGATGCTGGCGGTCTTGTCCTGGGCAGCGGGGCTGCTGCTGGCGGTTTTGTCTTGGGCAGCGGGGCTGCTGGCGGTCTTGTCCTGGGCAGCAGGGCTGCTGCTGGCGGTCTTGTCTTGGGCAGCGGGGCTGCTGCTGGCGTTCTTGTCTTGGGCAGCGGGGCTACTGGCAGTCTTGTCCTGAGCAGCGGGGCTGCTGCTGGCGGTCTTGTCCGCCGTGCTGATCTTCCCAGACTTGCCGGTTTTAATGTGCCCCTTCCCCAGCTTGGATGGTGTTGCAGCTGTCTCCACACTCCCAACTGTACCCCTGAGAGTGGCTTTGGTGGCTGAATTCTTTCCCCTCTCCCGCCGGGCACCAGGCAACTTTTTATGCTTGACAGGTGGGGGACTGTCTGTACTCTGGCTCCTTGCCACACTGGCTGCCCTGCTGCCTGGTGCACTCCATAATCCGGTGACTACTGGCACCACTGGCCCCGCTGATGTTGTGGCTGAGGTGCTCGGTTGGGACTTGGAGAGTCGGCCCTAGGAGACTGAAGGGGTGGGGGAGGTGAGGGAAAGAGGTCAAGGTTGGCCAGGAAAAGTTTCTTCGGAACACTAGGACGGGTAGCTGCAGGGGGTTTGGGAGTGGAGGAAGAGGTAGTGGTTGTAGGAGGTGTACGTTTGGTGACTTTGGGTGAAGGTGCATTGGCTGGAGGCTGTCGTGAGGTGGATGGCTGTTGGGTGGGTGTGTGGCTGCGTTTGTGTACCTTGGGAGGTGGCCTCACAGACACACTGGGAGAGGACACAGGGGACGTGTGAATGGTAGTGGGGGTGGTGACTGCACGTGAGCAGGGTGTGGCGGTGTGTGTGCTGGTGATGGAAGTAGTGGCTGTAGATGTAGTGCATGCAGGTGTGATTGGAGACGAGACTGGGAGGGAGGAGGGAGATGAGGAGGAGGGGGACAAAGTGGAGGCAGTGGATGTTGGTGTGTCTGCATGTGTGTGATGCTTGTCTGAGTGCCTGGGGGATGTGTGGTGCTTATGTTTGCCAGAGCTTCCCTTGTGTGTTGAAGTGTGTACATTCTGGTCTGAAGGTGTGCTTGGGATAGGCTGAGGTAGAGGAGATTGGGTCTGGGTGGAGGAAGTTGGAGGGGGGAGGCTAGAGACAGGGACAATGGCTGCCATCAGTGCAGAGGCCAGAATGTGAAATGCTCACTGAAGGGCTGCCTGACCAGAGTGAATGCCATCCAGGTATGCATTGGTTTGTTGCAACTGTCTCTCTACACCCTGGATGGCATTCAAAATGGTAGACTGCCCAACAGTGAGGGACTTGAGGAGGTCAATGGCCTCCTCACTGAAGGCAGCAGGGGTGACTGGGGCAGGGCCTGAGATGCCTGGGGCGAAGGTGATGCCCACCCTATTGGGTGAGCGGGCACGGGGCAAAAGCTGAGGGGCTGCTGGCAGGGCGGTGCTGGTAGGGGGGTTGCGGCTGTACCTGTAGATGTGGGGGGCACAGATGGGCCCTCCACCACAAAGGAGCTCCTATCAGACACAGAAGCCCCCTGCACTACGCCGTGCACTTGGAGTCCTCTATTGAATACCAGGGACATAGGTTACAAGGCTATGGCCGATTTCTGCACACATGGATGTCACAGGAGCCTGACTAGGTGTAGTTGGCACTGTACCCAGGAGGGGTGGGGTGCCACAGGGCCTGCCTTAACTAGGATCCTTTCCTACTAATCACGCCCTTGCCTAGGGGAACCCACAGCTCACCTCCTCCACCCAGACACCTACAATGCGCGCTGAATCAGCAGAATGAGAGTGTACTCACCCCCTTGTTGCTGCTGTGATGCCCTCAAGCGCCCATCCAACTTCGAGTACGCCACCGCCAGGATCCTGAACATCAGGGGGGTCATGGTGCGACGGGCACCCCTCCCACGTTGGGAGGCCATCCCCAGCTGGGCCTCCGCTGTCTTCTTGCTCCTGCGGCAAATGTCCTCCCATCTTTTCCAGCAGTGGGTGCTCCGTCTGTGGTAGACCCCCAGGGTCCAGACGTCCTTGGCAATGGCACGCCAAATGTCCTTCTTCTGGTGGGCGCTGACCTACAGGAATAGTACAGGGGAAAGGAGAAGATATTACCGCCCGCATTATCACAGTCATAGGCCCGCATCCCTACCCTTGCCATGACGCACATGCACTCACCGTCTTTTCATGCACGGCTCATTCTCACCCCTCCCCCTATCTTTCATCCACTCCACTCCACACAGGCATTGCCCATACAGCATGCTCACAGTGTACTTACCTGTTTGTCTGGAGGACCGTAGGGTAGCGTGTACTGGGGGAGGACCCCATCCACGAGTTTCTCCAACTCCTCCGTGCTGAAGGCAGGGGCCCTTTCCCCAGACACACGAGCCATTGTCTCTTCCAGACTGAGGTCACAGCAGCACTTGCAGTGTAGGTCCTCTCCTGTCGAAGATAAGGTATCAAGTGATTAAACAGAGAGAAAATGGCGGTCTGTCCGCGGCGGTGCGTTCCGTCACTGCCGACGTACATCGTCATTGGCTCCTGGGACCCGTAGGGTGCAATGTTAACCAATGCAGGATTGCGCCGCGGTCTTTGACCGCCTACCGCAACGGTGTACAAAGCCAGCGCAGTTACCTCATATTCCCTTGTCCCACTTTAAAGGTCAGGCAGCCACCCTTTCATGGGCCAACATGGCATTATTTTTGACTGCATCACACATATGTAGGCCTTGCTTAAACACTCAAACAGGCTAATTTCGAATTGCTAATATTTTCAGAGTAAACTGTTTACGTACCTCAGAGTTGGTTGACTCTCTGCTCGCTGTTCTCGTCCATAGGCACCGTCCGCTTTGGCATGTGAGGAGATGGTGGCATCCTTTGGTGTACAGACCGCTGGTGGACCTGTCGACAATGGAGGAGCGACATGTTATCATCACCTACAGGCTTGATCGTGCCACAATCCATGAACTGTGTGCCCAGTTGGAGCCAGACCTGATGTCAGCTATCCGCCATCCCACAGGAATCCCCCCTCAAGTGCAGGTGCTGTCAGTACTCCATTTCCTAGCAAGTGGGTCTTTTCAAACTACAGTGTCCATAGCATCAGGGATGTCCCAGCCTATGTTTTCCAACTTGTTGTCCAGAGTGTTGTCTTCCCTGCTGAAACACATGCAGAGCTACATCGTTTTCCCTCAGGTGGAGGATTTGCCTACAATGAAAGGTGATTTCTATGCCCTGGGACGTATCCCCAACATCATAGCTGCCATTGATGGGACACATGTGGCCTTAGTACCCTCCCGTAGGAGTGAACAGGTGTACAGAAACCGAAAGAGTTACCATTCCATGAATGTGCAGATGGTGTGTTTGGCAGACCAGTACATCTCCCATGTTAATGCCAAATTCCCTGGCTCAGTGCATGACGCTTACATCCTGCGGGATAGCAGCATCCCTTATGTAATGGGGCAACTCCAGAGGCACCGGGTGTGGCTATTAGGTGAGCACATGTACCCAATACAGTGGGAATACTTTTCTGGGTCTGTGGATGTCCCTTCTGAGTTTGTGTGTGTCTAACAGTTGTCCCTTGCCATTTGCAGGTGACTCTGGTTACCCAACCTGTCAAACCACTGACCCCAATGAGGAATCCCAGGACAAGGGCAGAGGAACGCTACAATGAGGCCCATGGGCGGACTAGGAGGATTATACAGCGGACCTTCGGACTCCTGAGGGCCAGGTTCCGGTGCCTCCATATGACAGGTGGTTCGCTATTCTACTCACCAAAGAAGGTATGCCATATCATCGTGGCCTGCTGTATGCTTCACAACTTGGCTTTGTGACGACAGGTGCCTTTTCTGCAGGAGGATGGTCCGGATGGAAGACTTGTGGCAGCTGTGAACCCTGTGGACAGTGAAGACGAGGAAGCAGAAGAAGAGGACATCAACAACAGGAACACGGTGATCCTGCAATACTTCCAGTGAGGCACAGGTAAGAAGACAACACTGCCTGCAACATCTGATTTAAATGTACTACCTCTCTACTGTCTGTCATTTTCACCCAGTGTATGGTCACTGAGTTGTCACTTTCCCTTATGATTTCACAAATGTGGGTCCCACTGTGTGACATTTGCTTTGTTTCCTCATGGACTATAGCTGTGTGACATAGGTATGTTGACATTACATTTGAAGGAGCATTTTGCCACTGTGATTGCTAATACACTATTTCGAAATCACAGACAGACTCCTGACTGTTTTGTGCTTTAAGGGTGTTTATTTATGTGCTCAATATTGGAAGGGGTTGTAAAATGGTGAGGGGTGATGGTGGAGGAATGTCCATGGCAGAGTCCAGTCTATTACTCTCACAGGTGCATTGTCCAAAGGGGCATAAGAAGTGGAGCAGGGACAGTTTAAGAATGGACAGAGTGACAAGGTGGGACAAAAGGATGACAATCAGGGTGGTCTCATTTCTTGGCGGGGTCTTGGCATCGTTCTCTGTCTTTGTCCTGGATCTCAGGGACCGTTTGCGGAGGGGTTCTCCCTCTGCAGGTGGTAGGGTGCTGTTGTAGTGGTCCTGTGGCGGTGCCTCCTTTCCACTAGCGCCGGCGGAGGAGGTGGGCAGTTCATCGTCCAGACTAGTGTCAGGGGCCTCTTGTAGTGCCACAGAGTCCCTCCTGGTGTTGACGAGTTCCTTCAGCACCCCTACAATGGTGCCCAGGGTGGTATTGATGGATTTAGGTTCCTCATGAAGCCCAAATACTGTTCCTTCTGCAGCCGCTGGGTCTCCTGAAACTTGGCCAGTACCGTTGCCATCGTCTCCTGGGAATGATGGTAGGCTCCCATGATGTTGGAGAGGGCCTCGTGGACAGTGGGTTCCCTGGGCCTGTCCTCCCCCTGTCACACAGCAGCCCTCCCAGTTCCCCTGTGTTCCTGTGCCTCTGTCCCCTGAACCGTGTGCCTACTGCCATTGCCCCCAGGTCCCTGGTGTTGTTGTGGTGGTGGGTTAGCCTGGGTTCCCTGTAGTGGTGGACACACTGCTGCTTGACGTGTCCTGGGGACAGAGGTATGGGCCCGCTGGGTGGGTGCTGTGCTGGTGTTTCTAGATGGGGGAAGGTCTGTAGTGGCTTGTGCCAGTGTGAGGGGAAACGACTGTCCCGAGGTCCCAGATGGGCCGGGCTGGTCATCTAGATCCAGTTGGACAGAGCTGCTGTCATCACTAAGGGTGGAGTGGACATATCTGGACCCTCCAGTCTGGTGATGTTGGGTAGGGGTCCTGCAGGGGTGTAAAAGCATGATTATTGCATCTGTGTGTGCCATGGTGTGCAATGGGTGGATGACCGTGTACCCCAGTGCTTGCATTCCTTTGTAGGACCATGTGTAATAATTGTTTAGGGGGGTGTATGGGTATGTGCAGTGGCCATGCTTTGGTGATGGGTGTCCATGCTTTGGTGTTGCATGCAGGGCTTGGGATGTGTGGTTTGTGATATTGGGACATGTGTGAGGAGTTGGAGTGATGGGGGTGAGGGCGAGGGTGGGGGTATGTGATAGCATGCAGGTAGGGTGGGGGATAACGTAGTAAAGATTTGTCTTACCAGTATCCATTCCTCCATCTACTCCTGTGAGGCCCTCAGGATGCAGTATAGCCAAGACCTGCTCCTCCCATGTTGTTAGTTGTGGGGGAGGAGGAGGGGGTCCGCCGCCAGTCCTCTGTACCGCAATGTGGTGTCTTGAGACCACGGAACACACCTTCCCCCGTAGGTCGTTCCACCTCTTCCTGATGTCATCCCTAGTTCTTGGGTGCTGTCCCACTGTGTTGACCCTGTCAACGATTCTTCGCCATAGCTCCATCTTCCTAGCTATGGTGGTGTGCTGCACCTGTGATCCGAATATCTGTGGCTCTACCCGGATGATTTCCTCCACCATGACCCTGAGCTCCTCCTCAGAGAACCTGTGGTGTCTTTGTGGTGCCATGGGGTGGTGTGGGTGATGTGTGGGGTGGTGTGTGTTGTGATGTGTGGGGTGATTTTTAGAGGTGTGTTGTGTGAGGTGCGTGGATGTTATGTGGGTGATGGTGTTGAGTGCCTGTGGATGCGAGTTTGCATATGGTGGTGTCTCTCTCTCTGGCCTTCTGTCGTAATTGTGGGTGTAGGGGATTGTGGGTGATGCGGGGGGTGTTTTATATTGTATTGGGTGTGTGGGAGTGGTGTGTGTATCAGGTGTGTGTATTTCGAATTGTCCAATGTGGTAGTGTTTTGTAAGTGTGTGTTTATTTTGAGCGCAGCGGTGTGTACCGCCAATGGATTACCGCGGTTGAAAGACCGCCGCATGGATTCGTGGGTCGTGATAGTGTGGGCGTATTCCTGTTGGCATGACGGTAGAGGTTTTGTTATCGCCAGTTTATCACTGACCATTGGTGTGGCGGACTTGTGTGGGTGTCTAGATTTTGGCAGATTCTGGGCTTTGGGTCATAATGACCGTGGCGGAATTCCGTGGCCGCGGTGGTGTGTTGGCGGTCTTCTGCACGGCGGTAAGCGGCTTTCACCCCCAACGTTGTAATGACCCCAGTGTCTTTTCAATTTCAATTTGAAATATTTTAAACCAAGATAATGTTTCAAACTGATTATGTTGGTTTTCTGGCACAATTATTCCTTTCAGTTAGTGCTATCATTAATTGCCTAGCTATGATGTGATGCATGTGTGGTGAAAACTTACCCCAGTCTGTGTGACAGTATCATCAGTCTTCACATCCAAATTATTTTCCAAAGGCCCTAAGGCAACAGCAATGTTCTGTTACTGTACTGTACCATTATAGACAGTATAACAATTGTTTGAACTGAACATCACAGTTTGTGTTTTTCTATTTAGTTTTTCTTACTTTCTTGACATAGCTATTCATGCCAGTGGCATTGGTGACACCCAGCAACCGGTACTGGTCCCAACGCAGTAGGAAATAGTCACCCAGCTGTAGAAACAGAAGGTGGAGGCAGTGGCAGCAGAATATTGCCCTCTGGTGGCCATGGAGGAAGAGGATGAAGAGGCACAAGGCTCAAGTTCCATGAGCTACCAACCAGGCTCACCCCCAACTCGGCCATGCCATTGCAGCCACCATATGCAACCAAGGTGCACTGCAGCCCTAACCTCCACCATTCTCCCCTCCTCCTTGTACTCAATACCATGCGCCCTCCAGTACATCTTACAAGAGCTGATGCACCTCAGATGTGAGACGGGCCAGCTCAGGTGACAACCAGTACTGGTCTGGCATGGGCCTCACTACTTGGTCTGTGAAATGAATGCCCTCATGACCGTTTTTTATTGAATTTTTTTTTTTTTTTGGGTGGGATGGCATGTTATGGGTGAACTTGGAAAGGGAAGAAAATTGGGGAAAGTGTGGACATTGGACCTTGATATTTTTAGGACATTTTTTGGATTTGGGAGGGGGTGGACCTGATCCAGGTGGAGAGGGTTGGTCTTGAAATAAATGGCCTTTACTTTTTTGTCTTTGTCATTATCATTATAGGTCTTTCCTTTGCTAGTTGGCATAGTATAGCCTTTTTGAGTGTCACTGTTGATACAAGTGTGCAACACGGAGCTGTCTCTCTAAAATTGTCACCCATTATATATCAACATTTCATCCTAGACTTTCCCTAGCTGAAGTCCTTTGCCATGCATGTTTTCTTCAGCAAGTTACTTACCTATTCTTGCTGTCAGTAATTAATTATACCCTGCCACCAGAGTGGCACTGTACGGGAACAGATTAGTGATCAATTTAATTTTGTTTCACTTGATGAGGTTCTGCAGCTCCAATCAATTATGCAGTATAGTAGTTAGTGTAGTAACTACCCTTGCCCTACCCTCTGTAAGTATTTGCCCAGTAAGGGGTCTGTCAATGTACATAAAAATGCAGACTGTATTATCTCTCCTTCTAAAGACAACTTCACTACTAAGTCATCAACTAGTTTTTCAAGTTCACTTCTTACCTGAATTGATTAGGTGATAGTAACTCTCACAAACTTGCCAAGTCTTATTGCAGGGTTTCCCAAATAAGCCTTCTTATTTATATTTGTGGTATGATTATTATTCTTGTTCTAACAGGGAAGACATGGTGTGGTCTCTCCCCTACCTATTCCAAATGATGTGAAGTCCAAGTAGACTAAAAGAAAACACAGAGTTAGTTGGTTATCAAAGACTGAGACCAGATCACCATGAGAAAATACTCTTATTACACAAGCAATCCAGGGTCTAATTTATAAAAAAATAAGGCAACTAATCTTACAAAATCCTCGAGTCAGGAGTCAGGATTCATGAGAAGGATTGGTTACTCCTTTTTGAATAAATTTGGTCACTAACACAGGGAGGGCCGTATTCACAAAGGTAAAGTGACACTTTTGGAGTTAATTTATTGACTTGAGTGTAAGTTTATGACTAGTAACTTTACCATCAGTAACTTTACGAGGAGTAGCTTTGCAAGTACTAAGAAGATTCTGCAGAGAGTTAGTGTCGCTTTCAACACATCTGCCCTATGTAACCCATTTATAATGTACATTTGTAAAACAAACCTAAATATATCACAAAGCCTGGGGAAAGTGGGTTTAGGGTTTGATGAATGGATGGAACAGGGAGTTAGGGAAAGGTGTGACAAAGAGATACACTACACAACCACAATATATATCACATCGATGAGCAGCACATCATTATCATGAAATCTATTGTGGAAAGAAAATTAAGGAGTGACACAGTTCAGTTAATGCATTTCAAAGAGTTTTTCAGCCCCAGAGACCCAAAGTTGTTCTCTAATTGCTCTGTCATCTAGGTTTGGAAAATACAAATTAGGGAGGAGGGAATCCACACAGTTCTAATAAAACATGATTGATCAAAGACCAAATATACAGTGTATAAATGCCTAATTGAGCAGTGCATCTACATTCTTCTTGGAAATATCCAACATCAGTGTAAGGCTGAACCAGTATGGTACGGTAAGCAGTAGTAATGGAGTTTTCATGCAGAAGAAGAGAGGGTCTGTGGGTTGCAAAACAGTAAATATCAATATTGTTGAGTCAAGAAAATGCTAAACTTTATGGGTAGTGGACCAAGAGGCAGAGCAAGAGCATAGGCTGCCTCAGTGTAATCACATGATGACTCCTGTGATTAACTGAGAAGTGAGAACAATTTTACGACCAATCCCAGACAAGCAGCTGCATGCATTTGGCTGATCAATCTCACAACTGTGATAACATTTGGCTGAGTGCTTCCATCATGTGACCTCTCTGCCTTCAGTTACAGCCTCCACCTGCAACCTCTCTAGTAGAGGAGTTTGACATTTGTGCTAACACAATACTCAGAATTTCCCAAATCTCACCTCTCTCCAGTGAAGTCCTCAGGTCTCAGTAGGCTTCTTTGAGTCATGTTATTTTTCCTTTGAACTTGAAGTAGATAACTTCTATCTTCTGGCTGTTGGAGTAGTCCCAGCCTGAGCCCTGAGTCTGACTCTGAGTGTTGACTCCTTCAAACGCCTTAATTCTCCTAACCAAAATGAGATTGGGAAAGATATACCTGTAGTGCACTTCTGTTGATGAACAAGAAAAGCAAAACAATTTTAACATTTTGGGTAGATGTATTTGTTAATTAAACTGACTGGTCTCTGAAGAACCCCCCAAAAAGTACAGAAATGAGTAGACCATGAAAGCAACTCTATCTAAGTGTGAAAGGGCCAATCACCTTCAAGAAGAATCACCCATCAACCATCAAACATTGCAAATCATTGAAATCAGTTTACAAGTATTAGTTGAACACCAACCTCACTGTTTGCCATGACAATAGTCATTACCACTCACAGTCATTCAATAATATATCACACATTGGTGCAATGGTTGCCTGTTTCAATTTAAGCATGGTGGTACACATTTTCTTTGTATCCCCTCTTTTCCCATTGAAATAATCAACACTATGGTAGTCTTGTAAATTAAGGATCTTTAGGGGAGCAGCTCAGCTAGGGAACGAAAAAAAGAAGTCTATAGATGAGATGGAGGCAGGTATTTGTCTTCATGTCCTTTAAGCTAATAGGGAGACTTCTTCTGTGCACACTGGTCTAACTGCAATCTAGCCATACATGCAGATAGATGGTGGGGCTACATAAACAAGACACCAATAATATGAATGTTCCTCCAACTACATACACTTGCTTTTTTTTTTGTTTTTGGGCCAGAGAGTCTGCCAATAATGAGAATGTTCTATTGTGGCCTACATATTCAGGGTAGTAGAGTTCATCCTCAAACTCAGTAGATTTGCCAGACGTTATTCATCAAACACACTTGAATCTGACCAATCTCCCTCATCCTCCTCCTGTGCTGTTTCAGGAGCAGTGTGGTATTGTGGTATGACGTTTTGGTTAATTTTTATCATTGTCAATCTATTCATGTTTTAAGATGATAGAGTGGTACTTCAGACTGTGACAACTGCACCAGCTACACTGAACACATGCCTCAGCAAACAGACTAGCTACTGGACAACACATTTTTCTAACTGGTCCTGTAGCAGTTGCACCAAATGCATAGCTTGACTCATCGTACTGTCCTCCTTGCTGACATTCCTTGAGAAAACATCAAAAGGAAGTAGCATTTGAGTAGGCATTTGGACCAGGCCCCATTGACCATTTCCATGGTCATGCGTTTCCCAGTTGCATCCCCTCCTCTTTGATAGACACTGCACTACTCAACCAGATATTCCAATATGTAATAAGTCGAATTCCAATGTGTTGGCACCTCCTGTATGAGGGCTTTGACCAGTAGTCTATTAGCATACTGAGTGATCCTCAGCTTTATCTGGGCTTTAAAAGAATGACTGAAATTAGTTTGGATTCTTCTGTAGGTGGCCAGTATCTTGCTGATTATGACTTGTTTTGAGAAACTCCTGAAAAATTAGGTTGATGTAATGCACCAAACCCAGGACCCTGAAATATCAACCATCTTCCATAGCCTTGGCTAAACTACTGCAATTGTCAATGACAACAAATCCAATTCTTAGATCTCTGGGTCACAACCATTACAGCTGCATGGAATTTCTCCATGGCAAACATCGCTACGGTTGCCTTCTATCGAAGGCCCTTCAAAGTTTCTTCAGCGCTTAGACATGAAGATAGCTGTTGCCCAACCCCCACAAAAGAGATCCAATCGGCAGTAATGCACATGTAATCAGCTGCTTGACAACTTTCTCACACACCTGTTGTCAGGTGGATAGTGTGAACAGCATTTTGTTGAGAAGCTTATCCAAAAAATTTCAGCACATCATGATGGAATGCTGGAACAGCAACGCTGTCAAAATAAGTCAAGCAGGGAACCTTCCATTATGGGCAGAGGGCCACCGCAAATACTCAAAATCCCACTCCTCGCATAAAAGAAAAAAGGGAGGAAGTCCAGTGCTAACACATTAGCTAGCTTCCCATTGTACAAACATCACAATGGGCGGTTGTGTTCTTCGGGTCTCTCCTGCCTAAACATGCCCTTAATAGTAGCTTGTCTTGTTTTCTTTTGTGGTGTCACTGACAAGGCGACTTTAAGAGACAGCCAAGAGGTGATAGACTCACCTCCAATCACTGTGATCAGAACTGATTCCCCTCTATCATCACAACCACCACCACCACCATCTATTTTTTTAGGTGCTCTTCTTTACGGATTGTGTGATGTTTTCTCATATGGGTCATTTGGCCTTAAGTACTATATTGTGAACCAGGCTTACCTCAATGAACACTAGTGTTGCAAATGGATCATTCTGCAATGTTATCCTCCTGCTTGCTAATAGTAAAGAAGTACCAAACTGGGGAGGATAATTTTTCTAGTGTGCTGCTGCCATTGCCCTAAGAATTAGAGGCAGGTCTGTGTGCTGATTGTCACTCTGCAGTGCCTACTTCGATTGATGTATCGTGGATGCAGGTCTTAGGAGGGGCATTACAAATAAGGAAGCTGGAGGTGGTGGTGTTAGAACCAGTGCCACATCCTTCTAAGCAGGATGAATAGAGGGGGTAATCTCAGTGTCCTCTTTGCAAGCTTCTGCTTCCATACTAACACTCACTGGCTCTTTTCCATAAATTTAAGGCAATAAATAACTTTCCTGTCTCTCATGCCAGGTTTCAGACTTAGCCGGGTTCTAGTCCATGTCATCACAAGAGGGACCTGGAGAAGATGGTGGAGTGTCTTTTCCTTTTCTTACTGAGATCGGTAAGTTAATGTTTAATCAAGAGCTACATCCTTCTCAGCAGAAAGCTCAACCTTCTGCTCTGTTCCTTCATCAGGAAGAACTGTTATTGGCCGTGGCTCCTGTTCACTCTGCTCAGTTTTGTTCGATGATTGAGTACTAAGTTGTAGCTGAGACAAATTAAAATCAGACTCACTGCTCATCACCATAATTGCCGTGGCTGCCTCACTGAGAGACATGGCCTTTGGCTTAGTTTGTGATGGTGCCATTGATGCATAAGTACTTCTCTAAACTTGATTGTCTGGAGGATGGTACAGCAGACACACCACATTTTCTGAAAAAGATGGAAGTGCTGCATGCCAGTATTGGAATCTGCTTCTTCTTCTGCTCATCAGTGGCTACTTTCATGGCAGGAATGCCTTTCTTTTTGGGGCCATCTTCAAGCTCTGTCAGTTGGCACTTAACTGCACAAGCGGAAGCAGGCAGAGGAGGAATGAGGGGATGTGGTCGTTCTTTGTGCCCGCCTTCTCTCCAGTGTGACAAATGGAACATTCTACAATGTTATCCTCCTCCTTGCTAATAGTAAAGAAGTCCCAAACTGGGGAGGATAATTTTTGTAGTGTGCTGCTGCCATTGCCCTATGAATTAGAGGCAGGTATGTATGCTGATTGACACTCTGCAGTGCATACTTTGATTGAAGTATCGGTGGATGCAGGTCTCAGGGGTGGCCTTACAAATAAGGAAGCTGGAGGTGGTGGTGGTAGAACCAGTGCCACATCCTTCTAAGCAGGTTGAATAGAGGGGGTAATCTCAGTGTCCTCTCGCTAGCTTCTGCTTCCATAATAACACTCACTGGCTTATCCTCATCACTGTCGCTTTTCCATAATTCTAACGCTAGAAATAACTTTCCTTGTCTCTCATGCCAGGATTTGGACTCAGCCGGGTTCTAGTCCATGTCATCAGAAGAGGGGCCTGGAGAAGATGGTGGAGTGTCTTTTCTTTTTCTTACTGGAGATCGGGAAGCTAATGGTTCATCAATAGCTACATCCTACTTAGCAGCAAAATCAACCTTCTGTCCTGCTCCATCATCAGGAAGAACAGTTATTGACCATGGCTCCTGTTGTCCACTGTGCTCAGTTGCATGCGATGATTGGGTACTAATTTGTAGCTAAAACAAATCCAATTTGGACTCACTGCTCATCACCATAATTGCAGTGGCTGCCTCACTGAGAGACATGACCTTTGGCTTAGTTTGGGATGGTGCAGTTGATGCATGAGTACTTCTCCAAACTTGCATATCTGGAGGATGGTACAGCAGGCACGCCACATTTCTCAAAAAAGATGGAAGTGCTGCATGCCAGTGGTGGAATCTGCTTCTTCTTCTGCTCAGTTACTTTCATGGCAGGAGTGCCTTTCTTTTTGGGGCCATCTTCAAGCTCTGTCATTTGGCACTTAACTGCACAAGCGGAAGCAGGAAGAGGAGGAATGAGGGGGTGTGGTGGTACTTTGTGTTGGCCTTTTCCCTGACAGTACTATGGGTGATGTCTCTTGTGGACCTAAAACCAAAAAAACCAAGAAAAACAGTGAGTGAAATGTGCCATTTTTGCAGTTTGAATTATTTATACAGATAATTTAGTTTATTGAGGTTATCTCAAATAATTAACAACAATATGATATCTATTGATGATTGTAATCCAAACCATAACATTATATTTCAATTGGAATAACAACAACTGCCAGATTTAAAAGTTAGCTTCATGTGCCTCTTAGGTGGGAGACTTGTATCAGACTGGTGGGTGCTGAAAAAAATGTACTAATCCTTAAAAAGGGGAATGATGGTGTGTGCCTATGGCCTAAGAGACCAATGGCAGGAAGTGGGTGCAGGCTAGGAAAAAATGAAATTATCCTTAAAAAGGTGAATGCTGCTGTGTCTCTATGTCCTAAAAGACTAATGGGGGCCAGAGGAGCTTCACAGGGAAAAATTGAATAATCCTTAAAAACGTGAACATGCTGGTGTGCACCCAAGGCCTAAGAGGCCTATGGCAGTCAGGAGGTGCAGACCAGGGAAAATTGAATAATCCTTACAAAGGTGAATGCTGGTGTGTGCCTATGGACTAAAAGACCTATAGCAGTCTGGGGAGAGGGAAATGGGATAACCCTTTAAAAAATGAATGCCGGTATGCACCCATGGCCTGAGAGACCTAGGTCAAGCAGTGGGTGCAGGCCAGGAAAAAATGTAATTATAATTAAAAAGCTGAATGCTGGTGTCTGTCAATGACCTATGGCAGGTTGTGCGTTCAGGAAAAAGTGGAATAACCCTTAAAGAACTGAATGACGGCAGGTGCCTATGGCTTAAGAGTCCTTTGGCTGGCAGTTGGTCTCTTATGGAATAATGGAGTAATACATAAAAAGGTGAATGCTGTTGTGTCCCTTGGGCAGCAAGGATGTTCAAGGAAAATGAAAATAACACAAATGGGCCCTCATTACAACATTGGCGGTAAAAGCCGCTTACCGCCGTGCAGAAGACCGCCAACACACCGATGCGGGCGCGGAATTCCACCACAGCTATTATGACCCACAGCATGGAATCCGCCAAAATTCAGACACCCACACAAGTCCGCCACACCAAAGGTCAGTGATAAACTGGCGATAACAAAACTGACACCGTCACGCCAACAGAAATACGCCCACACTATCACGACCCACGAATCCATGCAGCGGTTTTTCAACCGCGATTATTCCACTGGGGGTACACACCGCTGCGCTCAAAATACACACACATTTACAAAAAACAGCCACATTGGACAATTCAAAATACACACACCTGATACACATACACACACCACTCCCACACACCCATTACTATATAAAACACACACCCACATCACCCACAAACCCTTACTACCAAAAATTCCGAAAGAAGGCCAGAGAGAGACAGCACCAGCAAGAACAACAGCACCCACAGGCACTCAACACCATCACCCACATAACTTCCACACACCTCACACAACACACCACTACATATCAGCACACTTATCACCACACACTCCATCTCACACATCACCTACACCACCCCATGGCACGGCAATGACACCCCATGTTCTCAGAGGAGGAGCTCAGGGTCATGGTGGAGGAAATCGTCCCGGTAGAGCCACAGCTATTCGGAGCACAGGTGCAGCACACCTCAATTGCAAGAAAGATGGAGCTATGGCAAAGAATAGTGGACAGGGTCAACGCAGTGGGACAGCACCCAAGAAATCGGGAGGACATCAGGAAGAGGTGGAACGTCCTACGGGGGAAGGTGCGTTCCGTGGTCTCAAGACACCACCTGGCGGTTAAGCGGACTGGCGGCGGACCCCCACCTTCTCACCCACAACTAACAACATGGGAGGAGCAGGTCTTGGCGAATCTGCATCCTGAGGGCCTCGCAGTAGTAGGTGGAGGAATGGACTCTGGTAAGACAAATCTTAACTATTACATCCCCCACCCTACCTGCATGCCAGCACATACCCCCACCCTCACCCTCACCCCAGCACTCCAACTCCTCACATATGTCCCACTATCACAACCCATCCATCCCAACACCAAGTCCTGCATGCAACAACAAAGCATGGACAACCATCACTAAAGCATGCCCACTGCACATACCCATACAACCCCCTAAACAATCATCACACAAGGTCCCACACAGGAATGCAAGCACTGGGGTACACGGTCACCCACCTAAGGCACACCATGACACACACAGATGTAATAACCATCCTTTTATACCCCTGCAGGACCTCTACCCAACGTCCCCGGACATTAGGGTCCACACATGTCCACACCACGAACAGAAGAGGCCAACAGTGATGACTGCAGCTCTGTCCAACTGGATCAACTTGCCCTCACCCAGTCACAGGCCACCACAGACCTTTCCCCCTCTGGAAACACAAGCACAGCACCCACCCAGTGGGCCCATTCCTCCGTCCCCAGGACACGTCAATCAGCTGTGTGTCCACCACTACAGGGAACCCAGGCTAACCCACCACCCCAACAACAACAGGGACCTGAGGGCAGTGGTAGTGGGCACACGGTCCAGTGGACAGAGGCCCTGGTACACAGGGGAACTGGGAGGGCTGCTGTGCGACAGGGGGCGGACAGGCCAAGGGAACCCACTCTCCACGAGGCCCTCTCCTCCATCATGGGAGCCTACCACCACTCCCAGGAGACGATGGCAACGGTACTGGCCAAGTTTCAGGAGACCCAGCTCCTGCAGGAGGAACAGTATATGGGCTTCAGGGAGGAACTCAGAACCATCAGCTCCACCCTGGGCACCATCGTAGGGGTGCTGAAGAAACTCGTCAACACCAGGAGGGACACTGTTGCACTATAAGGGGCCCCTGACACAAGCATGGACGATGAACTGCCCACCACCTCTGTTGGCGCTAGTGGACAGGACGCCTGCCTCAGGACCACCACACCAGCACTCCACCCCCTGCAGAGGGAGAACCACCCTGCAAACGGTCCCTTAAATCCAGGAACAAGACAGAGCACGATGCCAAGACCTCGCCAAGAAATGAGACCACCCTGATTGTCATCCTACTCCCCCAATTTGTCACCCTGTCCGTACTTAAACTGCCCCAGCTCCACTTCCTACGTCCATATGGGCTATGCACATGTGAGACAAATTGTGAGAAAGTAGCCTCTTTCTAGCCTTGTTTCCCCCACTTTTGGCCTGTTTGTGAGTATATGTCAGGGTGTTTTCACTGTCTCACTGGGTTCCTGCTAGCCAGGGCCCAGTGCTCATAGTGAAAACCCTATGTTGTCAGTATGTTTGTTATGTGTCACTGGGACCCTGCTCGCCAGGACCCCAGTGCTCATAAGTTTGTGGCCTATATGTATGTGTTCCTTGTGTGATGCCTAACTGTCTCACTGAGGCTCTGGTAACCAGAACCTCAGTGGTTATGCTCTCTCAGGTTTCCAAATTGTCACTAGCAGGCTAGTGACCAATTTCACCAATTCACATTGGCATACTGGTACACCCATATAATTCCCTAGTATATTGTACTGATGTACCAAGGGTATTGGGGTTCCAGGAGATCCCTATGGGCTGCAGCATTTCTATTGCCACCCATAGGGAGATCTGACAATTCTTACACAGGCCTGCCAGTGCAGCCTGAGTGAAATAACGTCCACTTTATTTCACAGCCATTTACCACTGCACTTAAGTAACCTATAAGTCACCTATATGTCTAACCTTCACCTGGTGAAGGTTGGGTGCAAAGTTACTCAGTGTGTGGGCACCCTGGCACTAGCCAAGGTGCCCCCACATCGTTCAGGGCAAATTCCCTGGACTTTGTGAGGGCGGGGCACCATTACACGCGTGCACTATACATAGGTCACTACCTATGTATAGCGTCACAATGGTAACTCCGAACATGGCCATGTAACATGTCTAAGATCATGGAATTGTCACCCCGTGACAATGCCATCCTGGCATTGGGGGGACAATTCCATGATCCCCCGGGTCTCTAGCACAGAACCCGGGTACTGCCAAACTGCCTTTCCGGGGTTTCCACTGCAGCTGCTGCTGCTGCCAACCCCTCAGACAGGTTTCTGCCCTCCTGGGGTCCAGGAAGCCCTGGCCCAGGAAGGCAGAACAAAGGATTACCTCTGAGAGAGGGTGTTACACCCTCTCCCTTTGGAAATAGGTGTGATGGCTGGGGAGGAGTAGCCTCCCCCGGCCTCTGGAAATGCTTTGATGGGCACAGGTGCTGCCCATCTCTGCATCAGCCAGTCTACACCGGTTTAGGGATCCCCCAGCCCTGCTCTGGCGCGAAACTGGACAAAGGAAAAGGGAGTGACCTCTCCCTGACCTGCACCTCTCAGGGGAGGTGCCCAGAGCTCCTCCAGTGTGCCCCAGACCTCTGTCATCTTGGAAACAGAGGTGTTGCTAGCACACTGGACTTCTCTGAGTGGCCAGTGCCATCAGGTGACGTCAGAGACTCCTTCTGATAGGCTCCTACCTTTCTTACTAGCCTATCCTCCTTCCTAGATAGCCAAACCTCCTTTTCTGGCTATTTAGGGTCTCTGCGTTGGGGAATTCATCAGATACCGAATGCAAGAGCTCACCAGAGTTCCTCTGCATCTCCCTCTTCACCTTCTGCCAAAGGATCGACCGCTGACTGCTCAGGACGCCTGCAAAACCGCAACAAAGTAGCAAAGACGACTACTGCAACCTTGTATCGCTTCATCCTGCCGGCTTTCTCGACTGTTTCCAGGTGGTGCATGCTCTGGGGGTAGCATGCCTCCTTCTTGCACCAGGAGCTCTGAAGAAATCTCCTGTGGGTCGACGGAATCTTCCCCCTGCAACCGCAGGCAACAAAAGACTGCATCACCGGTCCTCTGGGTCCCCTCTCAGCACGACGAGCGTGGTCCCTGAAACTCAGCAACTCTGTCAAAGTGACTCACACAGTCTAGTGACTCTTCAGTCCAAGTTTGGTGGAGGTAAGTCCTTGCCTCCCCACGCTAGACTGCATTGCTGGGTACCGCGTGATTTGCAGCTGCTCCGACTCCTGTGCACTCTTCCAGGATTTCCTTCGTGCACAGCCAAGCCTGGGTCCCCGACACTCTAACCTGCAGTGCACAACCTTATGAGTTGTCGTCCGGCGTCTCCCTTTTCTGACTTTGGGTGGACTTCGGTTCACTCATCTTCTAAGTGCCTGTTCCGGTACTTCTGTGGGTGCTGCCTGCTTCTTTGAGGGCTCCCTGACTTGCTGGGCACCCCTTCTGTTTCCTCATCCAAGTGGCGACATCCGGGTCCCTCCTGGGCCACAGCAGCATTCAAAACCCTATTCGCGACCCTTGCAGCTAGCAAGGCTTGTTTGCAGTATTTCGGCGTGGTAACACCTCTGCAAGCTTCTTCACGACGTGGGACATCCATCCTCCAAAGGGGAAGTTCCTAGTCCTCTTCGTTCTTGCAAAACACCAAGCTTCTTCCATCCAGTGGCAGCTTCCTTGCACCCTCAGCTGGCATTTCCGGTGCTCCTGCCCACTCTCGACACTGTCGCGACTCTTGGACTTGGTCCTCCTGTCTTACAGGTACTCAGGTCTGGAAATCCACTGTTGTTGCATTGCTGGTGTTGGTTTTCCTTGCAGAATCCCCCTATCACGACTTCTGTGCTCATTAGGGTTGTAGGTGCACTTTACACCTACCTTACAGGGTCTTGGGGTGGGCTATTTTTCTAACCCTCACTGTTTTCTTGCAGCCCCAGCAACCCTCTACAAGCTCACATTTGTGGTTCGCATTCCACTTTTGGAGTATATGGTTTGTGTTGCCCCTATACCTATGTGCTCCTATTGCAATCTATTGTAACTTTACACTGCTTGCATTACTTCCTTTTGCTATTACTGCATATTTTTGGTATTGTGTACATATATCTTGTGTATAATTGGCATCCTCATACTGAGGATACTCACTGAGATACTTTTGCCATATTGTCATAAAAATAAAGTACCTTTATTTTTAGTATATCTGTGTATTGTGTTTTCTTATGATATTGTGCATATGACACCAGTGGTATAGTAGGAGCTTTGCATGTCTCCTAGTTCAGCCTAAGCTGCTCTGCTATAGCTACCTTCTATCAGCCTAAGCTGCTAGAAACACCTCTTCTACACTAATACGGGATAACTGGACCTGGTACAGAGTGTAAGTACCCCTTGGTACCCACTACAAGCCAGGCCAGCCTCCTGCACTAATAGACTGGACTCTGCCATGGACATTCCTCCGACATCACCCCTCACCAATTCACTACCCCCTACAATATTGAGCAATTAAATAAACACACTTAAAGCACAAAACAATCTGGAGTCTGTCTGTGATTTCGAAATAGTGTATTTGAAATTACAGTGACAAACTGCTCTTTCAATTGCAATGTCAACATACCTATGTCACACAGCTCTAGTCCATGAGGAATCTAAGCAGATGTCACACAGTGGGACCCACATCTATGAAATCGTAAGGGAAAGTGACAACTCAGTGACCATACACTGGTGAAAACGACAGGCAGTAGATAGGTAGTAGTGTTAAAGTACAAGTAGTAGGCAGATCTCTACTCTTACCTGTGTCTCAATGGAAATATTGCTGGATCACTGAGTCCCTGTTGTTCATGTCTTTTTCCTCTGCTTCCTCGTCTTCACCGTCCACAGGCTCCACAGCTGCCACAACACCGCCATCTGGACCACCCTCCTGCAGAAAAGGCACCTGTCGTCGCAAAGCCAAGTTGTGAAGCATACAGGAGGCCACGATGATCTGGCACTCCTTCTTTGGTGAGTAGAATAGTGATCCACCTGTCATATGGTGGCACCGGAACCTGTCCTTCAGATCCGCTCGATCACCCTCCTAGTTCGCCCATGGGCCTCATTGTAGCTTTCCTCTGCCCTTGTCCTGGGATTCCTCACTGGGGTCAGTAGCCATGGCAGGTTGGGGTAACCAGAGTCACCTGCAAATGGCGAGGGACAACTGTTAGACACACACTGACCTGTAGGGATATCCCCAGACCCTGACAACCATTCCCACTGACTAGCTTCCAGGTGCTCACCTAATAGCCACACAAGGTGCCTCTGGAGTTGACCCATCACATAAGGGATGCTGCTATTCCGCAGGATGTAGGCGTCATGCACTGAGCCAGGGAACATGGCATAAACATGGGAGATGTACTGGTCTGCCAAACATACCGTCTGTACATTCATAGAATGATAACTCTTCCGGTTTCTGTACACCTGTTCAATCCTTTGGGGGTGGCGAACAAAGCAACATGGGTCCCATCAATGGCACCTATGATGTTGGGGATGTGTCCCAGGGCATAGAAATCACCTTTCACTGTAGGCAAATCCTCCACCTGAGGAAAAACGATGTAGCTTCGCATGTGTTTCAGAAGGGCAGACAACACTCTTGACAATACGTTGAAAAACATAGGCTGGGACATCCCTGATGCTATGGCCACTGTTGTTTGAAAAGACCCACTTGCAAGGAAATGGAGCACTGACAGCACCTGCACTTGAGGGGGGATTCCTGTGGGATGGCGGATTGCTGACATCAGGTCTGGCTCCAACTTGGTACACAGTTCCTGGATTGTGGCACGGTCAAGCCTGTATGTGATAATCACATGTCAACAAGTCCACCAACAGTCGGTACACCAGAGGATGCCGCCATCTCCTCACATGTCACAGCGGACGGTGCCTATGAAGGACAACAGCGAGCACAGAGTCAAAAAACTCAGAGGGACATACCCACAGTTAACACAGAACACCATTTATACACAAAAGGTGGCCTGTATGTGTGTTGAGTATAGGCCTAGGTATGTGTGACGCAGTTGAAAATGAAGCCATGTGGGCCCCTGAAATGGCGGCTGCCTGACCTGTAAAGTGGGACAATGGGATGTGACGTAACTGCACTGGCGTTGTACACCGTCGCGGTAGGCGGCCGAAGACTGCGGCACAATGCTGCATTGGTTAACATTGGACCCTATGGGTCCCAGGAGCCAATGACGATGTACGCCGGCGGTGACGGTACGGACCGCCGTGGACATGACCGCCATTTTCTATCTGTTCAATCACTCGATACCTGATCTTAGACAGGAGAGGACCTACATTGCAAGTGCTGCTGTGACCTCGGTCTGGAAGAGACAATGGCTTGAGTGTCTGGGGAAAGGGCCCCTGCCTACACATCGGAGGAGTTGAAGATCAATCAATCCATCAATCATTGAATTTATAAAGCGTGCTACGTACCCGTGAGAATTTCAAGGCGCTGGGGGGGGAGAGCTGGTGTTACTGGTCGAACAGCCAGGTCATGAGGAGTCTTCTGAAGGTGAGTAGGTCTTGAGTCTGTCGCAGGTTGGTGGGGAGGGTGTTCCAGGTTTTGGCGGCGAGGTATGAGAAGGATCTGCCTCCGGAGGTCTTTCTTCAGATGCGGTGGACGACGGCGAGGGCAAGGTTAGTGGAACGGAGCTGACGGGTGGGGGTGTAGAAGCTGAGTCTGTTGTTTAGGTAGGCTGGTCCGGTGTCGTGGAGCGCTTTGTGAACGTGAGTAAGAACTTTGAAAGTGATCCTTTTGTCCACGGGGAGCCAGTGAAGGTTTCTCAGGTGGTGAGAGATGTGGCTGTGGCGGGGTACGTTGAGGATCAGCCGGGCAGAGGCGTTTTGGATACGTTGGAGGCGTAGTAGGTCTTTTGCTGGGATGCCTGTATAGAGTGCGTTGTCGTAGTCCAGCCTGTTGCTGATGAGGGCCTGTGTCACTGTTATTCTTGTTTCTGTCGGGATCCACTTGTAGATTCTGCAGAGCATGCGGAGTGTGTTGTAGCAGGAGGAGGAAACTGCGTTGACCTGTTTAGACAAGGTGAGGGAGGAGTCGAGGATGAAGCCCAGGTTGCGAGCATGGTCGGAAGGTGTCGGCGGGGTTCCTAGTGCGGTGGGCCACTAGGAGTCGTCCCAGGCGGAGAAGGTGGGTCAGAGGATGAGGACCTCCGTCTTGTCCAAGTTCAGTTTCAGACGGTTGTTTCTCATCCAATCGGCGATGGATTTCATTCCCTTGTGGAGGTTGGTTTTGGCGGTGTGGGGGTCTTTGGTGAGTGAGAGGATGAGCTGGGTGTCGTCGGCATAGGTGTGGATGTTGAGGTTGTGTTGTCGGGCCACTTGAGCGAGGGGGGTCATGTAGATGTTTAACAGCGTCGGGCTGAGGGATGAGCCTTGGGGGACGACGCAGATGATGTCAATGGCTTCGGAGCGGTGGGGGGGAGGCGGACTCTCTGGGTTCTGCCGGAGAGGAATGAGACGATCCAGTCGAGGGCTTTACCTTGAATTCCGGTTTCGTGAAGGCGTGATTTCAGGGTGCGGTGGGAGACTGTGTCAAAGGCGGCAGATAGGTCACGGAGGATGAGGGCTGATGTTTTGCCGTTGTCCATTTGGCATCTGATGTCGTCTGTGGCGGCGAGAAGGGCAGTTTCGGTGCTGTGGTTTCGTCTGAAGCCGGACTGGGAGGGGTCTAGGATGCCGTAGTCTTCAAGGTGGCTGGTTAGTTGTTTGTTGACGATTTTTTCAATCACCTTTGCTGGGAAAGGGAGCAGGGAGAAGGGTCGGAAGTTCTTGAGGTCCTTGGGGTCTGCTTTGGGCATCTTGAGGAGGGTGCGGATTTCGGTGTGTTTCCATTTTTCAGGGAATGTCGCTGTTTCGAAGGAGATGTTGATGACCTTCCGTAGTTGGGGGTCGATGGTGGAGTCGGCTTTGTTGTATATGTGGTGAGGGCAGGGGTCTGATGGAGATGCTGATTGGATGGAGTTCATGATCTTGCGTGTCTCTGTTTCGTTCACGTTGGTCCAGGAGGTCAGGTGGTTTGCAGAGGTGGAGTGTTCGGGGCTGGGGTCTGGCATGGGAGTGGCATCAAAGCTGTTGTGGATGTCGGTGATCTTCCGGTGGAAGAAGGTGGACAGTGCGTTGCAGAGTTCTTGGGATGGAGGGATGTCGTTGATTTTGGCGCTGGGGTTGGAGAGTTCTTTCACGATGCTGAAGATTTCTTTGCTGTCGTGTGCGTTGTTGTCCAGGCGGTCCTTGAAGTGGGATCGTTTGTCTTGTCTAATGAGTTGGTGGTGCTTGCGGGTGGCGTCCTTGTGGGCTGTGAGGCTGTCAGGAGTGCGTTTGAGGAGCCATTCCTTTTTTAGCTTCCGACAGTCGTGTTTGGAACTTAGGAGCTCGTCGGTGAACCAGGCGGCTTTTCTTCTGGCTTGGTTGTCAGTGGGTTTTCTGAGTGGTGCTAGGGTGTTTTGGCGCAGCCGTTGATCCACAGGGTGAGGTTGCTGGCGGCGGTGTCTGGGTCGATGGAGTTGGGGGGTGGGTTCTGGGCGAGGGCGTTGGTAAGCTGGACTTCTGTAACTTTGCTCCAGCATCGGTGGGGTGGTTGTTGGGTGCGGTGTGCTCGGTAGGTTTCTTGTAGGTTAAGTGCATGCAGTGGTGGTCGGTCCAGTGGAGTACAGTGGTATGGTTGAAGGTGACGTGGGCGCTTCAGGAGAAGATGGAATTAAGCGTGTGGCCGGCGATGTGGGTTGGTGTGTTGACGAGTTGTCTGAGGCCGTGGTTGCTGAGGTTGTCGATCAGGATAGTGGAGTTGGTGTCGTTGTTGTTCTCCAGGTGGAAATTTAGGTCCCCGAGGAGGATGTAATCCGTTGAGGTGAGTGCGTGGGTGCTGGTGAGGTCGGCGAGGGATTCGCTGAATGTTGCTCGTGGTCCGGGGGGTCTGTAGATGAGCGTTCCTCTGAGAGTGGTGTTGGGGTCGGTGTCGATGCGGAAGTGTAGGTGTTCGGCGGTCTTGAGGGAGTCGTCAGTGTGGGTGTCGACCTTGAGGGAGGATTTGTGGGCGATGGCTATGCCTCCATCGATTCCGTTTTTGCGGTCCCTACGGATGATCTTGTAGCCATCCGGGATGGCTATTGCGATGTCAGGAGCCGAGGAGTCGTTCCACCAGGTTTTGGTAAGGAAGGCTACGTCTGGGGCGGTGGAGTCAAGCAGGTCCCGTGGACGGGGTCCTCCCCCAGTACACGCTACTCTACGGTCCTCCAGACAAACAGGTAAGTACACAGGGAGCATGTTGTATGGGCTATGCCTGTGTGGAGTGGGCTGGATGTAAGAAGGAAGGGGGGAGTGTACTGTGTGCATGAAAGACGGTGAATGCATCTGCCACATGGCAAGGGTAGGGATGGGGGCCAATCAGTTTGATGGTGCAGTTGGTAATAACTTCTCTTTTTCCCCTGTACATTTCATGTAGGTCAGCACCCACCAGTAAAAAGATATTTGGCGTGCCATCGCCAAGGATGTCCGGACCCTGGGGGTCTACCACAGATGGAGCACCCACTGCCGGAAAAGATGGGAGGACATTCGCCACTGGAGCAAGAAGACGGCGGAGTCTCAGCTGGGGATGGCCTCCCAATGTCGCACCATGACCCCCCTGATGTTCAGGATCTTGGCGGTGGCCTACCCGGAGTTGGATGGGCGCTTGAGGGCATCACAGCAGCCATAAGGGGGTGAGTACCCTCTCATTCTGCTGACTTTGCGTGCAGTGCAGGGGTCTGGGTGGGGGAGGTGGGCTGTGGGTTTCCCTAGCCCAGGGCGAGTTCCCTAGGCAAGGCCCTCCGTAAGGCAGGCCATGTGGCACCCCACCCCACCTCTGTACAGTGCCAAGTACAGCTATTCATACCCCTGTGTCATCTATGTGTGCAGATGTCGTCCATAGACTTGTAGGCCATTTCCCAGTAATTGAACAGTGGAGCCCAAGAGCGTGGCGTAGTGCAGGGGGCTTGTGTGTCGGTCGTGTCCGCCAACGGTAGCGGTAATGCATGCACTCAACATGTCTTTCTTCTGTCGTCTTTTTGTGGTCTCCCTGTTCTTGTGTGCATTAGAATCATCAGGCGGAGGAGTAGTGGCACTGGAGCACCAGGGGGCTGCATTCCACATGGCCATGGAGGGCCACACTACGGACTCGGAGTTCACCAGTGGGATGGAGGGCGAGGGGAGCGCCACTGTGGGGACAGGAGTTGACACCAGTGACACGGACTCGTCCTCTGATGGGAGTTCCCTTGTGGTGGCGGCAACATCTGTACCACCCCCATCTATAGGTACAGCTGTCACCCCCCCTTCCAGCACCGCCCTCCCAGCAGCTCCTCAGCCTTCGCCCCGTGCCCGCTCATCTGGGAGGGTGGGCATCACCTTCGCCCCAGGCACCTCAGGCCCTGCCTCAGTCACCCCTGCTGCCCTCAGTGAGGAGGCCATTGAACTCCTCAAGTCCCTCACTGTTGGGTAGTCTACCATTTTGAATGCCATCCAGAGTGTAGAAAGGCAGTTGCAACAAACCAATGCATTCCTGGAGGGCATTCATTCTGGTCAGGCAGACCTTCAGTGAGCTTTTCAGACTCTGGTCTCAGCACTGATGGCAGCCATTGTCCCTGTGTCTAGCCTCCCCCCTCCAACTTCCTTCACCCCGACCCAATCCCCTCTACCTCAGCCTATCCCAAGCACACCTAAAGACAAGCATGCACACACCTCAACACACAAGGGAAGCTCAGGCAAACATAAGTACCACACATCCCACAGGCACTCACGCAAGCATCACACACATGCAGACACACCAACATCCACTGCCTCCACTGTGTCCCCCTCCTCCTCGTCTCCCTCCTCCCTCCCAGTCTTGTCGACACTCACACCTGCATGAACTACTTCTACAGCCACTATGCCCCTCTCCAGCACACCCACCACTACACCCTGCTCACATGCATTCACCACCCCCACAAGGACTGCCAGCAACTGAGTCACTGCAATGGAGACCGCCACCTAAAGCACCGCTGCACAGGGCACCGCCATCTCAAGCACCGCTGCACAGGGCACCGCCATCTCAAGCACCGTTGAACAGGGCACCACCGTCTCAAGCACCGCTGCACGGGGCACCGCAATCTCAAGCACCACTGAACAGGGCACTGCCGTCTCAAGCACCACTGAACAGGGCACCGCAGTCTCAAGCACCGCTAAACAGGGCACCGCTGTCTCAAGCACCGCTGGCCCATGAGCGGCAAGGGCAATGATGCAACTGAGTCCGTCACGGGGTGACTGACGCACTCTGGGCACCATGCCCCCTCCAGAACCAGTGGAGAGATCCATCCACTACCGGTGTCCTTAGCAGGATGAAGCACTCTGGGCACCATGCCCCCTCCAGAACCAGTGGAGACTGTTACGCACTTGAGAGACTGTGGCTTTGCACTCCCCAGGATATGGCAGTGGGCAACCCACCCACTGTAGAGACTTGAGAGACTGTGGCTTTGCACTCCCCAGGATTGAACAGTGGGCAACCCACCCACTGTAGAGACTTGAGAGACTGTGGCTTTGCACTCCCCAGGATTTAGCAGTGGGCAAACCACCCACTGTAGAGACTTGAGAGACTGTGGCTTTGCACTCCCCAAGATTGAACAGTGGGCAACCCACCCACTGTAGAGACTTGAGAGACTGTGGCTTTGCACTCCCCATGATTTAGCAGTGGGCAAACCACCTACTGTAGAGACTTGAGAGACTGTGGCTTTGCACTTCCCAGGATTGAACAGTGAGCAACCCACCCACTGTAGATACTTGAGAGACTGTGGCTTTGCACTCCCCAGGATTGAACAGTGGGCAAGCTACCCACTGTTGAGACTTGCGAGACTGTGGCTTCGCACTCCCCAGGATTGAACAGTGGGCATGTGGCCCCCTCGTGGATTTGGCATTGTGCACTTAACTGGCTGAGGTGCCCTCCCTTTCCCTCCCCCTGAGGTGCCTGTTTAGTTGCATTCTGATGCCCCTGCAGTGTTCTCTCCGTCATGGTCGGGAATCTTGTATGGGCCTTGCTCATACCATGTGGTCCCAGTGTTCCACGGACTTTCTTAGAGCAATACCTGGACTACTATGCTTGGTATATATTTTGTACATGGTGTATATATATATATATTTCTGCCTACTTGCTTTTAATATATTACAATGGTTACATTCATTTTCTATTGTCTTTGCATTCTTCTGGGGGGTTTGGGGGGTGTAACTGTGATGTATTGATTTGCATTAGTGTTTGTGTTGTAGTGGGTGAGGGTGGGGGTGTTGCGTGTGTATGTCCCTGTTTTTTCCCTCCCCCCTCCCCTGTGTCGTAGGTGCTGTACTCACTGTGGTCTTCGCTGCCGGCGTTCGTGCTCCTGGTAGAGGAGCAGGAAGACTATTGCAGGGAGAATTTAGAGTTCCGGATCCATGGCGTCCTCGTTTCTCGTGGGGTGTGTAGAGGTGAGCGTTTTCCCTTCAGGATTCCTGTTTCCGCGGTGTTTTGATCCGCGTGAATCCGCCCTGGAAAAGGTGGCGGATTGGCCTGTCACTATAGTGTGGGCGGTACATTGTCTCCCGCCTGTCCGTTGGCGGTGACCGCCACGCTGTTTGTTTGTACCGCCGTGGCGGTCGGAGTGTTAAAGTGGCTGTCTTTGTTGGCGGTTTCCGCCACGGTCGTAATTGCACATTTTTTACTGCTGGCCTATTGGCAGTCTTACCGCCGCTTTAGCACCGACCACCAGGGTTGTAATGACCACCATTATGTTATATAAACACTTTACATATATACTACAATGTACCTCAAGCACATGCCACCGATAGCAGGGGACAAAAGTAAAAATATGAGCCAAAAAACAGCAGTCATAGCCCTCTTCAATGTCCCTAGAAAATTGTTTTTACACCAGAAACACTCTGGCCACCTTTTAAAGCACCAACAAAAGGAGGCATGGGCAATAAAGAACACATGCAGGCCTTTGGCAAAAGCACACAGACTGACTACACAAAATGGCTGCTGGTCACATGGTCAAACAACAAGAAAAGAGGCATGGACAACAAAGAACACGTCCAAAAATATGGCTACACAAAATGGCAGCTGGTCACATGGCTTGGAGAACAGAGACAGAATGGTGGCTTATGGCAATCACTCACACTGGCCAAAGGAGGCATGGCAAACAATGAAGAAACCTATACTATTAATTCAGCAATGACAAAAATGAAAATTCAGTCAGCAATAAAAAAAATTAAACACACATCCTCCCAAGGCATCAAAATATATTATTCCACCAAAATAAAAATACACATTCTGCAGAAATAAATTGAGATACAAAAAAGTATAGTTTGCATGATTTAATCCAACACCATCCCTGGCCTAAATTATAGATACTTTGAAACAACGAATACCACAGAAACAGTTGGTTCATACACCCAATGACTAGTAGTGGCTGGATGCCCCAAATGGAAACTAGGCCACATAGTAAAATAAATTAAATAGTGTAAATATAACAAACATGGAGAAAATGTACATACCTGTGCAACCGTTTTCCATCATAAAAGCTAAAACATTAAGTGCAAAATATTAGTAGACCCCTACTGCAACTTCAGACCAAAATGAAAGGAAAAAAAAATATATATATATATATATATAAATATATACTGGTGCATGTCTTCTATCTAACAGTCTTATCCAAAAGATGTTTAACTCACTTGTGATGTCACAAACACAAAGCCTTTAATAAAATCCAATAGTATATATGCTGCGGAACTTCAAACAAAGAGAGTGATCCTTTCACATCAAAATCTAAATGAAAAGTGACCAGGAGAGAGAAAAAACAGTGGGAGAAGCCTTCTCGACAGAAAGAGGAAGTTGGAGTCTTTGTGCACTTCCTCTTTATGCACTTCTTTTCGCAATAAAATCAACCTGAATCATCTGTTCAAGTAAAATATCAACATGAAAATGTAATTTGAGTTGCTATATCTGCTTCTTGAGCAGAAAGTCTACTCAAAAAGCAGCTGTGGCTACTTGCTATTGCCAGTATCACAAAATGGTGCACGAAGGCTCTGTGACCACTAGATATCCCACAAGCGACCAGAAAATCACGCTACCAATCGTGTTACAAGAGTCTTGCATTGTTCATGAGAATAACATGAGGAACCAATTGGAGACTACTTCTACCATTCATCGATTGGCAGAATTTGGCAGGAACTCCATTTTACATGCATAGGTGGTCATTACAACATTGGCGGTAAAAGCCGCTTACCGCCGTGCAGAAGACTGCCAACATACCGCCGCGGAATTCCGCCACAGCTATTACGACCCACATCTTGGAATCTGACAAAATTCAGACACCCACACAAGTCCGCCACATCAAAGGTCAGTGATAAACTGGCGAGAACAAAACCTCCACCGTCACGCCAACAGAAATACGCCCACACTACCACGACACACGAATCCACACGGCTGTCTTTCAACCGAGGTATTCCATTGGCGGTACACACCGCCACGCTCAAAATACACACACTCTTACAAAACCCAGCCACATTGGACAATTCGAAATACACACACCTGCTACACATACACACACCACTCCCACACACCCATTACAATATAAAACACACACCCATATCACCCACAAACCACTAAAACAAAAATCACAGAGAGAAAGCCAGAGAGAGACACCAGCATCCACAAACTACCATCCACAGGCACTCAACACCATCACCCATACAACTTCCACGCACAAAACACCACACACCACTACATATCACCACACTAATCACCACACACACCACCCCACACATCACCTACACCACCCCATGGCACTGCAAAGACACCCCAGGTTCTCGGAGGAAGAGCTCAGGGTCATGGTGGAGGAAATCGTCCGAGTAGAGCCACAGCTATTTGGAGCACAGGTGCAGCACACCTCCATTGCAAGGAAGATGGAGCTATGGCGAAGAATAGTCGACAGGGTCAATGCAGTGGGACAACACCCAAGAAATAGGGACGACATCAGGGAGAGTTAGAATGACCTACGGGGGAAGGTGCGTTCCGTGGTCTCCAGACACCACCTGGCGGTACAGCGGACTGGCGGCGGACCCCGACCTCCTCACCCACAACTAACAACATGGGAGGAGCAGGTTTTGGCCATTCTGCATCCTGAGGGCCTCGCAGGAGTTAGTGGAGGAATGGACTCTGGTAAGTCAAACCTTTAACTACCATATCCCCCACCCTACCTGCATGCTATCACAGACCCCCACCCTCGCCCCCTCCCCATCACTCCAACTCCTCACAAATGTACTAATATCACAAACCACACATCCCAACCCCAAGCTCTGCATGCAACACCAACGCATGGACACCCATCACTAAAGCATGCCCACTGCACATACCTATACAACCCCCTAAACCATCATCACACTAGCCCCCACACAGGAATGCAAGCACTGGGGTACACGGTCAGCCACCCATTGCACACCATGACACACACAGATGTAATAATTATGCTTTTATACCCCTGCAGGACCACTACCCAACGTCACCAGACAGGAGGGTCCAGACATCTCCACCCCACCCACAGAAGAGGCCCACAGTGATGACAGAAGCTCTGTCCATCTGGATCCAGATGACCAGCCCGAACCATTGTGGGCCTCGGGACAGTCGGTCCCCCTCACACAGGCACAGGCCACCACAGACCCTCCACCCTCTGGTAACACCAGCAGAGCACCCACCCAGTGGGCCCATACCTCCGTCCCCAGGTCACGTCAATCAGATGTGTGTCCACCACTACAGGGAACCCAGGATAACCCACCACCCCAACAACAACAAGGACCTGGGGGCAGTGGCAGTGGGCACACGGTCCAGGGGACGGAGGCCCAGGAACACAGGAGAACTGGGAGGGCTGCTGTGCGACAGGGGGTGGACAGGCCAAGGGAACCCACTCTCCACGAGGCCCTCTCCTCCATCATGGGAGCATACCACCACTCCCAGGAGACGACGGCAACGGTCCTGGCCAAGTTTCAGGAGACCCAGCGCATGCAGGAGGAACAGTATTTGGGGTTCAGGGAGCAACTTATAACCATCAGCTCTGCCCTGGGCACCATCATAGGGGTGCTGAAGGAAATACACAACAGCAGGAGGGAGACTGCGGCACTCCAAGGGGCCCCTGACACTAGCATGGAAGATGAACTGCCCACCACCTCCGCCGGCGCTAGTGGACAGGAGGCACTGCCACAGGACCACCACACCAGCACCCCACAAATGCAGAGGGAGAACCACCCCGCAAGCGCTCCCTGAGATCCAGGAACAAGACAGAGCATGATACCAAGACCCCCGCCAAGAAATGAGACCACCCTGATTGTCAACTCACTGTCCCACTTTGTCACCCTGTCCATATTGGTAACTGCCCCAGCTCCACTTCCTATGCCCATATGGGCAATGCACGTATGAGACAAATAGACTGAACTCTGCCATGGACACTCCTCCACCATCAACCCTCACCTTTTTACTTCCCCCACCAATATTTTGTATGTAAATAAACACACCTAATGCATCAAAAGATTTGGAGTCTGTCTGTGATTTAGAAATAGTGTATTTGCAGTTACAGTGACAAGTTTTCCTGGAAATAGTAATGTCAACATACCTATGTCACACAGCTCTAGTCCATGAGGAATGTAAGCAGAGGACACACGTTGGAAACCACACCTGTGAAACCGTAAGGGAAAGTGACAACTCAGTGACCATACACTGGGTGAAATCGACAGACAGGATAGAGGAAGAAGTGTAAAAGTACTTGTAGTAGGCAGGTTCACTGGAAATATTGCTGGATGACTGAGTCCCTGTTGTCAATGTCTTCTTCCTCTGCTTCCTCCTCATCACTGTCCACAGGCTCCAAGCTGCCACAACACCACCATCTGGACAATCCTCCTGCAGAAAAGGCACCTGTTGTCGCAAAGCCAAGTTGTGAAGCATACAGCAGGCCACGGTGATCTGACACACCTTCTTTGGTGAGTAGAATAGGGATCCGCCTGTCATATGGAGGCACCTAAACCTGGCCTTCAGGAGGCCGAAGGTGCGTTCGATCACCCTCCTAGTCCACCCATGGGCCTCATTGTAGCGTTCCTCTGCCCTGGTCCTGGGATTCTTCACTGGGATCAGTAGCCATGACAGGTTGGGGTAACCAGAGTCCCCTAATAGCCACACCCGGTGCCTCTGGAGTTGACCCATCAAATAAGGGATGCTGCTATTCCGCAGGATGTAGGCGTCAGGAGCCAGGGAACATGGCATTCACATGGGAGATGTACTGGCCTGCCAAACATACCGTCTGTACATTCATCGAATGATGTACACCTGTTCACTCCTGTAGGGGAGGACCAAAGTTACATGGGTCCCATCAATGGCACCTATGATGTTGGGGATATGTCCCATGGCATAGAAGTCACCTTTCAATGTAGCCAAGTCCTCCACCTGAGGGAAAACGATGTAGCTCCGCATAAGTTTCAGCAGGGCAGACAACACTCGGGACAACACGTTGGAAATCATAGGCTGGGACATCCCTGATGCCATGGCCATTGTTGTTTGAAAAGACCCACCTGCAAGGAAATGGAGCACTGATAGCACCTGCACTTGAGGGGGGATTCCAGTGGGATGGCGGATTGCTGATATCAGGTCTGGCTCCAACTGGGTACACTGTTCCTGGATTGTGGCACGGTCAAACCTGTAGGCGATGATCGAACTTCTTTCCTCCATTGTCGACAGGTCCAACAGCGGTCGGTACACCGGAGGATTCCGCCATCCCCTCACATGTCGCAGCGGACGGTGCCTATGAAGGACAACAGCGAGCACAGAGTCAAACAACTCAGAGGTATGCACCCACAGACTACACCGAACACCATTCATACACAAAATCTGGCCTCTATGTGTGTTGTGGGACTAGGCCTCGGTATGTGTGATGCAGTTGGAAATTAGGCCATGTGGGCCCCTGAAATGGCGGATGCCAGACCTGTAAAGTGGGACAGTGGGATGTGAGGTAACTGGGCTGGCATTGTACACCGTCGCGCTAGGTGGTCGAAGACCGCGGCGCAAAGCTGCATTGGTTAACATTGGACCCTATGGGTCCCAGGAGCCAATGACGATGTACGCCGGCGGTGATGTTTATGCACCGCCGCGGACGTGACCGCCGTGGACGTGACCGCCATTTTCTAACTGTTTAATCACTCGATACCTGATCTTTGACAGGAAAGGACCTACACTGAAAGTGCTGCTGTGACCTCCGTCTGGAAGAGACAATGGCTCGTGCGTCTGGGGAAAGGGCCCCTGCCTTCACCGCAGAGGAGTTGGAGAAGCTCGTCGACGGGGTCCTCCCCCAGTACACGCTACTCTACGGTCCTCCAGACCAACAGGTAAGTACACAAGGAGCATGTTGTATGGGCTATGCCTGTGTGGAGAGGGCTGGTTGTAAGAAGGAAGGGGGCAGAGTTTTGCGTGCATGAAAGACTGTGAATGCATGTGCCACATGACAAGGGTAGGGATGTGGGCCCCTCACTTTGACGGTGCAGTTGGTAATGACTTCTCTTCTTCCCTGTACATTTCATGTAGGTCAGCGCCCACCAGAAGAAGGATATTTGGCGTGCCATCGCCAAGGACGTCCGGACCCTGGGGGGTCCACCACAGACGGAGCACCCACTGCCGTAAAAGATGGGAGGATATTCGCCGCTTGAGCAAGAAGACGGCGGAGGCTCAGCTGGGGATGGCCTCCCAACGTGGGAGGGGTGCCCGTCGAACCATGACCCCCCTGATGTTCCGGATCCTGGCGGTGGCCTACCCTGAGTTGGATGGGCGCTTGAGGGCATCACAGCAGACACAAGGGGGTGAGTACACTATCATTCAGCTAACTTTGCGCGCAGTGAATGTGTCTGGGTGGGGGAGGAGGGCTGTGGTTTCCCCTAGGCCAGGGTGAGTTCCGTAGGCTAGCCCCATTCGTAAGGCATGGCCCTGTGGCCCCCTACCCCCTAACCCACATCTGTAGAGTGCCAAGTACAGCTATTCATGCACCTGTGTCATCTCTGTGTGCAGATGTCGTCCATAGCCTAGTAGGCCATTTCCCAGGAATAGCACTGTAGAGCCCAACAGCGCAACATAGTGCAGGGGGCTGCTGTGTCTGTATTGTCCGCCAACGGTAGCAGTAAGCCATGCACTCAACCTGTCTTTCTTCTGTTTCCCCCCCCTTTTTGTGGTCTTCCTGTTTTTGTGTGCATTAGCATCATCAGGCGGAGGTACAGTGGCACTGGAGCACGAGGGAGCTGCATCCCACATGGGCATAGAGGCCCACACTACGGACTCTGAATACACCAGTGGGACGGAGGGCGAGGGGAGCACCAAGGCGGTCACCGGATCTGCAACCAGCGACACGGACTCGTCCTCCGATGGGAGCTCCCTTGTGGTGGTGGCAACATCTGTGCCCCCCACTTCAACAGGTACAGCCGCCATCCCCCCTACCGGCACCGCCCTCCCAGCAGCCCCTCAGCCTTCGCCCCGTGCCCGCTCACCCAGGAGTGGGGCATCACCTTCGCCCCAGGCACCACAGCCCCTGCCCCTGTCACCCCTGCTGCCCTCAGTGAGGAGGCCATTGACCTCATCACGTCCCTCACTGTTGGGCAGTCCACCATTTTGAATGCCATTCAGGGTGTAGAAAGGGAGTTGCAACACACAAATGCATTCCTGGAGGGCATTCACTCTGGTCAGGCTGCCCTTCATTGAACCGTTCAGACTCTGGCCTCAGCACTGATGGCAGCCATTGTCCCTGTGTCTAGCCTCCACCCTCCAACTTCCTCCACCCAGACCCAATCCCCTGTACCTCTGCCTGTCCCAAGCACACCATCAGACCAGCCTGCACACACCTCACCACACAAGGGAAGCTCAGGCAAACATCAGCACCACACATCCCACAGGCACTCACGCAAGCATCACACACATACAGACACACCAACATCCACTGCCTCCACTGTGTCCCCCTCCTCCTCGTCTCCCTTCTCCCTCACAGTCTCGTCTACACACACACCTGCATGCACTACCACTACAGCCACTACGTCCCGCACCAGCACACCCACCAGCACACCCTGCTCATGAGCACTCACCACCCCCACTACCATTTACACGTCCCCTGTGTCCTCTCGCAGTGTGTCTGTGACGCCCCCTCCGAAGATACACAAACGCAGGCACACACCCACCCAACAGCCATCCACCTCACGACAGCCTCCAGCGCATGCAGTGCACTCAAATCCACAAAAGTTACACCTCTCACAACCACAACCTCTTCCTCCACTCCCAAACCCCCTGCAGCTACCCGTCCCAGTGTGTCCAAACAACTTTTCCTGTCCCCCTTAACCTATTACCGACCACCCCCCGTCCAACTCATAGGTCCCGTACTAGCACCTCAGCCAAAAAATCTCCGGGACCAGTGGTGCCTGTTGTTACAGGTATGTGGAGTCCACCGGCCACCAGGGCAGCCAGTGTGGCACGGAGCCACAGCACAGCCAGTCCCCCCGTGAAGCACCAGAAGTTGGACAGTGCCCGGCGGGAGAGGGGGAAGACTCCAGCCAGCCAAGCCGCTCACAGGTGTCCCGGGGGGAGTGTGGACTCAGCTGTGACTCCTCCCAAGGTGGGGAAGGGACAGAAGAAACCTGCAAAGTCTGGGAGGAGGAGCACGGCGGAGAAGACCGCCATCATCCCCGCGGGCCAGGAGGCCACCGCCAGCCCTATCGTCACTGCCCAGGAAGAGGCCACCGCCAGCCCCATCGTCACTGTCCAGGAACAGGCCACCGCCAGCCCCATCGTCACTGCCCAGGAAGAGGCCACCACCAGCCCCATCGTCACTGCCCAGGAGGCTACCGCCAGCCCCATCGTCACTGCCCAGGAAGAGGCCACCGCCAGCCCCATCATCACTGCCCAGGAAGAGGCCACCACCAGCCCCATCGACACTGCCCAGGAGGGCCCCGCAAGCCACAGCCCAGCAGACCCATGAAGGACCGCCGGCCACAGCCCAGCTGGGCAATGACGGACCGCCATGGCAACACCACTGAACAGGGCAAGCACCGCTGAACAGGTCAGAAACTGGCAACTCAAGCAACGCTGAACAGGCCAAGTACCGCTGAACAGTGCAAACACCGCAGAACAGGGCCAGCACCACTGAAAAGGGCAAAGACCGCCATGGCAAGCACCGCTGAACAGGCCAAGCACCACTAAACAGGGCAAAGACCGCCATGGAAAACACCGCTAGCCCATTTGCGGCAGGGGCAGTGATGCAACTGGAACCATCACGGGGTGAGTGCTGCACTCTGGGCACCAGTCCCCCTCCAGAACCAGTGGAGACATGCATCGACTTGAGAGACTGTGGCTTTGCACTCCCCAGGATGGTACAGTGGGCAAACCACCCACTTGTTAGACTTGAGAGACTGTGGCTTTGCACTCCCCAGGATGGTACAGTGGGCAAACCAACCACTGTAGAGACTTGAGAGACTGTGGCTTTGCACTCCCCAGGATGGTACAGTGGGCAAACCACCCACTGTAGAGACTTGAGAGACTGTGGCTTTGCACTCCCCAGGATGGCACAGTGGGCAATCCACCCACTGGAGAGACTTGAGAGACTGTGGCTTTGCACTCCCCAGGATGGTACAGTGGGCAAACCACTCACTGTAGAGACTTAAGAGACTGTGGCTTTGCACTCCCCAGGATACACCAATGGGCATGGAGCCCCCTCGTAGATCTGGCGTCGTGCACTCATCTGGCTGAGGTGCCCCCTGTTCCCTTCCCCCTGAGGTGCCTGTTGTATTTCTATCTTATGCCCCAGCAGTGTTCTCTCCGTCATGTTCGGGTATCTTGTGTGGGCCTCGCCCATGCATTTTGGGCCCCGTGGTCCACGGACTATGAATGATGCAAAACCTGCACTAATAATCGTGGTGTATATTTTGTTTATAGTGTATATTTATAGGTATATTTTTGCTTACTGATTTTTGATATATTACAATTGTTACACTCATTTCCTTTTGTCTTTGCATTCTTCCGGGGGGGTTGGGGGGTGTTACTGTAATGTATAGATAAGCATTGGTGTGTGTGTTGTAGTGGGTGAGGGTCGGGTGGGGGTTGGGGTGTTGAGTGTGTGTGTCCCTGTTTTTTGCCTCCCCCTCCCCTATGTCGTAGGTGCAGTACTCACCGTGCTCTTCGCCGCCGGCGTTGGTGCTCCTCGTAGAAGAGCAGGAAGACTAGCCCTGGGAGAATATGAAGTTCCGGCTCCATGGTGCCCTCCTTCCTCGTGGAGTGTGTAGAGGTGAGCGTTTTCCCTTCGAAATGCCTGTTTCCGCTGTGTTTTTATCCACGGTGAATCAGCCCTGGAAAAGGTGGCGGATTGGCCTGTCATAATAGTATGGGCGGTACATTGTCTCCCGCCTGTCTGTTGGCGGTGACCACTGCGCTGTTTGTTTGTACCGCCATGGCCGACGGAGTGTTAAAGTGGCTGTCTTTTTTGGCGGTTTCCGCCACGGTCGTAATTGCAAAATTTTTACCGCCGGCCTGTTGGCGGTCTTACTATCGCTTTAACACCGTCCGCCAGGGTTGTAATGACCACCATAATGTGGTGTTGCCAAATCCTACCATCTCTAAAAGTGGAATTAGATTTTTCCACCTGGACCTACTCTAATGGTCATAGTGCTGATCTGTTGTTCAAGCTACAGAGAAAAAACAAGATGCTAGAGGTCTTTCCTGTAAATTTTGAGCTGACCAGCTGCAATTGGACCTACCAAGCACAGTGCTAGTGACTTCTGCTGGACTGAACCTTAAACCACCAAGTGGTGTTGCTGCAATGCTGAAACACTGGGCTAAAGCTTTTGGTGTCAAAAGATCTCTATAGGACAAGGACAAAACTGCAAAGCCAGTCCAATGAATGTGCACTGCCACTGTGCCAAAGATTCAGGTTTAACACACTCTGAGCTTTCCCTCCACTAAATCTTTTTAAGTGGGATTTTGAGGAGAAGATATCCAGCCTTTTTGAGGCCTTATTACCTACACACTGTAGTCTTGCCCCACTGCAGGATCAGATCTCAGAAAAAGTCACTAATGTGAACAAAGAAATCTCTACTTGCCTAAGGTGCCAAAAGTATCCAGTTTGTAACTAACCTTAGATGAGCACAACATTCAAATTTCTTCCACGTAGAGCTTTTCTGCCAAAAGTCAACAGCTTCACCAGGTCCTTGTCCGACAGCTTTCTTGCAGAGCTCTTTTCCTTGTGTTTTTTTAAATGTAGCTATAATTTGTCTATTTTGTCTGTCCCCTCCAGGAAAACCAGCAAATTATGGGTACTGTTGAACCCTCAGGATATGGAAAAAAGGACACAAATGTGGAACTCATGCCTCTTTGAAAAAAAGTTATGAAAGCTTAAGATAAAGGTTTTCCAAATATAAAAAAGGTAGGAGCATGGGTGTAGAAAATCCTCAGCTGCTAATGTGAAAAGCTCTGATTCTGATTTTTTTTTTCTAAATACTGTGCATCAAGGCATGAATTTACTGTCTAAATTGCATTAGAGGTGATAATGAAGTGGTTCAATAGTGAATATGAAAATGGCCTTTGAAGGTTTTCTTTCACTCAAGGCCTAATTTAGATTTTAGTGGAGAGGGATGTCCACCAAACAGTAGGAGACGTTCTGTCCAGTATATTCAGTGGAGTATTGACATCAATGCAATCTGATTGCAGCAGATGGGGCATCCACTTCCTTTTGGAGAATGCCCACCATCTGCTCAACTCTACGTATGTTCCTAGCTCTTTCATCAAAATTCTCTTGTTACTGACCCAACTGTATACTTCCTCTTCACTTCTATAACTAGACATATATTTAATTGTAGCACTCTCTGCTTAAAGACTCCGACTACTCATCATTTCCCATTTTACTTCTTGCCATTAATGTAATTGATAGTGACACTTTAGGCTGGACTTGTGACTTTTGAAGCAAAAGATTGAGAATATAGTAATGAGAACATCAATTTGAATACTGGTAGTGAGGAAGTGCAATTCCAATGTGTTTGCATGCAGATATCAGTGCAGGAAGAAATACATGAATGAAAGAGAACCACAACTGTTGTACAGTAGAATGAACACAGAGGCTGCTGTCTGGTAGCAAGTTTCAGGTGTATTTTAAGATATTGATGTATCCATCCCTGACAGTGAGACAAAAGGGCTACAAGCACAGAGCAAACTTCAGATGCTTCCCTGTTACTGACCCACTGACCTGATGCTACCAGACCTTCCTGGATTTGCAACTGGATCTGCCTGAGCCCTGTTGCTGACCTCTGCTGGAGTGAGTTCCTGATCCCCAAGAGGTGCTTCTCAGATCTTGGACTATAAGTAGGCACCAGAGTGTACTTCTCCATGCCTAACTGTGGGTTCATTGGAATGGACCCTGTGCAACGCATATCAACTCAGGACCCGCGTTGCAGACCCTGATCAGTCGCCTCATTGGAACCAATGTGACACAGTGTAACATGATTCAGAACCCCCCATCGAAGGCCTCACAGCTTCTCATCTAAACCGATGAAGCGTAACACAAAGCCTTGCATCAGGGACATAAGTTTCAATTTTTAATGGGACTAACCTGGCCCCTGTTTCTGGTCTGTGCATCATCGCCATCATTGTGACTTTGTCCCGGTCCAGTGCGACCACAATAGTGCAATTGGCACTATGTGTAAGGCACTGTATCTGCCTAAAATCTTGAAAGTAATCTCTGGTTCTACTGATTGGATTTTTGTTGTTCTGGTATCATTTTATTTATTAAAATGTTGCCTATTTTTCTAAATTGGTTTGGGATTTTTTGTGATACGTTTTCACTTTATTATTGTTTCTGTGCTGCATAAATACTTTACAGGTTACCTGTAAGTTATGCCTGACTCTTTTGTGCCAGGCTACCAGAGTGTTGAGCACAGCTTAATTTACTTTTGTTGTTCACCCTGACAAGAATTATGGTTGTTGCTTGAGTAGGGCTTCCACCCACCTCAATCAATAACCTGATTTTTTACATTGCTGCTCCGTGGTGGGATCCACTTGTGTTTATGCATTGTCTCTCTGTGATTTTGTGAAACACTAAAATTCAGTATAAGTAACCTGAAATGAGATTTAACCTTTTATTTTCTAAATTTGTTTTAGTTTTTGATTTAATTATTGTTTTATTTTCCTTTTAACTCCTGCCTCACAACCTTTCTGCTACAATGAAGTTGAGTCTGAGCAACACCGACAGTCTCAGCAAAATGGAGCTGCAGAAGGTCTGCAAGGAGAGGGGCTGAATATGGGGAGGAAGGCCACCAAAGAGGATCTCCAGGCAGTCCTCAAACTCATTAAGAAGGTCAAGAGGATGCAAGCCAACCCAAAGGATCAAGAGGAGAATATTCCGGACAATGAAGAGAAGGACTTTGAGAATGAGGAGGAGGAAAATGGATTAGCCACAAGCCCTGAGTAGCAGAAGCAGGAGGCAGAAAGCCACTTGCCCACAGGAGTGAAGCCCCCTGTCAAGACAAGGGGCAATACTTTTCCCACAGCCTCTCCCTTTCGGAGCTTGCAGACAGGAAAGCTGAGAGGGTTTTCCAGCTACAGCTCACCAGCTCAAAATTGAGGAGGCTGCTGCACAGAGGGCTTTAAAGGAGGGAAAGACTGAGGCTGACAGGTCCTTAAAGGATCCTGGCCCTGGAGAAGGGAAAAGCTGTGGGTGCAAAGGTATTTGCTTATAGGAAACTGGTATTGGCTCATAGAGTGAATATTAAGCAGCTGGACATAAAACCAAAGCAAGCCTCCGAGTCCTGCAGCAATATTGGCAGCAAATACAGTACCCACTGAAGTCATGAGTGCCCGCATTCCCAAGACATGGGGCCATATTTACAAGAAATGATGCATCGCTGCATTGCAGCAGTGATGCATCAAAAACAGTTGTGATGCACAGGAATCTGTTACAGCGCCATTACAATATATGTACCATGGTGCAAGGACCCAAGGTGTGTCAGAAATTTTGAAGCATCTGTGGGAACTTTGATGTAATGATTTCACCCAAAAAGTGGTGCGTTGCTGAAGTCGGCCTCAGAAGTGGTGCAACTTCAGTGATGTGTCAAAATTTAGAGGAGCTGATTCAGAGTTAAATGATGCATGTAGCCTAATGTTTTAGGAACAATGTAAAAGACTGTACAATGGAGTAGTATCATAATCTATACTTTTACAATGGCCCTGGATGTAAGAGGGTATGCATGCAGTATGTCTACGTGTCACATTACAGTAGGCATAGCATACATATGTGTATGTAGAGACCTGAGTATGTATGACAGTGTAATGTCAGTGAATACAAGTATTTGTGGGAATGTGAAGTGGAAATAAATGTATTACAACCCTTATGTGTGCACTTACCTGTTGTCCTTTTGTGGAATGCGAACATGGACTTTGTGATCCCTTCCTTTATGGATAAGTAACAATCCTGGCATGTTTCTTGAAAACAATACACACATCACATTGCCTTGCTGCAGAGGATGACGGAATCATAGGTGCCATGGTCCCAGCTTGGTCGAGGGTCCTACACCATAAGTGATACATGTGTGGGCCAACTACTAGTAGAGGTGAAGTGAAACACATACATATTCCAGTGTGTCAAGTGACTTCAGCTGGACAGATATCAGTTGGAAAGCCCATGCATCATTTTTACTCCTGGGTTAAGCATGCATATGCATTTTGAAGCATTTTGGACATTCTTCAACAATGTGCCACTTTCCTAAAAACTTGTAAATATGGATGTGTCAGTTCTGCATGGTATTTTAAGAGGGAACGACTGCCTTGCATCTGATGAACTTAATATGATGCCACCGGATGTAGCACAGGTAAAAAAAAAATGATGCATAGGATAGAAAAGTTCATTTTCCTATTCCTAAATATAGAGAAAAGAAAGCACTGGTGCTGCATTAAAAAAAGTGATGCAGCTGCTACGTAACCTTCTGGTATATATGAGCCCTGGTGCCTAGCTGTGTGGTGGTGGATGATATTGGCAAATGTTTGTTTAGCGTATAAGTTAGCTCTGAGGATGCACAGGGTCTCAGAGGAAGCCTGGAAGGTAGTCTCTGGAAACACATGTCTGTAGTGGGGATTGATACCCTGCTTATACTAGAGGTAGGAGACCAGATGAGATATGCTCCCATGAAGGCATTCCTATTACTAAGGGCCTCACTACAAGGCTTGTGGTCCAAGGGCCGCCAGCCTCGTGGTGATGGCCGAACTGCTACATCTGTGGCAGTCAATCCACCACATTTCAAACCTAGGAGGGCAGACCCCGTAGAGGGCTGAAATCTCTGCCGGGAATGTGGTTCCCAACGGGGTGACAGTCATCTGAGTTGTACTTAGCCAGGTCAGTGCTGAGTTCTGCGCCACCTGGCTGATTACAACTCAGCTTACCCCTAGACTTCTCATTGCATAGTCCCCGCCATCAGAAGGCTGGGGGGAAGCCGGTGCCAAGAGTAACAGTGGGGCCCCTTCACTACCCATGGTCCGCCTCCTTGGTAAGCTCTCCCCCGCAATGACAATAAAGTGAGTGATTTTAATGGGCTGCATGATCTTATTCTAAGGCAGCACATGCTTAATACTTGCATTACCGAGTTGTGCCAACAACTGATTGATAGCAAGCTCACTTCACCTAGAGAGCTCACCAAGAATGCAGACCTCTGGATTAGCACCAAAGTCCTCAAGAATTACCTGGGAGTGACTGCAAGAAGAGTGGTTCAAGTTCCTCCAGTAGAATGAGGGGTATATCCAAAGTGACACAAACAGGTCCCAGATTAAGGAGGATAGAAATGGTTACCATGCTCCTTCTGAGAAATGGATTGGCGGGAGGTTCTGATGGTTGGTGGCGTAGGGCACCCCATTTCCAGCCCTAGTACTTTGATTGTTCTTAGTTAGAACAAAAGCAGGGTGACTCTGTCTGTCTTAAGAAAGCACCCACTGCATGGCTGAGTGGCTGAAAATGGTGGCAGCAAGCTAACTCAGTTACATGTGGCCCCACAATCTATTTCAATATTTTCAAGCAACATGGACTTTCTGTATTATTCCACATTGTGGCTCCACAGAGATGATATGGGTCTAGCTTAGGAAGCTTTAACTTGCCCCATGTTGATGCTGTGGATCCACCCCTTAGCCCTACCTCTCACCAGTGAGAGAAACTGAAAGGAAGTCAGATGAGACTGAGGGAAGAGATCTTGTGGTGAGGATCAAGTTGTACGTGAGAATCTTCTGTATTTCTCATTGTCATACCTTTAAGAAATGCATTAGAATGCTTGAGAAATCCCTGATCCCTTTGTGCTGGTATATATCCCCCTGTCCCATGGATGTGGTAACAATATGCCATTGTATATAACTGTGATCAACTAATGTGCTCTTCACTAGTAGTGAGCAGCTTCAGTGTATTGGTGATACTTCTTATTGGATGTTGTCGGAGTAGTAGTCCAGTGTTTGTCTTAATATAATGGTGATGCTCTTCACCAAGGGTTTGTGGATCTCAATTTTATAATGTTTTATAAATAACGTTTCTCATATTGTCTGCAGAAAAAAGAGGTATGTCAATTCATAGAACCACTTCCCCCGCTCCTCAATACCACGTGTGTTTTATATTGCCAACATGTTCACTGCTTAATCACCTAGTAACATTTGCTACATAAATTACATTTCTCAGCAGAATTAACCTAGTCCATGTTTCTGGTCTGTGCTTTATCACCATCACCGTGACTTTGTCCCAGTCCTTTGAGACTAGAAAACTGCAGCTGGGGGGTTGTGCTTTTAGATGCTATATCTGCCTAAAATCTTCAAATGTAATTTCTCGGATTCTACTAATTGGATTTTTGTTTGTTTTGTGCAACTTCAACAGCAGTGCACAAACAAGGTTAATTATTATTGCATCACATTAGTCTTTACAAGTAATGTTAATTGTGGGGGTAATGTTAGTCTGTATGATATGACAGTAGAGAAGAAACACAACAGTATGCTTTCCTTAGTAGTCTTTTTTAATGCATGCATGTGCGTGTGCGATGTCTGAATTCAATATGGCTTTTCTTTTATATTTGCAAGTGTGCGTTGCAGGTTGTACAGCTCTATGGCATGAGGTAAGATTTTTCCGATGTTGGGTAAGTCAGCTTTTGGTGAATCAGCTTTTGGCTTGTTGCAGTCGCTTGATCTATGGGTTCGGCAATGCGCTTTGTACGCATTGATTTTCCTCGAGGGAAAGCAAGTGCTAGGACACAGGTGTAGTTTAAATAGACCAGCAGAGTGGCTGCACCCTAGCCACACCCAATATGGCTGCTGAGAATGCCAAGATCTTGTGGGATCTTGGCACTCTCAAAACATAGCAAGAATGTAACAGAAAGCACAAACAGTGCTCTGTGAATGGAAAAACAGGTAAACAATAACAAAAGAAATACCAAGCTATAAGAGCATTATCATTGTGCTCAGGGACCTATACAGGAGACAGTGATTACCTAAGCAAATTAGAGCATGCAGTGCTCAAGGACATAGTTGCTATGTAGCATAAAGTGGTACAGTATACTAATAAACCAGGAGCTGTCACAGGGTTTAACAAGGCTGCTTAGGAACAAAGGTCACTATATCAGAGACATGTGTAGATATGGCATTCAACATGAAAATAATTCTGCTAAACTCCATTTTTGGAATTCTTCTAACAGCACGTCTGCTGCCTTGGTAGCCCGGGACCCACAGTAGTGGGGTCAGAAAAGTACTGGTAGACACCCTTGGATTTTTGCATCCTGTGAGAACAGGAAACAGTGTCTCAAATTAAGGCCTGATGGCAGAAAAAAGGAGAGAGGAGAGATAATTCAGGCTGCAGTTGGTAAAATTGAAAATGGAAGCTGAAAGAGAGGAGAGGAAAGCAAAAGATGAGATAGCTGACAGACAATCTGAGGCTGAAACAGCCTTAGCTGAGAAGAAATATCTATTGGCTCATGAACTGAGTGTGAAAGAGCTGGAGCCCAAGGCTAGGCAGTCTGAATCTAACAGTAATGATGGCAGCATACATATAGGACCTGTTGGTGATGAGAAGGTTCATATACCCAAGAACTTGGTGCCCACTTATGTGATGGGCGATGACATTGACAAGTGGGTTTCTGGTTATGGTCACTCTAAGGGCTACTCCAAATGACCTCTTTGGACATTTGGAGTAGCCCTTAGAGTTACCATACTTGGAGCAATCTTTGCATTAGCATACAAACCTTCCTGTCGTGTGATCAAAGAACCATTTCTTAGTCTCAAACTGGGACGAGTACCCGCAGTGAAGGTTGATGGGGCCCTTGAGGAGGAGGCACCTGAGCCAAACGCAGAGGACATTGGCACTCTAGGTGACCTACTGTTGGACATTTTTTCTTATGCAGGGTCATCTCCAATCTTTTTGCCTCCTGCCTCCTAATTTTTTTTACCTGTTGCTGTTGGCTTTTTAACTCTGAGCACTTTACCACTGCTAACCAGTGCTAAAGTGCATTTGCTCTCTCTGTAAAAATGTATGTAATTGGCTTATCCATGATTGGCATATTTGATTTATTAGTAGGTCCCTAGTACAGTGCACTAGAGGTGCTTAGGGCCTGTAAATCAATGCTACTACTGTGCCTGCAGCACTGGTGGTGCCACCCACATAAGTAGCTCTGTAATCATGTCTCAGACCTGCCATTGCAGTGTCTGTGTGTGCAGTTTTAACTGTAAATTCGACTTGGCAAGTGTACCCACTTGCCAGGCCTAAACCTTCCCTTTTCCTACATGTTAGACACCACTAAGGTAGGCCCTAGGTAGCCCCAAGGGCATGGTGCAGTGTATGGTTAAGGTAGGACATGTAGTAATGGTTTTATATGTCCCGAGTGAAATATTGCTAAATTTGTTTTTCACTGTTGCAGGGCCTGTCCCTCTCATAGGTTTCCATGGGGGCTACCTTTAAATCTGATCAAAGTGTAGATTCCCTTTGGGAGCGGATGGACATGTGGAGTTTGGGGTCTCTGAGCTCACAATTTAAAAATACATCTTTTAGTAAAGTTGATTTTAAGATTGTGTGTTTGAAAATGCCACTTTTAGAAAGTAAGCATTTTCTTGCTTATACCATTTCTGTGACTCTGCCTGTTTGTGGATTCCCTGTCTTGGTCAGTTTGACAGTTGGGCTGGTTGCACCTCACACTAAACAGTGACACAAAGGGAGCTGGGGTGTAGTCTGCATTTCCTGATGAGCCATCTGTGCTAGGAGGGAGGGGAGGAGTGGTCACTTACACCTGAAAGGGCTGTGCCTGTCCTCACACAATGCCGTCTCCGACCCTTGGTGACTGTCTGGGGCCTGGCCCGGGAAAGGCAGGATTTCACATTCAAAAGAGACTTTACTTTGAAGTAGGCCTACTTCAAAGGAGAAATTAGGTATAAGAAGGGCATCCAGAACCACAGACATAAGATCACTTCTGGACATCAAGAGGAACCTCTGCCTGGAGAAGAGCTGAAGAGCAGAGGAGAAGTACTGCCCTGCATGTGACTGTGCTTTGTGGAGCTATCCTGCAGCTGCTGCTTCTGCCAGAGTATAAGGGCAAAGACTGGACTTTGTGTGCCTTCCATCTTGTGAAGAAATCTCCAAGGGCTTGATTTAGAGATTGCCTCCTGTTGTTTGAAGTCTCAGGGACAGCAAAGACTTCTCTCTGCCAGCACCCGAAGTTTGGAGAGACTCCTGCTCTGACAAGTGGTGCCCTATCCAGTCCCTGGGCCCTTGAAAGGAAAGCTGGTGGAAATCCAAGGAAGTCGACTTCGGATGACTTCGGACTGACACCGCTGCTGAATCCGGAGACTCCAACCTGCAACCGACTCCATGATCTTCGCTGGAACGCGATGACCTTCGCAGGCCCGACGCCACTGCAACCCCGCTGAATTCCGCGACTCCATGGAAGTCGCTGCACCACGTCGTGACCAACGCCATTCGAAGTGCGTGGATTCCATGTTTCCCACAGACGCCGTGATCCCCGACTTCGCCCATCGACTTGTTTTCACCCTTCACCAAAGGTACTGTGCTTGGGGGTCTATGCGACTCCGTGTCCGGCGCCGCTGGTGTTGGCTTGTTGGGAACGACTCCGTCACGACGCTGTGTTAACACCTCATCAAAGCATTTTGTGTTTCTAAGTGCTATTTTTTAGTTTAATCTTAAACAATTCATAGCTGGACTTGTGTATGTCGGATTTCTGTCGGATTTTTGTTGTTTTGGTCTTATTTTGTTTAGATAAATATTTCCTATTTTTTTAAACTGGTGTTGTGTCATTTTGTAGGGTTTTCATTAAGTTACTGTGTGTGTTGGTACAAATACTTTACACCTAGCAATCTGAAGATAAGCCTACTGTTCTGCAAGCTACCAAGTGGGTGAGCAGGGGTTAGCTGAGGGTCATTCTCTTTTACCCTGACTAGAGTGAGGGTCCTTGCTTGAACAGGGGTAACCTGACTGTCAACCAAAGACCCCATTTCTAACACCTACCTGTGCTTGCTGGCTGGCAAGTTGAGCGGGGCTCACCAGGGAGGAGTTCTGAAATGTGCAGAAAGAGTTTCCCAGCCCATGCAGCAAGTGAGACCTCTGGAAATCACTTGATTTACTGGGAGAATGATCTCCTATGTAATTTGCCTAGGGCTCCTGGTACTGGGCCAGCACTTGTACTGGTGGTCCCCTAGTGTTAATGGGCCTTCATACTGGGGTTGGATCATGACATTCCCCTGGTAGGTCATTTAGGACAAGACAAGACCTTTGGCAGGTTTGTCACTCACTTCTATTAACCCTACAATAGACAGTTTCAGATGCAATTCTGCAGGTCCTATTCCACGTGCCAGGCCAGTGAGAAGTCAGGGAAAAAAGTTCCCCTGATCCCACTTCCTGTCATTGGCACCCCCTTTGAAAGAGTGGGCAGCGACATCATAGGTCCATTGGACCCCACGACAGTCCTAGGCAACAGGTTCATCCTGGTATTGGTGGACCATGCAACATGCTACCCAGAGGCAATCCCTCTAATGATGGTGACTGCATCTCTGGTGACCAGAACTTTGATTGGGATCTTTACCCCTGTGGGGTTCCCCCTAAAGAGATAATGTTTGACATAGGCCCTAACTTCATGTCTGCATACATGAAGTCCATGTGGGATGCGTGTGGTGTAACTTACAAGTTCACCACACCCTAAAACCCTCAATCCAGTGGTCTAGTTGAGAGTTTCAAGAAGACCTTGAAGGGCATGATTGCAGGCCTACCTGAGGCCATGAGATGTAAGTAGGACATCCTCTTGCCATGCCTTATCTTTCCCTACAGAGAGGTGCCACAGAAGGGAGTATGGTTCAGTCCCTTTGAACACCTCTTTGGCTACCCTGTTAGAGGACATCTAAGCATTGTCAAGGAGGAGTAGGAGAAAACACCAAGGCCCCCCAAATGTGCTCACTTACATGTTGGCCCTCAACAACCAGATGAACTACTTCCGGAAAAAGGCCTTGAAGCCTGTCAAGAGGTAATGAAACACCTGTATGACCAAAAGGCCACTCTAGTGGAGTTTCAACCGGGTTACAAAGTATGGCTAATGAGCCAGTAGATCCCAGAGCTCTCCAGGACTGCTGGACTGGCCCATATGAAATAAAGGAAAGTAAGGGGGAGGGCACCTATTTAGTGGACCTTCAGACTCCTAGAAACTCCGCAAAAGTGATCCATGTAAACAACCTCAAGCCTCACTTTGAGAGGTCCGAAGTGAACATGCTCCTGGTGATAGATGAGGGTTTGGAGGTGGAGAGTGAACCTCTCCCTGATCTGATCTCTGCACAAGAAAGTGATAGGTTAATGACTCCCTGACCCTAGACCAGCAAGGTTACTGTTAGCAGTTACTGAGACAGATTTCCTCAGTTTTCTCTCACCCCTGGATTCACACATCTGTGCATCCATGACATTGACACAGGTGATCGCCCCACTATAAAGAACAACATTTAGAGGTTGGGTGAAGGCCAGCATCAAGGAGGAAGTTGCCAATATGCTAGCTTTATGGGTTATTGAATCCTCTAACAGTCCCTGGTCCAGTCCAGTAGTATTGGTACCAAAGGCTGCCCCACCAGGCGCCAAACCAGAACTTCTATTTGGTGTGGGCTTCTGAGGCCTCAATTCCATCACCAAGACTGATGCACACCCCATCCCTAGTCCTCATTGACAGGCTAGATACTGCCAAATTCCTCAATGCCTTTGATTTGTGATCAGGGTACTAGCATATCGCCTTGACTGAGGGGGCAAAAAAAAGGTCATCATTCTTAACCCCAAAGTGAAATGACCAATTCTGGGTTATGCCCTTTGGATTGAAGAATGCCCCTGCTACCTTCCAACAGTTGGTTAACAGGGTCCTTGTTGGTAAAGAGACTTTATGTCCTGCCTACTTAGACAATATTGCCATCTACAGAGCCAGCTGGGAGGAACACCTACTTCACCTCCAAGAGGTGCTCCAGGCCCGGCAACAGGCAGCACGGACAAGACCAGTAAGTGTCAGATTTGGCAGAGTTCCATGGTGTATTTAGGACACCTGGTGGGTGATGGCAATGTGCAGCCCCACCAGGCCAAGATTGAAACAATCATGAAAAATCCAAACTGAAGTAACATCCTTCCTAGGCCTCACTGACTAATACAGAAGATGTGTTAAGGGATAAGGCACCATTGTTGCCCTATTAACTGAGCTGACTCCTAAGAAGTTGCCCAGATTGGTTAACTATGCTGAGGATTGACAGCAAGTGGTTGATTCCCTCAAGGAAGTCATGTGCACAGCACCTGTGCTCAGGTCCCCTGATTACTCCAAGGAATTCATACTGTAGACAGATGCTTCAGGGCATGGCATAGGGGCAGTATTAGCACAGCTGAATGAGGATGGCTTAGACCAACTGGTAGCCTTCATTAGCAGGAGGTTACTTCCACTGGAACAGAGGTGGAATGCCATTGGAAGAGAAGCATTTGCTGTGGTCTGGGCACTGAAGAAGCTGAGACCATACCTATTTGGGACTCATTTCTGGGTTCAGACAAACCACAGGCCCCCCAGATGGCTCATGCGGATGAAGGGTGAAAATACTAAACTCTTGATATGGTCTATCTCCCTACAGGGAATGGATTTTATGGTGGAGCATCGCCCAGGGACAGACCACGGTAATGCTGATGTTCTCTCAAGATGCTCTCCAAAGTGGGTAGCTCTCCCCACTATCACCTGGGACGGCACATTTTAGACCTCACAGCCTGGGGGCAGTCATCCCGTAACTTTTTGCCTGCCTCCCCCATTTATCTGACCCTGATATCTCACATTTTAGGTCCGCTGACCAGTGCTAAAGTGCATGTGCTCTTTCCCCTAAACATGGTAACACTCCTGGTTAGCAGGATCCCAGCGAACACAGTCAAACACACTGAAATCAGCTGGAATCATGGGTAACCATGCCAAGAAAGAGGGTACTTTCCTACACAAGCCAAAAAATCCATTGCAGTGCCTTATTTGTCAATGCATTTCCTCCTTTGCGGTCCCTGGCATCTTTAGTTTTGATGCATCCCTGGTACTATGTGTTACAAGCATATCACCACTGATAACGTGAAAAAAGTGATATCTTGACTTGTACATATTGGATTATAGTAGCCTATTGTGTCTCACACAATATTGCAGTAAATCATGGCTTACAGTTACCTCTGAGCCCTTTCCTAGGTCTAAATCCAGTGACCTGGGCCATTTTACCTAACAGAGGACAGGGTATGCAGGCACGTGACCAGCTGGTTGATACGTTTTCCTCTCGAAGCACTTGTTGTGTAACTGACGTTAGCTGGTGTCACAGTCTGTTGTCAATGACGTTTGGTGGACATTTAACACTCTGTCGATAAATTTCATGTAAGCCATACACATGGTTTGTCAACAACAGATGTTTTCAAGAGTTAAAAGTCCTGGTACAGATTTTGTGCTAATCTCAGTGTAAAGTGTTGACAAATTTGCAAACAACTTCATTGCCTAAGGGGAGTACATGTCAATTTATTTGTGTGATCTTCCTGTACAGTGGACATCCTAAGCTTTCTACACACCAAAGACCATATTCATGTGGTCCTTGTGCCACTGTAGCATCACTTTTTGTTTTGTAATGGTGGCGCAGACCCTGCAACCATTCCACTTAGCATTCGTTAAAATGCCTCATAGATGTGGAGTGAGGCAAGGCAGCAGAAATAGTTGCATTGGCTTACTTTAAATGAGGGAGGATTTCTATGTTCCCACCCACAACCCATGGATTTAAAAGCATACCCAGATTTACAAGACCTTGTATACTTGGGGATGCATTACAACCTTTTGCCTCCCCAGGGGAGGCGCAACAGGGAGAAATCACATTTTTAAGCACACATAGAAAGAGGATTAATCCTCCCAGAATTGCTTAGGTGAATGAAGGTCCCCTTTACTACACAAAAGCCTGCATGAAACACCAAAACCTTGCACCATGGTTGGCAGTTGGCAGCCCATTGTCCACTAGTGCTGTGAAAGGACAGAAGTGAGCTGTATGTTCTATATGTGGTGCATTTCTGCTATTTCACCGTGAAGCAGGCTAGCGCTGCAACCTGACTAGCTGCCCAGACCTCTGCCAAACCCCCAATGAAATACCCCTTAATGTCACAATGAATTATGTCTATGCATGAAGTCATTAACATTTGGCACTGTGTGCAAGAAGGAAAAGCTAATTGTACCTGAAAATTGTACAAGTAAATGTCAACCTGAGAGTTTTTGAAATACATTCACTTCAAACAGACACACCTCACACCTTCCCCATTGGTTAGAGAAGGTTGGCTGTGTGTCAGACTGTATGGTGGAGAATGGCCCTAATACATATGTGACATGTGAGTGTCAGGCAGTGTTATGAGCTTCAGGCCATATTTCCTAAAGAAGTGTTGAAGTCCTGCGCAGCAAGTCACCTTCCTGCCCTGCACTGCGCAATTTTGAAATGTCAGATAAAGACCATGTCTATGGCATATGGCTCGTTCTTGTCCTCTGCCCCATAACTGGTGCAAAATGAGGGGTCTAGTGCCACTGCAGGCCCCCTGTACCATGGTGCAAGAGTACCTGTGTTGAATGCACCTTCCTGCAGATAGACAAACCTGTGACCCTTTAGCCCCTTTCAATGTGTGCTGCATGGGAGAAATAGAAATTTGGCTCCTCATTGTGCCTCACCTGAAGAGGTGTATGAGTATTGCAATTTTCCAAGGTTACATATGCCCTCATTATAACATTGGCGCTAAAAGCCGCTAACCCCCGTGCAGAAGACCGCCAACACAGCGCCGCGCCCGCAGAAATCCACCACAGCTATTATGACCCACAGCACGGAATACATCAAAGGTCAGTGATAAACTGGTGAAAACAAAACCTCCACCGTCACGCCAACAGGAATACGCCCACACTATCATGACCCATGAATCCACGAGGCGGTCTTTCAACTGCGGTATTCCATTGGCGGTATACACCGCCGAGCTCAAAATACACATACACATACAAAACACAGCCACATTGGACAATTCAAAATACACACACTTGATACACATACACACATCACTCCCACACACTCAATACAATATAAAACACACACCCACATCACCCACAAACCCCTATGATCACAATTGAGAAAGAAGCACAGAGAGAGACACCACCATCAACAATATTAGCATCCACAGGCACACCAGACCATCACCCAAATAACTTCCATGCACCTCACACACCACCCCACTACATATCAGCACACTTATCACCACACACACCACCCCACACATCACCCACACCACCCCATGGAACGGCAAAGACACCCCAGGTTCTCGGAGGATGAGCTCAGGGTCATGGTGGAGGAAATTGTCTGGGTAGAGCCACAGCTATTCGGATCACAGGTGCAGCACACCTCCAGTGCAAGGAAGATGAAGCTATGGCGAAGAATAGTGGACAGGGTCAACGAAGTGAGACAGCACCCAAGAAATCGGGATGACATTAGGAAGAGGTGGAACGACCTAGGTGCGATCCGTGGTCTCAAGACACCACCTTGCGGTTCAGCGGACTGGCAGCGGACCCCCACTGCCTCCCCCACAACTAACAACATGGGAGGAGCAGGTCTTGGTGATTCTGCATCCTGAGGGCCTCGCAGGAGTAGCAGGAGGAATGGACTCTGGTTAGTCAAATCTTAACTATGACATCCCCCACCCTACCTGCATGCCATCACATACCCCCACCCTCACCCTCACCCCCATCACTCCAACTCATCACAAATGTCACAACATCACAAACCACACATCCCAGCCCCAAGCCCTGCATGCAACATCAAAGCATGGACACCCATCACCAAAGCATGGCCACTGCACAAACCCATACACCCCCCTAAATCATCATCACACAAGGTCCCACACAGGAATGCAAGCACTGGGGTACACGGTCACCCACCCATTGCACACCATGGCACACACAGATGTAATAAGCATCATTTTATACCCCTGCAGGACCCCTAACCAATGTCACCGGAGAGAAGGGTCCACACATGTCCACACCACCAACAGAAGAGGCCCACAGTGATAACAGCAGCTCTGTCCAACTGGATGTAGACGACCAGCCCGGCCCATCTGGGACCTCGGGAAAGTCGGTTCCTATCACACAGTCACAGGCCACTACAGAGCTTCCCCCGTCTGGGAACACCAGCACAGCACCCACCCAGCGGGCCCATACCGATTGTCCCCAGGACACGGTCAATCAGCTGTGTGTCCACCACTACAGGGAACCCAGGCTAACCCGCCACCCCAGCAACAACAGAGACCTGGGGGCAGTGGCAGTGGGCACACGGTCCAGAGGATGGAGGCCCAGGAATACAGGGGAACTGGGAGGGCTGCTGTGCGACAGGGGGAGGACGGGCCCGGGGAACCCACTCTCCACGAGGCCCTCTCAAACATCATGGGAGACTACCACCACTCCCAGGAGACAATGGCAACGGTACTGGTCAAGTTTCAGGAGACCCATCGCCTGCAGGAGGAACAGTATTTGGGCTTCAGGGAGGAACTCAGAGCCATCAATTCCACCCTGGGCACCATCGTAGGAGGGACACTGTGGCCCAACAAAGGGCCCCTGACACTAGCCTGGACAATGAACTGCCCACCACCTCCGCTGGCGCTAGTGGACAGGAGGCACCGCCACAGGACCACCACACCAGCACCCCAACCCCTGCAGAGGGAGAACCACCCAGCAAATGGTCCCTGAGATCCAGGACAAAGACAGAGAACGATGCCAAGACCCCGCAAAGAAATGAGACCACCCTGAATGTCATCCTTCTGTCCCACTTTGTCACCCTGTCCATCCTTAAACTGCCCCAGCTCTACTTCTAATGCCCATTTGGGCATTACACCTGTGAGACTAATAGACTGGACTCTGCCATGAACATTCCTCCACCATCACCCCTCACCATTTTGCAACCCCTCCAATATTGAGCACTTAAATAAACACCCTTGAAGCACAAAGCAATCTGGAGTCAGTCTGTGATTTCACAATAGTGTATTAGCAATTACTGTGGCAAAAAGCTCTTTCAATTGTAATGTCAACATACCTATGTCACACAGCTCTAGTCCATGAAGAATCAAAGCAGATGTCACACAGTGGGACCCACATCTGTGAAATCATAAGGGAAAGTGACAACTCAGTGACCATACACTGGGTGAAAACGACAGGCAGTAGAGAGGTAGTAGTGTTAAAGTACATGTAGTAGGCAGGTTTGTATTCTTACCTGTGTCTCACTGGAAATATTGCAGGATCGCTGAGTCCCTGTTGTCGATGTCCTCTTCTTTTGCTTCCTCTTCTTCACTGTCCACAGGCTCTAGAGATGCAGCAACACCGCCATCTGGACCATCCTCCTGCAGAAAAAGCACTGTCGTCGCAAAGGTAAGTTGTGAAGCATACAGCAGGCCACAATGATCTTGCACACCTTCTTTGGTGAGCAGAATATGGATCCACCTGTCATATGGAGGCACCTGAACCTGGCCTTCAGGAGGCCGAAGGTACGCTCGATTATCCGGCGTGTTCGCCCAGGGGCCTCATTGTAGCGTTCCTCTGCCCTTGTCCTGGGATTCCTCACTGGGGTCAGTAGCCATGACAGGTTGGGGTAACCAGAGTCACCTGTAAATGGTGAGGGACAACTGTTAGACACACACTAACCTTTACGGATATCCCCAGACCCAGACAACCATTCCCACTGTCTTGCTTCCAGGTGCTCACCTAATAGCCACACACGGTGCCTCTGGAGTTGACCAATCACATAAGGGATGCTGCTATTCCGCAGGATGTAGGCGTCATGCACTGAGCCAGGGAACTTGGCATTAACATGGGAGATGTACTGGTCTGCCAAACATACCATCTGCACATTCATCGAATGATAAATCTTCCTGTTTCTGTACACCTGTTCACTCCTGTGGGGGAGGGCGGGTAAAGCCACATGTGTCCCATCAATGGCACCTATGATGTTGGGGATGTGTCCCAGGGCATAGAAATCACCTTTCACTGTAGGCAAATCCTCAACCTGAGGGAAAACGATGTAGCTCCGCATGTGTTTCAGCAGGGCAGACAACACTCTGGACAACACGTTGGGAAACATAGGCTGTGACATCCCTGATGCTATGGCCACTGTTGTTTAAAATGACCCACTTGCTAGGAAAGGGAGTACTGACAGCACCTGCACTTGAGGGGGGATTCCTGTGGGGTGGCGGATAGCTGACATCCGGTCTGGCTTCAGCTGGGTACACAGTTCCTGGATTGTGGCACGGCCAAGCCTGTATGTGATGATCATATGTCTTTTCTCCATTGTCGACAGGTCCACCAGCGGTCTGTACACCGGAGGATGCCGCCATCTCCTCACATGTCCCAGCGGACGGTGCCTATGAAGGACAAGAGCGAGCACAGAGTCAACCAACTCAGAGGTACGTACCCACAGATTACACAGAACACGAATCATAATCCGAAAAGTGGCCTGTAAGTGTGTTGAGTCTAGGCCTAGGTATGTGTGATGCAGTTAAAAATGAAGCAATGAGGGCCCCTGAAATGGCGGCTGCCTGACCTCTAAAGTGGGACATTGGGATGTGAGGTAACTGCACTGGTGTTGCACACTGTTGCGGTAGGCGGTCGAAGACCGCGACGCAATGCTGCATTGGTTAACATTGGACCCTATGGGTCCGAGGAGCCAATGCTGATGTACACCGGCGGTGTCGGTACGCACCGGCGTGGACGTGACTGCCATTTTCTATCTGTTCAATCACTCGATACCTGATCTTCGACAGGAGAGGACCTACACTGCAAGTGCTGCTGTGACCTCGGTCTGGAAGAGACAATGGCTCAAGTGTCTGGGGAAACGGCTGCTGCCTTCACATAGGAGGAGTTGGTTGAAACTTGTGTACAGGGGCCTCCCCCAGTACATGCTACTCTACGGTCCTCCAGACAAACAGGTAAGTACACTGGGAGCATGCTGTATGGGCTATGCCTGTGTGGAGTGGGGTAGATGTAAGAAGGATGGGGGGAGAGTGCGGCGTGCATGAAACAACAGTGAGTGCTTGTGCCACATGGCAAGTGTAGGGATGGGGGCCAATGACTGTGACGGTGCAGTTGGTAATAAGTTTCTCTTCCCCCTGTACAATTCATGTAGGTCAGCGCTCACCAGAAGAAAGATATTTGGCGTGCCATCGCCAAGGACGTCCGGATCATGGGGGTCTACCACAGACGGAGCACCCACTGCTGGAAAAGATGGGAGGACATTCGCCGCTGGAGCAGGAAGACGGCGGAGGCTCAGCTGGGGATGGCCTCCCCACATGGGAGGGGTGCCCGTCGCACCATGACCACCATGACATTCAGGATCTCGGTGGTGGCGTACCCTGAGTTGGATGGGCGCTTGAGGGCATCACAGCAGCCACAAGGTGGTGAGTACACTCTCATCCTGTTGATTTCGCGCACAGTGGAGGGGTCTGGGTGGGGGGGTGGGCTGTGGATTTCCCTAGGCCAGGGCGAGTTTAGTAGGCAAGGTCCCTCCATAAGGCAGGCCATGTGGCACCCCACCCCACCTCTGTAGAGTGCCAAGTACACCTAGTCATGCCCCTGTGTTATCCAAGTGTGCAGATGTCGTCCATAGCCTAGTAGGCCATTTCCCAGGGATTGAACAGTGGAGCCCAAGAGCGCGGCGTAGTGCAAGGGGCTTGTGTGTCTGTCGTGTCCGCCAACGCTAGCGGTAATGCATGCACTGAACATGTCTTTCTTCTGTCACCCCCCCTTTTTGTCGTCTCCCTGTTGTTGTGTGCATTAGCATCATCAGGCGGAGGAGCAGTGGCACCGGAGCACGAGGGAGCTGCATCCCACATGTCCATGGAGGGCGAGACTACGGACTCGGAGTTCACCAGTCGGACGGAGGGCGAGGGAAGCTCCACGGCGGGGACAGGAGCTGACACCAGTGACATGGACTTGTCCTCTGATGGGAGCTCCCTTGTGGTTGTAGCAACATCTGTGCCCCCGCACCTACAAGTACAGCCGCCACCCTCCCTAACAGCACCGCCCTCCCAGCAGCCCATCAGCCTTTGACCCGTGCCCACTCACCCAGGAGGGTGGGCATCACCTTCGCCCCAGGCACCTCAGCCCCTGCCCCTGTCACCCCTGCTGCCCTCAGTGAGGAGGCCATTGACCTCCTCAGGTCCCTCACTGTTGGGCAGTCTACCATTTTGAATGCCATCCAGGGTGTCGAAAGGAAGTTGCAACAAACCAATGCATTCCTGGAGGGCATTCATTCTGGTCAGGCGGCCCTTCTGCAAGCTTTTCTGCAAGCACTGATGGCAGCCATTGTCCCTGTCTCTAGCCTCCCCCCTCCAACTTCCTCCACCCAGACCCAATCTGTACCCCAGCCTATCCCAAGCACACCTTCAGACCAGCATGCACACATGTCAACACACAAGGGAAGCTCTGGCAAACATAAGCACCACACATCCCACAGGCACTTACACAAGCATCACACACATGCAGACACACCAACATCCACTGCCTCCACTGTGTCCCCCTCCTCCTCATCTCCTTCCTCCCTCCCAGTCTCGTCTACACTCACACCTGCTTGCACTACATCCTCAGCCACTACGTCCATCACCAGCACACACACCATCACACCCCGCTCATGTGCAGTCACCACCCACACTGCCATTCACATGTCCCCTGTGTCCTCTCCCAGTGTGTCTGTGACGCGACCTCCCAAGAAACACAAACGCAGGCACACACCCACCCAACAGCCATCCACCTCACGACAGCCTCCAGCGCATGCACCTTCACCCAAAGTCACCAAATGAACACCTCCTACAACCACAACCTCTTCCTCCACTCCCAAACCCCCTTCAGCTACCCATCCCAGTGTTTCCCAAAAACTTTTCCTGTCCAACCTTGACCTCTTTCCCACACCTCCCCCACCCCGTCCGTCTCCTAGGACCCGACTCTCCAGGTCCCAACCTAGCACCTCAGTCACAACATCTCCAGGACCAGTGGTGCCTGTAGTCACCGGAATCTGGAGTGCACCAGCCACCAGGGCAGCCAGTGTGGCACAGAGCCACAGCACAGACAGTCCCCCACCTGTCAAGCATCAGAAGTTGGCCAGTGCCAGAGGGGTAAGACTCCAGCCACCAAAGCTGCTCCCAGGGGTCCCCGTGGGAGTGTGGAGTCAGCTGCGACACCTTCCAAGGTGGGGAAGGGCCACAAGAAATCAGGAAAGTCTGGGAAGAGCAGCACGGTGGAGGAGACCGCCATCATCCCCGCTGCCCAGGAGGCCACCACCATCATCCCCGCTGCCCAGGAGGCCGCCGCCATCATCCCCGCTGGGACAGAGAGGGCCGCCAGCACTAGCCCCGCTGGGACAGAGAGGATCACCAGCAGCTGAGTCACTGCAAAGGAGCCCGCCGCCTTAAGCACCGCTGAACAGGGCACCACCGCCTCAAGCACCGCTGACCAGACACCGCCGCCTCAAGCACCGCTGAACAGGGCACCGCCGCCTCAAGCACCGCTGAACAGGGTACCGCTGCTCCAAGCACCGCTGAACAGGGCACCGCCGCTCCAAGCACTGCTGAACAGTGCACCGCCGCCACAAGCACCACTGGCCCATGAGCGTCAAGGGCACTGACGCTACTGAGTCCGTCATGAGCAGGATGAAGCACTCTGGGCACAGAGCCCCCTCCAGAACCAGTTGAGAGATACATCCACTACCTCTGTCCTTAGCAGGATGAAGCACTCTGGGAACAAGGCCCCCTCCAGAACCGGTGGAGAGATACATCCACTACCTCTGTCCTTAGCAGGATGAAGCACTCTGGGCACAAGGCCCCTTCCAGAACCTGTTGAGAGATACATCCACTACCTCTGTCCTTAGCAGGATGAAGTACTCTGGGCACAAGGCCCCCTCCAGAACCGGTGGAGAGATACATCCACTACCTCTATCCTGAGCAGGATGAAGCACTGTGGGCACAAGGCCCCCTCCAGAACCGGTGGAGAGATACATCCACTACCTCTGTCCTCAGCAGGATGAAGCACTCTGGGCACAAGGCCCCCTCCAGAACCAGTGAAGAAAGGCATCCACTTGAGAGACTGTGGCTTTGCACTCCCCAGGATGGAACAGTGGGCAATCCACCTACTGTAGAGACTTGAGAGACTGTGGCTTTGCACTCCCCAGGATGGAACAGTGGGCATGTGGCCCCCTCGTGGATTTGGCGTCGTGCACTTAACCGGCTGAGGTGCCCCCCCTTTCACTCCCCCTGAGGTGCCTGTTTTCTTGCTCTCTAATGCCCCTGCAGTGTTCACCCCATCATGGTCGGGGATCTTGTGTGGGCCTCGCCCATACCGTGTGGGCCCAGTGTTCCTCGGACTTAATTGGAGCACTACCTGGACTACTAAGCTTGGTGTATATTTTTTTCATGGTGCATATATATATATATTTTTGCGTACTTTATTTTAATACATTACAATGGTTACACTCATTTCCTTTTGTCTTTGCATTCTTCGGGGGGGTTGAGGGTGTAACTATAATGTATAAATATGTATTAGTGTGTGTGTTGTAGTGGGTGAGGGTGGGGGAGGGGGTGTTGTGTGTGTGTGTCCCTGTTTTTTCCCTCCCTCCTCCCCTGTGTCGTAGGTGCAGTACTCACCGTTGTCTTCGCTGCTGGCTTTCGTGCTCCTGGTAGAGGAGCAAGAAGATGAGGGCTGGCAGGATGTGCAGCTCTGGTTCCGTGGCGTCCAAATTCCTAGTGGGGTGTGTAGAGGTGAGTGTTTTCCCTTCGAAGTCCTGTTTCCGCCGTGTTTTTGTCCGCAGTGAATCCGCCCTGGAAAAGGTGGTGGGATTGGTAGGTTGTGATTCTGTGGGCGGTACTTTGACTTCTGCCTGTCTGTTGGCGGTGACTGCCATGCTGTTTGTCTGTACCGCCGTGGCGGTCGGAGTGTTAAAGTGGCTGTCTTTGTTGGCGGTTTCCGCCATGGTCGTAATTCCAATTTTTTTACTGCCAGCCTGTTGGCGGTCTTACTGCCGCTTAATCACCGTCCGCCAGGGTTGTGATGACCACCATAGAGTTCTAAATTTGGTGATGTGTCCAAATCTATTTGTGTTCCGTGGGAATAACCACCCCAAGCCAGGGCACAGTATGTAATGCAGCCTCGTGCGCAGCTTAGCGCTACCTCTGATTTATGAGGCTACCCTAAGCCACTCAAATGTGCTATGTTTTTTTTTTTACTAACATGGAGCTTAGCGTTATACATTTACCACTTTGTGTGTTGCTCACATGATGCAGTGTAAGCATGCATATGCGTAATACAGTTTAGCCAGCTTAATTCAGCTGTAAAAGTGTTGTGCTCTTATGTATGTAGTAAAGATGGCTCAAAAAAACTTTAAAATGGCTGTGTGTAATATTGGGTACTTAATTTGCTGCCTTTTTGTTGCCTGTGTGTCATTTTCTTTGGTAAATCATTGTTTTGCAGCTTAAGCCTGGATTCTCCATCTTGAGATCATACACTCCACACACGGAGCAGAGACTCTGCACTCAGGATGGAGAAACAGCATTCAGGCTGGAACCCAACAATACCATATAGGTTATGAGACACAAAACACATAGCAGGAAGTTCATAACAGGAAGCTCCTGGCAGCCATTTTACAGTAATTCTGAGCCATCCACACAAGTTCCTCTGCCATCCTGCTGCTCGGTGTAACTGACCTGCCCCAAAATGGCTCAGGGACTCGATTATAAGGCACCCCTTTTCAGCGAAGGGGTGCTTGATAAGTACCCTCAGCTTTATGAGGACTCCAAACATTGCAGTGCCCAACCAATTCTGGGAAGACATTGCAGCACGCTGCAGTGTTGTCAGTCACTGTCTACTACGGGCAGGATTAAGGCTCAGGAATTATTGGGCCTGTCACACATAAATATACCCATCTCAGCCCACTGTACTGGAAGGTCCTGAGAACAGCCTAACTGACCCCCCATGCTCAGCTGAAGGAGCTTAAGCAGCAGAGACCTGGTCAGTGCATGAACTAGTTTATGTATGTGTTGCTATGTAGTGAGTGGCAAATAAAATGTTACTTCTTGTTTATTTGTCAGGCTTTACCCTATGTATGTAATGATTATGGTATTTATGAGGTCAGCGTAGCCATATAGCAATTTAAAGGATGCTTTATGAGGGCATTCTGGGACTTGTATTGTATTAAACACAACTGGGAAAAATGGCACTTCTGGGTGCTTGTTAAAGAATAAACGCACTTACAAAATCTGAAATAGATTTCAAAAGATCTCATAACTTTTGTATCCAATAGGGGTGGAAGGGCTTGCACAGTGTTTAGTGTTTATATGTTTAGGCTTTGGGTGTTTGATGCTGTCTCGTGCATGCTTTTTGTGTTCATTTGTTTATGTGTTGAATAACATATTTTGTGCCGATAAAGTAGGGGGGGACTTTGTGATACTTGTCTTAACCCCCTTCACTGCTAGGCCGTTTTCCCCCCAGTGCTAAGCCTCTGTTGGACTATTTGGGGTAGTTCATGCTAATGCCCCAATACGTTTTATCCACATAAGGTATCCACACAAAACGTGTGTCTTTATTTTCCAACATCCACACAAAATGTGCGTGTTTATTTTCCAACATCCTGGGAATTCTAAAGGTACTCAGAGTTTATGGATTTTCCAGGAGAGGACCAAGATTCTAGCCAAAATGCAGCAACATTTTGTTTTTGGGAGAAAAATAGGAAATAATTGCTACAGAAAAAGGCATCTGTGTTTTCTCTGCAAATGTTACCAATAAAGGGTTTGTGGTGCTAAAATTAATATGTTCCCAGCTTTCAGGAACAGGCAGACCTGAATCAGAAAACTAAGGGGTTTCTTCACAGGGCCCTTGTGCCAACGCAGCCTCATTTTTTTTATACAGAGGCAGTGCAAAAACAACACCAAATCTACAAAGTGATGCTAAAGGCCTCTAGGGTCACTTTTCACCCCAGGGTGCCAGCTACAGGCAACAATATACAAGGTAAGTTTTCCTAGGCAAAAATCCCTGTAAAACTGACACAGTGAAATTTACACAAAAAAATGTAACATCTAGTCTGAGCAAGCGTTAAAATGACACAGGCTTTTTCCTATGGGAGCATTGCTCGCATTACTGGGGTAGTGTCATTTTTTTATGCTAGTCCAACAGTGCGTCAGATTAGCACCAACAGATGCATCAGAATTACTGATGCATCAATGGAAATGTGCACATTAGAGCACTGTATTGTAAAAACAACACATCCATGGTGTTCTCAAGGAATTGTTAGGCAGCGCAAGAAATCTAAAACATTGGAGCTGATGCGTCAGTTTCTTGTAAATTAGGCTGTACATTTTTCAACACAGTTTTGGCATTTTACTGGGAGATACCCCCTGTTTCTTATTTTTTGTACTTTCAACCTCCATCCAGTTAGTGGTAGAAATTGGAGTGAAACCAATGGTGGATCCTAAATAGCTATACGTTTCTGAAAAGTCGACGAAATTCTGAATTTAGCAAGGGGTCATTTGTGTAGCTCTTGCAAGGTTTTCCTGTAGAAAGGAACAGATGAACTAGAAAAATACTGAAATTCTGGAATCTGAAGGGAGCCACCAACTTCCTTGCACCCAGCGTTCCCTTCATGTTTCCTTTTAAAAGTGGTAGTTCACTTGTGTGGGAAGGACTAGTGCCTGAGACAGGAAGGGCCATATTTATACTTTTTGACGCACAACTGCGCCAACGTCAAAGATTTTAACACCGGCTAACGCCATTCCAAAGCGCCATGCGGGCGCCTTATTTATGGAATGACGTTAGCCGGCGCAGCTGACTGGTGTGCGTAAAAAAAAAAGACCCACACCAGGCAGCGCCGGCGTAGGGGAAAATGGAGCTTGGGCGTCAAAAAATGGGGCAAGTCAGGTCTGAGGCAAAATATTGGCCTCAACCCGATTTGCGCCATTTTATTTGACTCCCAACCCCCATTGAAATGACTCCTGTCTTAGCACAGACAGGAGTCATGCCCCCTTGCCCAATGGCCATGCCCAGGGGACTTATGTCCCCTGGGCATGGTCATTGGGCATAGTGGCATGTAGGGGGGCACAAATCAGGCCCCCCTATGCCGGCGCAAACAAAGTATAAATATGCCCTGAAATGTGCCAAATGCACTATGAACACATCACATTTTCCCATCCGAAGCTGACCCTTTTTTTTATATGTGCCTAACTGGAGATTTTGGGCCATAGCTTAGCCAACACCTAAGGAAACCTAGCAAACCTGTACATTTTTTAAAACTAGACAACCTGAGAAATCCAAGATGGGGGTGACATATGTGGATCTCACCAGGTTCTGTTACCCAGAATCCCTTGCAAACCCATTGATTTTTCTAAAAAACACATTTTCTCATATATCTGTGATAGAAAGTTCTGGAATCTGAAGGAAGCTGCAAACTTCCTGCCACCCAGCATTACCCAAAGTCTCCCAATACAAATGGTACCTCACTTGTGTGGGTAGGTCTAGTGCCTGTGACAGGAAACAGCCAAAAGCGTTCATGGGAACATAACATTTTTCCATCCAAAACTGACCCTTTTTTTTGCTATGTGCTGTGCTGCTTTACTCTTCAGAATATCAAAACTATGCACTTCAGAATATTTTAAGGCACAATGTAAAGCAATCACTCTCAAACACCTTCGTAAGTAGGATAATCAAGTTTATTTAAGGGGCAAGTTCTCAGCTAGCAAAACTAAACCACACTAATATATATATACATATACATCAGGAGAATAACATGAGAATAATGATAAAGATATAAGCACTCTGTGAATAATTGCAAGAGTAAGTGCATATAATACAAGCACACACAATATACCTCAATGCTCAATAGCATGAAAATGACTGCAAGAATAAGTGCATATTACGCGCGCACACACAATATACTTCAATGCTCAATAGCATGAAAATGACTGCAAGAATAAGTACATATTACGCGCGCACCCACAATACACTTAATAAATTGAAAAGCTTCACCGAAAAGAGCGTCTGCATCCCTCCGCCGTACACAAAGCTGGGGAACCCAAATCAGCTGGCACACGGAGCCTCTGTTCGGGACAATCAGTCCTCCTGGCGTTGCGTCCAACCCAGAAGAGAGTTCCTAAACCAGCCCATCCAGGCCCCCAACTTTTATAGTATTTACTAACGCCCAGGAGTCTTTTCTAGAAAAAGACCCCCTCCTTTACAAATTGTGCAATCGGCGGTACCTTGTTCACCCTTCGAGACGTCTCCTCAGAACGGGCCAAGTTCCCAGGAGAGGACTCTAAGGTGAAGCTTGCATTCCTCCTTGTGTACAGGCGCATCCCCCTGTTGTTCTAACTGATAGCTCGTGGAATGTAAATAGCGCCCTTCGTACCAGGCAGATGGAGCGAAGTTGAGCAGAAAAACACCCCACCCTTCAGTTTGCCGAAGCTTGTGGAAAAACACAGAACAGTGCCTTACGCACCGAACCAGACTCGACAAAATGGAGTCGTGAACCAAAATGGAAGCGAAGGCCAATGAAAGCAGAGGCCAATGGTCCACACTCTGCACCACTGTTTACCTTGCACGTAGTGCTGCCGCATGCACGTAGTGTATGTAGCAATACATTTCCACCCTTGGACCATTTGGCCAACTTACAACTAAGTATATCCTATAAGCTGAAATGGCAATACTCTTGGGCAACACTGAGATAGAAGGTTAGGCACACACTGAATACAACAACATAATGAAATTAAAATAACTGTTATGATAATGATTACACCAAAGATATAACGCAGTTGGCCTAAATTGGGCAGCCATCCAAAAGCCCAATCCCACCACCCCTTGTCAACATCCTGCTGCACCCCCTTCACCAACTTATGCAGGGCCTCTATGTGGGAGTTGATTGATATGGAGTGGTCGGATAAATTGAAGCAACATAATCCTTCGAAATCACTGCAGCCATGGTTGTGTTTAAGCAGTAAATAATCAATAGCAGCGCGATTCTGCAAAGCAGCTCTTCTAATTCCCTGTACATCTAATAACAGCTCAGCTAAGGCAGCTGATGTATAGTTAATATTCTTGACTACTAAACATGCAAGTTTATTAATAACTCTGGTATTATATACTGCAAGTCCTGGCACCCCTACGATAGAACCAGCAAAACTAACATATTCTGTTTTGGACAGCAATGAAATTTCAGAATCACAGTCCGTAGGTAATTGAATAGTGTCTCTGGTATAGCGAGGGTGTAGAGCAGTATCCATAGGAAACATGAGAAAGCCTAAGCGTGACCAGGCACAAGGCCCTCCGGTTAGATTGGCTGGAATATAAGTAAAAGAAAGATTACCACAAGAAAAGAGCCAACCTTTAGGCAACTTAACATTTTGAATGTGGCTGGCAGCAGGCACCACATGTTGGCAAAACATCGAATTATTTACATTCAAACAGGTTAGGTCAGTCCGTGAGTGGCACAACGTCCGTTGTGCAGCAGTTAAGTTTCTGTCTCTTTTCTCCAATTTGAGCTGAGCACATTTACCTATTTTCATAGGATCACAGGTCAATGAATAGCACACATCCCCATTTGAGATGTTAAACGTGAGTATAGATGTCATGTTCCTCCACAACCGCCTGCCCACCTCCGGGCAATGACGGCAGTACTCATAGAGTGACAGATGGGAGCGAACGTCACTCACATCCACCATTCCATCCTGGTTTGTATTGTTAAAGATGTGTAATAATACAGCAGCAGGAGTGGGCACTGCCACTAGACAAGTGGTAATCAAATCTTGAACGCTTTGCATGTTACTCATACAGAAGTGAGATATATTCAGCACTTCCTGCGCTAGATGAATCCAAACATTGTTCGGTTGATGCAGCAGCGTTGGCATCTGCGGCTGACGGTTGAATTTTTGGGCTATGAGCCCCTCCCGCTCCCCGGTGGAGTCTCCTGAACGGGCTCCATACACCACACTCATTGCACAGGCACTCCACAGGATGATCTGAAAAGAACAAAGGACAAAACACGTATTATCATTCTCGCAGATAGCATTTGTCAGCGGGAACATGTTCCCATTTGTCTTGACCAGGTCGCATAACTACCAGGACATTGTCTGGTCCAGTGGCGATGACATCAGCGGGTTGAGGAGGGTTATTTGGGGATTCAATCCACACTTTGGCCCCTGGGTTCTTGTCAGTAGATCCGAACCCTCCTTTGCCTCTTACAGTGAGAAGAGCTGGGGCGCTCCCCTTTTTAACAACACCTCCATAAACCGGCATAATGACAATTTGGGCAACGCGATCACCAGGTTGCACCACTAGGTCTGTGTCACCACTGTTCAAGAGAATGACTTTCAACTCGCCTTGGTAGTCTGCATCTATCACGCCTCCTAAAACTTGGATGCCCCTCAAGGCAAGCCCAGATCGAGGGGCGATCAGACCGTAATGCTCAGGGGGAATCTGAATTCCCACCCCAGTTTCAATCAGAGTGATGTCTCTAGGTTTCAATCGATGCATGTGTAAAGCATGTAAGTCAAGTCCTGCAGATTCTGGTGTAGCTCGATATGGGGCCAAAGCTCCTGGAGCTGTTTCCCAATACACAATGGTATTGCTCGTTGTAAACGGATTAATCTGTAAAGCAGGTGTCAGCATTCTCATGAGAGGTGTCTCGGCATTTGTTAGGGGTCGGTTGTTCAAAATTTGCAAAGCATCATACAAATTATCCCTCCACCCCTTCAGTGTCCCATCATTCAGTTTACGCAATTGTTCTTTCAGCAACCCATTCATTCTCTCAATCAGTCCTGCTGCTTGTGGGTAGTAAGGTATGTGAAAAATCCACTCAATATTGTGTTGTGCACAATAGTCCTGCACTAGTCTGCCCTTGAAGTGGCTGGCGTTATCACTTTGAATCTGGAGTGGCACCCCATAGTACAGAATCAACAGATCTAGTGTTTTCAGGGTGCTCTGCTGAGTTGCGCGCTTGCAGGGAAAGGCTATGAGATAACCAGAGTAAGTGTCTACCACGGTGCAGGCATACTGACACCCTCTGCTCACTGGCATTGGTCCAATGTAATCAATCTGCCAAATCTGTCCTGGCAATTTACCTCTACCTAGCTGGCCTCTCACCACCTGTGGGACCGGTCTGTGCTGTGCATGCTGACAAATGGGACATTCAATGATCGCTGTTTTAATCAAATCTAGGGGAAGATGCATCCCTCTAATCTCAGCCCACCTGTGAGTAGCCTTTTCTCCAAGATGTCCGCATTTCTGGTGTGCCCATTTAGCCATTCCCACCAAATCAGAACTCTGTGCCTCCACTTCAGCCTCTTGAATCTTGGCTCGATCGTCTGCAAGACAATTGAACCATCGGTCTAATGAATCAGTTGGACAGTGAGCGTCCACATGATAGACAGTCACGTTGCTTTGAGGTAACATTTCCCAGATCTCCTGCCATAACTCCTTCCCCCATACCTCTTTGTTATGGATTTTGTACTGATGTGCATGCCACGTGGGAAGCCAAGTAGCTAACCCATTGGCGGTAGACCAGGAATCCGTATAAATGTGACATTTTCCGGGTAGCTCCTGTTTTAAAGCCTGATACACGGCATAAAGCTCTGCATACTGGCTACTTTTTCCCTGTACTGTAGTTGTCAAAAGCTTCTTGGTAACAGGATTATAGGACACTGCCATCCAGTGCCTTTTCGCTCCAACATATTTTGCTGAACCATCTGTGAACCACACATGTTTTTTGTCATCTGCAGACAAGTCTGCGAACGGCTGGCCCCACCCTACTGGGGATTCACACACTGAAGGTACATCATGCAACATTTCGGAATTCTCCACTGGAGCCTGCGCTACCTGCTCATGCAAAACGGCGGTCCCTTTTGGACCCGCTCGTGCCCTGTCCTGGACATACCATTTCCATTTTATAATGCTGGCTTCTTGCGCATGTCCAATTCTATGAGTTTTTGGGGAACTCATCACCCACTGCATGATGGGAATTTCAGGCCTTAAAATCACATTGTGTCCCAGTGTAATTTGCTCAGTATCAACCAGGGCCCAATAGCAGGCCAGCAGCTGCTTCTCAAAGGGAGTATACCGCTCTCCTGCCTCAGGTAACTTCTTTGTCCAAAATCCCAGGGGCACCCTCTTTCTTCCTTGTTTTTGCCATAAACTCCAATTGGCATACTGCCCCTGGACTGTCACATTCAACTCAATGTCTCCCTCTCGAATCGGCCACAAATCCAAAGCATGCTGAATGGCGTCTTTCGCCAATTCAAACGCGCGCTGCTCCTGCTCTCCCCATTCAAACGCATTTTTCTTTCGTGTAACTTTGTACAATGGGGCCAAAATCTGAGACAAATGGGGTATATGTTGTCTCCAATACCCGAATAGTCCAATAAAACTCTGGGCTTCCTTCCGATTTCGCGGTACTGCGAATTCCTTAATCTTTTGTTTCACTTTTGGCAACACTTCTCTGTGTCCCTGATTCCACTGAATGCCCAAAAATGTCACGCTCTGAGACGGTCCCTGCACTTTCTCGGAGTTAATCTCCCACCCTTGATTCTGCAAATGTTCCACCACCCTGTCTAGCTGAATTTGCACCTGTTCTTGCGTCTCTCCCTGCATCATCACGTCATCTATATAGTGAGAAATTTGCACTCCAGGAACCACTGGTACTTCATCCAAATGCTCTGCCACCAGCCGGTGGCAGATAGTGGGGCTATGTAAATACCCCATGGGTAATCTACAGAAGGTGTACTGACGCCCCGCCCACTGGAATGCCAGCTGAGGCTGGCTCTCAGTAGCTATTGGTATCGTAAAGAAGGCATTGGCAATGTCAATGGTTGCATACCAAGTCCCACTGTGTTTCTGTATGTTCTCAATCAAGGTAATGGTGTCTCGGACCGCTGCAGTCAGAGGAGGTGTATGTTTATTCAATTGGCGATAATCAATGCAAATCCTCCAACTGTTATCACTTTTACGAACAGGCCAGAGGGCATTATTCCACGCAGTGGTGATGGGAACTATTACCCCGGCCTCTAGTAAATCATGTATAGTCTGGCTAATCTCCTCATGTCCTCCCGGTATTCTGTACTGTTTCATTTGAATCACCTTAGTAGCTTGGGGAAGTGTTACCGGAGGAATCTTCAACAGCCCCACCCTTACGGCGGCTATTGATATAAATCTTTTGGAACCAAATTGATAACATCCATCTTCCAAATGTAGGGTCATCCCTTTCAAAATGTCAATTCCAATAATGTATTCGGGAATGGGCACAATCAGGACAGTGTATTCTCTCTTTGGAAGTGCCCCTATTTTCATGGGAACCACTATCTGCACTGCCGGGGTTTCTTTTCCGCCCAATCCCGTAATGGTGAAGTACTGTCCCCTGAATTTTCTTGGATTGCCATGAACCAAAGTGGCCTCCGCTCCGGTGTCAACGAGGGCTCGAACTTTTTGAACATTTCCACGTTTCCAATAAATTTCTACTTTGACATGAGGTCTGTTATCTTTGCGAGCCCATCCCTGCACCGGAGTTTGGCCTGTTTCCTAATCTATTTTCACTCTGCGTACATCAGAGTCTGCCCAAGTCAAATCTGGATACAGTTTGCGGTAATTCTCAGGGAACTCCTCCTCCCTGTCTCTGCTTCGCAACCTCTCTGAGCTTACCAGCTCCCTCTCCCACTCTCTTCCTCGAGTTTTCCCAGAACCTGTCAGTTCCCGGTCTCTCTCCCTGCTCCGGGTTCCCTCTGCGCTTCGGTGCTCTTCCTCCCAATTTCCGTCCTCTGGGGATCTCTCTCTACGGTGGGGTTCTCTCCCTCTCTTTTCCTTTTCACCCTCACGCTCCTCCCCGCCTGCCTTTCTCTGGTTCACCACTTTGTTATCCTTCTTGTTCCCTTTCCTGCTCTCCTCCTTTTTATCCAAACCGCGTTTGCGGTACATTTCCCACATGTCCTTGGTGCTTATCCCATCAATTTCATTCCTGGTCACCCCATCTCGCATCAAGGCCTGAAACATGTCTCGCCTTGTCACCCTGTTGTTATCAGTACGATTCTCAGACCGTGAATTCCTCTCTGGCTTAGCCCATTCTCCTAAATCACTTAACTCACGCACCGCTTCTACCACCTGAGACAATGGGTTACCCGTCTGATTAATTAACAAAGTCATGATGACATGCTTATATGCAGGAGGAGCGGCCCTAATCAGCCGGTTTCGCACAGACACACTTAAAATTCCATTCATCAAATCATGGGCATTACCCATAAAGATAGCTGTTTTCATCCCTTCTTCCTTCAATCTCTGTACTGCATCTCTCAAAGTATACCAAGGTTTATCATTAGGCGGCCAGTCTGACTCTGTCGGATACTTCTGAGCACACACTTGCGCAGCTAGCTCTAACAAATTGGTCATGGGACCATTCCCTGGATAGGTTCTAAACTCATTTTGAATAACCGGGTCTGTACTTAACATACAAAGCCTCGGGGCGTCGCCGTGATCCAATTGGACCCCCTGGCCCCCCATATCGTGCACCCGCACCAACCACGTAAGCAATGTTTCCCCAGACCTCTGTCGAAATCTGTCTATCACATCACTTAGTTCTTGCTGTGTATAATCCTCCAGGGCATCCAACATCACCCCTCCAGGATTAGCTGGGCTATGCTGTAACTTTCGCCGATATATGGGCTGCGCACGGACAACATTCCTGCGCTCTGTCTTCTCCTGTCTAACATCTTGGCAGTCATCGCCCCCGGACCCATCTGAAAAATCAGATGTATCCCAGATGTTTCCATCCCAAAATTCAGGGTCAAAGGCTAATCCTGCCTGAGAGATAGCTAAATGCACCTTCTTTTTATTAACTTTCCCTCTTCGTTTCTTGTGTTTATATTTAGCTACGCTAACAGCCGTTCTCTCTGCAACCAGTTGGTACATTTCCAACTTATCACTTAATAATTTATTTTGACAAGCTAGCATGGTAGAGGAATTTCGGGCTTCTACTAACTCCTTCTCCAGCTGCTCGTGGTCTTTTTGTAACTGTAAACATTTTTCATACAACTTTCGGTACGCAGAAAGCAAGATCCAGCCTCGCCTCCCCAACGCACAAACCTCCCTTCCCTTGTCAATTGAAACTTTCCGTAAACATATAAGAAGATCTTCAGGTTCCACATTCAACATACACGCATTCCAATTTTCACACAAACCAGCACAACGTGACCATTCCTGAGCTAAAAGTTTATACGGGGCAGTTTCCCATCCCGGTATTTCTATGTCTGGATTTGCTACCTGAGAACCTGCTTTTGAGCTCGCTTTGATCTTATTAAGCATTTTCCCTTTTTTTTTTTTTTCGAATCCTGCAAACGACTACGCCAATTTGTGCTGCTTTACTCTTCAGAATATCAAAACTATGCACTTCAGAATATTTTAAGGCACAATGTAAAGCAATCACTCTCAAACACCTTCGTAAGTAGGATAATCAAGTTTATTTAAGGGGCAAGTTCTCAGCTAGCAAAACTAAACCACACTAATATATATATACATATACATCAGGAGAATAACATGAGAATAATGATAAAGATATAAGCACTCTGTGAATAATTGCAAGAGTAAGTGCATATAATACAAGCACACACAATATACCTCAATGCTCAATAGCATGAAAATGACTGCAAGAATAAGTGCATATTACGCGCGCACACACAATATACTTCAATGCTCAATAGCATGAAAATGACTGCAAGAATAAGTACATATTACGCGCACACCCACAATACACTTAATAAATTGAAAAGCTTCACCGAAAAGAGCGTCTGCATCCCTCCGCCGTACACAAAGCTGGGGAACCCAAATCAGCTGGCACAGGGAGCCTCTGTTCGGGACAATCAGTCCTCCTGGCGTTGCATCCAACCCAGAAGAGAGTTCCTAAACCAGCCCATCCAGGCCCCCAACTTTTATAGTATTTACTAACGCCCAGGAGTCTTTTCTAGAAAAAGACCCCCTCCTTTACAAATTGTGCAATCGGCGGAACCTTGTTCACCCTTCGAGACGTCTCCTCAGAACGGGCCAAGTTCCCAGGAGAGGACTCCAAGGTGAAGCTTGCATTCCTCCTTGTGTACAGGCGCATCCCCCTGTTGTTCTAACTGATAGCTCGTGGAATGTAAATAGCGCCCTTCGTACCAGGCAGATGGAGCAAAGTTGAGCAGAAAAACACCCCACCCTTCAGCTTGCCGAAGCTTGTGGAAAAACACAGAACAGTGCCTTACGCACCGAACCAGACTCGACAAAATGGAGTCGTGAACCAAAATGGAAGCGAAGGCCAATGAAAGCAGAGGCCAATGGTCCACACTCTGCACCACTGTTTACCTTGCACGTAGTGCTGCCGCATGCACGTAGTGTATGTAGCAATACATTTGCCTAGCTGTGAATTTTGGGCCCTAGCTCAACAAGCAACAGGTAATCATAGGTGACTGGTGTGACTTTCACCAAGTTCTGTTACCCAGAATCCCTTACAAACCTCAAAAGATTGTCTAAAAACACCTGCTTCCCTTAGATTACGGTTGTGGAAAGTTGAGGAGTCTGAGATAAGCCACAAATTTCCAACCACCCAGTGTTCCCCTTGGTCTCGCAATAAAAATTCTACTTTACTGGTGTGGATAGGTCAAGTGCTCACGACATGGAAGGGCCCATAATGTATTGTGGACACATCAAAATTATCTATGGCAAAACAACCTGTTTTGCAAGGGGGGTAGCTGCATTTTTGGTCTTAGGCTCAGCGGACATCTAGGAAAGCCTACAACACCCAGACATTTCTGAAAACTAGACACCTGGGTTGTCGAGGGAGGTGTGGCATGCATGGAACCCCCAACATTTTCTTACCCAGAATTCCGTGCAAACCTAAAATGGAGCTAAAAAATCATATTTCCCTCCCATTTCTGAGTGGGATCACCATACTAGCACAAATTTCATACAACCCAGCATTCCCTCACCTCAGTCTTCCAGCAAAAATGATACCTCACTTGTATAGGTAGGCCAGGTGCCTGCGAAAGTGAAATGTGTAGAAATTGAGGGGGAACTAAAGCAAATCCAAAAAGGCAGGGTTTTTTCATTAGTTTTTAGGCTGATTCTGCTTTGGGCACCCACACAAGCGAGGAAGAGTTTTCATAAATACAGATGGGGCAATGCTGGGTGGTAGGATTTATTTTGGAGTCCTGTGAATTGCTGATGTTTCCATCGCAGAAATGTAGGAAAAAGGTGTGATGTCAGGCAAAATTGGAGGTTTGCAGGGCATTGTAGCTAAGAAAATGGTGTGGGGTGCTTGTGAAGCATATCACCCTGGAATCTCCCAGATGTTTAGATTTTAGGAATGTCTGGGTCTTGTAGGTTTTTCCAGATTGTAGCGTACACAAGTCCCAAAACTGCAGCCACTCACCATTCCAAGTGGAACGACATTGAGAGTTAGCAAAGCTCCCTTTCCCCACATGTAAAATCAAAACCCAAAGGTGTCAAATGTCCTCTTACTTGCCATTGTGATGAGATGCTTTAGTCTGCAACATGGGCAGAAACACTGTTGTCCCCTTCAGTTGATGTGGGGGCATGATCATGCTCATCATAGTGGGGAGCTACCACTCCTCTATTTTTTTTTTTATTTCCTGACATCTAGAGGACTGTCTGCCCGCTGGGTGGTAATCCGGGGTAAATACCTAAATCTGCCCCATTGGGCAGGAAAACTGGATCCCCATTTATTTGGGAAGGGTGATGGCCATACCATGGTGGACAGCCTTCACTTATCTTTTTGAAAAGAAAAAATCCCTGGTGTCTAGTAGGCTTTGTGCCCCCCCCCCCCAGGAGGTCATATAAGGGGTAATAACCCTATCACCTCCCCTGGTGGCTAAAAAAGACTTTGGTCCCCGTATATGTGGGGTGGTGGCATGGACTATAGTGGGCAGCCCCAACTCCTCCTTTATAGAAAAAAATTCTAGTATCTAGTGGGATTTCTGCCTCCTGGGGGGCAGATTGGGAGTAATAACCCCCATCTGCCCTCCCCAGTGGAGGCAGAAATTCTGTGTCTATTTTGGGGGTGGGGCATCGCCGTGCCCATTCTGGGCAGTCTCACCCCTAGACTTTTCTAAAAAAAACATTCAAGGTGTCCAGTACGCTTTCTTCCCCCGGGGGGGAGGGTCAGAACAGGGATAATTACCCTATCAGCCCCCCAGGAGGTGCAGAACAACTTTGGTCCCCATTTAAATGTGCTGGGGGCATGGCCAAGCCCTTGGTGGGTAGCCACCACCTCTCTTATATACATATAAAAAATCACTGGTATCTAATGGGCATGCTTCCACCTCCCAGGCAGATTGAGGGTAATAATCCTATCTGCTCAACGGAGGCAGAAAGACTGTGCCCATTTTGTGAGGAGGTGGAGGCATTGCCATGCCCATTCTGGGTAGCCCCTGCCCTTTCCTAAACAGTAAAATAAATCCTGGTGCCTAGGGGGCTTTCAGGGGCTATTGCCTCTACCTGCCCTCCAGAGGGGCAGAAAAGCTGATTATGCACATAAAATTAAGAGTGGAGAAAATGTCCTTGCCCAAGGGGCCGCTCCCCCCTCCCTCGTATCTAGTGGGTGGATCCCTGCTTGGGCCTCGCCCTCCGGCTGCGATCCCTAAGCAGGGAAGCACTAGGGATGGGTACCATTGAAGAGCATCTCAACATTCCGGTGATACCTCTCCTGTCTGCCTCACTGCCCAGGCCTGAGATACCCCACGAGCACTGAGGCAGAGAAAGGGAAATGAGTTGCTGTAGGTACTGCTCGTCATTTCAGTGAAAACTAAAAATAGCCTTGAGAGCTAGGAAAGCTCTTTTCCAGTTCCTTAGGCTGTTCTAAGAAAAAGCAAATCCCTCCTCTATAAACAGCAGAGGTATTTGATGGTCATGTGCAGAGGATGGAACTGTTATGTCCTCAGCACAATACCACCAGAACTGTTCCATCATAAGTACCGACGGGTTGAGCAAAATGATACAAACAAATAAAAGAGGACATACACACATCTTCAATGCAGTGGCTCATATGTAATTTATATTTTCAAGATCAAAGTTCTAACTATGCACATGTGCATAACAGTATACAATATAGACAGAGCTAACATGCTAATTGAGTCTCTTGCCATGGACACTGTCCAATATTCTCTACAGCTATTCCAATACTTTGACTCATATCTTTCACAATGTCATATTCAAGGCCTTGTTTGTATCTGAACACCCTTTTTTGCATGTATGTAGTGTTCTGTATACTACACAATAGATGACATTTAGTAGTAAGCATATGACTGTTGACACTGCACTTTACAGGATAATCCTACATCCTCTTTTTGGTGTGGCCAAATCCATCCTGAATGTGTCCTATCCCAGCTTATGAACATTTACATTGGCAAATACCTATGTATCAATGGCCTCACACTCACATCACACCGATGCTGAAGGTAAGGATTACTAAAAATTGAAGAGGATACAAAGCAAACTTGAGACAGATGTTGTTGTGTGACTGATATCAGGACATTACAGTCAAAATACACATACATTTTGCCTCCCAAAACATTACATTGACTAGTGAGATGAAAGGATTACAAAGTCAGCCCTTGATTAATGTTGGTATAAGCCTCTTGGTGATTTGTACACAGACTACATAATCATTTTTCTTCTATTTCAGACAACCTTGCTGGCCAAGGGACAACTACCCAGGACCAGGGGCAGGAGAACAGAACCTCAGGCCGCTCGTAGGCAGGTAACACCTCTTACTACCACCAGTGAGGAGGAGGAGGAGGGAGAAAAAGACCAAAGCAATGGAAGTGCAACCTCCCAGATGGACCATACCACAAAAACACTAGCAGCCCAGGTGGAGGCTGCAGATATTGAAGGGAGGGATATTGAGAGGGACACCACCAGCCGGGGGTAAAGAATGTACTTTTCTGGCCTAGAAGACCAAGGTTTGGATGTGGGCAGGCCCCACTGACATCTAAGACTGCCATGGAGCCTGCTCTACCTCCTGAGGCCCTCATTCCATTGCGGCCTTCAGCTGCATCCCCTGCCACGACTCCCCATCAATCTTTCCGCCCATATGATCTGAGGGAGGCATCTGTCTCCAGCACCCCACACCCCTCTTGTTCGACCCAGGCCCCTCCATGTACATTAAATCCTCTGGCTGCCTCACAGGAACTGGTGCTGGCATCTTATGTTGAGGGGAGTGTGTCTCCTTGGATCTTACAGGAGATGAGAGGTAAACTTCGTATGTTCCAAAAGGCACAATCCCAGTATATGGCTCACCTCAGTGCCTCCATCACTTCCTTGGGATAGCAATTTTGTTTATGTTGGCTTAATACCCCTTCACACTGTTGTTGTGTCTCCTAGTTTGTCTTCATTCTCTGTTTCCCCTGCTACCCCTCATACTCTTCACGTTGCCCACTCCCTTGGGATGTCTGGTACTATACCATATAGCCAAGACCAGTCCACAGGTACAGAGGATTTGGACATTATTGTAAATAATGACAGTGAGGATGGCCAGTGACTGGACATTGTTTTGACAGTGGCTTATTTGTTTTTGTCCTCCCCTTGCTCACAGACCTATCCCCTGATGCTTCCTGACGTGATATATTTATTTTGCCCTCCCCCTCCAAGTCCCCTGGCCCAATCTGTTTTAAGATTCTGCTTGATTTACTTTTTCCCTTTCCAAACGACAGTTTTTTAAAAGTAATATGTCAGATAAACTTAAAAAAATCTACATCTCTGTGTTGTGTGTTTTATTATATTTTTTGGATTCTGACTATGGAATTTACATTGTTATGTGTTTAGCTATGCTTTCAACATGATACCTTTGTACACCGATGGTTCTACTAATATACATATCTTACACACATTTATCAACAATTATATAGTCTACAACCAGATTAACTAATTGACCATCATCAACTATTACTCAACTCATTTGAAATGTGGAAGATATATTTTATTTACAAAGTCTAATGAAAACACTTATTATTTTGACCATGGTCTTGCCATTGTGATGATGAGGATCTCTGTGAGTAAGAGCATTTAACGTGTTGGTGCTGATGTGTGGGTGGATGCAGTGCCTGTGCCTATACAGGGGTTAAGGGTGGCTGTACAAGTAGAGGATGTGCCTGGACAGGGGGTGATGATGGCTGTACAGGCGGGGGACGTGCCTGGATAGGAGATGATGCTGGCTGTATAGGTGGGGACTGCGACTGGGCGGGCTTGCTGGTGCCTGAAAAGGGGTGATGGTGGCTGTACTGGTATATAACTGGGCAGGAGAGGGATGTGACTGTGTAGTGGTAGGCATGTGAAGGGGGAGTGATGCCTGTGAAGGTTGTAGGGCTGCCTGTGCAGATTGTGGTATTGGTGGCTGACTGTGAAGTGGTATAGGAAGATGTATTGGTTCCATCCATGTTTTGAATGTGAAGAGTAACTTTGTATCAGTTCCTTGGAGTATCCTTGAAGACACCCTTTTATTAAATTATAAAGTATGCTTGGCAATACATTAATTGATAATTCAAAACATACTTGAAGAGGTCTTGTCTGTTTAACATGTCAACACTGTTTCGACCCCCATGCTGGATATTAGGGTCTCATCACGTCCTGGGAATGGTGAAAGATTGAAATTATTAAAGCCTCAGCTAGATGTCAAATATTTCTCATCACTGTCTGACCCAGAATGGTGCTTATGTCACCTTAATATAATCATCTTAATTCTTGTCTTGTATACAGACTTCAGAATTAAGAAAATACAGTTCCCCACTGGGGGAAGATACTGCCAGTCTACCAAGCTCTTATATTATACCCACCTTACCAGCCACAACACCCCCTCCCCAAATGCAACTCTTCTGGCATCTGTGTGGCCCTCAAACACATCAATCACCATACATTTTGAGTACTTGGATTTTGTTAGCAACTATCAATGTAATGGTCTTTAAAATCAGCTGTTTCCAATTCTCTTCATAAGAGACATTATGAACAAATAGGTAAGCAGAATACTCACTTACAGTCAGTCCTCTTTTCGTTAAACAATGCGTTATGAAGTGGTATACTGTTTTGAGCCATATGTGAACATATGAAGATGAGATACAACTGATATTAACCAAACACCGCATCTACTTTTTACGAGCATGACCATTTGGTAAGGTCATTAATATGTATACTTACCAGTGTCCTGCATCCGCCCAGTGCATGGTGCCTAGTCAGATGTATGTATGTATGTATTTCATATTTATAAAGCGCATTCCGGCCAAGGCATCGAAGCGCTAAGATGTCACATCCTCACATGTAGCAGAGATCGTTGTGGGCGGTGATATTCTGGACAACATCACAGGACCTACAATGATATGTGTGTTTTCAGTTTACATTCTAGTTGACATGGATGTACAACATTACTAAGTTCAGTTCACAGGTTTGGACCTGTTGATGGATTCTACGAAATACATCTATGGATTATCTGAACACAATGCAGGAGTTTGGACCCTCTCCTGACTATATTTACATGCCAGTTAGTGCTGGTGTTATGGGTTGCTGTGCCCTGTGATGTTGCCTTCCTGCTGCTGAAAGGACCTCTGCTGCAGTGGGTGTCTGTACTCTGGTTGTATGCGGCAATAAATGGGAAAAGTCTCCAGACATAACCCAAACATGTTGAGTATGTGCAGCTTGTCACATAATTACACACTTGCATCTACATGCCAACAGTAATGAGTGAATCAGGCACATCATCTATTGCCATTTACTAATGTAATACAGCAGCAGTGACAGACCAATGTTTTGGCTGGGGGATTGAAAGTTGCTATTTCCATCACAAATGATCCTGGGACTTGTAGTGCAATGGTCCTAAGGAGACACATAAGAGTCTGACTCACTATGCAATTTATACATTTTCAGACAAAATCCATTGTCACCTTTTTAGTGTATTACAGATAATTATCATTTACTGTCACTGTTAGATTCACCACATATTACCTGGCACCACATTGAGATCATCACTCACAGGCAGGACATGGAGCTGGTGGGGGACTATGGTGGTGAGGACTTCTCTCTCAAGTGGGGTGAGATAGAGGAAGGCTTTCATTGGGCAAGCAGGGAAAGTTCTGTCCACCTATCCTGCTGGACGTCACCTTCACCATCTCTTCTCATCCTGCCACTTTTTCTTGAGGTCTATAAAGTTCCACCCCCAATGTTGTGACTGCTGTGGCCACATGCAGCAACATGGCTGTCTTCTCTGGGGCACTTCTGCTGTAGAGGGTGGGAGGAACCATGCAGTCTTTTGCAGTGCCTCACTATGAACTTGAGTAACATGGTGGTCTCCTTCTCAGAATAACTTTTCTTCCTCCTGAAAGGTGGCATGTTTTCAGTATTTCCAGGCACAGAGCAGGCAGGCCAGTGTGAAAAGACCAGCACCTTGATCGTGTGCTGCTTTTATGTGGTTTGTAGTGCAGTTTTGCAGGTGTTATTACTAGACTACAGATGTGTGAAATTGCAACTGCTCCACCCTGAATGTGGAGAATCCACCCCTAGTGGAGAAATAAAGATACTACTTGTAAACGCCCTTCATGAATATGGAAAGGAATAAACTTAGGGCCCAATTCACACTGGTGAACTTAGATAAAGAGCATTTAAGAATACTATCTTTACATCTGCACTTGGCATGGATCTCCGCCCCGAATGTGGGTATAAAGATAGCACTCGGAAATGCTCTTTGTGAATTCTAAGTTTAGACCAAAAGTCTAAGTTTACCTTGTGAATCGGGTCCTTAGACTTTGCACTGTGTGATATTTGCATACCTCAGCCAGACTATCCACCCATGGTTAGTAGACTGACTGTACATGCCGCCTCCCCCTGTGAGAACTGATGAAGGCAGGCAGTTTGGTGGTGGTGGTCGAGCATCCTGTTTGCTTTCAGGTGTCTTTCACTAATCAACAAGTACAAACTACATATTAGAGGAACACAGGGCACTCTTGACAAGTTTGCTCATTTGGGGGTGAGATTAATGCCTCGGGCAGCCTTCTGCGTGCAGCCAGCTTGCTGACCATTTGGGAGGAGTGACGGGATGCAACAGCAATATTGGCTACTGTCACTCAGTCCCTAGAAACCTTGTTGGCCTGGATTACAGCTGCGGATGCTAACATGAATCCGCTCCAACAGGAGCTGAGGCAGGTAGTAGATAGGCACTGGGGCGAAAGGCAGGGTTTCCAGACTGGACAACTCAGTAAAAATAATACAATAGTCCCTAAATAAGATGATGGTGACAACCAGAGAGCTTGCATCCAGTGTGGAAGATGCCAAGAGGCAAGCCCCAAGAAATATTCTATACTTTGTGGGTTTCACAGAGGGTTGTGAAGAACCTTTTCTTGAGAAATTCTTGGAATAATGGTTATAGGGCCTCTTACCACCCAGTGATTGTTCATATGTTTTATCATCAAATTGGCATATAGGGCTCTGGCCTGCTGCCCACCTCCAGGTGCCCTTCACCTCTATGATTCCAAAGCTCCTTAACTACCATGACCAAGATGGATGCCATACCTCACTGGTCTCTTAGACTGATCGGCTTCTTGATTAATTTGCTGTAGCCAAACATAAGCTCAGGTCCTTAGACATCAGATATATGCATTTTTATCCTACAAAATTTAAAATGATCCTTCAAGGCCATACTCTCTTTTGAGAATCATTGAAGGGGGTGTGGAGTGTGCAAAAGAGATAAGGCCTCTGACGCTGAATGCAGTTGTGCCATTTCATGGAGACTCCTCAGCCTAGGGCAAAATGGGAGGACCTCTGCTCTCCCCCAGGAGGCACATGCTGATCTAGGCCTAGCAGGATTACAAGGGCAATCCCCATGCATATGACAAGGACTAATCAGTGAGTTGATGATACATTGGAAGGAGAGTTGGGAGAAGTGAGAGTAGTCTTTTGCAGAGGCACCCCCAATCTGAGAATTGACAGAGCCAGGATATATCCTACTAGGTGCTGGTCAGTGCCTACAATAGTACGGAAAGACCAGGAAGCAGCAACCACAGCAGTGGGCTACTGAATTCTCAGACTACTGTGAAGATGGTTATCTAGGCATGGGAAGACTGTGTGGACTATACTACATTAATGGACTCTACCCTCTGTTTATTTTTCTCTCTGTTCTCCTTCTGTTTTATCTTCTTTTCTGGTCCCCCCTACACATTGCAGGTGGGAGTTATGGGCGAGGGGGATTTCCGCTATACAAGGGAAGTTGGTAAATGTAATGTAAAGTACGGTAGTGCTCAAATGTTCGTTTTCAAATGGTCCAAAGGGTCCTGTACCATGACACAGTGTTGGCAGCACCATCCCTCCCAGACCCATACCCCAGTCTCATCTTCTTATGAGCGATAATGGCCCCAGGATTTGGGGAGGGTTTGGTGATGGTCCTCTCATGTAATGTTAAGGAGCTCCTAGACCAAATTAAGCATGGGGTTGTCCTGAAAGTGGTGAAACTAAGCAGCCATGATATCCTTCTACAAGAAACCCACCTCATGGGAAACAAGTGCCCCTTCTTGGCTCAGACTGGCTTTTCAAAGGTATTTCATGCATGTTTCACTCGGGGATAAGGCCAGTTGGAGTTCTCTTATATGCAGATTTAAATTCACCAAATTTAGCAGGATTCCCTGGGGAGATATATCTGGGTGACTGAGCTATTGCACAGGACTCCAGTCAAGATACTCTGTGTATATGTGCCCCCACCCCTGTCAGTGACTTACCAGGAAATGGTCTGGAGGCTATTGCAGCAATTCTTCCCTGAACTGAGACTAATACTGTTGACTTTAATGATGTGATGAAAGGGGGCTGGGATGTATAAGGGAAGGTGGGTGGTTCTGCTACTGGGTTGACCCTGCTGGTAAGATTCATCACTGTCCCGGGGCTTGCCGATCCATGGTGGGAACTTCATCCCTGGGAACATGGATACACCATGTTCTCAGGGGCCCACACATTCTTCTCCCATCTGGATTCTTTCCTAATACCAAATTCTGAAACCCATTGAGTGGTCGATGTCCAGATTCTGGCACAAGAACTTTCAGATCATGCACCTGTAGAGCTTAAGTAGAGAATGTGCCCACAACAGAATAGCCAGAATGAAGTTTGAATTCATGATTGATAGTGGAATGGGAACTCAAAAGGAATTTTCACTTAATTCATCGACTCATTTTTCCATTCTAATAACAACTCAGTAGTCTCCTTGAGTACCCTTTGGGAGTTATTTAAGGTCACCCTATGGGCCCCTGTCAGCAGTTATCAAACAGGATCAATAGAAGAAGGCAGCAAACAGTCTCAGATTTGGAGGCCTGAGTTTTGGAGCAGAACAACAAATGCTCTCTCCTTTATTGACCTCCCTTAATAACCTGCTCCACACTCTGACAGAAACAGTTAGACAAGGACAAACAGCCTTGGAGAGCAATGCTGAGCTGCATTTACCAATGGGACAATAAGGCGAGCAAAGTGCTACACTGGTTATGCTCAAATGCACTGCAGTGGGACCCTATAGCAGCCATTGAGATGGAGAATGGGATCATGCTTAAGGGCGATGCGGCTAGAGCTTGATATTGTTTGAAATTATACTCATTATCAGAGACCGCCCCCCTATGTTGGAGGACCGCCTTTCACCATATGAGCTCTGCGAGGCACTGGAAAAGCCGCTGGGCTCAGAGTTTTTTCAGCTACCCACCACTAACCTAATTCAACACTTGATGGCTATGCTGATGGAACCAGTGACACAGGGGATTTTGCCCATGGATCTCCACATGATGAAGATACTTGCCATTCATAAACCAGGGCAATCGATGGAGCGGTGCACGTCCCAGTGTCTGATCTCCATATTAAATGTAAAAGCAAAAGTATTGGTCAAAGCCCTGGTGAACCAACTTATAGTAGTGTTCAGTGTAAATGTATCACTAGACCAATTTGGCTTTATGCTGTGATGACAACGCGGAACTTTATCAGAATGCCTTAGCAATGGGCAACAAGCTGAGGGGCCCACTGGTGGTGTTGATGGTGGATTTCATGAACACTTTTGATTTGATACAATGTAACTAGATATTCTTCTTGCTTGAGGAACTCAATTTTGGCCCAATGTTTCTTCAGTACCCCATATACTGACTTATGAGCCCACGTCCAGATTACTAGAGCTGCATAAGATCACTTGATGATCAGTTGAGGGACCTGACAGGGATGTCTCCTCTCCCCGCTTCTTTTTGATTACCAATAGAGCCTTTGGCACACTGAATCTGATCCGTGGACTTGAATGGCCACTGGTAATAGAAAAAAGGATAAGACTCTATGCCCACAATGTGGCAGTGCTGGTGGGTCACCTTCAGTGGTCTGGGCTGGCTGTTGCAGGTCCTCCACACATTTGGCACCTTTTCTGTCTTGGAGCTAAATGAGACAAAATACTCCTTGTTTGTTGATGGGGACCACTCGCTGGAGTTGGCATAGGCCCAGAACTTCCGACGTGCTAAGGGAGAGTTTCACTACTTGGATGTCTATGTTAGTCTGAACCCCAAAAGAGCCTAGCAATACAACATCCATATACTGCTGGATAGGTCAGTGGCAGACCTTGCATTCTGATTGCTGTTACCACTGCAGCTCCCTGAACCATTCAGCTATCTTTACAATTATTTCACTTCCCTAAGTTTTTCATCAGTTGCAGAATTACCCCTAAATACTTCCCAGGAGTTTTTTTTTCACTACACCTGAGAGGAGCCTGCGGGGATTTCTATGGAAAGACAGCACATTTAGAATATCACTATATAAATTATACAAATCCATGTAGATCAGGGATAGTGACAATAGACATCAACTCAAACTTTAGGGCAAGACGCTGACAACGACCCTGCTTTTGCCACTGAATGGTGGACGATGCGGAGTGTACCATTCCTTCTCCTGCTTATTGGTGTACACATGGGATGGGCCTTCATCTGGCCACAACCTGGCAAGAAACAACAGCATCGATATGGTGGAAGGGCAGGCTCTTGTTAGGGACCCTGGTATGGTTAGGGAACCATCTACCTCCCATGATACATCTGATGGAATTCTGTCCTTGGGGAAAGACTGGAATAGCTACACTTGGGGACATGATACAGGGACCCATTCTGAGGTCATTCACAATGCTGTAGGCAGAATTAAAACTCCACCAGAGCCGTTTTTGTTCAGTACTTCCAGTTGTGCCATGCCTTACCACCTTACATGGGGGGTAATTGATCCACTGACAGCCGGTCCGCTATAGGCTTAAATACTGGTGGAGGTCCTGGGAGCATATCATTGTTGATGCATTTCCACAGCTGTGGGAGGCCTAGGAGTCAGACCTAGGCCCACTCGAGGTGAATGACTGGAGGGAGAACCTGACTTTGCAATGAGAAGCATCAGTAGTAGCGTAGTTCAGCATTATCCAGGCACACTATCTCCATTGTGCATATTGAATGAGATACAGGCTGTAAAACCTGGGGCGGGTGATCTCCTCAAGGTCCTCTGTGAGAAGGAAGACTGGACCTGCCCCTTTCATACCAGGCTAAGCTGAGTGACTCCAAGGGTTAGTTGGCTGACCTCCTGTTCCAAGTTACACAGACGTAACAATCTCTAGAGGGCTCCCTGCAATTACCCAGCTGACCTGCTGCATTGGGCCTGTTTGAACTGCAACTGCACTTGCCTGAGCCCTAAGGGCCTCTGCTGGACTGAGTAGCTGATTTTCAGCAGGTGACTCTGGATGTCCTGGACTCTTGACTCGCATCACAGAGAGCTCCTCCTTGCATAAGTGAAGGCTCCATCAAAACCAGGCCACGTAAAGCCCAGCAAAGTCTCACCCCAGATTTGAAAGCTTCATGGGTTGCAATGCAAATCCAAACAGAGCCACTTCACACAGCTGAAAGCTTCATCGAAACCAATGTTCAATGATGAAAAGCCTTGCAAAGCACCAAGGACATAAGGTACAACTCCCACCACCCAAACATGCTCCTATGCCCAGCCTGCACTCCATTGCATTTTATCACTCTTTGAGTGCTGCATAAGAATACTTTACACTTTGCCTCTAAGTTTAATCAGAGTGCCTTTGTTCCAAGCTACCAGAGCGTTAAGCATAGGTTGATTTAGAGACTATTGTGATGCACCCTGAAATGGATTATGGCTGTTGTTGAGTAGGGTTTTCACTCCCCCCCACAATTGATAATACAAAGTCATACAATTCCATACATCTGACCCACAGTGTATACAACAAAGATAAATGAATTGATACCATGAGACCAATGAAACATGCTTTAGTCTGTGAGCGAACTAGAACAACAGCATACCATAATCTAAGTAGAAGCTAAAGAACAAGAACAAAATAAAAATCAGAATACATCTTTCACCGGCAATAACGTAAGAAAATAAATATAAGTTCCTGCAAAGCCCTTTATACTTTACATGCAAATCTTTTTTGCAGCTACATTAATAAGATGAGGACAGTGTGCAACTTCATCCAATTTTGATAATTCATGGTAATTTCCACAGCAATCTTTGAACAAAAAGGTTATCCTGACACTTCTAATGAGCATCTTTTATATTCACGTCTTTGCTCTTTTTGTGCTGAATGGCAGTTACTGTTACTGCAAGTGACTCATTGATCATAACATTGACTTCAGAAATACGTACTGTTTTATGTAATGTCACAAAAGCATGTATTTGATTCCTGGCATCCTTGTATGACTGCATATAATAAGAAATTATGGAAAAGAATGTGAAAAAAAGCTTCAATATAAGGACCTCATTTACAATAATGTGACACATAGTGCCCAATAAGTCAGTGTCTTGCGTTGCCCTATGACCCCCGCGAACAACACCATGGGTGCTCTGTATTTACAATACAGAGCTCCATGGCACATGTTTTCACAAATGCATCAGAAATTTAGACGCTTCTGTTGGCGGTAAACTCACACATTGCTGGACTAGGATTAAAAAAATATTGCTACTTGAGCAATGAAAGGAGGCCCCCATAAAAGAAAGCCCTCAGCAATTATACAGGTGGTAACATTCTGACACAATGGAGTCCCAGAATGACGCAGTGAAATGTAAATTTCACTGTCAGTTCTGCGTGGCTTTTCCCATGGGAACTTCTACACTGCATACAGTATACCTGGTGCAGGTATAATGTGGCATAAGGGTTTACAAACTGACACATTGGGCCCAATGCACCAGTTTGTGAATTTGGAGTAGTGTGAAGCATTGCTAGCATCACCGCTGCTTCAAAGAAAAATGACACAACGGTAGTGCAAAGGCCTTGTAAAGGAGGCCCTAAATGTCTTGCTCTTTGGTCACTTATTCTTGCCTTTTTGTTAGCAATTGTAAATGGTCTGTGGGCATATATACTATGAGGGGGTGAGTTTGGTTGAGACATGTCAATGTGGAAAAGTATTGTACATGTCAGATTACAAATGCTAATTAGGTGGAACCACTGTTCACCCTTTCATCCTTCTGCATCCATGGAATTTTTTCTTGTACTTGGTTTCAGTGGTCAAGTTGGATTTTTAGTTTCTGTAGTTTCTTCTCCAAACCTTTCCCTGAGTCTCTCGGCACCAAGCAGGAGGTCATATAGGGGAAAAAAAGATTCTTAGAAGTCAATGGTTATGGAAGATTGTGTTTAGTAATTTTCACTTGCACAGATGTTTGCTGAATACTGAATCCAATGAGCTAACTTTCAGATAATAAATCAGCAAACTGTAATTTATCTATGGTTGAATATATACTAAGTGCTATACTTGATGCAGACACACAATCTGCATGTGAATGGGGTGCAAAAGGACCACGTGGTAGAAGGAATACAAAATTAAGGAAATACAAAATAATTACGATTAGACACGACTGTTCCCTTTGCAATTTCACATTTTCAATAAAAGAATGATACTGACATAGCATTCCAGATGCAGCACTAAACAACTTGATATATTAGGTTTACATATTGTATTTATTTAAAATATGATCACATTTGACTGGCTGAAATCATTTAAATGTGTGTATTTCTGGCAAAAAATCCCTTTGTTTTTCTCCAGCAGATAGTTTTGACACGAGGATTACGACTTTAATATTTATTGATATACTCAATGGCTGTTTTTGCAAGGAAATAATTAGTTTATTCTGCAACTTATTAAACTAAATAGCGAACTTTAATAAAATATTAAGAACATATTAGAAAGAGGATTTCTAATGGAAAAGCCTGCAGTCTGCAAACGTTTTGTAAAATTGCAAGGGGTGCAATGCAGGAATCCGATTTGTTGCAAATATCTTTGGCACTATCAATGTGCAGTGCCCCCTTTCAAAGTAGTCTATACTGAGATGGTCAAGAGAATATAGAACCCAAAGTGCCAATGAAAGATAGCTTCCAATTTGCCAAAGTGGACATTGGTGGTCTTTGAGAATGTGATGTATAAGTTATGGTGGATTGAGGTCCACAAGCAATAAGGATCCAGTAAAATGTTTCAGTAAATCAAACCTGAAATGGTAGCCATGGCATGCAGGTGTAACCTATAAAAAATCCATAAACATTTAGTAATACTGAAACTGTTAAAAAGTCTAAAAGGCAACACAATAAAAACACAGACTCTAATTTACAAAACACGGAGAAAACATTAATGAGAAAAATGACACCAAAACAACAAAAACCTAATTAGGGGAACCAAGAGAGATGATTTAAAAATGTAAGTTACTCTAGCAGCAAATAGTGGAAAGTTACAATATTCGTCAACTAGTCCTGGTAGACGATGACTTAGACATGTTTTCAGGCTGACTGTGATGGAGCCTAAATCTGAAGCACCAACCAGGTTCTTCCCAGAGGAATGTTTTATCTTGGGGTTCAGTCTTTTTTCGGGAGGTCAAATTCTTCAGTGGGGCAAAGAAGCAGTCCGTAACCAGGGAGGATTTCATGACGTTGGGTAAGTGTTGGATGATGTCCTGGTGTAGCTGTTTGTTTTCTCTGGAAAAGCTCAGAGCAGGAAAACTTCTCATCATGGTTCCATTGAAATGTATGTGATGCTGTGGAAAAGCTCGAGCAGGAAAAATTGGGTTCTTCAGCAAAGCAAGGTAGCCCTTAGGCAGATTGCTTTGGCAGGTTTGATCTGGTTCTCCAAATGTCTTGAAGTCCAAAAATGTTTTAAGTCCCCGGCTTTCAGGTATTGTAGGATAAATCCAGTAACACATAGTCAAGGATCCCAAGGCCTCAGGAACAATATTTGCTGTCAGGGCTTACTTCAGCAGAAGCCATCAGCAGTTCAAATTTCAACAGTAGTTTGGTCTAAAACATATCTACATATTTTTCAAAGAAACATAAAAATGGATCAAATTGCCTATACAGGCAGTACATGTTTCATCCCAATGGACTTTCTCAAGGTCCACATAGAAGTAGTGTGAACAGTTAGCATGTATTGTGGAATGATGAACTATAATCCAATACAACTTGCAAACAGGCAAGTCACCATAGAGGAAGTGGAAGGAGTGGATGTGGCGAAGATGGTATCCCATACTTCTAAAGTATGTCAATGAAAGTATGATCCTGCTGTTGGGATATACTGTAGATAAATCGGTGTAGAAGTTTGTCTTCTACGGAGGCCTTGAGAAAGTCCAGTGGAATGTAACACACATTGGCTGTATAGCCAATTTATTCCTTTCATGTGTTTCTACGCACTAGATATAGATACATTTCAAACTTAGGCGGTCATTCTGACCCTGGCGGTCAAAGACCGCCAGGGCGGAGGACCGCGGGAGCACCGCCGACAGGCCGGCGGTGCTCCAATGGGGATTCCGACCGCGGCGGTAAAGCCGCGGTCGGACCGGCAACACTGGCGGGCTCCCGCCAGTGTACCGCCGCCCCATTGAATCCTCCAAGGTGGCGCAGCTTGCTGCGCCGCCGAGGGGATTCCGACCCCCCCTACCGCCATCCAGATCCCGGCGGTCCGACCGCCGGGATCCGGATGGCGGTAGGGGGGGTCGCAGGGCCCCTGGGGGCCCCTGCAGTGCCCATGCCACTGGCATGGGCATTGCAGGGGCCCCCGTAAGAGGGCCCCTAAATGTATTTCACTGTCTGCTGCGCAGACAGTGAAATACGCGACGGGTGCAACTGCACCCGTCGCACAGCTTCCACTCCGCCGGCTCGATTCCGAGCCGGCTTCATCGTGGAAGCCTCTTTCCCGCTGGGCTGGCGGGCGGCCTGAAGGCGACCGCCCGCCAGCCCAGCGGGAAAGTCAGAATTACCGCCGCGGTCTTTCGACCGCGGAACGGTAACCTGACGGCGGGACTTTGGCGGGCGGCCTCCGCCGCCCGCCAAGGTCAGAATGAGGGCCTTAATCTCTTAATACTGTACTTTGTGCCCTCTGTCGCAATCTTTTGCTTATTATTGTGTTTAGCTGGGGCTATTGTGGCTACTGGCTTAAATGACATCAGAAGTATCAGGCATAGTAGTAATACCCTTTTATACTCACAACGTGATTCACAAAGATCCTCTGCAGTTAGGTAGAGGCTCCTCAGTCACAGTGGGATCTTTGCACTCATGGTGGGATCTCCTCAATGGGAAACTGCAGTGAGAAGATCATGCCATAAGTGCAGAGATCCCACCACGAGGAAGGATGATGAGTCTGTTGCAAGCAGCATAATGCCCACTGAACCACACAGTCTTCTGCCCAAATATTAACCAGATCCACCCCACTTAGCTTCAGGACTGGGTGAGATATTGGTACATTGAGGCTAATATGGCCACAGTCATGGAAGCCGACCATTTCAGCCCCCTTATGCTTACCTAGGCACTGGCTCAAAGCCTACTGCTTCCAAAACCCTTTGACATTCCCCTTTAACAAGTGTCATCCTTTCTACACTCTCTCACCCATCTCTGATACACTATTTATAGACAAACAAGCCGGGGACAGCCTCTTCTGTGCACAGACATTTAAACTTGATTCCTTTGAACATCCTAAGGGGCTCAGCTATCATTCTTTTATGACTAATCATTAGTAACTGCTGTAGAAGTAATGCAGTTCGATAAGATCTTCCTGCCAGCCCTGCAGCGATGTGCTTGTAACAAAGAGTCTAGTGACTTTTTCGTGTTAACAGAGGAATCTAGGCCCTCTTTGCAGTGACATTTTTTTCATTGGGTGGTTACGGGCACGGGTCTGAAACAATTGGCCTTTAAAAGAAAATAATAAAGATGTAAATCAAAAACAGAAATTAGGGAGGAAGGACATTGAGTCTGTGGAAAATGACAAAAGGCCAACAAAACCTTGTATTCCAAACAAGCTCCAATCTAGTCAGGCCCACCCTGAACAAGGTTTCACACTCAAAAAATAAAGGTTAAAGTTATCATGTATTAAGGTAATAAAATCTTAACATTCATAAAAATAAAACAGAATTTCACTGAGAAAACTAAAGAATACTTTAGTATAGTTAGATGTTGAAAAGAGACAACAGGTAACAATTAAAAATGGAAAACCTCTGAAATTCGCCCATTATAGATTAATGAACTAACTATAATTTGTGCACCTGTTATGCACTCCTTATGAACACACATATTTACAATTGCAGCATGATAAAAGTAAGCAAGATTTGTTTTTTACAATGCCAAACCTATAATGAATCATTACATTTTTTAAGGTGATTGAAATACTCTGAACTTCTTTATTGACAATCACAGTTAACATGAAATCTTTACATGCACTATTGAATGTCATTAGAAAATGTACTATCCATAGATTTAATGGTGTTCCATTGGCTTTCTATAACATATTTCAAATTGTATTATTGTGGTGACACTCTGCCATAGCCAGTAGGTCTGTCTTCTGATGACTTCCATATGTAGGAGGGTGTTATAGTTAAGTTCAGGGATTTAATGGGAAGGTATCACCATAGGTATTTCCAACTGCTTACTTGCACATCTTTATAGAATAATGCATAGTATTGAGTACTGTGTTTGTAATAAATTACTTTCTTTTTATATGTAAAAATACTGGCTGGACAAATGATTCATTGGATGTTGCATGTTGTGTGTCAGTGGACTGGAGTACTAGCCCCCACTACCTCGCCTGAGTTGCCCTTGAAATGCTCTGCCTCACTACTCTGAGATTTGCATGATCCCCACTGTCACAACCCCTTTTTGTGCCCTCTGTGGTTTGGGCTTTACACACCGGGCTCGGGTAACCCTTGTGGCACCTTTCTGTCTAGTGCAACTTGTGGCCACCCTCCCAGAGCTCTTGAACCATTGAATCTCCTGTATTGTTGCTAGTTTATTGACTCTTGCACCTGCAGTTGAACTATATGTTTTCTGGGCATTTAAGTGTATCCCCCTTTCCTGTTGACTTTTACCATGGTGCTTTCGGGTTCTGTTAAACTTTTAAATGTTTCCAACTGCCACTTGCACCTGCCACCTGCAAGAAGTCCTATCTATTTGTATAACACATGTTCTTCCCCAGCTTCCTTCAAAACTTCTAGTCTTCCACATTTTGCACATGTCTTTCTGGAACAGTCTCCCCTTCCAGCATAAATAACCCCATTTTAACCTGAATTGGGGCTTGGTTTTGTTCCAGCCCTGTGCAAGCATCTTCCCTGCACTCACCCGGACCCTCCAGCGCTCTAGTCTTTGAGGTCTTTCTGCTGAACCCTGTGTACCACAGCCTCCTGTCTTCCTCTAGATTCCAGTTTACGTATAAAGACAAGGCTAAGTACTTTATCCTGAAGTTAGTGTGCACTAACCCATAGTTTAGTTTAAATAATCCAAGATTGAGTTTCGTAATGGTGTGAATATGTTCTTGGGGATTGGACATTGTAGAAGTCCCTCAGGCCCAAACAGGTCCAGCGCTTCGGACTCTCATCTTGAGAGCATTCCAAACGTTATTATACTGAACGGGGTGGGGGTTTCTACAGTATTTCTTGGCTTGTTTATTTGAGTATTCATTGAACTTCTAATACATGAACTTGCATAAGAACCTAAAGTCAGAATTTGGTATGTTATGACCTTTGAAATGGTTCCTGCTCTTTTACATAATATGTATGATGAAATCTGTATGTGTACATTATCTGTAAACAATTGCTAAAAACAAATGAGCTGAGAATTGTCTGTGAACCATGTTTCCTGTTATTTCTAGTGCTCCGCACCTGCATCAACACTAAACAAGGCACAGAGAGTATTGTCCTTTCTAGGCAGCGTCCCAAGGCAGCTGAGCAGGCCAGTGAATCCAGTCCATCTTTTCTTGTTTTATCACATCCCCCCCTTCCCGTCAGAGTCAGTGAGTGAAATTAAGTTATTGCTATCTTTTTTCGCCTTTGCTGCCCCCTTCTGGGACCTGGGGCCCAGCATCATCTCTGCAGTAGAAACCAGGAGAGTGTGTGACAGAGATGGTCAAGTGCTACTACAGGGTACTTGGTCCCCAGTCAACAGAAAATTGTGGACTTATTAAAGTTATGTTATAGTGAGGGGTCAAAATAAGATAAAGAAAACACAAACACACTGAAATACACCAGTTATAGTTTTGTGAACAAATAATAATTGGCAACCTGGCATGTACTGCTTTTGACCTCATATGTTATATCACTCATGAGGTATTAAATGACATCATTGGTAACATCAATTATAACATTTCACATAATTTTTTTTTAAACAGTTTGTGTATTGAACAGGTATAGAAATTACAATCAAGACATGGAAATAAATAATACTTAACATGATTACAAATAATACATCATCTATCTTAATAGGTTATGAATATTGCAATAAATAATATAAATGTAGTATACAATACATTGTCTTCTTCCTCCACTAGATTTGAACACTTAACTATTTCCAAAATAAAAAAATCATGTTTTAGAAGTATGATAGAGTGCTAGTGCTGTAATTAACCTAACATTAAAAAAATAATATTCCACTTTATGCTCAATTTCAAACACTGTAGAGGTGGTGAGAATGACGTTTTTATCCTCAACAAAGCTGCAAGTGCATGCTCCCTTACTCCAGCTCATTGCTTTTTACCCATGCCCCTATCAAGATGTTCAATATGTTCTAAAGCACTGCCAAATGGCTGTGAAACTCTTTACACTGCCTATTCAATTTGCATATGCTTCCTGAAACTTTTTAGTTTTCAAAATCTTATTCCACCAGTTTTGAAACTTTGGAGCTAAGTGAGTTTGGCAATTTTGCAGTCTTAAAGATTGCGGTATCGCAGAAGAGATAGCAGTACAATATTGCTCATGTTTACCTAATTTTTGAGCTTTTTTAGAAATGCGAAACAACTATGGGCTTGCCTAAACCTCAATCTTATAATATAATCTGCTGTTTATTACCTTAATTAATTCCCTCCAGAACGGAATCAGTTTAAGACCGGCCACAAAAATTTGAAGCCAATTCCACTTTCCCTCCTGATGACAGCGGAAACATTGATCTGAAACTGATGTGAACATTTTATGTAGGACCTCAGGAGTTTAAATGTCATCCATCAAGACAAGAATGCTATTCTTTTGTAGTTGGCTGCCCTCAAAGATTTATGCCCTAATTCAGAGATTAACTGCAAGTCTTCTTTTGAGATCCTGCATTGTGTTTTCTCAAAATGTTTTAACCTAAAGTCTGTTGTCAATTCATGTGCTAAGTGATCACTTAGTAATCAATCTATACGAGTTACCTGTGCCAACTAATTTACTCCTTATTAAAGCCCTCCAGACTGGCAGTTCTTATACACTAATTGTTGGTATATTGGTATTAAAAAATGGATAATCTGAGAAAAACTCAAGAAAGGTCCACGTCCTAGTCCCTTTTGATGTATTAGCACCTTATCACATGCCATGTATCTGTCTCTGACTATAAAATCACTCAACTCTCTTAAAACATTAGAATTCCACAGCCCTATCACTGAACACAGACCAGAAATGTTGCACTCCTCTGATTTGAGAAAACTACAACCTAGTAGTGACAGACACATTCTAAAAAATAACTCTATCCTATAGGTGAGCTCATGAACACACTTATAGCATGTTTTTTGGCAATTTAGCAGTTTTGATAAAATCTGGGACATTTATTGCTGACTCTCAATTCATCCTGTGCAAGAGGAAGATTTCAAGCATTTCTTTGCCATCCAGATAGTGTGCTAACATATCATGCAATGCTGCCTTATAGTATATTTGAAAATTAGGAAGCATCAAGCCCCCTTTGGGTTTTTTCAATTTGTAGAGTTGAAAACTTCACCCTCGGGGTTTTATTTAAAAAAAAAAAAGAACTTCACCCCAGAGAGTCGAGCTCCCTAAATTAAGAACTCTTGATTCCTGTCAGGACATTATTAAATGAAAAAAAGAGAAACTGTGGCAATATGGGCATCTTAATTGGAGAGACCATCCCCATCACAGTCAATGGGAGAACTGACCATCTTTCCAAAAGTGCTTTTGCTTTTTTCAACATCCTTACATAATTTAATTGGAACAACTGATCATAACTTTTTTATAACAAATATCCCCAAATATCTAATGTGCTGGAGTGAGCTTACTTGTTGTTGTAAACAGGCAGACAAATTCTCCACTCCTGCATTGAATAGGAGAATCTTACTTTTACTTTCATTGATCTTGTACCCTCCTATTTTAGTAAACTTCTTAATTAAATCCAATACTTTTTGTATATTACCTTTGTCTGATTTTAGAAAGAGAATAGTGTCATCAGCAAAGAGTTTAATTTTAGACATACCTGTTAAAGGTGGCATAATCTCCCTCATGCTGCAGATATTTCGGGCCGGTGGCTCTATAAAAAAGCAAACAATATTAGAGAGAGGGGACATCTATGCTGAGTCCCTCTTCCAATTGTAATTGAACCTCTAACTTTTGAACTGATTACTATTTTGGCCTAGGCTTTCTGATACTACACCCTTATCATCAATGTAAACTGTAAGGGGAATCCAAATTGTCTTAAACTATATAGCAGAGCATCCCAATTGACAAGATCAAAAGCTTTCTCTGCATCCAGCGTAATCATTACTGCTGGAGCTTCATTATATGTGAAGAAATCAACTGCCTGGATTAAAAAGTCAGTGTGTGATGACATTAATCTGTTGGTAATAAAACCACTCTGATCACTATGTATTAATTGTTGAGAACTGGGGGTAATCCTGTTTGCCCAAACCTTAGTTAAAATTTTGTATTCTGCATTAAGGAGGCTAATAGGGCGATCTGAGTCAGCTTTTAACTTGTTCTAATCCTTTTTTTAAAAGCTGACTATTGTTGACTCTTTAAACGTCAAGAGTATCTCTTCTCCCGCTAATATCCCATTATATAATTCAGTTAGAAAAGGGGCCAGTTCCTCAGAGAACATTTTGCAAAACCTCAAAGGGAAGCCATCATTTCCACAGGCCTCTGCACTTGGCATCAGAGTAAGTTGTCTTCAGCAAGATAGCCTCTTGGTCGGTTAATGACAGCGTGGATAAAGGAATGGAATTGTAATATTGCTCGATCTGAGAGAGTAGAACTGAATAATTATTCTCATATATTCTGCCATAGTGCTGCACGAATACCTGGGTGACGGCCTCTTCCTGAAGAACCACTGAGTTTGCCTCAGGGTCTGGAATTCGTCCAATTGCCTCTTTGTCCTGTTTTAATTGAGTTCCCCAGGCAAGATGGTTTCCTATCTTTTGATTTTCCTCATACATATACTGTTGAAAAGTTTTAAAGATTTTGTCTAGCCTTTTCCAACTCTTGTTTCGCAAAGTACAGGACCTCTACTCTAATACAGGCCTCTGTAGCCTGATCAATTGCCAATTGAAGATCTTTAACACGATCCTCTCGCTGCCTCTTCTGGGATGCCTTAAATGAGATAATATGACCCCAGGCGGTAGCTTTAAAAGCCTCCTATATTGCAAACAAGGATGCCTATTCAAGTTCACTTGAAATAATTATTTTATGAATTCCTTCACATTGAAAGCCTACTCATGGTTATTAAGCAGGGACCTATCAAGCTACAATACGGGCCTCTCCCTAATAGCAACATCTAGCTCTGTTGTTGCCATAATTACTGAATGATCTGAAAAAGTGTTTGCCCAAATACATGATCCATGTCTCTTCAATGTGTGGGACATCAAGAAAAAATCTAATCGTGAAGGTGTTTTATAGTGATGAGAAAAGCAACTATATTGGGAGACTGTGGGGTGGAAGATTGTGGACTTAATAAAGTTATGTTATAACGAGCGGTTGAAATAAATAAGATAAAGGAAGAAAAAGCAAAAACACTGAAACACACCAGTTATACTTTTGTGTAATTGGCACCCCTTGCATGCACTACTTATGAACTCATATATTATATCACTCATGCCATGTTAAATGACAACATTGGTGACATCACTGATACCATTTCAAATTATTGATGACATCACTGATGATATCATCCAGCCATTGTGACAGAGTCATAGGGGGTTTGTGGACTTGAAGTAATTCAATAAGCTACCATTGTGCTAATTTCTTTTATCACCAAAGAAGTGACTTTTGACCACATGCTGGACACTTAGCACATCTCCAGAGTCATCCATATCTGGTGGATTTTCCCTCTTTTCACTAGTATTCACAAACATAACAAACAAACACCTCCAAAGATATCTAGTGCCCCAGAACTTTAAGTCAAGAGTAGGGTTGTATAAAAATTCTCATAATTTACTTTTCTAACATTATGAGACATGTTTGCTAAATTACACGTAACTGTGTAAAGTCTGAATCGGTCATTAAGGGCAAGATGTATGAACAAATGGCAACTCACAAATGGGTTGCAAAGTGGCTTGCAAATGGAAAAATTTCTTTTTGTGATGTACTACAACCGAAAATTCAGATTCAACTGTTTTGCAAGTTGGCATATTTTGTGACCTAAAATAGCAAATAGCAATTAAGAACTGTTATTTTTTGTTTCCCCCTTGAGAAATTGCCACTAAAGTGACCCATTTCTACCTGGAGATTTACAGTTCATCTACTCAGAGTTGATGTTGCAAGTGCTAGTCTTCCAATAGAAAGACTATTCTTGCTGCACTGTCTTTCTCTCAGTTTTTGACCCGAGTCAGTGTCTGCAAGTTGGACACACTGCTTCTGTGGAGAAGCTGTTATACTGTCCATCTTTTGGCCCATTTGTTTTTTGGTTTTCAGCCAACTGTCTGGCAAATTCAAATTCACTATTTTTATGGATGCTCTACAACTTCCTTTTCATAAGTTTAATTTGTTTTTGTTACAGGCGTTGAATATTTAACATGGACTTTTTCAGCCCTTCAAACTCCTGTGTGTCCTCTTCTAATTGTAGATTTGATGGTAGTGATTGTGGAGCAAGCCTTAGCCTACGTCTTTGTTGAGCATGTCCTAAAAGACACAGATTGTGTGGTCTCCATACAGGAGAAAATTGCAGAACTCATTTTTGATAGGCCCTCATCCTCCTCTCATGATGCAGGCTATGCTCATGTGATGTGAAGGCTCCACTGTAGGTGTCAATTGGCTCTTCCTCTTCATCCTAGTTAGTTGCTTTACCTCCCGCTGTCTCTGTGTGCTGTGCAGCTTCATCTGTGGTACAGAAGAAACTTACATTTACTTCTTTTGTGTATGAATTTAATACACTGAATGTATCTTTGTTGTTTAGTCACAATAAACTTGTATAAAAAAAACAATGATGTTTCATGTTCTACTTGTCCCATAATGTATTGGTATAGTTGCTGTTAGTGCTACCTTGAAATGTGTCTTTGGATTTGCACCACAAGCTTTGACGTACAATGAACATGCAGCATTTACTTGGTTTGGGTCCTGAAATTAATGTCTATTTGGATGAATCCACCAACTGCTTCTCCCACAAGGGTGCTTCTCACTAATATTATAATGGCTGTAGGTTGGGGTACTCTGGAAGGTCCTCCTCCTATAACACAACTTCCTGCCAGATGCAAGCCAACCTTTTCTTTGGTTCTCGTCCTGAGGTTGTACCATCCTTTTCACATTTCTTCACCAGAGCTCTGTGTGACTCCGACTACATTGACTTTGGCAAATCATGATGATTGCAGCATTCCTTTGTTAGGATCTCAAGCTATTTCTCAGAAAATGTCAATTTTCTTTTCCTGCCACCTGTCTCGTATAACCTTCCTGGCTTGCCCTTGTTTTTTTGGGGAGGTTTCTCCAGGCCACCAACCAACAGATATCACCAGCACTTTGCAGCAATTTCTCTCTCTCTGCCTCACTGGCAAGCAATGAGAAGCACTTCCTGGTTCAGGTATTTGACCCTCAGCATGAAACATCTAAATGAGAAAGTGTTTCTCTGTGTTTATGATTGCAAAATGCAATCTCCAAAACTGTGAATTGCAAATTGAGTCAGAAGAAAATGCTACATTTAGAAAGTTGCCATTGTCTTGCCTTAGCCATTTGGTGCCTGCAGCTTCTCTTTGGGTCACACGACAGCCATATACCATGGGTAGCTAAAGTATGACTGGATAGGCCATCATTGGCAGGATGGGAGGGAGGGGCCAGGCCCAAGCACACTTGAATATGCTGTGTCCTCTCTCCACACAAAGGGCTGCATGTCCCCTGTAGTTAGTCTGAAGCCAGGGCCAGGAAGGCAGGGTATCTGTGCACTTCAGAGGCATGTCTCTAGAAGCTACTCCCCCACTTCAAAGGCTCAACTACATGTAAATACTGGACCTCAAGCACCAACTCTTCAGTATACCTCTGGACTTGTGGATACTCTGCCAGGACGAAGGACTGCTGTACTGCTACAAGCACTGCCACTCTGCTTGACTGTTTCTCTAAAGGAACTGCTGTTCTTCTATGCTGATCTGCTGGTCTCTTTCTTGCCTGGAGAAGAAGCACTGAAACTGACACTTCATCCTGACACCAAGACCACAGGGTGACTTCAAGGGTTAGTCTTCTGGCCTCCTTATCATGGAAACAAAAGGCTCCAGAACATCCTGCATCAGCCTCTGGACCCATCGGCAGTGAGTACCTGGCCCCCAGTTGGGCCCTCTCAGGTCCTGGACACTCGGTGTGACTCACAGGTGCTGAGATTATGCTTTTGGTGTCTAAACAACCACAAATGGTCCTGTTTACGCTCAGACTTTATCACTCACACAGTAATTCAGCAGAAAGCTCTGTTAGCCTGACTTTTTGCACTGCAGCATTGTTTGCTTGCACAGGTCTGCCACTGCACAGCATCAGTAATGTCAGCAGCCACATCGTACAGCTCTTGTTGCTTTGCCTACAGCCTCATGAAATGTTCTCCTTGATCTTCATGGTCTTTTGCAACGGAAATGGGATTCTTAGCTCAAATTCGAGAAGATAAAACTTCAGCAGGCCTAACCTGGTTACTGTCAGGCTGACTCTTTGCACTGCAGCATCGTCTGCTCGCAAGGAACTGCCACAGCACAGCTTCAGCAATGCCAGCCATGATGTTGGACGACTCTTCGCTGACAGCTTCATTTAATGCTCTTCCTGCTCCTCATGTCCTTCTGCAATGCTAACAGGATTCTTGCTCAAACTTAAGAAGATAAAACTTCAGCAGGATTAACCTGTTTTTTGTTTCTAACTTGATGTAGGAAAGTACCATCTTCCTTGGCATGCTACCCCCATTTTACACATATATGTTAGTATGTTTTTGCCTGTCACACTGGGATCCTGCTGGTCAAGACCCCAGTGCTCATAATCTATGGCCTGATATGTATGTCTGTGTAGTGCCTAATTGTGTCACTGAGGCTCTGCTAGCCAGAACCTCAGTGCTTATGCTCTCTCTGCTTTTAAATTTGTCACTGTAGTCCAGTGACTTCATTTACCAATTTCAATTGGCATACTGAATCCCCCTTATAAGTCCCTAGTATATGGTACCAAGTACCCATGGTATTGGGGTTCCAGGAGATCCATATTGGCTGCAGCATTTCTTTTGACATAATATGGCCATGTAACATGTCTAAGATCATGGAATTGTCCACCCATTCCGAATCTAGTATTGGGGAGCCAATTCCATGCATCCTGGGGGCTCCACCATGGACCCCCAGTACTGCCAAACCAGCTCTCTGAGGCTTGCACTGCAGCTGGAGCTGCTGCCACCTCACAGACTGGGTTCTGCCCTCCTGGCATCTGGGCAGTCCAGTCTGAGGAAGGCAGAACAAAGCATTTCCTCTGAGAGCAGGGTGTTACACCCTCTCCCTTTGGAAATAGGTGTTACAGGCCGGGAAGGGGTAGCCTCTCCAGCCTCTGGAAATGCTTTGAAGGGCACAGATCATGCCCTCCTTGCATAAACCAGTCTACACCACTTCAGGGACCCCTTCTCCCCTGCTCTGACGGGAAACAGGAAAAAGGACAAAGCTCTGGGCACCACCCCTCTCCATCACCACCCCAGGCATGGTGCCCAGAACTCCTCCCCAGCCTGTGTCCCAGACTTCAGCCATCTTGCTTTGCAAGGTGTGGGGGCACTCTGGAGGGCTCTGAGTGGCCAGTGCCAGCAGGTGACGTCAGAGACCCCTCCTGATAGGTCCATACCTGATAAGGTAGCCACTCCTCCTCTCAGGGCTATTTAGAGTCTCTCCTCTGGGTTCTCTTCAGAGTCTGCTTGCAAGTTTCCTTCAGGAATCCTCTTGAACAACTTCAGACTCTTCTGACCTTGGATCAACCGCAGCCTGCTCCAAGAAACGCTGTAACTGCAACAAAGTGTCTACAAGAGACACTTTTCTTCAGCAACCTCAGCTCTAAGTCAGCAACTGCAACAATTTCCATGGTGTGCATGCTCTGGGGACTCCCTGTCTTCATCCTGCACCAGAAGAACTGAAGAAATCTCTCGAGAGTGACAGAGTCACTCCCCTTCTCCAAGCAGGCACCTTCCAAGACGATAACCGGTACCCTGCGACTCCTCTCACAACAATGAGCGTGCTCCTAAAGACACAGAGGGAAGACATCATTGACATAGACTGTCCTGAGGTCCTGCTGATGCAATTTGGAGGAGGTAAGACCTTGCCTTCCCTGAGAATGACGGTACCCCTGTGTACTGTGTCTTCTTCACCCCCTGAGGCCTCTGTGCACTCTTTGCTAAATTCCTTCATGCACAGCCTGTCCCAGCTCTCAAGTACTCCACCCTGCGATGCTCAACTCACTGAGTTGTTCTCCGGTGGTGAGGGACCTTCTTTTGTTGTGCTGCATCAACCGCATTTTGCACATCCTTTGAACCAGGATCCTATGGCTTTTGGGGGTGCTGGTTGGCATTCTGATGGCTCTCTCAAGTGCTGAGAGCCCCCTATTCCTCCTCACACAGAGCTGATGCCCCCAGGTCCCTCCTGGGTCCATCCAGCACCATTTTGACAAAAAATGCACTTTTGTCGTAGCCAAGGCTGGTTGGTGCCTTCCAACACGAAATCTCATCTGCAACAGTCTTCACGCCATAGGACATCTTTTGCATAATGCAGAAACCCACTGGCATCTTCCTAGGGTACATTTCTGCAGTCTTCAACTAACTCTTCTTTTGCACCCTCTTCTGGGTTGGCAGGGGCTCCTGTCGTTCCTGGGACGACTTTCGACTTCTGGACTTGGTCTCCTTCCTTTGAAAGTCTTCAGGTCCAATAATTTAGCAGTTGTTCTTTGCAGACTTGGTTGGCTGCTGCAAACTTCCAAAAATGAGGTGTGGTGTGCCTGAAGGAAACTTGCAGTACTTTACTCCTGCTTTTCTGGGCTCTGGGGTGGGGTCATTTAATTACCTTTACTGAATTCTTACTCTCCCACCGATTCTGCACACACTACACTTGTCTAGAGGGAATTCCTGATTCACATTCCACTTTTTTAGTATATGGTTTGTGTTGCCCCAGACCTATTTTCTCCCATTGCATTCTATAGGATTTCCTACTGTTTGCATTGTTCTATGACTATTTATGTGTCTAATTTTGGTGTCTAGTGTATATATTGTGTATAATACTTACCTCCAGAAGGAGTATTGTCTCTAAGATATTTTTGGTACTGTGTCACCCAAAAAAATACCTTTCATTTTGGTAAACCTGAGTATTGTCTTTACTTGTGTATAAGTACTGTGTAACTATAAGTGGTATTGCATGAGCTTTGCATGTCTCCTAGTCCAGCCTAAGCTGCTCTGATATAGTTACCTCTATCAGCCTAGGCTCCAAGAATACTACCACTTCACTAATAAGGGATAACTAGACCTGGTATAAGGTGTAAGTAGCCAAAGTCTCCACTACAAACCAGGCCAGCCTCCTACACTTGTGCTCCATCATGGTCAGCCTGAAAATGTGACTTCGACCCACCCAAAATGACCAGAAAGCCAGAGTTGATGCTTTGTGCTTTTAGGCTCTAGTTTACCCTTTAATCTTTAAAAAAACATAGCACTGCTTCTGATGATTGAATTTTTGTTCTTTTGGTTGTTTTTATTATGAAATTCAGCTCTTTTTTTCTAATTTGGAGTGGGATCATTTATGTGTGGTGTTTTTCCTGATATACTTTCTGAAGTGCTACTCAAATACTTTACACATTGCCTCTAAGTTAAGGTTGACTACATTGTGCCAAGCTACCAGAGGGTTGAGGACAGTTTAAGTTAAGATTGGTTTGTGCCTTCCTGACAAGGATTGTGGTTGATGCTTGGCTAGGGCTCACACCCTATTCAACCAGTACCCAATTTCTTACAAACAAGCTTTGGCTTTAAGCTGCAACTACTATAAAACGTGGCTCTGTAACCCACATTAGGTGCTCTCAGCCTTTACCTTGTTTAAAATGGAGTACTATTTCCCCCCCATATCTTAGTGGTGTGTAAATATGCACAACCACTCTTGCCTCCATTCTAAGCGTCCATAAATGTACACAGAGTAGCTCTATGCACTTTATGACTATTGACCCTTTAATAACAACTTTTTTTTCATAATAAGGGTTTATGTAGTAATGTGAATAGCATTATCATGGATGATGTAATTTGAGATGTTGTCAGCAATGTGATCAATGATGTAATTTAACAAGTGGAATTTCGATTTGAAGAAACAGTAAACTGAACAGCATAGGCTCATTATGTTTGCCAGCAGTTTGTGATGTCCATCCATGAAGATTATGTTGGATTTGCGGCTCCACTCTGAGGGCCATATTTATACTTTTTGACGCAAAGCTGCGCCGCCGCAGTTTTGTGTCAAAAATTTTACCACCGGCTAACGCCATTTCGATGCGCAGTGCGGGCGTCAAATTTATACTTTGACGAACAGCGGTGCAATCAACAGGTGGGAGTAATTTTTTTTTACGCACATCGCGGCGTCAAGTTGTAAAGGAAAACGACGTTAACGCGACGTAAATGACTGTGGGTCGAATTGCGACAGTGCAACCCGGAAAGTGCCGTTTTTTTTATGCAATAGCGTCAAATATACCCGTGAACACTGCCCTTTCAGCAGAGGAGAGCCAAAATGGATCCCAGATGACACTACAGACCCCAGGAAGATGACAGCAGAACAGGAACCAGCCAGGATGATCCATACAGGAACCAGGACATATATAGAAATAAAAGAAAGTGTCGCTTCAGTGCAGAGGAGCAGGAAATCCTGGTTAAAGAGGTGACGGAACACCAGCACCAACTGTTCATCACCTCTAAGTTGCCAATCAGTAGGAGAGAGGCCATATGGCAACAAATTGTTGACAAGATCAACAGTGTGGCTGATGTACGCAGGACAGTCACCGAGTGTAAGAAATGCTGACATGACTGCAAACGTAGGACAAAGGAAAAAATGGCCAGGAACAGGAAGGCAGCACTGCAGACTGGAGGTGGGAGTCCAGCACACCAGGAGGCCCTGGACGACATGGAGGAGATGGTCGCAGCCGTCATCCCTGAGGAGATCGTCACAGGGATTCAAGGACAGGACAGTGCAGACTACCACGAGACAACGCACATGCAGGGTAAGTCGCATGGGGAATTATAATGCAATAATGTTGACTGTAAGCAGGGGGGAAATACCTACTACACATTGCATGTAAGTCAGCATATACATGGAGTAGCATGGGTAAAGGGGCACGGCAGGTGGGCATGCCCTGCACATACAGAAGCTGGGGCACAACATAACACAACACCAACAACAGTCCCATGGGGGCATCCTGTCATGACAACAATGGGGCTAAGGGAAAGCCTCGACAGGAGGGAAGGCCACTACGTCTAACTTACATCCTGGCACTCGTCAGCCAAAATATCTCCTACATTAACTAGGGCCCTGGCAGCAATCCACTAGCCAAAACAACAACTTCAATGTAACTGCAACAACAGCTGACACTAACACCTCTGATCTCTGTGCAGCTATAGTAGCCAATGGCAGTAACCTCCCCATGGAACATACATACCTAAATTAGGGGGTGAGGATGACATCTGCAACAATCTCCTGAAACAAGACAAAGGCCCCAGTACACTCATATGTCAATGCCCATAGTTGTCACATACATCAGCCAAAGTAAACAGCAATAGGAGCGACACAGCACTAGGACACACACATGCTGCATATGTCAGGGTCCTTCCCGTGCCTGGCTAACAAGGCAACATCACAAATGTCATACTGCTCAGACAACAGCATTGAGAAGGGGACACATGCAACTGGTCACTTAAATACACCTGCACAGTCAGAGGACCAAATAGGACATTCATACGATAAACAGGGCAATCCAATGTAACACACATTACCCAACATCAGCAGGACACATTAACAATGTCTACATCCATATCACATCATAACATTGCCATGCATAGGATATGCCACATGTCAATTACAATTAAGTCAATGTGAACAATCAGGGATTGGGGCAGGTCCTCAGAGGCAAGTGCGCTGCCAGGGCAATCAGAACACCCACAGCCAGTGAAAGGTCTCACCATAAGAATAGATATACACGGAGGGTCGAGTAGGACAAAAAGATGGCTATTCCCTATTTGGTACAAAGCAACACCTAGAGGCGATTAGGCAGACAAGTCTGATAACTCTATATCATACATGTGACACACAGGTGGGCCATAGGCCTATAACAATGCCCATATGAAGGACAGCAGATACCAATACCAAACAAGATCACAAAGTAAATTCATCAAAAGGCTGGCATGTTACATCAAAATTGTCACAACATAGACACACTAATTGTACCCTGTTTCATTGCAGAGGAACGTGGATCTCCTTCCGATATGCCTGTCCCAGATTTCCCTGATGACATGGATGACGATCCCATAAACATTCCCCAGGAGACCATCCAAAAGGTCCTTGAAACCCTCCAGACCCCACCTTCAGTCACAAGGAGGAGCACAGAACAAGCAGCCATCACAGAAGAACCACCCCCCACCGCAATTGCAAGACCTGCCAGCTCCTACACAGCTGAGGACTCTGACGACACTGGCACCAGCTTTAAAGGAACTGTAGTTGGAGTACAGCGGGAGCTGGCCAAGGAGGTGCGGGTGGGGGTGAAAAATATGGCAGCCAACCTTGATGGGGTGCGCTCGTGCATGATGTCATCTGCAGATCAGGCAGCAGCTATGCAAGCCCTAACATCAACACTGCAAGGACTACCAGAAACTATAAAGGAATTCGTCACTGCAGTTAGGGAGTTGCCACAACACCTCGCACCCCAAACTTTCCACTGCATGCACAAATGCAATCATGACTCCCTCAGGGCCGATCTGGCTGCCTACCATTGTGATGTAGCTGCTATTCTCAAAAACCAGCAGGCCCTCCTTGCTGCAGTACTGCCCTTAAGAACAGATCACATTCACACGGAAGAGTACCCGGAAGCACTAGTCCCTGCTCCATGGCCTACTTTGACCAAGGTCCTACGTTTTGTCAAATGCCAGTCTCACTACAACTATACTCAATGACTGTTCTGCTAACCACTGTATGACTTGTCAGCAATACCAGTGAATGTCTCTCTCCTACTAATCGGCAAATCCTGTCCCTCTGCACTGTCTGTAACATCACCCCAGCATGTCGGGAGCATCATCCACACCCCTTCTGTAGGATCACCATGTAAGAATGCACTAGAACGGACTCAGCAAACATGGACAATGTACATTTTGCACTACAGCACCTATCAATAAATAGCACTTGCACACCTAATATGTCTCTGTGTAATTTGACACATCAACTGTGCAGTAGATAACTCAAAAGTGCCTGTGTGACAACCATGTAGCTTGTCAATACAACTGTCCTGACATCATGTAGTCTGATACATCTGTGCAGTGGCCAGGATTGCATCATAGCCTGACCATCCTGAAGAGAATAATTGATGAAGGGACAAACCACACACAATCATGCTGTGTTGGACAGAATAATGCTCCATCAATAGCAATCAAAGTCAACTAATGGTGGCTGATAAATGTGGGAACCATGCAATACTAAAACATTAAATTATGCAGTCTAATCTAAGCAAACACAACTAAACACAGCATCAATCACCCTTTCTGAGTATACTTCCATGAAGGGAAGTCATGCTGAATTTTTGCACACATGATCTATGTCAGTAATGAAGACAAGAAGTCAAGAGTGTTAACAACATCTCATCTACAAAGATGTCCCTGAACATCACACTGCAGTCCGACCTAATAAATTACCCACAATGCCAAGTCTGGAAGCACACTTTGTGATGTAGAAAACATACTCATCAACACAAATCCTTTGTGATCCATGTAAACTACAAATGGTGGTTCTATCAAATGGTGGATACTTACCAAGTTAGCACAGGGGTAGCTGCCATTTTAAACCTCTTTTTTCTTCGGTGTGTAGCATAGGACACAAATGTCATAGAACAACAATCACCTACACTGATGGCAAGGCCATGATCAAGTAGCAGTTAACACATAATGCAAAGGGTTAACTATATATTTATTCATAAGTATTCACACCAGAGGCAACTAAGGGAAAAGTCATACCTGCACTAATCTAATCTGACTACTCCTAACCCATAACTGTCCCTAACTAACCTAAGCTAAACTTACTCTACACATATAACGAATCGATCTAAACATCAACCCCCCCACCCACCATTATGAGACAGGACACATGCAGGACAAGACATACTAACCTACACACATACTATACTATCCTAAACAATAATATTTTTTTTTGTTTTTTTTAAATAAATTTGTTTATATATATATATATTTTTTCTAAACAGACAGGAATCCCAACATTGACCACCACCCACCCACCCACACACTCAAAAATGAAAAATAGAAAGAATAAGGACCCCCCACCCTCCTCCCTAACACTAACTAAGCTAACAACCTATACTAACCTAACACTAATCCCCAAAACTCACCTATCATGATAAAAAGGAAAGAGGAGAGAGGGGAGGGATAAATTTAAATAGACCATATAAGTCCTAGAGGTTGGCCCTCCGTAGGGTCCGCCTGATGGACCTGACCAGCTTCTTTATGTATGCCACATCCTGGCTCAGCTTGTCCACCTGCTGGCAGAGGTGCTCTGTGTGGGAGTTGTTTGTAGCCCACTGGACTGTCCAGGAGCTCTGATATTGCTGGGTCCAGGTCATGCTGCAGAGGCAGGGACAACTGTCCCCGCCATTGCTGGGGCCACTTGGGGAGAACTGGTGGTTGTGGTGGTGGTGGCTGTAGTGGGCAACGTTGGGCCACCCTGTGGTGAGGCCCACCATGCTCCGGAGGCCCGATCCGCCTGGTATTTTCGGGCCATCCGTCGGAACCCCGACTGCACCTGCAGGATGTGCCGGTATCTCATGGCCCGCCTTTCAAAATCATGCCTCTGTGCGGCACTCATGTTTGCAGCTGTGAGGAGAAAGGGCAACTATTTACCATAGGAAATGCATTGGGTGGAATAGCACAATGGGTCAATTGGAAATTACTTTTACTGCAGTTGTAACAGCTCATATCACCACATAGATCATTGAAAGTCTCAGAGGAAGTACATGGGAAGCCTGCATACAAAGGGCATCTCACACCTAGCATATACATCTCTATACATGATGGGTGACATCAGCCTAAACTTCTCATCAAAATAATTAGTAATGCAGCTGACATTATGGCTGCACCTCCTCCGCCTATTGCCTTGACTACATATGTCAGTGTATGTGATAACAATCACAACCCTCAATATCTGCGATTTGTAATTGGATTTGCTAGTATAGAACTCATGTGCCATAACCGAGTGTGTACACTAGGTTCAAAACAAAGTTCAAATGGTCACAAGTATGTGTAGCATACTGGTTGCTACAGTCCTAGGTACCCTATTCCCAAACACATGGCAGTCTTTGAGGGGGGGTGGGAAGAACATCCAACAATCCCATAATCAATGCACACCCAGGAGTGTATAGAAAGCTCAACAAGTGTTTGCCTCCACACACACACCACCAGTGAAGGGCTATCAACAAATTGGAGTCAGCTAAATCTTGTCCTATCCAAGGTCCACACATGTCAAAATGTACTGACTTAGGCCAACATCACATACTACCAGTGAGGCATATTTTTCTACAGACACATAGGAGCAAGAACACCCATGATCATGAGTAGAATGTACACCTAGGCCGTTGCACTCTAGTCCCACACACTTCTAGTACAACTTGTGGAAGTACATGCCCCCGGAAGATCCAACCTACAGTGTACTCAGTCCTTCGTTAACTAGGGAAGCAGCAGATTTCAGACAAGCCTTTTGCAGAAGCTACCTGGGAGAATGTCAGTCTGAAATGCAGACTCAGTCCGAGACAAGTCCCAGAGCAACTCTTACATTAACCAGTGTATTCCACATGACTCACCTCATTCCCCATAGCGGGCCTTACTGAAATGGCCTACAGACCCAAAATCTGAGAACTGGATAAGCATAGGTCAACTCAAAATGAAGTGATAACTGAAATCCCACTAATGGAACAAGACTAAAGATTGGGCAGCGCATCAAACCTTGAATTCTGTTGAAGACACAGTAGTTCATCATGCATCACCAGCAAACATTAAAAATAGCACACATGCAACACTCACTGTAGGTGTCGGGGTCCTCAAAATGAGCCACCTCTCCCACTGTGTACGGTGCAGGTCCACCTGTAAAGCATGGAAGGAAAATTATACTCAGAATCCGTGCACTGACAAACAATTGCAATTACAAAGACAATGTGAGAATATGACATGCGTAATGAAACACTTTCACACATGCTCATACTGCATGGAATTATTAATGAGCAACATTTACACTTGATGAGTCTCCTGCTACAGTTACACACCCTACTACACACAAGCAGTGGCCTGGACAGTCATGTGGTGGCAAAGATGCACCTCCATTAGTATGCCCCAACAATATAGGGGTGAATTCATCTAATCATGTGCATCCAAGAGAGACATCCAAAAGCTGGTTACTTGAGGACTGCATGATCTCTCAAACTCAAACAGCCTATGTGGTCATTTTCCATACACACCAACCAGACACACATGTGACATATGTGTGGACAACATTGCTAACTTCAATTGACGTGAAGGCAGCACTCATTTATAGCATCATGTAGGGTTTACAAATGTCAGTCTAGCTATGGCGTCTACATATGTAGGTATGATGTTTCAACATCCATTTTTCACTGGCTATTGTGACCTGTACAGTCCTAATTGAGTCATGAATGTGTTGCTTGTCTGACACAAAGGCAGCGCTACATTACATACTGCTACAGGCTACCAGTATGAGTAGAAAACATGAGCTACCTGACTGCTAGCATTTGTCTTCCTTCACATTGTGCATCAATTACCCAGTAGGTATCCCTAGCATTACACACAGTCAGCTACTTATCTGGCAGATTGGGTAGCAATCATCACATGTCGCCACACAGCTTTACATTGTGCACATGTAATTGATCCTGATTCCCAGGTGGTCCAGCAGATCTTGCTCCCTGGATATCAGATCAGCCCAGCGGTGCTTCAGTTGATGTTCATTCCTTAGGCTACCGTATACACGGACCAAGTGATGGCGCACCTTCCCCCACCGGACTTTACGGGCCTCCGTGTGATACCCCTGTATCACCCTACCCCCAGCCTCCAGCATGAGTGGGAGGAAATGGCAAACAAGCCATATAAATCCCCCCAATTCCTCCTCACCCATTCTGGGAAGCCGTGGCCTACCAGACATGTCAGCACTGACAAAGGGGAAAAAGTTGTAGAAAAAGGAAAAGGGGGAAGTGGGGATAGGTAGAGTGGTGAAATACAAAGAAAACTAAAGAAGAAGAGCCCAACTAACCCCTATATTACAGTACCCACAACAGACTCCCACAGACAATAAATAAAACACTTGACTTGACAAAAGAATACAACACAGACTCAGACAGTATTCAACAACAAGACAATGATGACAAAAGCACAATTGAGAAGGTACACTGGACACAAAAGCACTAATACACAGGACAACACTTTCCACACAGCCACACAGTCTAGAATAATCTGAGACTGCAAAGTGAAAGTGAAAGTACACCCACTGTACAGATTATGTAAACAGGATATCCTATTACATCACATCCTGCATAAAATGGCTGCCATTTTTCCCCCGCTATGCGTCATTTTTCCACGCATACAGCTTGTGCGTCATATTTTTTGACGCATATGAGTGCACATAATGCAAAGTCAAAAAAAAATGTTCTTAATTGGTCTATTATATTTGTTTGAGGCTTATTTTACAGTTCTAGAGTTGAAAATTAAGCCGCTGGAAAATATGATATCTAATTATGAAAAATATTTTTGACTCAGCATTACCTGCACTCCTGTGCGTCAACAATTATGACGCACAAGCTGTATGCGTGGAAATATGACACATTATGGAAAAAAATGGAGGCCATGTTATGCAGGATATTATGATATCTATTTTTAAAATAATTTTTTGACTCTGCATTATCTGCACTCCTGTGCGTCAAAATTTATGATGCACAAGCTGTATGCGTGGAAATATGACGCATTATGACAAATATGTCTTTCATTTGTCAAATTGTGAAATTAATTTTGTCATGACCAAACGGTGCTAAGTGATACACATTTGGGGTTAGCTATGGCAAATGTCCCTTATAGATGTATAGAAGGTATTCACAGTGCAATAGTAGTGATTGGTCAGAATGGATATTACTCATAATTGTACACATATGTGGGTAATTGCTGATGGCTATTTTCAAAATATGAATGGGATACCAGGATGTATTTCTTAGCAAAAATGTGTCCACATTTATCACAGTAATCAAAATTACATAAAGGCCAAATAGGTAGTGCAATTGTCGCCTACACTTTTTAAGGGGGTAACCATGTCCTAATTACGAGTTAATGTATCTTAAATGTGTTTTACTTTTGACATGTAGGGCACACATGCGCCTTATGCATGTGTGTGCTTCACATGTGCATAAATAATGTGTATTTGGGGGGCAGTAGAGGTGGACTTAGGCCCCCAGCACCCTAGGGTTTGCTCTTCCAGACTTGCAAATTTATCCAAGGGTTTCCCAAATTCAGTAATGCTAAACCTTCAGCAGCAGGCTCATGGAAGCAAATAGGGTATGATTCACTGTTTGCCATTCTGTAATCCCATTTGCCCATTTTACGTTTGCCCTATTGATTCTTTGGAGAAATCTGACATACCATTTTGCATTGATATTTTTTGCAAAATCGCAACTTTCCTCATGTCATGATAGCAAATAGGTTGTTGATGTATGTGGCCCTTTATGCATTACCTGGTTTAGTGGCATGTTTCATTCTTCCTGCTAGGTTACAACTGGGACACTACTGTGATTGGCTGCTTGCAAATATTTTGTTGATTGGATGGATTGTTGATTGGATTTGAGAGCCAACATAGCCCCCAACGGACTACTTGTGTCAAACATGCCGAGGATTTTCCTACAAGACTTGGTCTTTAGGAGGGACTGGGCTCAAATTGCCTGGAAATGCACCCGTGATTGGTTGGTACTGATTATCAATACCTCCAAACGGATAGCAGAATCCATGGCCTTACAGATTACCTTCATGGAAAACACACTGAAAACTACAGTTTCCATTACAGCATTCAGGAGCCGATTAGCGGAGATTAACTCTGACCTGAACGAGTCAAAAGAATTTTTAATTCAACAAATAATTACCAAACTACAAAAAGATATCAGCAGATTTAGTCGAGAAAAAGTCTATCCCTTTACCAAGGAAGACTACTCAGCCGATACACAATCTGTTTCATCTGATGACTCTACAACGTCATTCAGGAAACCTCGCAAATATAGCCATAGCTCTACATCAGATGGGTGGAGTACCGACGATGAGAGACCACAACCGTACTTCAACTTTCCCCAATATCACCCTAGCCAACCAATTGGGTGGCAGTAACCCTTTCTGTTCTACCAACCCCGTCCCATGCTACCATACATGCCTTTTTTAGGCAACGGCAGGGGCAGGGGAAGAGGCAGAAGACGAGGAAGAGGCAGAAGGGTCCACTGGGCACAGGAGGAGCCTCAGATGGTCACACGGAGTCAGGGCAAAAATCAACCACCAAAGATTTAGTAGTTAACCTCTCTGCGAGACCTCTCTCCCCTGTAGAATCGACGGTTCTCAATAAGGGTCTGGGGTTTGTACCTACCCCCAGAGAAGATTTTTTCCGCCTGCAAAGTGAACTACCACAATTTTTTAGGAAAATTCGACTACAGGCTTTCTTCAGAGATAGACCTGTTGACACGGCACCAACAGATTCAGGCCTTAAAAAAACGTCTAAATTCATGCCCCCTACAGCTGCAACCCCCTGTGAGATACTGGCATTTGAAAAGGCAGTCAATACAGATCTTAACAAACTATGACCAAAACAAAGTTTTGTCAATATACCTAGAGTTGAGAGTGATGCTCTTAAAAGTCTCGCAGCTGATAATAATATCACCATCAAGCCAGCAGACAAGGGAGGCGCCATAGTTGTTTTGAATTCATCAGACTATAGACAAGAATGTCTTCGCCTTTTGGATGACTCGACTTACTACACACAAATAGATCATGATCCAACGGTTAGGATACAAGCAGAGATTAGAGGAATGATCAATGAGGCTAGCAGTAACTCATGGATTTCGCAAAAAGAAGCGGAATTTCTGGATACTGTTAATCCTAGAATACCATACTTTTATTGTCTGCCCAAAATTCATAAAGGGAAAATTCCACCCCCGGGTCGCCCAATTGTGTCTGGGATAGGATCTATCCTTGAACCTCTATCCACATTCTGTGACCATTTTTTGCAACCCCTTGTGCAGCAGTCTTCCACATATCTACGGGACACTAAAGATGTCCTCAACCTTATAGAATCCATTAATTCTGAAGGTGACGTCCAGGCATTGATCACCTTGGATGTTGAAGCATTATACACCAACATTCCCCAACAAGCTACTTTGACAGTAGTAGAATCAGCCCTCCTATCGACCACACTTGACTCAATCACTCCGATGCATTTCATTATGCATTGTGCAAATTTAGCAATGAAAGATAATTTTTTTCAGTTCGAAGACTTGTTGTTCCACCAGATTCGAGGGACGTCGATGGGCAGTACTTTTGCTCCTAGTCTAGCATGTCTCTCCATGTATGATTTCGAGAAACGATTCGTACTACCCGACTCTAATCCATATTTTGGGAATATTAAATTATGGCGTCGATATATTGACGACATTTTGGTCATTTGGCAGGGTCCCATTGAGGAGGTTACAGCCTTCACAACGTGGGTCAACAATCTTGATCCATTTCTGAATTTTACCTCCTCGGTCTCCACCTCTATGATCACCTTTCTAGATCTGGTGATCAGCATCGATAGAGGCATACTAAAGACCTGCACACACCAAAAAATCACAGATCGCAATAGTTTATTACTCTACGACAGTTACCATCCAAAAGCACTTAGAGATAACTTACCTTTTGGCCAGTTCTTACGGTTACGCCGTAATTGTAGTAATATTCACTCCTTTGACGCACAAACCACTGAATTGAAAAACAAACTATATGATCGTCACTATCCCACGAGAGTGGTTAATACCGCTTATAAGCGAGCTAAATATAGTGATAGAGATCTATTACTACAAACGGTGCCTAGGTGCTTAGAAAATAAACTAACCTGTGTCACGACTTTCACACCACTGTCTAATACAGTTAAAAAAATCATTAACAAAAGATGGGAGATTCTCTGCAGTGGGGGTGAGAATATCTCCAAACCACTGTTTGCCTTTAGAAGGACTACCAACTTGAGAGACATACTGATCCATACAAGACCCAGACCCCGGGTGATGTCTAGCAGACAAGGTACCCTGTGGGAGTTACCACCAGTTGTGGGACATTTCCCATGTGGAAATTGTAATGTGTGGTCTCTCACCAAACAAACAGATTCATTGGAGCTAGAACCAATTGGACACTGGCGGTTACTTAGACATACCAACTGCAACACCCGTAACTGTGTATTTTTGATCACGTGCCCTTGTGGCTTACAATATGTAGGGATGACTACAAGAGCGGTCAAATTAATAATCAATGAACACTGCAGTAATATTCGCTGTGGTCGTACTTCGACTAAACTCAGTATTCACTACATCGAAGCACAGCATAGTCCGGATGACATGTGGTGGGTTGCATTACAGACATGCCCACAGAGAGGAGCTGAGTCCCTTTTTGAATTAGAACAACGCTGGGTCTTTAAACCTGGGACCCACCGGAAGGGCTTAAATGATGATATTCCCTGGATTAATTTCTGCCTTTGATTAAGCGACATGGTGTGTTTCCACACATAAGAGTGGTGACGTCATGATTTGATCCCACTCTCTCCGAACAATACTTGGGTTATTTTTTAATTATTTTTTAGCTACCAGTATTATTACTAACCCTGAGTTAACCTGACCTCACATTCTCTCTAGAATGACCGTACCCATATCACACTGCATTCATGACCAGTACTACATAACTTACATGTAGGAATGTCCAGGACTGGATCAGCCAGTTCTACCTTATCACACCCCATTAATGGACAACTTTTGCAATTTGGTGTCCTACATGAGATTACTCAGATTACTTTTTCTTGCCACCTACAGTTTGACTTGCATTAGCAATAATCGAAATGTATACCTTCCATCATGGCCGCCGTGTTGTGAGCCGATATAATCAAACAAGTCCATTGTTTATTTTTATTAACGATTAGCGCATTGCTGGGGGTTTGTGTTCGTTGCTTAGCAACGCGCGATTGAGCCGGCACCACGGACTTCTGGGTTCGGCATTATTTTATCCCTCGCGGTCGCGTTTCCCATGTCTTTTCGGGAACGCGACCAAGGGTAGGTGGAAGTGCCGTCTACCAGTCTTTACCAAGTAAGTGCTTTGTATGGCAGTTGATGCCAGTATGTGATGGTCAGCTGATTCTGAATTCGGCTTTACCGAGGTGCTGGTTCTCACACTCGGCACTACGAATATTGTCGTGTTTACCTCCACTAGTAATGAGGCAATTTTCAAATGTAAATTTGTAGTATTTGAGGTAACAAATTTATAGGAGAGACAGATCACTATTATACTTGCTAGTGGCCGCGCTGCCTATTATTGGCAGCCTCAGGTGCAACGCTTACTAAACAGAGTTGAGAAAGCATGTTACATAGGGGAACTACTCCCTCATATTGTGGTTCTTTAAATGCTGGCAAATTCTCTCGTTTTTTAACTGTTTTTACTTTCCTGATGGGTGTTGGAGTGCGATTGTGTGACACTCATATCTGTTCTTTGATGATATCTTTTTCTACACAACAAACAGTGTGTTATATGGACTAGACCTATGGTCCATGCGATCCCATGAAGCCCGATCTCAATTTGGGGAGGGTAAGCACAATTTGTTTGTTTTATTTTTTGTTTTATTGGCATGGGTGTGTTACTTCAATCACTATCACCGTGTGCCACACAGCTTTATGTACATTTGGTTAAATTTAATTAAATCTACATTTACTTGAGCATTAATCTATGTTGTGATATCTCTCATACATTTCCAGAGTGACGAATAGGAACGATTCACTGGGTCACAATGGACTCGTGTAAGTGACTGACGATACTAAACCCTTTTTTTGACTGTCAGTTGTTATAGGCAAGAGCCAATTGATTTTGTATATGGAGAAGCATCATTTTTTTCACTAGGTCCTGAAGAAGCGTCATTGGATCCTTTTGGACCACACAGACGCGAAACATGTCGACCCTATCTTGAGGTGGGTCTAGCAGTTTCTTGACCACCCTGTTATGTGCGATACAGTTAGAGAGTGATCGAACATTATCTCGATTTCACTCTCCTGATTATTGTTTTAACCTTGGCCTGGACCACGCATGAATAAAGATAATTCTTAGTGAGAGTCTTTGAGCCAATTTTATCTCTTCCTTTTTGCACTCTTCTTTTTCCCTCTCTCCCTACTCACTTGCGGGAAAGTCTGGCATCATCAAAAAGAACTCCGGCAAAGAGCCCCCCTACGGGTGGTGCCCGTCAGACATTGCACTGCCGGTCTGACGAGGAGCTTGTCCGATGATGAAGCATGACACCCACGTGGGTGTGTGAGGACTCTTGCTCCTATTAAATAGGACCCCCTAGTACTCACCCTGTTCTGTTCTTTTCTTGCTCTTCAGGAACAGTGTATTACATTATTAGCTATGGTTACTGGAGGGTATACACTGGACCTTTAATCCTCCAAATCCCCTGATTTTTTTATATGGATGGTACATGTACATGTGTGTGGTCCAATATTGATCCAGTATCAACTGTCAGGGTGTATGTTGTCACTGTAACTTCCAGGTCTCCTCATGAGTTAGTGGCAGCTAATCTTGTTTCTATTGGGTATTGTTTGTAGCAAAATTTGAGAGAAGCCATTGAGGACATGGTCACCTACACATGGATGGTCCCACCCTGTCACTGAAAACGTGTAATGAGACTTTCAACTGGGCAACCTTGGTGTGCTGAGTGAGAGAATGTCTCAGGTGTCTGGATCCGGCATGTGTCATTGCAACATTTGTACTCCAGTTGGCCTCTGTGGATGGTAATGTATCAGGAAACATCCTAGCCTCTGTGCAGAAGTAAATGGCTGGTATTCAACACACACGACTCATCTTTATCATTTGAACAATGTTACTCAGCGTTTGAACAGTCAGGGTCCTCATATGTGTTGACTTTTCATGGACATTAACTGAGGTTGCTGGTTTTGATGGAGGCCATTTACACCATCATACACTATGGTCCAGGTCCACTGTCACACTTTCTAGCTTAGGCATTAATGAGGGCCAGACAACGGAAGGGCCAAGATTTGGCTATTCAAGGGCACTGTCACAAATCGGATGCAAATAACAGTCAGATGATGCAATACTATGTATTTGAGTATACATTGATGAGGCTAATGACAAATTAGTGTCTGAGGTACAAGAGGTTTTGGACAGCACATGTGGTCCATAGGTGGACCCCAGGTATCTGTAGAGTGACCCACGGACAGGTGCCAGTCAGGCTGACAGGATGCTGGGTCAATCAGGAGCCAGCTCTTTCACAAATTACATGATCAGTGTTCTGACTCGGACTGGTCAGAGGGAGCAGAAGACAGTTGACATGTCACACTGTGTATGTCCTGTGTTGTTTTGAAGGTGACACATGAACCCTGATAAAGTTTTCTACGGCAACATTAGTGTCAAAGCTTAATGATGTAATAGCTCAAAATCAAACATGTATGCAGTAGGAGGCATCAGCAGGGGCGGGGCATGTACAATTGGGTGGTGTGCATGGAGGGGATCACTGGTGTGGCTTCCATCTGTGTCTCACTAGTCCTGTCAGATGGGATTTGCTGATAAATAGCATACAGTACCTTTCACAGAAGAATCAATCTACAGGTGATACCAGGGCTTATAAACTCAAGGCCAGTGTATTATATGAGCTGAGTTCCATGCAGTGAGATGGTACTATGACAATGGTAGGCATAGGAAAGGGTGTGGCACACTGGATGACTCTTGTGAGTGTGTGTGTGTAGATGAGGGAATCTCAGTGTACCCAAATCGGCATTCCAGGGACCTCTTCAGACAGGTGGGGTGTGAGCAGCTGCAAGTGTGTGTAATGTTTTTAGAAAAGGGCTGACATGTAGATGGGATGTGATGTGCTGGGTGCTTGTCATAGGTGTAGCACTTGTGCTGTGTATGTTCTGCTTATGTGTAACTCTAGTGACAGATAGTCATTGCAATGATAGTATGTAGTTGGAATTACTGTTGGCAAGAGTCTAGTACTACATTCCTGTTCCTGAAGCATTAGCATGTGAACTGTCTGATGTATGAGGCCTGTTTTCCCCTAGTTGAGTGATGGTGTTTTAGTTGTGTGCCATCTGCTGCGATGATCCATGTTTACTACATGTATGTGAGTCATATGTGTGGTCCTCAGCTATTGCCCTTCAAAGGTGAACTGTACAGGATGTCTGTCATTTACATTGTATGTGTATTTGACCATTGTATGGTGGCCATTACATTTGTGGTGTATTTTTTTGTGTCATGATTGTTATATCATTATTACTCAATGAGATGACATTCTTCTTCAGATATTTCAAGCTAAAGGTGGGCAGAAATGAATAGGCTAAACCATGATGTGGTGTTTGTTATCAGTGTTTATTTACAATAGTGCATTAAGTGGTGATGGTGATAATTATGAAAATAAATTATTTAGAATGTGTTGGCGCCTACGCACTCCAGCAGCCGTGTTTGGTTGTTCACCCTCCTGTTGCAGGCCAGAATCCTCCTCTTCGTCGTCTTCAGGCATGTATGGGTCTGGTTCGAGGAGGGGAATGTTCCTTTTTACACAAATGTTGTGCAATATTGCACATGTGAGTATGATCCTACAGACCATCTCTGGGGAATATAGTAGGCTAACCCCAGTGAAGTCAAGGCAGCGGAACCTTGACTTGAGGATCCCAAAGGTCCGCTCGACAATGCTGCGTGTCCTCTTATGGGCGTCGTTGTATGCCCGCTCTGCAGCAGTACTCGGGTTCCCAAATGGTGTCATTAGCCATGGATGGATGCCATACCCCTGATCAGCTGAAAGAAAAACACAGAATGGGATCATGTAGATGTAGCTGGCACTATTGAAAAGACCTTTAATGGCAGTAGTTGTCTTGTGTTGTCTATGACTCTTTTGTGTACTAATGTGACATCCTATACTTGTAGGCTATACCATCTTCATTGTGTTGTTTCCTTGGCTGAGCAAGTGTTTGTCTGCTGACCGTTTGTCAGCAGTATGTTTTGGGATTTGCAGTACAGTGTGCCCTCCCTAGCATTGTGACTTGTGATACAGGTGTCCGTGTGCCTTCACTGAGGGTGAGATGATAGTTCCATGCACATTTAAATTTGGAAGTGTTGTTAACACGTTCATATCAAAGTACCCTGTACATCCCATACCTTTAAACTTATGCAATGTATTAATGCAAAGGTCATTGTTACACTTACAATTTGCAAGGTGACATTTAGGCAACCACACTCATTAATGTCTTCACATTAGGCTGTACAGTAAATTCCAATGTGTGACAGGTTCAATGGTGACTTAAGAAACATGGCTAGTGATGTAAGGACCTCAGTGTGTTCCTGTCTAGATGTTGCTGTTGTGGTGTATGTGTTGTGTCTCCTAGAGGGTTGCTGTGCAGTGTGTATATAAGTAGGTTTCTGTACTTACGAACAAGTAGTCCATTGCCATACCGTCATCCTGGAAGTGTTGGTTGATGGTGCAGTGACGGAAGATGAATGAGTCATGTACACTCCCAGGATATTTAGCCACAATGTTGGTGATCAATCCCTGGTGATGGACTATGGCCTGCACGTTGATTGAATGTGTGTGCTTCCTGTTGCGGTAGAGGTGTTCAGTTGCAGCAGGTGGCACAAGGCGTACATGTGTGCAGCCGATTGCACCAAGGACGTGTGGGAAGCCACTAATTGCATAGAACCCCTGTTTTGTTTCCTGCTGCTTCTGCAGTGTGTTAGGGAAGCAGATGTGGCGGGGTGTCAGGCGAATGATGGCGTCCAGTACTTTTGGCAGAAATGCGGAGAATGATGGTTGTGATATTCCGCCAACCAGGGCACCAGTTGTTTGAAATGAGCCACTTGCCAGCAGGTGAAGTACGGCAAGCAGCTTTGTTTCTGTTGGGATGGTGCGGGTGTCACTAAAGTGGGGGCCAACTGCGGTTCAATGTTGCGCAGCAGCTGCTGAATGGCCTGCCAGTTCAACCGGTACCTCTGTATGATATTGTGTTCCCTGAGGCCATGCAGGGTTGTTCTTGGGCGGAATTTCTTCTCCTGCCTTCTGCTCTGCCTTTGGGGTCCCTGCTGGTGTTGTTGTAGCTGCTGTTGTTGCTGCTGGGCTCTGTGTCTGCGTGCACGCTGGATAAAAATCACCTCCATGTCTCCCTGTTGCTGCTCTGCTGCTCTGCTGTTTGTTCTGTGTGTTCTGATTAAATACAGGTGTGTTTGCCCCATTTTAACGCCTGCCCTGACCCAGGCGTTATATTTTGACGCAAATCGGGCTGTGTGTCATTTTTTTGCTCCACCTCCCGACCGAGAGTCATTTTTGCCCGGAAGCATAAATACGACGCACAGCCGTTTGCGTCGTTTTTTGGACGGGAACGCCTACCCTGCATATCATTAACGCAGGGCGGGTTGCTGCATCCAAGAAATGACGCACACGGCGGAATTTTGTTGTCCGAGGGCTCGGGCGTCAGAGTTTAAATATGGGGCAACGTTTGCGCTGATTGTGCGTCAAATTTTTTGACGCACAATCGGCGCAAACGGAGTATAAATATGCCCCTGAGATTTTTGGACCTCAGAGGATGTACTGAAATCTGTAGCAATGGGGACACAACTCCCATGAGAAAATCCGTGTTTTTTAAAAATGTATTCATTGTGTTCATGGGAGGGTTTCACTGGATCCCTGGTACATGACATTTGGGAACAGGATGTGCCCTCCCTCCACACATATTTGATCTTTCATTTCATTTTTAAAGATACTGGCACTGAGATCCTCCAACCTGAAAAGGCAGCAGCAACATTTCCTCTGAAATTGCTGCTGCCAATCACTGATCTTTGGTTCTGGGGACCCCAACTTCCGCAGTTGTCTCAACCCGAGGGGGGCTGGTGAAAAAGCTTCCACATCAAATCAGATTTTAACATTGTTTTAGGCTTATAAGGTCAGCAAAACCAGGTTTGTGGGACTCTTTAAATTTATTGTTTAGATGTATCTAAAATGTAATCTATTCATACCAAGACTGGAACACTTTTTTAAATGCTTATTTCTTAAAAACTTCTAAATGGATATGCACCAAATAAATCAAAAGCACTTCTTTGAGTAGTGACCCATTTGTATGCCAAGTATGGTATAATTCCACTCAGCCATATATTTCTGTAGCAAGGAGAAAATAATCTTATCGGAGTAAACATGAGAAATTTCACTTTTGGGACCCTAACCGATTTGACCCCTCTTGAGACATCTGCACAAAACTTGGCATGAAAAATACAAAGATTTTTGGATGATGAACTTTGTTTTTTTCAGAAAGTTTTATGCACTTTCTGAACCTGCAAAAGTAATTACCAATACAATACCTTAATATTGACGTTTCCATGTCATCTAAACAGACAGATCCGTTAAAGCTAAGTGGTAATGAAAACAGTTCAGGTGTTTTTTTTAATCTATTGGCTTTGAGGTGCTAGCACGCCTGGTCCCTAATAAGTAAACTTATAAGGGGACGCGTATAGGTTGATGAACCTTTTGATTTGCATGGAGTATCCTAGCTACAGTATAGCCAATGTTCATCAATAATCAATACACAAACCAATAACCATTGAGCAAAACATTAATCAGTAGTTAATAACGTCAACATTCATGAATAACCACAGCTCAATATACATTTTAACAATTTTATTTCACTATTAGTTACAATACTAAGTCATGAGGTTAATTCAAACTTTATCATCTGTAATGTTTATAAGTACTTGGCTGGAACAGCTGGTAATCTCATTGCTCTGCCCATGAGGACCTCGTGGGGCGACAGCCCTGTCTTCCTGTAAGGGATATTTCTCATTGACATCAACATAAAAGGCAATGCATCTGGCCATCTCAGACCCGTGGCTGCACACATCTTAGCAATTCTCAATTTCAAGGTACCATTCATATGTTCCATTAGTCCTGATGCTTCAGGGTGATAACTACAATGCAGCTTCTGCTCAATGTTTAGTGCTACACACAAGAGTTTAATCACCTTGTTGTTGAAGTGAGTTCCCCTATCTGATTCCAAGGAGATCGGAAACCCGAAACGTGATATCAACTCCCTAAGCAAAAACTTTGCTACTGTGAGACTGTCATTCCTTCTTGTGGGGTATGCTTCGATCAAATGACTAAAAATGCATACAATCACCAACACATACTTCAAACCTCCACACGCAGGCATCTCAATGAAATCTACTGCATTCTGCTGAATGGACCTCCTGCTCTTCCAATGTGGCTCAAATTCACCACTGTTACTTTTCCCACATTTAGCTGCTGACAGATTATACAGCGATGACATACTGCCTCTGCTGCCTGCCTAAACTTAGGATTGAACCATGCAATTTTAAACAGATGCACCATTGCATCCCTTCCAATGTGTGCCTGACCATAATCATACCTGGCCATTTGTGACAATAAACTATTTGGTAGAACCATCTGACCTTCCTCAGAAACCCATATCTCATCAGGCCTTCGAACAAATTTAAATTTAGACCAAAGTTTTTTCCCTTCCTTGTCAACATTATTTTGCAATGTTTTCAACTCTTCCAAAGTGTTGATCACTTTCAGTGCAAAACTTGTACATGTATTATCTTCTTCGGACATCAGTTCCCACTTGTCTGTGAACGATATACAGTTTAATGCGCAAAACCTTGCGAATTGATCCACAGATCCATTTCCCAGTGACATGTAATCCTGTGTTTTTAGATGTGCACTGCATTTCACCACTGCAATTTCTTCAGGTAACTGTATTGCATACAGCAGCTCCTTTATTCCGTTGTCATTTCTTACTGAGGTTAGGAAATCTCTTTGTGACCACAACTGACCAAAATCATGGACGATTCCAAACCCATATTGGCTATTTGTGTAGATAGTAACTCTCAGTCTTGGAGATACAAGGCATGATCTAGTAAGAGCTACCAATTCTGCTACTTGTGAAGAATATTCACCTTGAAGCCAAGAAGCGTCTAATGTACCTGTAATTGTGCACACAGCATATCCTGCTCTCAATGTTCCTGTACCATCCATGAGACATGAGCCATCAACAAAGACATTTTGATCATTTTCTTCCAATTGTGTATATCTAACAACAGGCCTGGGTTTCCTGCACCACTCAGTTACCTCAGGACAATCATGCTCAATGTCTTCTTCCTTGTCAATTTCAACAGTACCACTTGGAAGTAAAGTTGCCGGGTTCAGCACTGTACATCTTTTCAGTGTTACATTTGGAGCACCTAGAATGCTCGTCTCATACCTCGTCAGTCTGGCACCAGTCTGGCACCAGTCAAATACTGTGTTTTTATCCGTGTCAGTAAGATCTCAACAGAGTGAGGTACCATTACCATCAGAGGGTACCCCATCACTACTCCCTTACACTTTAAAAAGCTTTGACCAACTGCAGCAACTGCATGCAAACAACCCCATAAGGCTGCTGCAACTGGGTACCAGGTAGCTGAAAAATAGGCTACTGGGCGATAAGCCTCTCCATAGACCTGTGTCAAGACAGACAAAGAACAAGCATCACATTCATGACAAAACAATATGAATGGCTTTGTGTAATCAGGCATTCCCAATGCTGGAGCCCTGCACAAACTCTTTCTCAACTCAGTGAACACCTTCATCTGATCCTGATCTAAGGCAATGGGATCTGTAACATCCTTATGTGTCAACAGCTGCAATGGTTTTGCAATCTCAGCAAAATTTGGAATCCATTGGTGACAATAACCTACCATTCCCAGAAACATCCTGACATCTCTCTGTGAAGTAGGGGGACTTCTCTGCAGTATCATTGTAATCCTTTCTCTGGAAATTCTCCTTGACCCTTTCTTAATTTGGTGTCCCAGGTATTTCACTGACTACTGACAATACTGCAATTTCAGAGGTGATACATTATGTCAGAATTTTCCCAAATTATTTAACAGGACAATCAAGTTGTACTTACACTTGTCCCTTGTTTTGGATGCAATCAGTAAGTTGTCAATGTCCTGCACCAGAGTCGATTGGTATGGCAGCTCCAATGACTCCAGATTCTTTTTCAAGATCTGATTGAACAAGGACGGTGTCTCAGTGTCTCCTCAAGGAAGCCTGCACCAGCTGTAGACTCTGTGTAGGAATTTGAAACTAAAAAGAAACTTACTATCCTCATGAAGAGGTACAGAAAAGAAAGCTTGTGACAAATCAACCTCTGTGAACCATTCTGCATCGCAAGGAATCTGAAATAATATTACCACTGGGTTTGGCACCACAGGACAACACTTGACCACCATGTTATTCACTTTTCGTAAGTCTTGCACAATTCATACTTTCCCACAAGGCTTCTTCAAGCCCATTATCAGTGAATTACATGGACTGCTCAACACTTTCACAACCCCTTGTTTCAGAAAATCTCCAATTATCTGTGCCACCTTCATCAGAACACCTTGTGCCATGTTATACTGTGGAAGCTGCAGGAACACTTCGGCCCATATTTATACTTTTTGACGCAAAACTGCGCTAACGCAGTTTTGCGTCCCAAAAATTAGCGCCGGCTAACGCCATTCTGAAGCACCATGTGGGCGCCGTATTTATTGAATGACATTAGCCGGCGTTAACCACCGGCGCCGTCTGGGGTGGGTTAAAAAAAACGACGTACACCAGGCAGCGCCGGCGTAGGGGGATATGGGGCTTGGGCGTCAAGAAATGGGGCAAGTCAGGTTGAGGCAATTTTTTCGCCGTACGTCATTTTTTTTGACCCGCCCACTCCCGGGCGTGAATTTTGCACGGGAGTATAAATCAGACGCACATGCCTCGGAGTCGATTTTTTAGACGGGAACGCCTACCTTGCATATAATTAACGCAAAGTAGGTGTCCACGCTAAAAAATGACGCTAACTCCATGGACTTTGACGCTAGACGCGTCTAACGCCAAAGTATAAATATGGAGTTAGTTTTGCGTCGGAATTGCGTAAAAAAAAAGACGCAATTCCGGCGCAAACGGAGTATAAATATGCCCCTTCATTTGGCTTCAAAGTGATCTTAATCGGCTCTACTCCCTTAATCAAACCCACTTCTTTACCTGTCTGGTCCCACACATTTTCCTACACTGTTACCTGCAAATATTCATGTAATTCTTTCACAGTAAACATTGGGAAAAAATCAATCAACGGGTACTCTTCATTAGGGGTTTCATTCTCAGTTTCAGGAGTTTGTTCTTCCTCATCATTCCTATTTGTTTAAACCTCTATTTTAGCAGTTGAACAATTAATCGAACATCTAGTCTTGCACAGCAAGTCCCTTCCCAGTAGGGATACTGGACTTGAATCACAGACTACAAATTTATGCAGTTCCTGAAAATTACCAATCTGTACTGGATCTGTGATCGGATTTATCAACTGTCTATTAGCTGCCACTACAACCTGAACTGTCCTGCCTGAAAGAGGTAAGTTTGGAACTTCTGCTGTAGAGCGCGTAGCTCCTGTGTCCACTAGAAATTAGACCCTATGACCCATCACCTTTCCTTTCACAAAAGGTCCTCTCTAATCTACCTCTAGGGATGCTGCAAGCGTGCATGGCTCCTCATTCGAACTACCACACATCCATTTGTTGTTTATTTCATTCTCACTATGTAATGGGAATTGGTGCACTGTGTCACTACTTCTGTCTTGTCTCTGACCTGTGACCTGCTGAGTGAGCATCATCTGTTGCTGTTCCATCAGGGCTTGAGGTATCTGCATTTGCTGTCTAGGTACCATAGGAACCTGCTGCTGCACTGGTTGCAACTGTGTCATTTGTGCACAAGGCATTTGCACCTGGTGCTTGGGTTGAAAATTCTGCACTTGATCCATATTACTCTGGAAATTCAGATTAAGTTCTCTTATTCTTGAAACTTTTACAGTTTGAAATGTATTGGCATCACCATTTTGCTGAACAACCCCATCCTGCAGCATCAGCGGACACTCCTGCTTCCAGTGTTCCACGTTTCCACAAAGATGACACAGTAACATCTATTTCATCCCTTGCACATCATTTTGAACCACTACTGTGTTCTAATCTGGACCACGATTCAAATTAGCTCCACGACCTCTACCTCTCACCTGAGGTTGGAACATAACAGTTCCCTGCTGCTGCGGCATCTGTTGAACTAAAGCTCCTTGCACTCCTGTCTGAGCTGCCTTAATTTGCATCACCATCGCTTTTTCCTTGATCTTCTTCTGTTTTAACTCAATTTCATCGCTACAGTATTTCGCATACTGCAACACCTCATCAATCGGTTTTGCTTGCCAACAAATCAAATGACTCTTAATCATCTGACCTATTTCAGTTCTCATTCCTTCCACGAACTTGAACACAAAGTGTAGCATATCTTTCGGCTCAATCGCTTCCTTGCCACTATACTCCTTGCACACCTTCAACAACTTCTCATAGTATGCATGTATCAATTCTTTTACCCCCTGCACTGTCCTGACAATTCTCTGCCAGTCAATATTTTTAGGCGAGATTCTTGTCTTCAGGAACTCAATCTTCTTATCATAATGTTTCATCACTTCGGGGGATGGTGCCCCTGAAACTCTATCTCTTTCCGGTTTGCTCGTCGGCCAATCGACTGCTCTCTTGAACTCAACCCACAAATCAGCTGGCACTACAATCTCCAAAAGAGCATTCAGGTCTTCCCACAGAAATTTCGAACTTTGCGGTGTCAAAAGCTTCAAGCTCTGACTTACACTCGGGCCATTTACAGCATCTGGAAGTGCCACAAGTGGACTAAGGTCCATTTATGGCCTAGATCCATCAAAGGTCTGACCCATAGATGAAACCACCTGCACATGCTCTGTCTCACCCCCTCCTCATTAGGCTTTGTGACATTTCGCCCTGTTCTCCTGTTTTGGCTTCTTCTGCTCAAATAATGGTACCTCTGGACCAACAGTAATTGGCAGCGATATTGCATCTGGTGCCACTCTGACACCCATATTTTGTGGAAGGACAACTCTGATACTCTGATTCATTACTGGTGGCACATCTGACTGTGTCCCTGTCATTGGTGTGAACTTCGGCAAACCCTGTGGCTGTGCCTGGGGCATCAACATTGGAGTCAGCTCGGTCTGAACTAACATCGGCCTCGGAACCACTTGCTCCGAGGTTGTCTCGAGTATCGGTATCTCTGGATAAATTGTCTGTACCAGTGGTGGGTGCATCTGTACTTGAACTACCGGAGTAGTCACTGCAGTAGGAGTACTCTGCACTACCCCTTGTACCTGTCCATTATCTGCTTGCACTGGTCCGCTGACCCCGACAACTGAGGTGGGGCAGTTGGAGCAAAACTAGTATTTGGACCCCCCTCATGCACCGCATATGGTGGAGGTTGGTCTCTCAACACCTGAGTAATAAGATCCTCAACATCTGAATCTTCCTCTTCGTCATATGACTTTTTCTTCTTCTTACTCCCTGATGAACTCTTATCACTCTTGCTTGTTTCCTCTTTCCCTTCTGACTCATCTTCCTCTGTGATAGCAGGAAACAACTTAACATCCTGCAATGTTGCTGTTCTCCACCTCTTCTGTTCCCAATCCCATATTGCCTCTACCAAAGACTTCTCTACCTTCCTTATTCTTCTCTGAAATTTGATTTCTTGTTGCTGTCTCGCTATGAGCTCCCAAACTGCTAATGCCTCAAACTGTTCTAGTCTCGGGAGAGGCTTCGTCTCATAAAATGTCATTCGCAACTGGTCCAAAATTCTCAAATTAAACGTTCCATGCTCTGGAAACACTAGAGCTCCCTGTTTCTCAGTCAATTTGCACCCCTGTTTTAACCAAAGACATGGTGCGACACCTCGCTCCTCCATTACAATATAAGCCGGAGAATTTTCCAGTGGGGTAGACTCTCCCACTGTCACCTTAATGTATGCATCACCCTCATGGCACTCCTAAACGCTTTGAAAATCGTCATCTTTCTCTGCTGTTTTTATTCGATTCGATAAGCAAATGACTTTTACTCCCAGGATTCCCTTCACCCACTTTCTCACCAATTGTTTCTCACGGACGGCTGCCAATCCTTTCTAACCAACCTATACCAGCGCAACTCACTCTGACGTCATACTCACACACTGCGGCTGACAAAGTCTTGTGGCTCATCCTCCTGCTCTCCTATTCAGACAAAACTACTGCACATTTTTGCAAGCACTAACTAAAAAACAATACCCAAAGCAAATCAACTGGTTTACTACAGGAAGGTACACAGTCGCTTCAGAGACCTTACGGATTTTCACTGATGGCCCTTTTCACTCATGCAGCTATTTCTCTTTCTCAGTCTCCCACATTCGCAAGCAAAATTCGACCTGCAAATTTTACTCCCAACTAATCAATGGGTCTGTCCTGGTGCACATAGGACTCGCCAAATCTTGGTCAAAATTTTCTCTTACTCACTTAACTCACACACCGACTTGTTGACCACGCCAATCAATCTACTAAACCAGACAGATTACAACATAAAACCAAGTGTCTCCTTCAATTGTCAGTATACTCCGGAGTCTGAGACCACGCATGGTCCGTACATCACCAATAACCATGTGGACAATTTTTTAGCTCAAAGCGTCACACACTAGTGAAGTTTGACGACTCCCCTACTCTCATACTGCGGAGTATGCACACTCCTAGTAAACTTCAGCTGGAGTATGCAGACTCCCTACTTTCCTCACATGCAACACAATTCACCTGTGATTTGCATATGCCTTTGCAAGCGCAAACTACCACTTTCACTATCACAAAAATGGAAAGAACATACCCAACTCTATTTGCAGGATCCAGGATCTGGGAAAGTCATTTCTGGGCTTAAGGGGGCATCATTCTTGCAACAATTGCTATTACTAAAAAAAACTAAATACAAATCACAATAATAATGAACAACTAACCCTAATTTAGACTACTACCATAACCATCGGTCACCACATAACTAGTTCTCCAAGGACACTAACCATCAAGCTGCTACCAGAAACTGCTAGTGCTCCTGGTCCTTAATAAGTAAACTTATAAGGGGACACGTATAGGTCGATGAACCTTTTGATTTGCATGGAGTATCCTAGCTACGGTGTAACCAATGTTCATCAATAATCAAGACACAAACCATAAAGCAAAACATCAATTAGTAGTTAATAACGTCAACATTCATGAATAACCACAGCTCAATATACGTTTTAACAATTTTATTTCCCTATTAATTACAATACTAAGTCATGAGGTTAATTCAAACTTTATTCAAATCAACTCAAGATTAATTCATTAGTGACCACCAATAACATAATCTAATCAGAACTTGAGAAACTTGCATTCTAATGCTTCAACGTAAGCCAATAACGATGAATATGTTAACATGAGTAGCAGAGTTCAGCAAATCAGTCTGTCAATCATTTGTCACTGTATATGTCAACGTCTTAGAATAGGAACCTACCTAACCCAGATTAGCATTAACATGTGGGACTTCATGCAAAAACAGTTTAGAACGTGAATTTGGAAAAACATCTAGCTAGGATAAAAACTATTTAGACAGCACAGTTGGCACCTAGAAAGAAAGGCCCAAGGTAATTTAGTCACATTGTCATAGCTACCTATCCACGGTATGGATTGGCAACAAAGTCAGTCTTCGTCTTCAGGTCATCAATCGATCAGCATCACATCAGGCTCTCAAGAGCATGAGCCAAATGACAGAATCTCAAATCTCTTCTCCCCAATATCGCATCAATTTTGGAATAAGGTCTCTCTGGACATCTGCACCTAACTTCTCTGAACTCTCCCCTTCTGTCACATCATTATATCAAAGTCGCCCAGCCCATACCCCAATTCCAAATTGGTCAATTAATCACCAGTTATGACTCTGTCCAATTGTATATTTACTCCAAATCTATGAACTTTAATATTGTACAGTTCTCAGATTGCTGATTGGTTCTCCTTGCGATGCTCTCATCATCTGGCTCGTCAGGTATCTAGAAATGTTGCATCTTCTTCTCCAGTCAGTGTCTCCATTGTTCAAGTCCTGGGAAAGTACATCCCACCTGCTTTACACCAATTTGGATACAAACTTTTTTTCCATCATCTTCTGTTCATTAGTTCATGCATAGGATTTTTGCTGAGCAGATTTTATTAAACAATAAGCGATTCATGGTCAGTTCAGCACATTAGCTTCTCTACATTGCATACATAATTCAGTTCTTCATGAGGCCTGGCAAGACTAGTCCACAACTTCGGCTAAGTTAATTCTACAATATAATGCAAAACATATGTTACATATCTCAATATGTTACACTAATAGATTATTCAATGCGTTTTTCTATATTTCATACATGTTATTCATTTTATTAGTACATTTGTGAATCTTAGTGATCACTCTCCGAGGGCATATTCTCAAACGTGTACATTATTTTTATTTATTTATACATTTTTTCTATTATTCAACATACATAAACATTTATTAATAATTTTAATTATCATATCTGCTTTAGCAGAGGTGTGTACAAATAATCTGTATTTCTGTTAATTTCATAATTCAATATCTTTATTGAAGTTTCAACTAAAACGAAGAAACCTTTAAATAAAAAGATCCCTCATAACTGTGTTTTGTTAAGACAGCACTTGCAAATGAATACAGTGAGTTGTTCTTTCAGTCTTCACATACACCTTGTTGCTGAGCCCGAATGGCATGATGAAGTCGTCAATAAGCAATGAAGTGGCATGTGTTAATTTTTTTCTATAGCAGTCGGACACATTCTTTGGATTAAAAGTAATACACTTAGGTCATACTAACAAGGGAATTTGTGGGCACCACGTTTCAAAAGAAATGATCCACATGTTTTCACAAATACAATAGTTTTTACTGAATTGACCACACACATCCTGAATAATTTCACTGACATTACTGAATTTATGTTCAATATTACATTGGAATAATTGATGCTTCCTATTCTAGGTATGGAAGTGCTTTACCATCCTTAATGCACTAACTGAAAAAAGCTATAGCAGAGGTCCTCATTGACTTTGAACTGTGAAATCGTGTAGTGCTCAACAGTAATTCAACTGTCCTGGATCCAATCTGCAGATTGACCAAACCTTCGATAGCCAGTTTTTAATATGTAATTATTCACAAGTGTCCTCTTCAGACACTGACAAGAAGCCAGGGTCACAAAGCTTAGAGTTGCCTTGGGAGAATCAGGGCACACATTTTTACAATGCAAGTGCAACGCCGTCCATGGCAGAGGACTCAATTACAGTTATTGAAACAAAAAAACAAACAGGAAGTAAAACCCATTGCACATGGAATTTCCATTTGCCTCAGTCAACGTTTCAAATTGTTTTCATTATGTCTGAATTAGCACAGGCATTTTTTTAGAAGTATATGTTTATTGTTTTTGCATATCAACAAAAGAAAGAGACACACAAACATTATCCCCCACAACACACCCATGATCCTGTATCAGTGTGACCAGTGAACCAATCTCTTCCCAGCTGACAGCCAGCATTATTGTAAGCATTCCTAGTGGCATCCCGGGTGCCGACCACCCTCCATTCCCATCATCATTATTGCAAAGTCTCATCTCCTGGGGAGTCATCAAGGTCACCCATCTAGCCAGGATATGCCCTCCAGTGTCCCAAACGTTTTCAAATTTCCTTCTGCATTCGTACACCACCTTCTCTGTCTCTATGCATTGATCCATTTCCTCCAACCTATTGGTCCTTCTGGATGTGTGTCCCTACAAGAACCTGACCAGATCACATTTGGCTAGAATAAAACCCAACGTACAAAACATCAATTGGTTCCTCTGGATATCCACGTTGTTGGGTATGCCGAAGATGACCAAGTGAGTTTTTCTAGGAATGGGGGTCCCCAAAATCTTTTCCATTTCACCGACTATTTCCTCCCAGTACTCTAAAACCCTCTGGCAACCTCAAAGCATTTGGAGGAGTGTGCCCTAACCTGCATTGCGGTGGAGGCATGCCGAGGTACTTGCTCTGTGTATTTTGTGGAGTCAGTACCTATTATTGTAAGACCTGTGGAGGACATTAAACTGTGCTAGGCCCAGCCTGGCTTTAATGGAACTTATCTGAGGTGCATCAGCATAGCTTCCCAGCCCATATCCAGCAGCAATGTCTCTGTCCCATTTCTCCTGCAGTCTCTCCAGATTGTCCACCGGGCAGTTTTCCAATGGAACTATGCAGGGAGGTACACACCAAGGATTTGGTGTCCTCTGAGAGTCTGTGTAAGTTGCAATTATTCAAACCCTTGGGTCTCAGCAAGAGCATATTCCTTCAATAGGGCATCATAGGACTTAAACTCACTGTCCTCCAATACATCCTCCAGGGTCTCAAACCTAAAGTATTCCTATTGGCAAAAACCTGCTAACCGTCCATTCTTAATGAGCACAGCACTCTTCCAAAGTGAGGTAGTCTGGCTCATCTTAATTTTCCAAGCCAAAGCGAAGGTGGCATCATCCCAGGCCTTCAAAGCAGTCCTGATTAGTTTGGGCAGTTGCAGCTGACCCTTCTTCCCATAGACATAGTGGACACTTATCCGCCTCCCCATAGCCATGCATCCAGTCCAGTAGGCCGGCTCAGTGTGTGGGCAATGACCCCATTTACTGAGGATGTAAAGCTGTACTGCCTATTGTATGCCCTAATATCTCGGAGTGGTAGTCCCCCACTATACACAGATCAGTAAAGGGCCCTCAGGGCTACGCCTAGGGCATTGCCATCCCACAACAATGTGCGAAGTGACTTGTCAATGCTGTCAAAGAAAGTGTCAGGGATGGAATAAGGGGTGTTCTGAAAAACATAGAGCAGCTTAGGCAGAGTGATCATTTTGTATGGAGTAGCTTTTTCCATGATCCTCAGGGGCAGAGTTTGCCAGCGCTTTAAATCAATGTGGAATTCTGTCACGACCTGGTGAAGTTTCCGATCCAGGAACAACTTGTGATCCATAGTGTTAAAAATGGGGTCTTTGGTTGGCAGTCAAGTTACCCCCTGTCCAAACAAGGATCCTCACTATAGTCAGGGTAAGTCACACACAATCCAAATTATCCTGTGCCTACCCTCTGGTAGCTTGGAACTGAGCAGTCAGGCTTAACTTAGAAGGCAATGTGTAAAATATTTGTGGAATAAATCATACAATAACACCATATAGCACCACAAAAATACACCACACAGTGTTTAGAAAAGTATATAATATTTGTCTGGATAAATGCAGGTCAAAACGATTAAAGATGCAATACGTAAATGTTGAAATATCACAGAAAAGTGATATAAAGTGTCTGAAGTCTTTTAAAAGCAAACAAAATCTCTTTCAAACACAAAGTACCTGATTCGCGTGAAAAAGCTCTGCAAAGAACTGCAGAGGAAGAGAAGCATGGAAACAAAGGGGTGTGTTTCTATTTCTCGGGCCGCACACGGCGATGCATCATTTCGTTTTCTCGCAGGGACGGCTGCGTGTCAATTTCCAGCGCTCGGCTGTGGATCCTCTTCAAGTTGCGGGGTTTTCGGATGCCCCGGGGACGATGCGTGGATTGCCTGCACTGGCAGGATGAAGTCACAGGAGCTGTGTCGATTCTGTGGGCGGTGAGTCAAATTTTCTACTGCACGGCAGGTGCTGCATCGATTCCTCTCTGGGAGTCGGGCTGCATCGTTCCGGCTCGACTATGCGTCGATCCAGTGGGCCGTGCATTGAATTACCAGACGCTATGCTGGCTCTGCGTCGATTTTCTCCATGCAAAGTAGGGCTGTGTCGTTCCGGTTCGGCGTGCAGTGAAATTTTCACCACATTGCAGGCTGTGCATCATTTCTGGCAGGCTTTGCATCGAATTTCACTGCAGAAGGAGTCCTTCTTGTATAGATGAAGTCTTTTTGTTCCTGAGACTTCAAGGAACAGGAGGCAAGCTCTATCCAAGCCCTTGGAGAGCACTTCTTCACATCAGCCAGAGAGCAGCAAAGCATCAGGCCAACAGCAAGGAAGGAGTCCTTCACAGAAAGCAATCAGGTGAGTCATTTGGCTAGCCAAGCAGTTCTTCTTGACAGGATGCAGGTTCTGGTTGCAAGTTCCTTCTCCAGGAAGTGTCTGAGTTGGTAGGGGCAGAGGCCCTGTTTTTATACCCAAATGTGCCTTTGAAGTGGGGGAGACTTCAAAGAGTGGCTTAGAAGTGCACCAGGTCCCCTTTCAGTTCAATCCTGTCTGCCAGGGTCCCAGTAGGGGGTGTGGCAGTCCTTTGTGTGAGGGCAGGCCCTCCACCCTCCCTTCCCAGGAAGACCCACTCAAAATGCACATGTATGCAAGTGAGGCTGAGTATCCTGTGTTTGGGGTGTGTCTGAGTGAATGCACAAGGAGCTGTCAACTAAACCCAGCCAGACGTGGATTGTAAGGCACAGAAAGATTTAAGTGCAGAGAAATGCTCACTTTCTAAAATTGGCATTTCTAAAATAGTAATATTAAATCCAACTTCACCAGTTAGCAGGATTTTATATCTCCATTCTGACCATACTAAATATGACCTTCCTACTCCTTTCAGATCAGCAGCTACCACTCAAACATTGCATGAGGGCAGCCCCAAAGTTAGCCTATGAAGGGAGTAGGCCTCACAGCAGTGTAAAAACAAATTTAGGAGTTTTACACTAGCAGTACATGTAAACTACATAGGTACATGACTTTCCTTTTACCTACACAGCACCCTTCCCTATGGGTACCCTAGGGCATACCTTAGGGGTGTCTTATATGTAGAAAAAGGGGAGTTTAGGCTTGGCAAGTACTTTTAAATGCCAAGTCGAATTGGCAGTGAAAGTGTACACACAGGCTTTGCAATGGTAGGTCTGAGACAAGGTTAAGGGGCTACTGAAGTGGGTGGCACAAGCAGTGCTGCAGGCCCACTAGTAGCATTTAGTCTACAGGCCCTGGGCACATATAGTGCACTTTACTAGGGACATTTAGGTAAATTAAGTAGTCCAATTGGGTATGAACCAATGTTAACATGTTTACAGGGAGAGAGCATATGCACTTTAGCACTGGTTAGCAGTGGTAAAGTGCGCAAAGTCTTAAAACCAGCAAAAACAGTATCTAAAAAGTGGAGGGAGGCAGGCAAAAAGTGAGGGGTGACCACCCTAAGGCTGTCAGGTCTAACACATAGTAATCTCAATACCTAGATATTTGAAGCCAATCTTCATGACCTGATGGCCCCACACTGTGTAGTCCATGACCTCCCAGCAGCCCAAACGAAAAACAATGGATTTGTCCTCATTAAATCGGAACACTGACTAGGACTCAAAGGAACAAAGCACCAACAACAACGCTGGGACCAATCCTTCTGGATGAGGCAAATTCTCCAAGGCATCATTCGCATACAGCAAAATATTTTCTGGTTCTGCTGAAATCAGAGGGATGTCCAATATGTCTGCCCTACATTGTGGCCTGCAAGCAAGCGGATCCAAGCAAAGGATGAATAGAAGTGTCAACAATTGACAGCCCTGTTTCGTTCCTCTCCTGATGGGAAACGATTCAGAAACCATGCCATTGACCTTTACCAATGCAGTGAATGTCTTGTACAGGAGGGCCATCCATTCACAGAACTTGGGTCCAAACCTGCCTTGCTTCAGGGTCTGGTGTAACTAACAGCAGTCAATGGAGACAAACGCTTTTTCAGGGTCCAACAAAATTATTGCCCTGAGTTTGGCATCTGTATTGAATTTATCTAACCATAAAAACAGTCCGTAGAGGTTGAGTCTTGTGGACGGCATCAGCATATAGTCGGTTTGGTCAATGTGAATCATGTAGGAGGTCACCCCTACCATCTGGTTGTGATGATTTTGGACAATATCTTGCTTTCCTTTTTGAGCAGGGTAAAGGGTCTACATGAAAGCAGAGAGTAGGTGGTTTGCCCTTCTTAGAGATGACCACATTAATGGCATTCTTGAGATGTGCATGCAGGCACCCATCCTCATTCACTCCCGTGAATAAGTTTGGGATGTGGGGTGGGTCAAGGCCACAAATCCTTTATGAAGTTCTATAGGGAGGCTGTTGGCTCCCACAGTTTTCCCTGATTACATCGCTTTGATAGCATTACTTAAATTTGCAATTGTCAGGATATCTTTAAGGGTTTCTCCATTCAACATGTCTAAGCCATAGAGAGACACCTCTGCTAAAAGTTCTGCAACATCGTGGACCTTAGGGTCACGTTCGGCCCTGTACAACCCATGGTAATATGCTCAAATGCTTGGGTAATCTCTGAGTTGGAGCGAACTAGTCTTCCTGTGTCGATCTCTATCTCTGCCACTGACCTCACCTCCTTCTCTCTTCTACTCAAACATGAAAGGAGACGTCCTGCCATGTCACCCTTATCATAAAATTGACGCTGGACTCCCTTGTCGTCCTACCTTGTGGCCTACCTCATGTGGTTGTGATACTGGGTCTTTGTCGACTGCAGGAATACGCAGGAAGACTCATCTCCTATTATCACCTAAGCCTGCTCGAATTGTAGGGAATTCCATTACATGTGCAGCATCTTCTCTGTCACGTGATGTTTCTTTATTGCAATTATATTTTGAGCCCTGTCCTGTACCACTCTTTATATGGTTCCCTCAGACTCGCTGGAGAGGACACCAACATTTTCATCAAAGTACATTTGGGAGGTCATTCCAAGGTACTGCTACCTCCATTACCTTCAGAACCCTGGAGTCCAGCCGTCAGGAATGGGGATTATGTCATGTTGAGAGACCCCCCCCAGTTTAACCAGGAGAAGTGATCCAATATCCCCCTTGCCCGATATTCTGCCCCTGTAACCTACTAGGTCTCCAGCCACAGGACAAACACACATATCAGCCTCAACAGAGACACACATGCCCTAGAAAAAAATGAATACTGTCTCTCGTGTGGGATTAGGCACTGCTGTGCATCATGAAGCCTCAATGCATGAGTAAAACACTGTAGGGAAAAAGGAGGAGTAGGGGGTGTCTGCCAGATCAAGACCCTCTGTAGGTCCCAGTTCAAGTCCTCATGAAAGTCCCCTCCCACCACATGGATATCACTGTGTGCGTATATGAAAACAGGGTCTACTATCTTAACTATTTTGCAGTCTCGGGGCAAATACATTCACAACCAGCACCCTCTCGCTGTACCACCTGGCCCTGATCATCACCAAGCAGTCCCCCTAGTCAGTCCATTGGAGCCTTTCAAATAGCTGATGTGAGTCATCACCATGTTTTTGCCCTTTGCAGGCACCCACAAGTAATCCCAAGCAGATATGTCTCCTTCAGGAGTGTCAGGTCTAGGGAATGTCTGTGGAGGTACTGGGTTATGACCCATCCCTTTCTTTTACAGCCCAATCCATTCACATTCCAAGAGAAGACTGTGATAGGGTTAGTGCACATCCACGTTTTGAAGTAAATGAGCAGGTTCTCACTATGATTCCCACCAGGTACCCATCAGCCACACTCATCAGTTCCTGTCCCAATATGGGTGCTTGGGCACTTGTATTGTGCTACACAACTGATTACAGATACACCTGTAAACTCCAACTAACCCTCTCCCCCCACATTTCCATAACAAAGGCACAAAACTACCCATCTTCCCACCCCATTCTTCTTCAACAATACTACCCACTCTTCACACTTAAGAGTGAGCACTCCCCTGTTCTATTTCTATTGCTCTCACTTCTATCCCAAGCACCACATGCAATATGTCTCAGTATGACGCTGCTCAATTATTTGTGTCCAATGCTTCTCCACTAGGATGCAGCCTAGGAGCCAGTAAAGGTTCCCCAAATTCAGTGTCAGAAGAGCTGCCCCCTGAGGACTCCCTCCAGGGGGCAGAGCCCCCCGATTTTCTCCCTAGAGCCACCTGCCTCTGGCCTCCACACCACATCCAAATTCTGGCTATCATCTGGCTCCATTCTGGCAGCCCGGCAATTTCACCCAGATAAGCAACTGTCCCACCCCCCACTTGCCTGGGTAGGCACTCCTTCAGCCACTCTCAGGCCTGCTCCATACAGTCAAAGAAAAGGGCATCACCCTGGAAGAGCACTTTAAGATTAACTGGTTAAAGCATCACATATTTAATGTTCATGGCACTTAGCTTTTGCTTCACTAACTCAAATGTCTTCATCGCTCTTGAACCAGTTTTGCGATCTCCAGAAATATGAGAATCCACATGGATTCATACTTGACCTCTCCCAGGTCTCTGTCCCTGTAGTTAAACATTTTGCTCAATGGACATCTGGCCCACGTCATGTACAGTTCCCTACCTCTGGAGCTCCCCGGCCCTCCTTTGTAGGCCCCGCAGACCCTATGGGGACTCAAACTCCTCTGAAACTGGAAGCCGTGTCACAGGACTCCAGGCCCCCTCCCACCTCCTCCAACTTTCAGGGCAGCTGTGCACCACTGTGGACCAACGGGAAGGCCCTGCCAGCGCCTGGATGTGTCAGGATAGTTGGTGCGATGCATGAGCTCTACAAGATGGTGACAGCAATCTTGCGCTGTCAGACCAGACCACACAACACGGGGAAATGTATTTATTTATCCACCTAACACTTTGCAGTAGACTGTAACATACAGCTGACACACTTTACAATTTTGCCACATTTCCAAGCTAACAATGTTCATGGGTCCTTAATTCTCCAGTTCAGTTTGTAGGCATCAAGAATATCAACAATATACAGACATAGGATGCATGTTTTTAAAGTTTTCATATTGCCCCACAGGCACATTTTTGCAGTTTTTGATAAGGCTGCCATACAAGTCATAGTATTTATGCTTTCTGAATTTTCAAATGTACCAATTAGCACGACGCATGGTGGCTACTTTAGACCTGAGTTCATTTGGCTAAAGAACTCTACTATTATCATGTTGATGGTGGTAATTTTGAACTATGGAGTCCACTCCACAATCTGCAAGCAAATGTGATGGCATCAGCACTGGCAGGAGCAAGTTATTGCAATTTCTTGCTAGAAGGCCAGAGTAGAGGCTTTCCGTCTTTGTTTTAACCTCCCCCATATATTCTATTCATCAGCAAGCACTTGATGCCACCTGCTTTTAGCACTAGTGTGTACTTCAATAGGAAGAATGTAGCTTTCTGTCTTAGAATTAATTCTTAATCCTCAAAGATTCAGACCTGAGAAACAAGTGTCAAGTAAACAGTATCACTTAGGACAACCATTCGGAAAAACTGACTCACCCTCCCTTCTGCTGTTGATCCAGTGCAACTATGACAAATGATACGGGGTTTAGATAATCTGACAGACAACATTTTAGAATCCTTTGAGATGTGTTGCTCACAAGCAATTGATTGGGCACCACTGGCCTATGGCCATCCTGTTTTTTTCTCACAGAACTGACAAATCTAATAAGTATACAGTAATATATTTGGTGCATCTTTAAGAAGCTGGCATTGTATTGGTCTCTTTTAGGTGTATTTCACACTGTAAATGCTCCATTTCTAAGCATGTGGTATGGATGCAATTTCAGACTGCCATCTCTGATTTCATTTGGTGTCAACATTCTCTCATGGGATTATCATGCAATTTTGCTGTTGACTCTGGGTATGATTCACAAAGTTAAACCTACATGCTTGTGCAGGTTTTCTCTTGGATATTCCTAAAACTGCAATTTACTAGTAAGTTTATGACTGAGGAGAGTTTGCATTCGGGGCAGACACATATGCATGTAAAAAAGATAGGCATATCCTATTCTTTTATGTGTGGAATTCTCTGCTCTGCCCCAAATGAGATTAAGGTTGAGCGGATGATTTGTTTGGTGGAAGATCCAGTGATGGGGTAAGGACTGTTAGCATCAGCCCACAGTTATGTGAACTGTAAGGCAGAGGAAGAGATCAAAGCCCATGAGAAGGCACTGTCGGAGGCAGTCCATGAAGGCTCCATCCAGGTGCATCTGTCTAACAGTGTCCATAGTGTCCACAGTGTCTCAACTCTGAGTCCTTTGTAAATACAACTGCATGCATTATGTTGGTAATCCATCTGTATGGTTTGGGGTCCAGAGCCAATGATTTGTGCACCCACATGATATCTCTTCTTTCAATTTCACCACAATCTGCTGGTGATGCTCAAGTCTACATTCCCTTCTCTTCCATTCACCTCTCTGATGTTTATTGTGACCGCGCAACACCACACATTCTCAGAGCTCTCACAAATGTTCCTCAGATTGTTCTTTTCTTGATAATGCACTTTGTTGGCCACAATTTTGCTCCTCTTCTTGCCCCTTCCAGTTATGCTTTTTAACTGTTCTGCGTAAAAGATTTGGGAATTCCCAAACAGCTCATTTTCGGTTTTGAAGGTGAGAAATATCAAATGGCACATGGACAACAACCTATTAATATTCCTTACCAGCACCACCTCTTAAATGAGTTCTACCAACAAATTTTGCATAAAGTGTATCACAATGCCCCCGATGCAAATGACAAGTGTGTTCTTTTTCCAAAAGAGATGTTTGAGATGTCTGATAGGCTAGTGGCTATGTGTTAAGTAAGTTTCTAATGTTTCATAAAATCTCTAATATATCCAAACTATCACTCAAAATTGCAAATGTTGCATAGCAGTACTCACAATAATATTAATAATGTATAGGAATGTTAACGTGTGCGTTAAAGGTGGAAATATAAGGTTTGCATTTAACAACATTTTTGGTTTCGTAAGAGATTTTTTTCTTTTTTTATAGAAAACCCTCTTTAACTCTTCTTACTTTTGGGGTTGTTATTTTTCATTGCAAAAGATATTTACTCCTGCCCTTGACTTATCTAAGTCTAAGGCCATTATCAGAGTGGGCAACTACCTGCAATTCTACATGTTTTGAGTGTGTGGTTGTTTGCGAACTTTCACAGATACGTCCAACTTGGACTAACTGCAAATCTGCCCTAAAAGCAGATTTTGACTCATAAGGAATTGACCTTCCTGGTGGATTATCTATGTTGATATATCCCATGTGTGAACTGAATGCTCAATCTCACCATTACTGATTCTTTAAACAAGAATTAGTTGTTGCCTTTGTCAAGGCATGCATTTGCTTATGTTTTGCTGATATTTGCAACTCTCTTATAAAACAGATTTAGATTATAGAAACACTCAGCATTTAAGCAGTGGAAAGATAAAGGCATAAATGTCATTTTAGGCATGATTAAGAGGTGAATGGTAATGGAATATGTTCTGATTTCTGGAAGTAAAGCTAAATCAGAGAGGGAATCCACCAGTACAAGTACATTGGGGGATGATAGATAAGAGGAGTGCTCAGTGCTCATGTTCCTCTAGATGTATCACCTATTCAAGATAAAATAGCATGTTGACATTACACCTCAATTCTATAACAAGTCTCTAAACTACAAATTCGACATTAGGCTTTCAGCTCTATGGAGCTGATCCCATTGAGCAACTGCAAAGCTTTAAACAAAACTTATATCGAACTGATTTCACCCTTGTGCCACCAACATCCACGCTCTAAACCCCACAGATTTCTGACAGTCCTTTTGCACCACTCTTCTGGGCAAACCCTGCAATATAAACCAGTGCTCATCTACAAACCGGGCTCATTAACACTTACACAGCCAACGAGCATACCGTGGACACCCATACCCTTTCCACCACCATAAATCACCACAATTTCTGGCTAACTGAAATTTGGTTCTGGGAAAAGTAAATTATCAACATTGATTTCCTACTAACCAGACTAAAAATCATTCATTTAATACAGAAAGGTTTATGAATAGACCAATTTTGAATTCCATACCGAACCTGAAATGCAGGTCCCAAATCCCAAACTGCTGGTCCTCTCTGCCAAACTATTGTTTTTCACTTCCATCCAAAATCTCCCTAAGGCACCACACAAAAACAGCTTAAATCTATTAGAAATTCATCTCTCGTACTGACCTAAGAACTGCAGTGTAGGACCTCACCCACTATCACCTTTCACTGGGGCAGCATTCTACTATCCAATCTGCTAACCTTAACTCCGATTCCCCTCAAAGCCATTCTCCAAGCAGGAGCTCGTGTCAACAAAGGCGCTAGAAGATCAGTTGAGTAAACCTGATTCAGAAACAACTTTATTTGCTCTCCGTTGAAGCCAGAATTAATTTTAAAATGCCCTGTAAACACAGCTACACTGCATCTCGGTTCCCTACACTACATGAAAAACAAGCTGTGCACAACAGGAGGTGAGAGAAAATAAAAACACTAGAGGCATATCTATCCTCTTTCTTGAACTTCCCAAAACCAAAAAGTCAAAAACACTGAAAAAGCCACATCCCAATCATCTGGCAAGCTGCAAGAATTTTGAAAAAACTCCCAGAGAGTCTAGATGTTATCACTATATTGCTGTTATCTGGAAAGACAGTAAAATCTCACTGTTTCAATTTACACTTCAGAAATTAGATATGGAAATATCTATACATATTAATGCTGTAGCTTCTCACTGTCAATGACCAATGTTATTGTACTGGTATACATTGTATTTCTGATGCACTCTGCTGCAATTGAGGATAAGTATACACTGTGTAAAAACTTTCATAAATAGCAAATGCACTGCACCACACAAAAATTAATCACTTCTCCGCTACAAATTTCAAATGTGAATTAACCCACTGCATTGTCAACTTGATCAGTCCTTCATTGTCTATGTGATCCACTACCCTCAGGCTATAGCTCAATATTCCTAGACAAATTCCAAGAGCTCATCCGTAACTTGCAAACTGCTTCCAGACAAATCCTCATTATGTCAATTTCAACGTGTGGCTCGATGATCTACATTCAAAACAAGCATTGGAGCTCTTTGACAATTGTAGTACCTTTTTTAATCATAGTTTCACATTGCAGACACCGGTCATTTCAAATTACTGTGAATAAGAGAGGTTACTATTCACCATTTTATGGTTCTCAGTTTATCCATCTCACGAGGATCGACTGTTCAGTCTGCTTCTGGATTCTAACTCATGACAACCAGAATATACCATTTTGCTCAGCTCTCTGATACATCCTCATGAATGAGAGCAAGCCCAGGGACACAACCAGGCAAAAGGCAGCTCAACTGGCATAACAAGCATAACACGCTATGTTGAACACATCAACATATCTGTACAGCCACATTTGTGTTCAGATTACTGACATCCCCCATTTTGAGGCTTGCTGTGATACAGATCAAATTCTCCTAATACATTAGTTGCATATAAGGTAGCATATGGCCACTTACAAGTTTCATTTGAAAACCTAACAGAGAAATTAACTGGTAATGTAAAAATGTGCACGTTTGAATTATGGCAGACGGCGGACATTGTGACCTTCATTTCTTTTTGACATTACGTTTGCCATGAAAACTTTGTGCATTTATATTCAAATTAACTACTGACAAGAATTAATATTGGAAGTATTATATTTAGAGGAGCAGTAGAAATGAAATATATTGAACATGAATCAATCGTACTTATGTATTTATTTAAAAGAGTTTACTAACACGAGTCACACATGTGCAGAAAATAAACGCTTGTTTAAATTGTTTCTAATGTCGTAAATAATGATTGTAAATTAATCATTTGCTTTGTATTTTTGACTCAAATTGTAAGGGGTGCAATAGGTTTTATATGTAATGTTTGCATGAAAGTGTATTTTAGCTACACTAGGCCTGAAGATTCATTTCTGCAGCAGTAATGGAAAAGTGCCAAATCGTTCCCTCTGACCTGAACTATTCCCTAGGTTGCTGATGTGTTGGTGAATGTCCTATTGTATTAAAGATAGAGAACATGTTGTAGCTAATAATAAATGTAACATAATTTGTTCTAGCTCTCGAACATGACAGCAAGCCATATTAATTTTGCAAGAGAACTGTTCAAATCATCCGGTGTACTGTGGGAAAGAATCCCAAAGTTTCAATTGATAAATAAATGAAATGTTTTGGTGGAATTGTATGCATTTGTTAAGATGACTTTGAATCTTCCCTAAGAAAATCCAAAATAGTTGCAGACCTGATGGCTGTCTAAAATTCTAATCGGACATTGGTTAATGTGTGGAAGATGAGCCCACCTGGAGGACCAATCAGAAACTTGTGGACATTTCTAGTTAGGGAGAGACTTTTAAAACGTTTAGTTAGTCGTGCCTTGCTGATTACACTTGATGTGGTGCTGCTCATTCGCTCCTCTCCTTAATCCCTATGATGATAGATACCTTCTGAAGAATTAAAGTAATCCTTTCTAATTGCCCCATTATGCTGTTCAGTACTAATATGCCCAACATATTCTGAACTGCTGACTTGTTCTATGTGCATCTTGTAGTCTGCACTGCCCTGGTGCTGCCGTCTACTGATGCTGTGAAGCTGTGAAAGCTGTGTCTGACAAAATTTACCTGTCTGCTGTCCTATGAGAAGAGGTATAATCTATAATGTGGTTTCTTGTTTCCTTTTCAGCTTTGATTTAATAGTGTGTAACCGTTAGATGTTTTTCCCCAAATTATTTTGTCTCTTATTTTGTTTTGGCCACATGAGATAGCCTACCCCCACACATGCAGGTCAGATTCATATTAGGGATAAGGATGGCTCAGCCCTGAAACTGATTGTTATTAATTTAGTTTGATGATTTACTGATGTAACCATCATCTGCTATGAAATCTGAGCTTAATGTGCATATCTTAATTCTATTAACTTGCGTTATTCTCTTGGAATGTATAATTATATTAATGTTCAGTAGTCTTGGGGCCTCATTTTGAGTTTGATGGGTGGGGGGAGGCAGCTCACCCAACTCTTTGGGCCGGAAGACTGCTACCCTGGCTTTCCGCCCACTGGCCCTATCACGAGATTCCCGCTGGCCCAGCGGGAAACTCACCACAACATTGACGCTGGTTAATATTCAAACCTGCAGCAATGTTGTGGTGCGTTGGGTGCAACAGCACCCATTGCGCTTTTCACTGCCTGTAATTCAGGCAGTGAAAAGCATGACGGGGATGTCCATCTGGGCCCCTGCACTGCCCATGCCAAGTGCATGGGCAGGGCAGGGGCCCCCAGGGGGCCCCCGGCACACTGTCTCTGCCAGCTTAGGCATGACGGTGGAACCACCGTGCAAAAGCTGGTGGGCACAGGGGCTGTAATCGCCAGGGCAGCGCTACAGATCAAGACCGCCAGCACAAGCTGGCCATCAGCCAGCCTAAATGTTGCAGTGCGGTCCAGCCATGGCGCTTTCACCACAGTTTTAATGTGGAGGTCGGACCGCCACTTTGACGGGAGTCCAACCGCCACTGCGAGTGTGAGGGTCTTAAGACCGCCATACTCATAATGAGGGCTTTAATCTCTTTAGATGTTTTGGTCAGCCTATGGTGTTCATGTATGTTTATAACACAGTTTTGTGCACCATCTATGTTACTTTAGCTTTGTGGTTGTAATAAATCTTTGAAACTTCATTCAGTTTGGAGTCTTGTTTCCGTGGTCAAATTTGTCATGGTGTTGTGTTGAGTGAATCTGAATACCACATTCCTCTATGAGTCCAAAGGTCTGATTGACCTCTAATGGAGGTGGGACGAAGGGTGGTGTCGCACCACAGCACGTGTGGTTTCTGAACTCAAGGCAGGAAAAAGACCTCCGTGAGTGCTCCATCACAGTTTTCCCTCGACTCATCAGCCAGACTGCACATCACTTCGCTCTTAGATAAAATACATTTTATAGTTTAATATAGTAGATTTACTTAATTTATAATTTCACGAGCTGGATAGCTTTCATATCATTACCAACACCTCACTGCCTCTAGCTCTGTATACATTATTGAACAAAATACTGTTCCCCTCAACCTTCATACTAAACCAAGGAACCAACCGCTAGCAAGACACATTCTATAGAGTTTCTAGCCTGCATTTTTCTACAAAAAAGTGGTGTGTAATGCATAGTGGGCCCTGACATATTTATGCCAATATTTATGTCAATGGAGCACACAACATGTTAAAATGAACAAGCTATTTATAGGGAAAAAATAGTTGAATCTAATTTTACAGTTTGCATAGGAGGATAGCTCTTTGATTCCTAATGACTACAGAACAATATGATTTAAGTACTGGGAATTTGGCATTGTGCCTCACTTATTAATCAGGCGTTGATAATCAGTTATGATTAACCGATTCCAATTGAAAAATCTTTTGTTTGGTAGAGAATAAAATTAACACGGTTGCTTTTGCAACACATATTCTGGTGAAACATTTTCAGCTTCGATTTGCATGTAATTATTAAAGCATAGTTTTGGATTTAAGTGGCACCATAGCAACTATGATTTACGGATTATTCTACTGCTCCTTGGTGGTGGAAGATTTTCTCTAAAGAAAAAGGGTGTTCTTACTACACTTTAAATGTGAATCATTGATAATACCATCTTCTTACCATCTGTTTTCAAAATTAAAAGAGTAAATCACTTCCATGCCCAATACTAGTTCAGCAGCAATGGATATCGTTGCAAACAGAAGACGAATTAACAAAACTAAAACTCATTTTCTGAGGTCTTGATCCCGGTTTCCAATACATATAATTTCAAGAAGACAGGCCTGGGAAAGAAAGCGCAATAAATATAAGGCAAAAATCATGTTAATACTTAAAATATAACCAATGCAGTGCTTAACAGCGCTTGTAGGCTGTGATACAGGATTTCACACTAACTTATAGTTAAGGCCACAGAGCTATTTACCCTCTAACAAAAAAAGTAATTTAAAACGTACATGTATGCACTAGTAAACGAACTAAACAGGGGTAGCAAGATTCAGCAACCCTGACGCCTGGCAAATATTGCTAAGAAATTAGTACTTCTACAAAAGAATCCTAGTGGAAATGTAAATCCTGTGATCCCGCAGTAGGTTCTGATGGGTAGGTGAGTTCTATTGAATTGGGTAACTAAAAAGCACCTTGCTGCCTATAGGAAATTGCTACGCACGCTTCCTTTGAGGGAAGTTTATGTGACACGTGCAAAGGACCTTGAAGAGTTGAGTTCTCAGAAACAGTCACTTGGATTCAACAATTAATATTGTATTCATTAGATTTTAGCATTTTTGCTACAGGCCCTGGAGGCACAGAAATATCGTTTCACAGCAGGAAGTCAACTGCGGATGCTCCATCTGTTGAGTCAATCTTTGTGAATGAAAATAAGTGGTGGGGGAAGTCGCATAACTTACCTTACTTAGGCCCATATTTATACTTTTTTAGCGCCGCATTTGCGCACTTTTTGACGCCAAAGCAGCACAAACTTACAAAGTACAATTGTATTTTGTAAGGTTGCCCCATTTTTGCATCAAAAAGCAGCGCAATTAGCATACCAATTGAAATCTATATGAGATTATACTTGCTTCATGACAACTACATAAGCCTCCTGCTATCCCTGAATCATGACAACAGTAGCTGTGCCACAGTTAGTACCGTAGTTGCCCCATAATGCACAAGCTTTTGCCACAATCTCATACATTTTAGTCTCCAAACTCTGCCACTATCACGTATTAGGGAACTGTTGATTCTCCTCCATGCTTTTTGCCTAATATTTACCCGAAGTTTGATAACTGTCTTGCATTTCCTGCTAAAGAGAATTGCGCCATTGAGGTCATCAGCAGTGCCATTGGAATTTATGGCAAACTCAAGCAGGGCAGCAACACCATTACTTGTGGTCTTGTTATAAGCTTCACAGCTGACCTGATAGCATCCCATGGGAAGAATTAATGGGCATATTTATGAAAAAATCACGCAGTGCAGCAAGTCACCTTGCTGCGGTAAGTGATAGGTATAGGAAAGGAATTCACCATATTTAACATAATACAGCACATTCATGTATCTTCCCTGTTCGGATGCACAATGTGCTACCTAGCACCAACGCAAGCACCCTTGCACCATGGTGCAAGGGTTTGCGTATTGTAAGCAGGATTGTTTCCCTACAGGAAGCAACACCTTACTGGACAAAACCAACCCTCAGAGGCATTTTCTCCTTTTATGTGTGCTGTAGAATGTGGAGCACATGGAAAGTGGAAGTAAGACGAAGAAATAAATATATTTCTCATTGTTACCCATCACTTGGGAGGCCTAGCATTTTGGCACATTCCCAGGTTGAGGGGTAATGGTAAATCTGAGTGTTTGACTTTTGAGTTTATGCAGGGTCATGCCCAATCTTTCTGACTCCTGCCTCCTATTTTTTCTGACCTGTTGTTGTTGTCTTTTGAACTCTGAGCATTTTACCACTGCTAATCAGTGCTAAAGTGCATATGCTCTCTGTGTAAATTGTATGGTTGATTAGTTCATCCATGATTGGCATATTTGATTTATTAGTAACTCCCTAGTACAGTGCACTAGAGGTGCCCATGGCCTATTGCTCAAATACTACTAGTGGGCCTGCAGCACTGGTTGTGCCACCCACATAAGTAGTTCTGTAATCATGTCTCAGACCTGCAACTGCAGTGTCTGTGTGTGCAGTTTTAACTGTAAATTCAACTTGGCAAGTGTACCTACGTGCCAGGTCTAAACCTTCCCTTTTCTTACATGTAAGACACCCCTAAGGTAGGCCCTAGGTAGCCCAAGGGCAGGGTGCAGTGCATGGTTAAGGTAGGACATATAGGCCCTCATTACAACCCTGGCGGTCGGTGTTAAAGCGGCGGTAAGACCGCCAACAGGCCAGCGGTGAAAAAAATGGAATCACGACCATGGCGGAAACCGCCAACATAGACAGCCACTTTAACACTCCGACCGCCATGGCGGTAGAAACAAACAGTGCGGCTGGCACCGCCAACAGACAGGCGCAAGACAATGTACCACCCACTCTATTATGAGAGGCCAATCCGCCACCTTTTCTGGGGCGGAACCAACGCAAACAAAAACACAGCAGAAATAGGACTTGAAAAGGAAAACACTCACCTCTCCACACCCCACGAGGAACCAGGACGCCATGGAGCCAGCACTCCAAATACTCCCTGCAATGGTATTCCTGCTCCTCTATCATGAGCAACAAAGACGGCGATGACCACGGTGAGTACTGCACCTACAACACAGGGGAGGGAGGATGGACAAGAGAGTGACACACACATGCAACACGCAACACCCCCAGCCCCACCCTCACCCACAACAACATACACACAAATGCATGCTGCAACATTACATTTACGCCCCCCTACCCCCTTTTCAAGAACGCAAGGACAAAAGAAAATGAGTTGAACTATGGTAATAATGAAAAAAACAGTAGTCAAAACTCGAAATACAGTATATACAATTATGTACACCAACTACACAAGCCCGGATAGTGCTCCAATAATTTTCCGTGAACCACTGGGCCCAAAATGCATGGGCGAGGCCCACACTCGATACCAGACTTCAAACCGAGAGAACACTGCAGGGACATCAGACCGAAATGAAACAGGCACCTCAGGGGGAAGGAAAGGGGGGACACCTCAGCCGGATGAGTGCACGATGCCACTGCTCCACGAGGGGGCTCCATGCCCACTGCTGTATCCTGTGGAATGCAAAGCCACAGTCTCTCAAGTCTCTCCAGTAGGTGGGTTGCCCACTGCTGTATCCTGGGGAGTGCAAAGCCACAGTCTCTCAAGTCTCTCCAGTGGGTGGTTTGGCTACTGCTTTATCCTGGGGAGTGCAAAGCCACAGTCTCTCAAGTCTCTCCAGTGGGTGGTTTGCCCACTGCTTTATCCTGGGGAGAGCAAAGCCACAGTCTCTCAATTCTCTCCTTTGGGTGGTTTGCCCACTGCTTTATCCTGGGGAGTGCAAAGCCACAGCCTCTCATGTCTCTCCAGTGGGTGGTTTGCCCATTGCTTTATCCTGGGGAGTGCAAAGCCACAGTCGCTCAAGTCTCTCCAGTGGGTGGTTTGCCCATTGCTTTATCCTGGGGAGTGCACAGCCACAGTCTCTCAAGTGGATCACAGTCTCCACTGGTTCTGGAGGGGGCTTTGTGCCCAGAGTGCTTCATCCTGCCAAGGACTGAGGTAGTGGATGCCTTTCTCCACTGGTTCTGGAGGGGGCTTTGTGCCCAGAGTGCTCCATCCTGCCAAGGACAGAGGTAGTGGATGTGATACTCCACTGGTTCTGGAGGGGACTTTGTGCCCAGAGTTCTTCATCCTGGCAAGAACAGAGGTAGTGGATGCCTTTCTCCACTGGTTCTGGAGGGGGTTTTGTGCCCAGAGTGCTTCATCCTGCCAAGGACAGAGGTAGTGGATGTCTTTCTCCACTGGTTCTTTGGGGGGCTTTGTGCCCAGAATGCTTCATCCTGCCAAGGACAGAGGTAGTGGATGTGATACTCCACTGGTTCTGGGGGGGGAGCTTTATGCCCAGAGTGCTTCATTCTGCCAAGGACAGAGGTAATGGATGCCTTTCTCCACTGAAGGTGTTGCATCATGGAAGCTGCCCAGGCTCCTGGAACTGACCACCAAGCTCTGTCGACTGACCACTGGGGATGACAGCCATGTCTGCGGTGGTGCCACTGGCTCAGGACGTTGTGGGGCCGCTGGCGGTGCTTGCGGCGGTGTCAGTAGCGGTGGTGCTTGCGGCGGCCTCTATGGCATCGGTGCTGGCGGCGGACTCTGTGGCAGCGGTGCTTGCAGCGGCCTCTGTGTCATCGGTGCTGGCGGCGAGCTCTGTGGTGGTGGTGCTGGTGGTGGACTCTGTGGTGGCAGTGCTGGTAGCAGTGCTGGTGGCGGGCTCTGTGGTGGCGGTGTTGGTGGCGGGCTCAGTGGCGGCGATGCTGGTGGCGGGCTCAGTGGCGGCGATGCTGGTGGTGGGCTCAGGGACTGCGGTGCTGGTGGCGGTGCATGTGGCGGTCTTCCCCGCAGTACCGGTTGGTGTCAACGTGGATAGAAGTTGTGACACTGGTCCCATAATCTGTGCCACCATGCCCTCTCCTGACCAGCTCTTGATTTTCTGTCCCTTACCCACCTTGGATGGTGGCGCAGCTGTCTTGCCACTATACCCTTTTGTTTTCTCTTAGCCCTTGGTGGCAGGTGTTTTCACCTTCTCCCTCTGGGATGTGGGCAACTTTTTTACTTTTGCAGGTGGCGGAATGTCCTTGCCCTCGCTCTGTGGCACACTGGCTGCCCTGATGCTTGGCGCACTCCAAAAGCCAGCTGTTGCTGGGACCACTGTGCCCGGTGATGTGGTGGCTGATGGGCTGGGTTGGGACCTGGAAAGCCTGGCCCTAGGGGACGGACGGGGCGGAGGTGTGGGGAAGAGGTCAATGTTAGCCAGGAAATATTTACACACACTGGGACGGGTAGATGGAGTGGGTTTGGGAGTGGAGGAAGAGGTAGTGGTTGTAGGAGGTGTACGATTGCTGAATTTGGGTGAAGGTGAATGGGCTGGAGGCTGTTGTGAGGTGGATGGCTGTTGGGTGGGTGTGTACTTTGGGAGAAGGGCTCACAGACACACTGGTAGAGGACACAGGGGATGTGTGAATGGTAGTGGGAGTGGTGAGTGCACGTGAGCGGTGTGTGGTGATGGGCATGTTGGTGATGGAGGTAGTGGCTGAAGATGTTGTGCATGCAGGTGTGAGAGGAGACAAGACAAGGAGGGAGGAGGACGACGTGGAGGAGGGGGACACAGTGGAGGCAGTGGATGTTAGTATGTCTGCATGGGAATGATGCTTGTGTGAGTGCCTGTGGGATGTGTGGTGCTTATGTTTGCCAGAGCCACCCTTGTGTGATGAGGTGTGTGCATGCTGGTCTTGTGGTGTGCTTGGGATAGGCTGAGGTACTGGGGATTGGGTCTGGGTAGAGGAAGTTGGAGGGGGGAGGCTGGACACAGGGACAATGGCTGCCATCAGTGCTGAGGCCAGAGCCTGAAATGATCTCCTTTGGGCTGCCTGGCCAGAATGAAAGCCCTCCAGGTATGCATTTATTTGTTGCAAATGCCTCTCGACACCCTGGATGGCATTCACAATGGTAGATTGCCCAACAGTGAGGGATCTCAGGAGGTCAATAGCCTCCTCACTGAGGGCAGCAGTGCTGACTGGGGCAAGGCCTGAGGTGGCTGGGGCGAAGAAGATACCCACCCTCCTGGATGAGCGGATACTGGGCACACGCTGAGGGGCTGCTGGGAGGGTGGTTCTGGTGGGGGGTGGCAGCTGTACCTGTTGATGCGGTGGGCACAGAGGGGCCCGCCACTGCAAGGGAGCTCCCTTCAGAGGAGGAGTCGCTGTCGCTGATGTCACCTCCTGTCCCCGCCGTGGAGCTCCCCTCGCCCTCCGTCCCACTGGTGGCTTCAGACTCTGTTGTCTCACCCTCCAGGGCCAAGTGGGATGCAGCTCCCTCCTGCTCCAGTGCCACGGCTCCTCCGCTAGATGATGCTATTGCACACAGAACAGGGAGACCACAAAAAGGGTGGGGGAAAGACAGAAGAAATACATGTTCAATGCATGCAATACCACTAGCGTTGGCGGACACTACAGACACATCAGCCCTCTGCACTACGCCATGCACTGAGGGCCATATTTATACTTTTTGACGCAAAACTGCGCTAACGCAGTTTTGCGTCAAAAAAATTGCGTCGGCTAACGCCATTCTGAAGCGCCATGTGGGCGCCGTATTTATTCAATGACGTTAGCCGTAGTTAGCCGCCGGCGCTGCCTGGTGTGCATGGAAAAAAACGACATACACCAGGCAGCGCTGGTGTAGGGGGATATGGAGCTAGGGCGTCAAAAAATGGGGCAAGTCAGGCTGAGGCAAATTTTTCGCCTCAACCCGATTTGCGCCATTTTTTTCGACTCCCAACCCCGATAGAAATGACTCATGTCTTAGCAAAGACAGGAGTCATGCCCCCTTGCCCAATGGCCATGCCCAGGGGACTTCTGTCCCCTGGGCATGGTCATTGGGCATAGTGGCATGTAGGGGGGCACAAATCAGGCCCACCTATGCCAAAAAAAAAAAAAGAAAAATGACTTACCTGAACTTACCTTAATGTCCCTGGGATGGGTCCCTCCAGCCTTGGGTGTCCTCCTGGGGTGGGCAAGGGTGACAGGGGGTATCCCTGGGGGCATGGGAGGGCACCTCTGGGCTCCTTCAGAGCCCACAGGTCCCTTAACGCCTGCCTTTTCCAGGCGCTAAAAAACGGCGCAAAAGCGGCCGTACGTAATTTTTTTTTACCCGCCCACTCCCGGGCGTGAATTTTGCCCGGGAGTGTAAATACGGCGCACATGCCTCGGATTACATTTTTTAGACGGGAACGCCTACCTTGCATCTCATTAACGCAAAGTAGATGTCCACGCTAAAAAATGACGCAAACTCCATGGACTTTGGCGCTAGACGCGTCTAACGCCAAAGTATAAATATGGAGTTAGTTTTGCGTCTGAATTGCGTCACATTTCCGGCGCAAACGGAGTATAAATATGCCCCTTAGAGTTCCTAGATTAATCACATGCCCATGGGGTACAAGGCCTATGCCCGATTGCCGCACACATGGAAGTCACAGGAGCCTGACTAAGTGTAGATGGCTCTTACCACTGGTGGGGTTGGGGTGCCACATAGCCTGCCTCACAAAGGGTCCTTGCCTACCAAGCTCGCCCTGGCCTAGGGTAACCCACTGCCCACCTCCCCCACCCAGACACCTCGTAATGCGCGCAGAATCAGATGGATGTGATGGTACTCACCCCCTTGTGGCTGCTGTGATGCCCGCATGCGCCCATCCATCTCCGGATACGCCACCGCCAGGATCCGGAACATCAGGGGAGTCATGGTACAACGGGCACCCATCCCACGTTGGGAGGCCAACCCCAGCTGGGCCTCAGCCATCTTCTTGCTCCAGCGGCGAATGTCCTCCCATCCTTTACGGCAGTGGGTGCTCCGTCTATGGTGGACCCCCAGGGTCTGGACGTCCTTGGCGATGGCACGCCAAATATCCTTCTTCTGGTGGGAGCTGACCTAGAGGAATACTGCAGGGGAAAAGGAAGAGCTTTAACGGTCCAGACCATCACAGTCATTGGCCCAGGTTCCAACCCTTGCCCTGACGCACATACACTCAACGTCCGCAAATTCAGGACTCAGTACCCCCCATGTATCTTCCATCCACACCACTCGAAACAGGCATTGCCCATGCAGCATGCTCAGAGTGTACTCACCTGTTTGTCTGGAGGACCGTAGAGTAGTGTATTCTGGGGAAGGACCCCTTCCACTAACTTCTCCAACTCCTCCGAAGTGAAGGCAGGGGGTCTTTCCCCAGACACATGAGCCAGCCTCGCTTCCAGACTGAGGTCACAGCAGCACTTGCAGTGTAGGTCGTCTCCTGTCGAAGGTCAGGTATCAAGTGAGTGAACACACAGAAAATGGCAGTCACGTCAGCGGCGGTGCGTACCATCACTGCCGGCGTACATCGTCATTGGCTCCTGGGACCCATAGGGTCCAATGTTAACCAATACAGGATTGCGCTGCGGTCTTCGACCGCCTACCACAACAGTGTAGAACGCCAGCGCAGTTACCTCATATCCCCTTGTCCCACCTTACAGGTCAGGCAGCCACCATTTCAGGGGGCCACATGGTATTAATATTAACTGCGTCACACCTATCTAGGCCTTGCATACACACAGTAACAGGCACATTGAAGATTTACAAATGTTTGCTAATGACATTTAGTAATACCTCAGTGTTGGCTGACTCTCTGCTCGCTGCTTTCCTCCATAGGCCACGTCTGCTGGGGCAGGTGGTGAGATGGCGGCATCCTCCGGTGTACAGACTGCTGGTGGACCTGTCGACAATGGAAGAGAGACACGTAATAGTCACCTACAGACTTGATCATGCAACAATTCATGAACTGTGTGCCCAGTTGGAGCCAGACCTGATGTCAGCAATCCACCATCCCACAGAAATCTCCCCTCTAGTGCAGGTCCTGTCAGTACTCCATTTCATGGCAAGTGGGTCTTTTCAAACAACAGTGACCATTGCATCAGGGATGTCCCAGCCTATGTTCTAAAACGTGTTGTCCAGAGTGTTGTCTGCCATGCTGAAACAAATGTGCAGCTACATCGTTTTCCCTCAGGTGGAGGATTTGCCTACATTGAAAGGTGACTTCTATGCCCTGGGAAATAGCCCCTACATCATAGGTGCCATTGATTGGACACATGTGGCCTTGGTACCCCCGCAGGAGTGAACAGGTGTACAGAAACCGGAAGAGCTACCATTCAATAAATGTGCAGATGGTGTGTTTGGCCGACCAGTACATCTACCATGTGAATGCCAAGTTTCCTGGCTCAGTGCAGGGCGCTTACATTCTGAGGAATAGCAGCATCCCTTATGTGATGGGGCAACTCCAGAGCCACCGTGTGTGGCTAATAGGTGAGGACAAGGACCCTATACCCTGTGAATAGTTGTCTGGGGTTGTCCCTAAGGGTTAGTGTGTGTCTAACAGTTGTCTCTCGACATTTGCAGGTGAGGCTGGGTACCCCAACCTGTCATGGCTACTGACCCCAGTGAGAAATCCCAGGACAAGGGCAGAGGAACGCTACAATGAGGCACATGGGTGAACTAGGAGAGTGATCGAAAGGACCTTCGGCCTCCTGAAGGCCAGGTTCTGGTGCCTCCATATGACAGGTGGTTCTCTCTACTACTCATCAAAGAAGGTGTGCCAGATCATCGTGACCTGCTGTATGCTGCACATCCTGGCTTTGCAACAACAGGTGCCTTTTCTGCAAGAGGATGGTCCAGATGGAGGTCCTGTGGCAGCTGTGGAGCCTGTGGACAGTGAAGAAGAGGAGGCAGAAGATGAGGATATCGGCAACAGAAACAACGTTATCCAGCTATACTTCCAGTGAGACACAGTTAAGAAGATGTCACTGCCTCCCACTGTGTGATCTCTGCTATATTACCTCATGGGCTAGAGCTGTTTACATCGGTATGTTGAAAATACAGTCGACATTGCTATATTCCATAGTTATTGCAAATACACACTGGTGAAAGCACAGACTGACTCCAGCTTATTTTGTGATTCAAGGGTGTTTATTTCAGTGCAAAATAGTGAAGGGGGTTGAAAAATGGGCAGGGGAGATGGTGGAGGATTGTCCATGGCAGAGTCCAGTCTATTTGTTTCACAGGTGCATTGTCCAAAGGGGCATAGGAAGTGGAGCTAGGGCAGTTGATGGATGGACAGGGTGATGAAGTGGGACAGAAGGATGACATTCAGGGGGGTCTCATTTCCTGGTGGGGGTCTTGGCATTGTTCTCTGTCCTGGATCTCAGGGACCGTTTGCAGGGTGGATCTCCTTCTGCAGGGGGTGGGGTGCTAGTGTCGTGGTCCTGTGGCGGTACCTCCTGTCCACTAGCGCCGGCGGAGGTGGTGGGCTGTTCATCATCCAGGCTAGTGTCAGGGCCCCTTGTTGTGCCACAGTGTCCCTCCTGGTGTTCACAAGGTCCTTCAGCACCCCTACAATGGTGACCAGGGTGGTGTTGATAGACTTAAGTTCCTCCCTGATCCCCAGATACTGTTCCTCCTGCAGCCGCTGGGTCTACTGAAACTTGGCCAGTACAGTTGCCAAAGTCTCCTGGGAATGATGGTACAGTACCATGATGTTGGAGAGGGGCTCATGGAGAGTGGGTTCCCTGGGCCTGTCCTCCTCCTGTCCTGTCCTGTCGCACAGCAGTCCTCCCAGTTCCCCTGTTTTCCTGTGCCTCTGTCCCCTGAACCGTGTGCCCACTGCCACTGCCCCCAGGTCCCTGATTTTCTTGGGTTGGTGGGTTTGCCTAGTTTCCCTGTAGTTGTGGACACACTGCTGCTTGACGCAGATGGGATGGGCCCGCTGGGTGGGTGCTGTGCTGGTGTTTCCTGAGGGGGAGGCTTGTGCCAGTGTCAGGGAAACCGACTGTCCCGAGGTACCAGATGGGCCGGGCTGGTCATCTTGATCCAGTTGGACAGAGCTACTGTCATCACTGTGGGCCTCTTCTGTGGGGGGAAGTGGACATGTCTGGAACCTCCTGTCCGGTGACGTTGGGTAGGGGTCCTGCAGGGGTGTAAAGGCATGATTAGTGCATCTGTGTGTGCCATCGTGTGCAATGGGTGGGTGACCCTGTACTCAAGTGCTTGTATTCTTGTGTAGGACCTTGTGTGATAATTGGTTTAGGGACATGTGTGGGTATCTGTAGTGGACATGCTTTGGTGATGGGTGTCCATGCTTTGGTGTTGCATGCAGGGCTTGGTGTTGGGATATGTGGGTTGTGATAGTGGTGCATTTGTGAGGTGTTGGAGTGATGGGGGTGAGGGTGAGGGTGGGATATGTGATAGCATGCAGGTAGGGTGGGGGATGTAATAGTTAAGATTTGACTTACCAGAGTCCATTCCTCCTGCTACTCCTGCGAGGCCCTCAGGATGCAGTATAGCCAAGACCTGCTCCTTCCATGTTGTTAGTTGTGGGGGAGGAGGTGGGGGTCCTCCGCCAGTCCTCTGAACTGCAATCTGGTGTCTTGAGACCGTGGAACGCACCTTTCCCCGTAGGTCGTTCCACCTCTTCCTGATGTCATCCTGTGTTCTTGGATACTGTCCCACTGCATTGACCCTGTCTACGATTCTGTGCCATAGCTCCATCTTCCTAGCTATGGAGGTGTGCTGCACCTGTGATCCGAATAGCTGTGGCTCTACCCGGAAAATTTCTTCCACCATGACCCTGAGCTCCTCCTCAGACAACTTGGGGTGTCTTTGCCGTGCCATGGTGTGGTGTGGGTGATGTGTGAGGTGGTGTGTGTTGTGATGTGTGAGGGGATGTGTTTGTGTGTGTTGTCTGAGGTGAGTGGATGTTGTGTGAGTGATGGTGTTGTGTGCCTGTGGATGCTAGTGTTCGTGACGGTGGTGTCTCTCTCTGGGCTTCTTTCTCAATTTTTGTCGTAGGGGTTTGTGGGTGATGTGGGTGTGTGTTTTATATTGTATTGAGTGTGTGGGAGTGGTGTGTGTATGTGTATCGGGTGTGTGTATTTCGATTTGTCCAATGTGGTTGTGTTTTGTAAATGTTTGTGTATTTTGAGCGTGGAGGTGTGTACTGCCAATAGAATCCCGTGGTTGAAAGACCGCTGCGTGGATTCGTGGGTCGTGATAGTGTGGGCGTATTCCTGATGGCGTGACGTGGAGGTTTTGTTATCGGCAGTTTATCACTCACTTTTGGTGTGGCAGACTTGTGTTGGTGTCTGGATTTTGGCGGATTCCGGGCTGTGGGTCGTAATAGCTGTAGCGGAATTCTGCCGCCGAACGGTGTGTTGGCGGTCTTCTGCACGGCGGTAAGCGGGATTTACTGCTAATGTTGTAATGAGGGCCATAGTAATGTGTTTTATATGTCCTGACAGTGAACTATTGCTAAATTTGTTTTTCACTGTTGCAAGGCCTGTCCCTCTCATAGGTTAATATGGGGGCTACCTTTAAATATGATTAAAGTGTAGGTTCCCTTTGGGAGCGGATGGACATGTGGAGTTTGAGGTCTCTGAGCTCACAATTTAAAATGATATCTTTTAGTAAAGTTTAATTTAAGAGTGTGTGTTTGAAAATGCCACTTTTAGAAAGTGAGCATCTTCTTGCTTAAACCATTTCTGTGACTCTGCCTGTTTTTGGATTCCCTGTCTGGGTCAGTTTGACAGTTGGGCAGGTTGTACCTCACACTAGACAGTGACACAAAGGGAGCTGGGGTGTAGTCTGCCTTTCCTGACGAGCCATCTGTGCTAGGAGGGAGAGGAAGAGTGGTTACTCACACCTGAAAGGGCTGTGCCTGCCCTCACATAATGCAGTCTCCAACCCCCTGGTGAGTGTCTGGGGCCTGGCCTGGGCAACGCAGGCTTTCACATTCAAGAGAGACTTTACTTTGAAGTAGGCCTACTTCAAAGGAGAAATTCGGTATAAGAAGGGCACCCAAAACCATAGACTTTAGAACACATCTGGAAACCAAGAGGAACCTCTGGCTGGAGAAGAGCTGAAGAGCTGAGGAAGAAGAGCTGCCCTGCCTGTGACTGTGCTTTGTGGAGCTATCATGCAGTTTCTCCTTCTGCCAGAGTAAGAGGGCAAAGACTGGACTTTGTGTGCCTTCCATCTTGAGAAGAACTCTCCAAGGGCATGATTTTGAGCTTGCCTCCTGTTGTTTGAAGTCTCAGGGACAGCAAAGACTTCTCTCTGCCAGCATCTGGAGAGACTCCTACTCTGCCCTGTGGTGCCCATCCAGTTCCTGGGACCCTGAAAGGAGAAGCTGGCAGCTTAAGAGGAGGAAATCCACGCATAGAGCGGCGTGCGGGGAAAAGATTGACGCAACTCCGATCTGCGGCTGAAAAATCGATGTGCCGCCGGCTTCGCGGCTGAAAATCGACACTCGCCTGCAACATGACCGAAGAATCGATGCAGGAAGCTGGAGAAACGACACTCAGCATCGCTGACGAATGCTGGAAAATCGCAACCCGTGCTGCGTGGTTTTGTAAAAGATCAACGTGACTCCAATCTGCGCCTAAGGAAACGATGCACCTCCGGCTCCGCGACTGAAAATCGACACTCACCGGAAACGCGACCTAAGAATCGACACATGGAGCTAGAGAAAGCCTCCATCAGAAATGCACAGCATTGCTGATGGAGGCTGGTAAATCACAACCCGCGCGGCGAGGTTTTCGGATCATCGTGCGGCTGGATTTCCCATGCAAGCACCGCTGGGCATGTAAAAACAACGCAAGGCCTGCCCGGACCTGAGAGTGCTGTCCAGATCGACGCATCGCTCCCCTGCGGGGATAAGGATTGACGTTCCCCGACCCGACGAAAGGAGAAAAGACACAAGGTCTCGCTCATAAGTGAAATCGACGCAACACAAGCCCTTTTTGACGCACATTCACCCGTGCTGGGTTATTTTTGACGCACCCAAGGTTCATTTTCACGCTAACAGTGTTAGTGTGTGTTTAAAACTACTTAAAGACTCTTTTAGCTTATTATTTGATAACTTGACTTGTGTATTGTGGATGTTTTTCGTTTTGGTCTTGTTTTGTTTAGATAAATATTTCCTATATTACTCAACCTGTGTTGTGTCATTTTGTATTGTTTTCATTAAGTTACTGTGTGTGTTGGTACAAATACTTTACACCTGGCACTCTGAAGTTAAGCCTACTGCTCTGCCAAGCTACCTAGGGGGTAAGCCGGGGTTAGCTGAGGGTGATTCTCTTTTACCCTGATTAGAGTGAGGCTCCTTGCTTGAACAGGGGGTAACCTGACTGTCAACCAAAGACCCCATTTGTAACTCTGAGAATACACCGAAATTAATGGGCGGATGCGTGGGAACACCCATGTTCCACCCATGGAATGCCTTACCAGGGCAAAGTAACGAAACACAGTGATTTACACTGTGCTGCATTACTCTAAATGTATCAAGCCACACAAGGCCATGCAAGGCCATGCAAGATGGCTTTGCGTGGCTTTTAAAATCTAACTTTAAAAGTTGCACCACTCTTGGACGCTGTTGTGTGGGGCAAGTGTGATGCAACTAAATATGCTCCTAGAAGTCTTTGAAAGTATGTACTATTATGCAATGAATTACATAAATGACATTATCACTGTTCATTATACTTTAACTCATCTTATACATGACGAAGACGGCCTACACTTACTTATGACCTCAAACATTACCAGTTGTCTCAAGTGTAAGCTAAAATCAGCAGTCTAATCATAAAAGATGCTTACACTGGTACTTTGAAGAAAAAAGCATTCTAGCAGCACAGTACAGGTTCTGTCGACCATGGCAATACCTGTGACTAAGCATCATCAATAAAAGCAGTAAGAGATAATGAAGCATTGTGAGTCGAGAGAAGTGACCTCCACTAACGCATGCAGTGATATATTGTGTTTGGTGAATGAATATTCAGATATCTATCAATTCGGTAAAAATCTGGGAGAATCTACTGTCAAAGTGGAATAAATGCACATTTTATAAATTTGTGCAAAAACTAAGAACTTTAGGGTCTGATTTAGAACAAATGTGACAGATATTCTGTCCGCTGTATAATGATCCCGTTTTATACCATGGGGTCTATAATGTGGTGGGCAAGATATCCATCATGTTTGTGATATTCCATCTGCCAAGTTCTAATATCAGTCTCTTAGTTTCTTCTTATTGGAACACTCCCTAATATATATTTCTATATTTATTGAGCTCCCTGGGGAGCTCTCAGGTTGAAATGAAAACGCAGGAAAGCTTCTTCAGGTATAAATATAATTGTATGTAATGGTGTCCACTGCAGATGTTTCTTTTTTGCCACTATCCATTCAGAATATTTTGGGTCAGTAGGCTTGGATTTTGGTTGTGGACACAAAACTGATGACAGCAGAAAAAGTATTCTCATTCATAAGCAGTCTATGCTTTCTAAAATGATTGAATGGATGGTTATTGAACCTGGGTTTGCAGAGCAGCCTAACATTAGATATTTCTTGTTTTTTTTTACGCTTTCAAGCCAACCTTGAAAAGTGTGTATTTAAATGATAACTTCTTTATGCAACTGAATACATTGAGATCAAACCAAGCAAAGGAGCTTCCTTGAGTAAATGTCCATTTTACTGTCAACCTTTGTGTGATTTTATTCAGATTTTATTTCCTTTAGTAGTGTGGGAGTTAAAAAGGAGAAATGTCCCTTTTTTAACCTCATGTTTGCCCCCCTGATAGATCACCACAAAACTTGTTATACCAGCTCTATGTTGCATTACTTTTTGGGGAAATGCTTTGTGCAAATCCATTAAACAGTGATAAAGAAAAACAAAAAATGCGATTCCAATGAAACCTAATCCACAAAAGGCCCAATGCAAGCCCACAAAGCTTGCTTGTTGTGGGTTCCCTGAGCCTACAAAAAAATGTGTCAACTCCTAGCAATTAAAAAGATAAATAAACATGACCTAGGCAAATGGGGTGGTAGGAATGTCCACCTTTTTGCCCTTGTCACCCCCAAACATTTGGTACTCATAACCCGTCCTATGGCCAGTACTTTGTGTAAAGAGGATATGCAAATTAGTCTAACATGGGGAGACTTTATTTTTAATTAATAAAGCCTTTGAAAGGGGCTAACTATTTCAGGGTTGGTATCAAACTGATTGGTATAATAAATCCAACAGCTTGCCATTGTTGAATTAAATATAACTAACTCAGGGAAAGAGTTTTAGAAATCTACCTGAAAGTTGCCATCTTCAACCCTGTAGTGCCCTTCTCTAATTGGCCAGCCTCTTGCAGCCTGGCCAGGCTGCATTGATGAGGTGTGAAGTGGCCTGGTCTGAGGACAAAGGAAGTGCTTGGGGAAGGAGATCTGCCTCAGCAGATGGTGAAACAGGATGGGTCTGAGTGCCTACCTATAAATCTGAGGACTGGCCATTGACCGTACTGGAGTGTGTATTTACTATTCTAACTCCACGCGCGCTTTAATAGTAGGGAAGGTGAAAAAGCAGACTGCGGCATACATAGCGTCACTTTTACTTTTTGATGCACTCATTCGAAGATACCTAAACAAACTTCAGGGACCGGTCCTCTTAACGTGCTGGTCCTCACAATGATAGTGTTTGTCTGGAACTGACAGTGTTTACCCACTCTATGAGGACTGAGCTGGTCCTCACAGCATAGGCTATACATGCCAACACACACACACACACACACACACACACACATAACACATCAATAACACATACTTATGCATAGCAACACAAGCACAGGGTCAGCCTCACCAATTCACATACAACTCACAAACTCGTAACAACAACACCATGAGTGCACAAATATGAACACATGTCAAAACACTCACAACCAACACTGGACAAGAACTCCGCACACATACAACACAACATACAACCATCTGTGATGAAACACACATTTACAACATCATACAACCTAGCATCGACATACAATCACGCACACACAATACACTAAACCTATTGTGTAATGCACAATACACGCAGACTCAAACAGGCCAAACACAGAAAGCCACTCAGCACTACAACAAACAAATATCAACATTAACACAACACACCACCATGACAAAAACAATTCAGCTACATACACATACCCACCCCAAATCACTGCACAGAACTATACAGACTGCCCAGACAATACTGGAAGCATCAGACAGCACACACATAAATACTGCCACACAACTAATGTCAGCCAGGAACAACTATAACCTTGCAAGGGAAATGCAGGACAAATATGTAACGTGAAAACCAACAACTAGTTGGTTTAACCTTTATGTAAAATAATATTTTATAAAACAATGTCCAAGGCCAGTGGTTCCCAAACTTTTTCGACCGGCGGCTCCCTTCACCTACATTGGCCATTGCCCGCGGCTCCCCATTATGTTACTTTTTTTTTCGGGTGGGCGATGTAAGCCCAGCCTCAGGAGTACTTCAAATTTTCTCCCTGCAAATAATTGGGATGTAGGCGATGAAGGTATTATCATATTGGTAACAAAATAAAAATACAAGTTGTTTACTTTTTTTTTTATTCAGTTAAGTCAGAAACAATACAATATCAAGAGCCAAAAATGTTTCCACGAATTAGCAACCTTTTTTGAACACATGTAAGATTAACCACACAACAAAGTTCTGTAGTAAATGTTTTTTAATTAACAAGAAAAACCAGGGAGTCTGAATGTGAACAAAATAGAAAGGCCTATGTTTGGAAAATCCTAGTGAGATGGATGTGCTTGTTTTTCTTTACAAAGCTCCTCAAATCTTGGTGTTATTTTTGAGATCGCAACACGCATTTCTTTTTCAAGGTGAATTTTTGCCCTATATTTTGACTTTATCACTGCAACTGCTGAGAAACCAGCTTCACAAAGGTAGGAAGTAGCAAACGGGATCAAAACACGCAGGGCAATCTTGCTAATCACTGGGTATTCATCTTGAGTTTGGCACCAAAACTCAAGCAGTGACAGAGACTGGAATTGTACTTTCAATGTTGAGTCACTTGAAATGTCAATGAGCTGTTCTGCTTCCTCGTTATTGAAATGCTGAGGTATCTCAGCATTGAAGGGATCTCTCACCCATTTTATTGGCTCCACTTCATCCTCTGGGAAATATTTCTGAAGGTGAAAATGCAGTTGTGACAAATACAGAACAAAAACTGTCCTCAGTTCCTCCTTTAATGCCATCTCATTGTCTTGCAGAAACTTGTCCAATGAAGGAAAACATTTATAGTCACCTTTGCTTACACTGCCTTTCCAAAGGATGATTTTTTTCTTAAACCCTGAAACTTTGTCTGAGAGCTGCAAGATGTTAGTATTATTACCTTGCAAGGACTTGTTCAGTGTGTTCAGTTTTTCAAAAACATCCGAAAGAAAAGCCATTTGTATTAGAAAGTCTGCATCAATAAATTTGTCAGCAAAACAATGTTCATCATCGTGTAGATATGAGTATATTTCATTCCTGAGCTCATACACCCTAAGCAGGGAGTTACCGAGAGACAGCCATTGAGAACTGCTGTAGAACAAGAGGCATGAGTGTTCGGCACCCATGTCTTCACACAGCTTAGCAAAAAATCTTGCTTTCATTGGTCTTGTTTTAATAAAATGTATCACTTTGGTGACTATTTTCAGAACAGTTCTTCACTGAGGTTTCCTGCTGCTAGTGCTTCTCTGTGTATTATACAGTGTGTCCAAATAGCATTAGGTGCTTTAGACCGTATGCGAGCTTGAAGTCCTTGGTAGCATCCAGCCATTGAACGACCCCCGTCTGTACAAACTCCAACACATCTCTCCCAGTCAATCTGATTCTGTACCATAAAATCATCCTCAACCGCAAACAAATCTTGACCGGTAGTTCCACCTTTCATTTCCTTACAGAACAACAAATCCTCAACTATTTTCTTTTCATTAACAAACCTGACATAGCAAATAAGATGGGTGTCTTTTTGGTTGTCTGTTGCCTCGTCCAGTTGGAGTGCAAAGTCTTTGCCTTTTAAGTTACAGATGAGCTGATCGTTAATATCGTCAGCCATATTGTTTATCCTCCGGCTGATAGTATTATTAGAAAGAGGCACTTTGAGCAGCTGTTTACCAGCATCTTCGCCAAGCATGATGGTTACCATATCAACAGCAGCAGGCAAAATCAGCTCTTCTGCAATTGTGTGTGGTTTTTTACACTGTGCAACACGATAGGCCACTTTATAAGAAGACAAGAGGGCGTTACTGTTAACTTTGGCTTGTTTTGAGAAAGTGGTCCTTTGTAACTTGGCTTCTGTTAGTTTTCTTTGGAAAAATTCCCTTGGCTTTCCAACCACATTTGGGTGAAGACTTTCAAGATGACGCTTTAGTTTACTTGGAAGCATGGATTCTAAAGCCAAAACTTTTAAACAGATTACACATTGAGGACGCTCCTCATTATTAACCTGTACACTTGTGAAACCATAATCTAGATACCTGTCATCATACTTTCTGTACTTGGTTTTTCGCTTCCCATCCTCTTTTTTCTCTGAAGAACCTGAGACTTCACTTTGCTCAGACGAACTTGAACTCGGTATTAAAAATCTCTTCATTGTCAATCATAAAGATGCCAATCAGTTCACACGTAGAAGAGAAGAGAAGAAAGGGAAAGACTGAGGAAGAGAAAAACGAAATAGTGTCACAATGGTAGAAAACAGAAAGCTGCAAGAGTGAGCTGAAGGGGAAGGAAGTGGTTTTAAAATCATTGAAGAGGCCTGAGATGGATTTAGTATTACACTGCCTCAGTATTCCGTTTTCCCACATTTAATTTCAGCAGCCCATGTTTAAGAGGAGGACCTTGGGCACTGGCACATTCTTATTTACAAATTGAGCACTGAGGTTCACACTCCCACTCTGCAGTCTCTTGAGAAAAGGGGTGGTTTCTGCAGGGTGCAATTCTTAACATCAAGATAGGACAGATCGGGGAAGGCATTAACAACTATGGTGCAATGCAAAGTTGTTACCCAACAACAAACGCACAAAAACACAAACACAATACTAAAAATCACAGCATACTGCCCAATTACAAACTACAAACCATGTTTACCGCTCGATCAGCTCCACTACTTATCCACCAACACCACCACCAGAATTAACTTAAAATGTAAGTCTTAAATGAACGGCATTTAGTATTCTAAACTACGCTGCAGTATAAAGAGTGCAGCTATTTCTTCATGAAAAAATGTACATTTTGGAGTTTCAGAAATATAGTGAGGATCGAGCTTTTCTGCCATATATTGGATCTCTCTGGAAGCCTCTTAAAGCCACTGTGCTCATACAGCACACCCACATATTGAGGTGCACTATGTATCTCAAATGCAGTCCTTATTTCAGTCAGCTATACATATTGGTATATCCTTCCCCTTCAGCTCACTCAGCTCGGTAATAAAATAAGAGCTCTGTTTCCTTAGCCTCCCTATAACAGAAACTATTGAAAATTATAGATATCCATTTTCATTGTGAAATGTATTATCTTCAAAGTTTCCTTAGGAGCAGTCACCTTGTTTATATTCTGACCCGAGGCCAGGATTAGTGCTAATATGTGGTATTTGTACAGTGCCCGAGTTTAGAGAGATGGCCGGATTCTGAGAGTAGGCGTAGATCGTGACCTTGATATAATCATTGTAATTCTTCAAATATGTGTGTCTTTAGCTGTTTCCTAATTTGAAGGAGGGTTCTAGTGCCGATACTGGTATGTTGTTCCACATTCTGTTTGCATTGGTGGAGAAAGTCTGTTTCCTTTCCTTTTTTCCTTTTTAATGAATTCTTAACCGATTCACTCATTAATTTATTAATTTTACTGTATATTAACCTGCTTTTAATGTTAGACAGGAGTCATCAAGAAATGAAACTCAATATACATCAGCGATTCACTCATTAATTTATTAATTTTACTGTATATTAACCTGAATTTAATGTTAGACAGGAGTCATCAAGAAATGAAACTCAATATACATGAACAATAATAACACAAAGTATTATATTTGTGGAAAAAAGATTGCCGGTGATAATAATTACCTGTCCTAACGAGCCGAAATTCAACAAGGAATGGCAACGGCGCAACGCTGAGGATCGCAGGGGCAATAACACCCCAGTCCCAGTGCTCTCTTCTGAATTGCCGCGCCTGTAAATGCCGAAGGTTTGAAGAACGTAATCACGCTGGGACCGGGTGAAACCATATGCAAGGCGTTGGCAGGTGGGGCTCATGTAATCCCCCCCAACATGAAATGCTGCTAATCATGCTTTACTCGGCCGGCTGGAAAAAAAAATGTATGCGCGCATAAGGTAACGTCCGCGCGCATAAATCTTTTTTTGAAGTGCGGCATTTAATGTTGTCCAAAATGCACGCGGCGCCCCCGGCAACTTGTAACGGCGCACCGGGGTGCCGCAGCGCACAGTTTGGGAACCACTGTCCAAGGCCATTAGCCAGTCCTCAGCTGCTGAACAGCAGCATGAAAGGCCCTACATGGTGCCCATACTTGACTCCTGACTGCCATGTAACCTCCACAGGTAGAGGCATCAAGGGAGCAGGCACCCCAGGAATGCTTAGCGGGTGGTGGGGGAGAGGGGTTTGGACATAGGCTTGGGGGGATTAGGCTTTAGCTTGGGAGGGGTGGATTTCATTTTGGTGGGGGAGGGGCATGTTTGCTGGCAGGGAGCATGGGAGGTCTTGGAGGTAGAAGGGATGGACTTGGGGAGAGACACATACCCTTTAGGGGTGTCGAGGTGAGGAGGATTAGGAAACATGTCAAACTTGGAAAGGAGCTTCTTCTGGCTACACGGAGATGGTCATCTGAAAGGGGTTTGGGTGTGGAGGGTGAGGGAGTGGTTGTATGATGTGTTGGTGTGGATGTTTTGAGTGCGTGTTTGTGGGAGGTGTGCTTGTCGGTGGTGTATGTCTGTTGGGTGGGTGAGTGTGGGAGTTTATGTGTCCTGGGCTGAGGGGGTGGAGGTGCTGACGGATGCTGTAGTGGGTGGGTGGCTGCCTGTTGAGGGTGGTGACTGCAGGTATGGTGGATGTGCTGCATGTAGATGTGTCAGTGGTTGTGGAGTCTGCTGGTGTGGATACTGAGGTGGATGTCAGGGGGCCTGCTAGGGCACTGTCTGCAGGTAGGATAGGTGTGGTGGCTGGATCAGTGAATGTTGGTGTGGTGTCTGCAGGTGTTCCAGGTGTTGTGTCTGTGATACTAGGAGTGGTGGGGGTGTCAGGTCAGGTCATGACTGTTGCTGTGTTTGGAGGTGGATGTTGTTTGTGTGCGTGCAGGTTGTGTGTTGTGGTGCTCATTTTTGTCTGCACTACCCTTGGATGTTGAGGAGGATGCATACCTGACTGTTTGTGTTCTTTAGCTGGGTCGGGGAAGAAGGCATTCAGAATGGGAAGAGGAAGGTGGAAGGTAGACAAAGGATGAGTGGCTGCCATCTCTGTATGCCAGCCAGTGCGCTGTGAATGCCCTCCCGGAACTCACTGCTCTATTAGATTTTAGTTGCCAGTCCTTGGATGGCTTTCATAATGGTCGACTAACCCACAGAGATTGACCTCAGGAGGTCAATAGCCTTCTCACTGAGGGCAGCAGGGCTAACAAGGGCTGGGGCAGAGGGTCCTGCAGCGAAGGGGACACCCACCCCCTTGGATGGTAGGGCACAGCCAACTATGTGGGGAGCTACAGGGAGGACAGTGATAGAATGGGGATGGCAGAAAGAGATGGTATTGGGGTGGTCTCCGATGGGTCCACCACCACTAGGTAGTGGCCACTGGAGGAGGATTCCGAAGAAAATATACTGGATCTAGTGTCCCCCTGGTTCTCCACTTGCCCTCCAGGCCACTGAGTTCCTCACTGTTGGTGTTCTTGTGACTGGAGGTCCTAAGGCAAGAAGCTTCCCCACGGGCTGTGCCCTGTCTCCTTCACCTGACGGTGCTGATGTTGAACAACAGAAAGTCAGGTATGGTGATCACTTTCACAAGATAACAATTCCATCATATAGTACACATACGTCACATTACATCATGTTCACCATCACCCCCAGGCAGTGGCAGAAAAGTGCCAACATCATGTCACAACAACATATGTTGTGTGTCCCTCAATATGAACATTGTTAAACACCAGCAAAGCTACCTAGCTGACACCTACAATAGCATGAATGAAGTAGACCAATCACACTGGCCATACCATTGCAAGGTGACTGTGCCACATGATACAGGTTCCTCACCCACAACTACATGGTTAAGCACCAATGAAGCAATAGTTTAGGACTGTGAAATTTCTTTAAACTGATCTAAACTACATAATCAACACATACAAGTAGTTCTAATATGATGTCATGTACCAGGCTATAACACCTATTGTGAAGTAAAGGCAAGCAAGCTTAGTGTAGACAAGCCAAACCTCCTCCATTTCACATACTTATAACCATACGCAATGGGCATATGCAAACCTGTAAGAGCTCAAATTGCCATACATTGCAAGTTCAGGTAAAAGAGTCAGAACATGTCAGACACACATGAACCAATAGTGATGATTCAAGTATTTAAAATACAATGTGGACCACATCATCTAGGTCATTGATCTTCAGACAACAAACATAATCCGTCAAGTAATGGCCAAGTTAGCTTTGAACTATGCCCAACACACAACCACAAGATGTCAAAAATAGTGTAACAGAAACATGGACAACAAAACTGTGCAGCATGATTACAATCAGACCTACCTAATCATGCTATTAGCCCATCATTGATATCAATGGCAACATTAAGGTCCCAAACAGCAAAGACTCATTGGCCACATCCTTCATAGCAACAGCAAGTATACATAACTATTTGCAATGTTGAATCTTCCCTGAACCTTGCAAATGACAATTGATGTTGATACCTATCTGATTCGAATGCGACTGTGAATAGGCTACCATTGCCTATGTGTTATTCCCAAAACAGTATGTCCAAGGACAATCCTGTGTATCCACTTTCCACTAACAGAACTTTTGCAAGGTTGTAACATTCCTAGCTTCAGATATCAATATATGTATGCCCATAGAAATGTTGGAACACCTCAATGGTATTCAATTGCATGTCCTCAACTCTGATGAGGTGTCATAAATGTCTATGTACATCCCTCGCTTACCACCTTGTAACAGGTGTGAAGATGTTGCCCTGGTAGGCCATGTGACATGAGGGATGAACATCACAGTCTCACATGCTGCTGTCACTTATCAGAAAGCATTAGAAAATTAGTGATGCATAAAATATGTCAGACTCTGGGGGTCATTCTGACCCCGGCCGGCGGCGGATGGGGTCGGCTCCGAATGGAGCCGGCGGAGTGGAAGGGGTACGACGGGTGCAGTTGCACCCGTCGCGATTTTCAGTGTCTGCATGGCAGACACTGAAAATCTTGGTGGGGCCCCCAGGGGCCCCACGACACCCCATACCGCCATCCTGTGCCTGGCGGCCAAAACCGCCAGGAACAGGATGGTGGTATGGGGGTCGGAATCCCCATGGCGGCGCAGCAAGCTGCGCCGCCATGTAGGATTCCCCAGGCCAGCGGAAATCCGGCGGTACACCGCCGGTTTTCCGTTTCTGACCGCGGCTGTACCGCCGCGGTCAGAATGCCCAAGGGAGCACCGCCAGCCTGTTGGCGGTGCTCCCGCGGTCGTTGGCCCTGGCGGATTTTACCGCCAGGGTCAGAATGACCCCCTCTATGTTGCACATAAACAGGAATCTTGAAACATTGCAGAAGATAGAGATCAAGGAACTACGCACCTCATCACCATTATACTGGGAGAATGTACCTGTTGGTGGGTGTCTACAATCACCAAAGTAGAAAAAAATGTATAGTGGAACACATATAACACTGTCATATGTGTGTTGTTATATGCTATTGCACTGAGGGAACAACATAGTTGAGTAACAAGCCCCTAAATACATTTGCTTATGCACACCTGTTTGCTATAGATGGCTATGGTACATCAATGTGTTCACAGGAAATCTGTGACACGTTGCACTTACCACATTGTCAGAGCCAACATTCTTTGAAATCACTCAATCACTTGGTAAAGGGACAAACATGAGTTAGTTCTTTACTTAACCCCTTGTGGTTGCTGTGCTGCCTTCAAACGGCTGTCCAACTCAGGATAGGCTGCCGCTAAAATGCGGGCCATTAGGTGGGTCATGGCCCGATGGGCCCCCCATCCTCCTTGGGAGGGCATCCCCAGCTGGGTCTCTGCACTTTTATGGGTCGCAGGTCCTCCCACCTCTTCCAACAGTGGGCACTCTGCTGGCTGTGGACCCCGAGGGTTCGCACTTTCTTGGCATGGGCATGCCAAATCACCTTCTGATGATGGGTGTTGACATCCGTGGATGACATGGATACAAATGTTTGTCATGTTCAGATGTACCGTACTACAACAGGCAGGGTTCTAACTAGTTAGTACAACAAGCCAAACACAGACTGTCTTTACCATCCCCTCTACTGATAGATGAGCATATGCAGTCACGCCAGATGTGAGACGTGTAACACTAGCACCAGCTGTCATGTCATCACATATGAGCAGACAACAAGCACATTGGCAAATATGCCATTTCAGAAGGAGTCTGGTATATCAACTCCCCTAACCTTGTGCAGAAGCACAAGGTGGGTCAGGGAACATACATAAAACACTCTACACAATGTCTCAGGACTCACAGTCTGTCACCAAGAGTAAGTACATGATTAGGAACTCATCCAATTGCATCACAACTTTGGCACCCTACAGACTTTAAGAACACAATCAGAGATGTTGCCCATCAGCCTTTGCTTATGTTCACAAAGTACAGTTGGGCTAAGGAAATGTGTGTGCACATGATACACATACCTGCTCCTCTGGTGCACCATAGAGCTGAACATACCGGGGTAGGTCCTCTTCCACCAGCTTCTCAGAAGGCAGGGGCCCTATCATCTGTAGGATGTGGCATGATTGCTCCCAAAGGCAGAGTATAGCAGTTCAAGTCATGGAGATCTCGCTGACATCAGTATCAAGAGTAAAGTGAGAGATGAAGTATGAAATGGCAGTCCTCAACCTACTCACTGCTGGCACATTTCGCCATTGGCCAAAGACCCCCAAAGGCAGCAATGTGTTCCAAAGACAAGATCCACCACAGTAGTATCCACCTACCACCATGACGACTTCCGCTGGTGGACGTAGGTCTTTTCCTAATGTCCAGAATAGTAGGTCAGTCAGCTGCCATTTTAAGGCCCTTAGATGGTTGGAAAAGTAAAAATAAAGATGTAGCATGAGGTCAGAAACATATCTATGTCATCGTTTTCAGTGCTGGCTTTGTTCAACCATGTATTTTAATTCCGATTTAGTTTACATGTTGTAAGATACATGATGTTTGGGTTATGTCTCATTAGTGGCATGGTCTGCACCTTCATGGCAATTGGATAGATAGCATTGGTGTCTACCATAGGTGAAACATGATAAGAATGCCATTTTCACTGAGACTTTCAGTGACATGGGCATCCATTTCCTAGTCATGTTTGATGTAAGGGGATGACATGGCAGCAATAATCCATTATTTCCCTAGGTATGTGCTGTGTACCATGTTCGACTATTTTGTGTGGCATGTATGCATCATATGTGACATGTGTGGATTCACACTTACAATAACGGATCGACATACCATCTTGTATTCCTTCATCTAGCTACCCTGGAATGAGAAGGGTCAGACAACCTCCAGTGTACCGTCCACTAGCAGACCTGCAGATCATGAAGGATCGATGTGTCATCCAGATCTCCTGCCTCGATAGGCAGACAATCATGGATCTGTGTTGTCAGTTGGAGCCAGATCTGATGTATGCCATTCATCATCCAAATAGCATACCACCCATTGTACAAGTCATGTCAGTGCTGCATATCCTAGTCACAGGGTCCTTTCAGAATTCACTGGCCCTAACTGTAGGCATGTCCCAGCCTATGGTCAGTCTGGTCTTGACGGTTGTAATCTCTGCATTGTTAAAACACCCGGACAGCTACATCAGATTTCCACAGTGGGAGGATTTGGCCCATGTAAAGGCTGATTTCTGTGCTTTGGCACACATCCCACATGTGAAGGGAGCCATTGATGGCACTCATGCAGCATTGGTTCCCCCAAATGGCAAATAATTAGTATATCGGGACTTCCACTCAGTAAATGTGCAAGTAGTCTGACGGACCTCTACATTTCCCAAGTATATGCAAAGTACACGGGTTCAGTTCATGATGCCTTCATCATGCGAACAGCAAAATCCCACTACTGATGACACAACAGTACACAGAGAGAGCCTGGCTGGTTGGTAAGTGATATATGTGATGTGATGTGTGTCAGTATCTTATGTCTGCTGCCAAATGTAAGGACGGGAAAGATTTATGTTTACACACATACAATGATTCCTTACAAGGGATTCTTGCTACCCAAAATGTCCCTGGTTGGTAACCAACCACACCAGGGGAAGTTCGCTTCAGTGAGGCCCACAGAAGAACAAGGCGTGTCATGGAACAGACTTTTGGGCTCCTAAAGGCTAGATTTTGCTGCATTGATAAGCCTGGAGGAGCCCTTCTTTACTCACCCGCCAAAGTGTGTCAGATCATTGTTGCCTGCTGCATGCTCCACAACCTCACCCTGTGACATCAGATCCCATATATACCAGATGAGGGGGAGCAAGCAGTTCCAGCGGGTGAGAATGCAGAATTTCCAAGTGAGAATGACAGTGATGAGGATGAAGGTGCAGACAGCCTGGCAGATCTCATAAATCAATACTTCAACTGACTGTAAGTATGTGTTGTTCTGTTACATACTTGACTCAGTGTGTTATTGGAGGGCTCAGAGATGTTTGAGAAGGTTTTTGTATGACCATCAGACAGCTCACTATTTGCCTAGCAGTATGTGGCTCAGGTGTGCATGCAAAATTGTACTTGGAGTTGTGATTATTATTATGATCTCCTTCGGTGATGTTTGTAACACTGCACAATCAGTGTACTATTGTATTTGGGACATGTCTTAAAAGGTCTCCCTTAACATTACCTGCCTATACCTTTTTGCATCACATTTGTACATTGCAGATTTCTTTACAAGGTCATCCTCTTTTGGTCAATTCTGAATTGTGTCACAGACAGTTCTGATTTGCAGGTCTGACATGTGAGGTAAACATGGATAAATCCAGGTACTCATATTGGTGACATATGGGTTTCATGCCCAAACTGTCAGGACAGTGTAATGGTAGTGTACTGTTCCAGACATTCGACCTGTGTTCCATGTTTTCTGGGTTCAAGGGTGTCAAATGTGTAATACATGTTATCCTGTGCAAATCATAACCTCTACCTTCTCGATAGTTTTATGTAGATGCTATTTCACTTGTATGTAGCTGTCAATGTGTACCTCATTGCAGGCCACTGTGCATGTGTGTAAAGACTGCTATAGGTGAGTAGCATGCCTACAGATACCTGACCACTGTAAGTGGAAGGCTCAATGTCTGGGGACTATTGTAATGACACCTGTCTGTATCATGGGGTATGTTCATTAGAGTGGTATGGTATGGGAATGAGATAAGGCTTTAGCTGATGACTGATAGAAACAATCTGTTTGCCTATTTGTATAGTCAAAGACTGACATGTCCCAACTTCATTAGTCTGTGAGGTGCTTGTTATTCATACCTATTCTGAAGCTTTAAATGGGCCATGTTGTCAACCTATGTGCAGAAAAGTGCAATTAATGGATTTAGGAGTGTGTCCATTTGCATAAATGTACATATATCTGAATCAGATTCAACAGTACATGTGAGATGGGACTTAACAGATTTGGTAAATATGTGAATGTTGGAAAGTGGATTATTAGTAAGGGAGGAAAGTACCTGCACTTAGCAATAGGCCACTAACCCCAAATTAGGTCCAGTTAGGTCTCAATAAATTAAACCCAGCTCAACCTTTGGTAGCTTTGCAACAAGCAACAAGGCTTAACTTATGAGACAAGTGAGTAAGGCATTTAAAAATCACAAAACAGTAAACAAGTAAAACAAAAAGCACAATAAAAATCCAACATCAATTTATAAAAATAGATTATTTCTTTATCTTTAAAATGACACCTAAATGAATAAAATCAGATTAGGGGAAAGAAGAAGATTTTCAAAGCATTAGTGTTTTTTCGCGCTTTGAAATGTTTGATGTAGGCAGGGAGAGGCTGAAAGACTGACCAGGTGTCCCCGATGGGCCAGAGTCATCCTCAATGTCCCCACATCCAGGGGTATTGTCCTCACTGAGGACCTCATCCAGGGGGGAAGTGGCTGTCTCAGGTGTCCTCTTCCTGTTCACAATGGGTAGGTGACTTGTTGAAGAAGTGGAACAGACAGTTATGTAATGCAACATGTGGTATCAAACTTTGACAGGTGGATATGATTTGAGCCATATACAGTAAGGCTTAACTAGATTCCCTGATACAAGAGTGACACCTGCTTTCCAATCTGGGTACAGCTTTATGAGATACATGGATATACACCTTGCTACAGGATACCCGATTAATTTGACAGTTGGATGTCTGTTGATAGACTAATATCTTGTCTGCTGTGTAGCTTCATCTTATCAGCTCACAGTTTGCAATTGTTCAGTATTAAGACACTAGACAGCCTCAGAATGTGAAGTGGAAACTGCCCTGTACATCAGCTTAGAGTAACCAATCTACCTGCCCATAGTTATCAGTTTACACCTAGCATAGCACACTGCTGATACTTGTTTTCCTCCCAGGTGAGTTGCTTTCAATGGGTGCTGAGAGCTAAAATTGACATTTTAGCATTGGACACAGCTGTAGCTGTGTGTTAGTGGTACTGGACTGGCAGATGCTCATGGCATTGCTGTTGTTGGCCTAGACTGTGATACCGTGGATCATGAATCGCCATAGTCCACAAAAGCACCATCAGAGTCTTGACCAGCACCCATGACATCCTCAACCTCTCCGAGCACCTCCACTTCAGAATCCACATCAACGCCAACACCACCCTCAAAGGAGCTCTGATCTATAGACCCCCAGGCCCCAGCTCTCATTTCTGTGAAGCCATCGCCGACATCGTCAGTACCAATGCCCTCGACTCCACAGAGTACATCCTCCTCGGCGATCTGAACTTTCACTTAGAAAACAACAACAATGCCAACACCACCAACCTGATGGACAACCTCGCCAACCTCGGCCTCAGACACCTCGTAAGCTCACCCACCCACTCCGCAGGCCACAGACTCGACCCCGTCTTCTCAGCCAGCAACCACATCCATATCAGCCACACCACGGAACTCAGCTGGACAGACCACTGATTCATCTACTTCTCCTACCAGAAGCCAGTCACCCACCACCACCGCACATAACTCCCACGACGCTACTGGAGAAAAATATCAACGGATCAACTGATTTCCACACCCGCCCAGGACCCACCCCCCGAGACCACGGACCCCAACACAACCGCTACCAACCTGAATCGCTGGTTAGAGGACTCCGCCAACACCCTCGCACCGTTCCAAAAAAAAAAAAAACACCCTCTACAGAATCAAGGCCAGATGGTTCACCCCAGACCTACAGGAATCAAAACGGCTATGCCTCAGAATGGAAAAAAAACCTGGCACTGCGAACCTACCAACTCCAACCACATCGCATTCAAGGATGCCATACTCAAACATCACCCACTGATCCACACCACCAAAAGGACCCACTTCAAAAACCGCACTGACACCAGTGCTCACAACAGAGAAGAGCTCTTCGTCATCATCAAAGAGCTCTCCGCTCCAAAGACTTTCTGCAACTCACTTGCAACCCACTTCCATCGAAAGATAGAAGAAATCCACAACAGCTTCAACCCCCAGGCCCACCAGCTGACTACAAACACACACAAACCCAATCCCCCAAGCGACACCCACCTCCTCCACACCTGGACCCCCGTCAACAAAGAAGACACTGCCAACACCATGGCCTCCACCCATTCCGGATCACCATCGGACCCCTGCCCACACCATATCTTCAATAATGCAAATATCATCATTGCTCCCCACCCCTGACACACCATCAACAGCTCCTTCAAGTCAGCCACCATCCCAGAAAGCTGGAAGCACGCAGAAGTCAACGCGCTGCTGAAAAAAACCAAGGCAGACCCAGATGATCCGAAGAACTACCAACCAATCTCCCTCGATCGTTCCTAGCCAAAGTAATCGAAAAAATCATGAACAGCCAACTATCCCGATTCCTGGAAGACAGCAAGGCACTCATCACCTCCCAATCTGGATATCGCAAACACCACAGCACCGAGACCGCACTCATCGCTGCCACAGACGACATCAGGACCATGCTCGACAAAGGAGAAACAGCAGCACTCATCCTCCTGGACCTCTCCGCAGCCTTCGACACGGTTTGTCATCACACTCTCCGCACACGCCTCCATAACGCCGGAATCTGCGACAAAGCACTCAACTGGATCTCATCACTTCTCTCAGGCAGAACCCAGAGAGTCTGCCTTCCACCATTCATATCAGAAGCCTCCAGTATCATCTGTGGCGTCCCCCAATGCTCATCTCTCAGCCCCACGCTCTTCAACGTGTACATGGCCCCAGTCGCCAACATCGCACGAACACACCACATCAACATAATTTCCTACGCAGACTACACTCATCTAATCCTCTCCCTCATAAAAGACTCTACAGCTGCAAAAAACAACCTCCACAATGGACTCCAAGCCATCGCCAGCTGGATGGAAGCAAGCCACCTCAAATTAAACACAGATAAGACAGAATTCCTCATCTTCAGAGCCAACCCCTCAGCATGGAACGACTCCTGGTGGCCCACATCCCTAGGATCCGCACCACCTCCCACCACCCATGCACGCAACCTGGGATTCATCCTGGATTCCACACTCAGCATGACTCAGCAGGTCATCGCCATCTCTTCTTCTTGCTACAACACCCTCCGCATGCTCCCAAAAAAGTTTTCAAGTGGATCCCCGTTGAAACCAGGAAAACTGTCACCCACACCCTGGTCAACAGCCGACTGGACTAGGGAAACGCCCTATATGCAGGAACTACAACCAAACTCCAAACAAAGCTGCAAAGAATCCAAAACACATCCGCCCAACTCATTCTGGATGTCCCACGCCGCCCCCACCTCAGAGACTTACACTGGCTACCAATACCAAAGAGGATCACCTTCAAGCTCCTCGTCCACACACACAAGGCCCTCCACAACACAAGCCTAACCTACCTCAACGAAAGACTCACCTTCCACACCCCCACCCGCAACCTTCGCTCCGCCAGCCTCGCCCTCTCCTCCGTTCCCCGCATCCGCAGCACCACTGACGGAGGAAGATCCTTCTCCCACCTGGCCGCCAAGACCTGGAACTCCCTACCGCTCCACTTTCACCAGACCCAAGACCTCTTAACTTTCAGGAAACACCTAAAGACATGGCTTTACGACCAGTAGCTTCCCCCCAGCGCCTTGAGACCATAACGGGTGATTAGTGCACTTTATAAATCTTATGATTGATTCATTTAGGTGGGTTTAGTTGATTGTGTGGTTGCAGGGCTATTTTCATTTTGCTACACTGTTTTGGTTTTCTCAATGGTAGAACAGTGCCTGCTGGGAGCTGGAGTGCTGTCAGTACCTGTACTCCCCACGCCATTCACAGACTCTGTACCCCCAGGTGAGTTTAGTTGACACGTGGTATGCCAGATAGAGGTATTTGAACAGTTGGACACAGGAGTGGTGAATGTGTTGGCTACTAAGACGTCAAAAAGTGATCAGTGAGCATGCAAAACAGAACTCTAGGGTGTCATATTTCAGTGTGTGACTTACCCAACTCTACTACCCGAGGTATTCCTGTCAAGCCCTCAGGATGCAGGATGTCCAGGACTTTCTCCTTCCATGATGTAAAAGCTTTCTCTAAAACCGCCAATATTTGCTTACCGCAGAGCTCCCAATTTACAATTGCTTATTGTGAGATCTGAACTTAAGCAAGCTGTAACAAATGCAGGAGTTCATTGCTGTGATTCTAAAAGGTGCGTCACATGTGAATACCTTTTTCAAACATCATCAGTAACTAGATCTATTACAAAAAGGACCTATGGAAGAAGGAAACATCTTACATGTCACTCAACATGCATTATTTATGTGATTCAGTGCCAAAGCTGAAAAAAACAATATGTAGGCCAAACAGTGAATGACCTCCATACACAATTCAGGAACCACAAATTTGCAATAATTAACAAGAAACTTGACCAGTCTGTAGCCAATCATGTTAACCTTGTAGACCATTTACTATCAGATTTGAAGATTTCCGCTGTGGAACATGTTTTAAAGGAAGAACTACTGGACAGGAGAGACAACTTCTGCATGTACCGTTTATAATCACTGCATCCAGATGGCCTGAACATCATTGACAATACCAATTGATTTCTGCACATCTGTAGAGTTCTCAGGGCTGCATTGATTCCACATTCCAAGTGGAAATTTCACTCATGAATCTTTTTGAAAATCCAGCAGTGTCAGCTGTGCAGCCAAAGAGCAAACAATCTTCTACTACCTGAGGAAGGCGGAAGGCAAAATATTGTAGTGGAAATATGTTTTTGTCCCAGGAGGACTGAAATGCCTCAGGGTTTATCAATCAATCAATCAATCAATCAAAGGCATTTGTATAGCGCACTGCTCACCCGGAGGGTCTCAAGGCGCTGGGGGGGGGGGGAAACGCTACTGCTCGAACAGCCAGGTCTTGAGTTGCTTCCTGAAGGCGAGATGGTCTTGCGTTGTCCGGAGGTGGATGGGGAGGGAGTTCCATGTCTTGGCTGCCAGGTAGGAGAAGGATCTTCCTCCGGCGGTGGCTCTGCGGATGCGGGGGACGGTGGCGAGAGCGAGGCTGGCGGAGCGGAGCTGGCGGGTGGGCTTGTGGAAGGTCAGGCGGCTGTTGAGGAACTTGGGGCCCAGGTCGTGGAGGGCCTTGTGTGCGTGGGTGAGGAGTCGGAACGTGATTCTTTTGTTGACGGGGAGCCAGTGCAGGTCTCTCAGGTGTTCGGAGATGTGGCTGTGTCGGGGGATGTCCAGGATGAGTCGTGCTGAGGCGTTCTGGATCCGTTGGAGTTTCTTCTGGAGTTTGGCGGCGGTGCCGGCGTAGAGGGCGTTCCCGTAGTCCAGCCGACTGGTGACGAGGGCCTGGGTGACCGTCTTCCTGGTCTCGGTGGGGATCCACCGGAAGATCTTTCGAAGCATGCGCAGGGTGTTGAAGCATGAAGATGAGACGGCGTTGACTTGTCTGGTCATCGAGAGGGAGGAGTCCAGGATGAAGCCTAGGTTGCGAGCGTGGTCCGTTGGCTTGGGGGTGGCTCCCAGGGCGGGGGGCCACCAGGAGTCGTCCCAGGCGGATGGTGATGATCCCAGGATGAGGACCTCCGTCTTGTCTGAGTTCAGTTTCAGGCGGCTGTTCTTCATCCATTCGGCGACGTCTTTCATCCCTTCGTGTAGGCTGGCTCTGGCGGCGTCCGGGTCGCTGGTGAGGGAGAGGATCAGCTGGGTGTCGTCGGCGTAGGTGATGATCTTGAGGTTGTGTTGACGTGCGATGGTTGCGAGGGGGCTCATATAGACGTTGAAGAGGGTGGGGCTGAGCGATGACCCTTGTGGAACTCCGCAGATGACTTCGGTGGCCGCTGACCGGAACGGGGGGAGGCGGACTCTCTGGGTTCTTCCGGCGAGGAATGAGGCGATCCACTCCAGGGCCTTCCCCTGGATGCCGGTGTTGTTCAGGCGCTGTACCAGGGTGCGGTGGCAGACAGTGTCGAACGCTGCGGAGAGGTCCAGGAGGATGAGGGCCGCAGTTTCCCCATTGTCCATTAGGGATCTGATGTCGTCTGTGGCTGCGATGAGGGCGGTCTCCGTGCTGTGGTTGGCTCGGAAGCCGGATTGCGAGTGGTCGAGGGATCCGTTGGTCTCGAGGAAGGCAGCTAGCTGTCTGTTGACGGTCTTCTCGATGACTTTGGCAAGAAACGGGAGGAGCGAGATGGGGCGGTAGTTCTTGAGGTCGGAGGGGTCTGCAGTTGGTTTCTTCAGCAGGGCACTGATCTCGGCGTGTTTCCAGCACTCCGGGAAGGTGGCGGTGTTGAAGGAGGCGTTGACGATGTCACGGAGGTGGGGTGCGATGATGTGGTCAGCCGTGTTGAAGATGTGGAGTGGGCAGGGGTCCGTAGGGGATCCGGAGTGGATGGTGTTCATTGTGCGTGTTGTGTCTTCGGTGCTGACTGGGGTCCAGGTGCGGAGGGTGGCGGTGGGGGGCATCGGTTCGGTGGTGGGGTTTGTGGTTGGTGGGCCGAAGCTGTTGTGAATGTTGGCGATCTTGTTGTGGAAGAAGGCTGCGAGGGAGTCGCAGAGGTCTTGCGAGGGAGTGATGTCATTGTTTCCGGCGTCGGGGTTGGAGAGCTCTTTGACGATGCTGAAGAGTTCCTTGCTGTTGTGGGTGTTGTTGTCCAGTCGTTCCTTGAAGGCTGTCTTCTTTGTGGCGCGGATCAGTTGGTGGTGTTTGCGGGTGGCGTGTTTGAGGGCCGTCATGTTGTCTGTGGTCTGGTTGGTGCGCCAGGTGTTCTCCAGGGAGCGGCAGTTCTTCTTGGAGGTGATGAGCTCGTCGGTGAACCAGGAGGCTTTCTTGCTGCTGCGTCTGCTGGGGGGGTTCTTCTTCAGTGGTGCGAGGGCGTCTGCGCAGTTGGTGATCCACTGTGTGAGGTTGTTGGCGGCTTCGTTGGGGTCCGTTGAGCTGGTGGGGGGGTTCTGGCTGAGGAAGGTGGTGAGCTGGTCGCCGGTGATCTTGTTCCAGCTCCTGCGGGGGGTTTGTTGAGGGCGGTGGTGGGTCGTCGTTTTACTGAAGCTGAAGTGGACGCAGCTGTGGTCAGTCCACTGGAGATTGGTGGAGTGGCTGAAGGTGACATATTTGCTGGATGAGAAGACTGGGTCAAGCGTGTGGCCGGCGTGGTGTGTAGGGGTGGTTACCAGTTGCTTGAGTCCGAGGTTGGCCAGGTTGTCCAGTAGAGCAGTGGTGTTGCGGTCCTTGTCGTCCTCCAGGTGGAAGTTGAGGTCCCCCAGGAGGATGTAGTCGGTGGAATTGATGGCGTGGGGGCTGACGAAGTCTGTGATGTCTTCGCTGAACTGTGTGCGTGGTCCCGGTGGTCTGTAGATGAGGGTGCCTCTGAGCGTGGTCTTGGGGTTGGTGTGTATCTGGAAGTGGAGGTGTTCGGCGGAGGTGAAGGTGTCATCAGAGTTGGTCGTGATGCGGATGGTGTTCTTGTGGATGATGGCGATGCCTCCTCCTGTCTGGTTGACGCGGTCCCTCCTGGTGATTTTGTAGCCTTCTGGGACGGCGATGGCGACGTCGGGTGCTGAGGAGGCGTTCATCCAGGTTTCTGTCAGGAAGGCGATGTCTGGTGCTGTCGAATCGAGGAGGTTCCAGAGTTCGACGGCATGCCTGTGAACGGAGCGGGTGTTGAGCAGGATGCACATCAGGTGTTTGTTGCTGGGGCTCGGTTTAGTAGGTGCAGTGTTGGGTCGTAGGCTGGTGAAGCGGCAGGTCAGGCAGGTGAAGGGTCCGTGGGTGCGTCTCGGGGTGGCTCGGTAGCAGGCGGTGTTTCGGCCGGCGTTGAGGGCGTGGAGGGTTCTGGCATCGTAGCTGTGCAGGGTGTGCTGGCGAGGGCGAGGACCAGGGGGTCTGGCGCTGGGCGCGGTCCAGGCGCGGACGGGCGCAGACGGGCTTACCTTTGGCGCACCTTCGGCGCTCAGTCGGAGCTCCCGCTGCGCGCGTCCGCTGCGCGGTCGCTCTGGGGGCGTCATAAGTAAGGAGCCGGGAGGGAGGAGCAGCTGGGTGGCGGGAGCGGTCCGGCGAATGGAATCACAGGGGGGCGGGGCCGCAGGGAGGCAGCGGCGGGAAATCCCAGGAGCAGCGAGCGAGCGAAGGAATCTGCAGGCAGGAGGCGGCAAAGGCAGGCAGGAGCGGCAGCAGTGAGTGGGGCGACCAAGCCTTTAAGCTTTATCCAAACCATTTGTTGATTTAAATAGTTAAATAAATGGAATTTTACCCTTCCGTGAAAGTACAACTCATGGTATTCTGTTATACTCAAAGCAGTGTAATGGTCAGTAGTGTGATTATACTATATATATATATATCTATATATATATATATATATATATATAGATATATATATATATCCAACAAGTCCCGTAATACCGAGGCTCATAAATGTGGCGGTCCGACCATGGATTCGGGAATTTCCATAAAATATAATAAAAATGTTCTTGTAATCGAAGAAAAGGTCAGGACACTTCCAGCCAATTATATAAAAGTTTTACTGTCACACAAAGTGTTCCTCCCAACGGGTTTCAGCCGTAGCCTTGTTCACAGATCTTTGAACAAGGCTACGGCTGAAACACGTTTTAATAGGACATCTGTACATGGAGGACGGTTCTGGCCCATCTGGACAACCTGGTCAGATACCAAAAGTGAGTCTCCCTGTGGCCACTACATCACCTCTCAGCCTGGTTGCCTCCACATCACAGGCAACCTGGCGCCCGCTAACCTGTGTCCCTACGACAGTGTCAACCATATTGTGCCCCCATATTGTGCCCCCAGTCTAGCATCCTGAGTTGCAGTGCAACACCTCTTACAATGATGATCAAGGAACCAGTGGGAGAGGGCACCCTGTGGCAAGGGCACAGGGCTGTGGGGGTAGGGTGCGTGGGAGGGATGCTGTGGGCCAGGGGCTTTAGGCCACTGGTGCTGCTCACAGCCAGGTCTTTGGGTGTAGCAGAAGTCCCAAGTTGTGATATGCCAGGTCCTTGCTGCAGTCTGCGAAATGAAGTAGCTGTAGAGAGACTTCCTTCGGAAAATGTGTGAACAGTGGAAGATTCACAACACCAACACAGCCTCCCTAACAGGGCTGTTAAAGGACATAAAAAACACCCTGATCAGGGATAGACAACAACACCCTACCTCTTCCTTTAGCACATATACACCAGGGCCTTCATCGGTGCCAGTCAATGGAAAGGAGGTGCTATGTGGGAAAGAACCCACCCCAGACACCCTTGCCTCTGTAACAGCAGATCCCTCCACCATGCAAGCGGACTGTAGCAAGGAATCCAGGATGCGCGGATAGCAAGACACAGACCACCTTCCAATACCCATGGGAGGAGCTCATTGGACTTTGAACTTTCTGCACAAATTTCTAATAGAAGCACCTATCAAAAAGTCATTGTCTGCTTGCTTCTGTTCCACAGTTTGCTATGTAGAGATGCAAGACCATGTGAAGCAAATGAGGAAGACATAAGATACTAATGCAAGTAAGGACATGTTACAGGTACAGTGTCCTGCCAAGGGTTACTACCAACACACAAACACACACACATTGCTATAAGTGTCTGGTCACACCAAATATTTTATTGCACTGTACAGCACATAGGCCGTTGAAATGTCTGGACTGTCAAAGCCAAGAATGGCTGACTCAGATTGTGTCACGGTAAGCATCCCACGGTCCAGCTCCCCAGACCACAGAAAGAAGAGCCTTGTCAGACATTTTCCTGTAGAATAGGCAAACAGAATAGTGGACGGTGCCACCAGCTTGAGCCTTAAAACCACACCAAAGTAATCCACCATCACATAAACCAAGGAACAGACAGAGGGCAGTACAACAGTCCTTGATCACAGGCCCATCATAATCTAATGGTCATGCATCTGGTGGTATGACATAAACATATGTCAGTGTTGTGGCACAGGCACTGTGTCCTGCAATGAGGAAACACATTCATAGATACATAAAGGTCATACAAGAAGAGTGTTTAGCCTATGTGAAGGGTGAATGCCTTGCTTGCAATTGATGACAAAATATTTCATTCCCACATGATCAAACACATGATGCAATTGGCCCAACACAGCACACTAAACAAGTCCAGTGTGCACTTATGACCTTCCACCCAAACACTGTTCATGCTGCCTTGGCACAAGTCTCATACACCCCAAATCTGTGACCTACATTACCTGGAGCAATCCATGTCCACTTTGCTTGTCAGAACAGCGTCAAATACCTGCCAATGTCACAACTCTGAAATGCCCACATGTGGATGTCATTGTGAAGGCACCTGTACAAAGACAAAACAAGAAGTATAAATGTAATAACATATCTAATACACAAATCACACAAGAAGCATCTGGAAAGGAAATTACATTGCAATGAGACAGACACAAACAAAACAGCTTCATCAAGGTGGGGATTTGTCAAAGGCCAACTATTCAAGCACCCTTTGGCCGAATATTGCAGAGTATCAGCTCCCTAGTTGTTGCCAAAACACAACTCCAGACATTTTCACAACTACAGTTTTTTATGTAGTCAAAGTCATTACATAACATGACATACACTCATGAAAAGTAGCTGTTGATGAGATCTTCCCACAAGTCAGCGCCTTCCTCTTCATCACTGTCATCGTCACTTGCCATTTCAGCAGTCTCACCTGGTGGCAATGCCAGCTCCCCCTCCTCTGGGATCTATGGGATATTCCTCCGCAGGGTGATGAAGTGGAGCATGCAGCATACCACAGTGATCTGACACACTTTTCCGGGTTAGTAGAGGAGGGCTCCACCAGTCCAGTCAAGACACCGAAAACTGGCCTCCAGAAACCGAGAAGACTGCCTCACTACCTGCCTTATTCTTCCAGGGGCCTTATTGAAGTGGACTTCCCCCTGGCATATTTGGATTCCTTCTTGGCATCAACAACCAAGGATGGTTTGGAAATGCAGAGTCTCCTGTTACGGAATGGGACATTTGTGCATCAATGAGTCACTCAGTTCATGATTGTAGCACCAGACATTGCACATACACAAACAGGACAGATGTGATTTACCATCCAGCCAGGCCCTCTATGGGTACAGTTGTGATATCAGCTGGGGTATGGTGCTGTTCCGCATTATGGAGAGCTGAGCCCAGATATCGGGCATAGACCTGTAAAATGTAGAGATCCACCAAACAGACAACCTGCACGTTGATGGAATGGAAGTTCTTTCTGTTGCAGTATACCCGCTCATTGACCTGCGTTGGGACCAAGCCTGCATGTGTGTCATCAATGGCCCTCACCACATGTGGAATGCATGCAAAAACATAAAAGTCAGCCTTCACATGGGCTAAATCCTGACATCGGGGAAACTGGCTACAGCTGTCCAGGTGTTTCAACATTGCTGAGAGGACATCCTTCAACACAAGACTGAACATAGGTTGGGACATACCAGCTGATAGGGCCATTGCATGTTGGAAGGACCCTGTGGCTAGGAAGTGAAATACTGACATGATGTTTACAGTGGGTGGTATGCTGCTTAGATAACTGATAGCTGGTATGAAATCTGGCTCCAACTGACTACATAAGTTCACTATTATTTGCCTATTCAGACTGTAGAGCAGGATAATGTGGCATTCTTCAATGGTCTGAAGGTCTGCCAATGAATGATAGACACAAGGTTGTTGCATCCTCCCCCACCCTGGGTACCTATGTACGACAAAACATGATTTCTAACATTAGTCATTGTGTCCACAGCAACATACATGATACATGTCAATAATATTATGTGAGAAGGCATTTTTGAATGGATAGGCATGGCAACCAGTACATATCACACCATCAAATAACACAAGGGTCACATGTGACCTCCATGGTTTTCCACACGTGAACTCATCACGTATAAGTGAACCGAATTAAAAGATGCACAATGCAATTACCCCTTGATATGTGACTCTATATCCCTAACATCAAAATGACCAATGGAGGGGGTGGACTGTGCCCCACTATTGAATGCCATCTGTGCCCTGCAACATACAATGGTGTTTGAGTAGTAGGATCTATGATACAAGACAGGATAAGCATGTCTATGTGATTACGTTTTCAGAGATGTGACACAATTTATAAAGCACAATATAGCATTTCAGGCCTACAAAATGGCAGTTGTCTGAATTATCCCACTGGACATTAGGAACCACCCGCGACCTCCGGCAGAAGATGTCATGGCGGTAGGTGGTTGCAACCATGGTGGACCCAGCTACAGGCTAACATTGTTGTCAGTGGTGGTTGTGGGCCAATGGCTGTGTCCCTCGGCAGTGAGGACCACAGATGTGAGCGTCATGTTTTACAAATTCATTCACTTGATTCCAGACACTGTTGCCAGCAAGGCCTCCACAACCGGAGCTGCTCTGGGAGCGATTATGCCATGTCCAGAAGGTGATAGGGCCCCTGCCTTCTCTCCAGAGCAGCTGGAGAAGCTAGTTGATGAGGTCCTACCCCCCCTAGGACCAGCTCTGTGGTTCACCAGAGGAGCAGGTAAGTACATCATGTGCACTATTTTCTCTGTACTTCACTATTCTTTCCCTCCTCACAGGCTAGAATGTGGCAATGTGTTCAAGTTTGACTACTCATGGGCCTGTTGTTACAGTCTGTGTGGCATCAATGGGAGAGACAATGTGCAGATATTGGTGGCCAGAGCCAAATATTAACTTCAGTCACATTGTGTTGTGTGAGTTTTTTGGGGTCCTAGGTCTCCCTTGTGTTGGATTCACATAACTAGGTGAGGAGGAATTACTGCCATCCACTGACATCTCATTCCTCATGATTGTTGTTAATGTTAGAGTATGCATCTTGTATGAGTCAGTTGAGAGTAATGTGAGCAATGTTGTCTGTTGTGGCAAAGAGCGCGGTCTTGGTGCTATGGTCCTCCCGGAAAATGTGTCCGTGCTTAACAAATTGTAGACTTGTTTCATAAAGAATCACTCTACAATAGATGACTGTTTACTTGGTACCAGGGGAAATATGCAATTCTGAAAATGTGCCATACTGCATGTATAGTTTTATCAAATGTGTTTGAACTTTTTTGACAGGAAGATCTTCTTGGGCAAGATGAAAGAGTGGAGACCTACAAATCCATTACTGTGACTGCTGCTTGAATTACTGTTGAAAAGTGGATTATTGGTAAGAGTAGGTAAGTACCTACACTTAGCAATAGGGCACTAACCTCCACTTAGGTACAGTTAGGTTTCAATAAATTAAACCCAACTCAACCCTTGGTAGCTTGGCAACCACGACAAGGGAAAACTTAGGAGAAAAGTGTGTAAAGCATTTAAAAATCACAAAAAAGTGAATATGTAAATCACAAAACTAAATAAAAATCCAACACCAATTTATAACAATAGATTATTCTTTTATCTTTAAAACTACACCAAAATGATTAAAAGTGGATAAGGGGAACAGGAGATATGAATTTTTAAAGAATTAATGTTTTCTAGTGCATAGAAGCAACTAGCGCTCAAAGGGTTAAAAAAGGTGACACTGGAAAGGAAAAATTCCAGATTTCAGGACACCCACGAGATGACACTGTCACACTTACTTTCATAAGTATTTATTGATTCAAGAAAGTGGTCCAAAGCACCAGTCAAGGGTTCAGAGGCTCTGGTTTGCTGCTTGGGGTCTGGGACTACACCTCCCACAAGGCACATCTTCAACTGATGGAGTTGCTTTAAACGGCTCCAAACATCTGGATCTTCTCCCATAGGTCCTTTTTGGGTTCTTGAAGTGTCCACAACTTGATCCAAGGTTACAGAAGCTCTGAGTTGCTTCTTGGGAGTTGGGACTACAATTCTCAGAATGCACTTGGTCAGAATCCTCAAATGGCCACTGGTTGCTAGTCAGCTGGGCACTGCTTGCAGGACTTCATGCAAAGGACTCTGGCAGCTCCTTTATGCCTGTAGCAAGCAGGGAGTCCCTTCTTGAAGCTGTAGAAGACAGGTAAAGTCATTTTAGTGGTGAAGCCTAAGTGTGCAGCTGGTGCTGTCCTTCAGAGTGCAGTGTCCAGGTGCAGATCAGGGATCTAGAAGGGCAGTCCTCCTTCTTCTTTGTTTTGTTCCTTGTAGGGAACTGGTAGGGATCTGAGATGTGGGTGCATCTCTGACATATTTATCAGTGCTCCTGGATGAAAAACATGGGGGTCCTGGTTCTCCAATCAGACGCAGGGTCCTTCCCTTTGTGATGACCACTTCCTGAGAAGTGTGGCAAAAATCAATCCCATGGAGCAACATTCTTCAAAAATCCATCCTGGCTGAAACTGATTTTTGGAGATTACATCTGGCTGAGCCCCCCCACTGAAGTGGCTAAAGATCTTAAACACACCCCTCTCCTGACCTCTCCTAATATAATCAAGAGGGAACCTAATTGTATGGGGTGCAGGATGTGAGAGAGGTGCCTGGTTGCTCCAAATGTCCTTCCCTGCCTCTGTAGACTAGTTTGGCAGCCCTCCCCCCTTCCTGCTTCCCCATCTGCTGAGGTAGTTCTCCTCCCCGAGGCACGTCCTCTGTGTTCATCCCAGGCCACTTCGTACCTCATCAGGGTAGCCTGGCCAGGCTGCCAGAGGCAGGCCAATCAGAGAAGGGCACTGCAGGGCTTACATTCGCAACTTTTTAGTTCTTTACCTAAACTAGTTATATTAAATCCAACACTTGTAAGTTATAACAATTAATTTGATACCAAGCTTGAAGTATCTGACACTTAAGGGGTCTTTGTTAATTAAAATAAAGTCTCCCCATTTTAGCCTATGGAGGCTATTCACTACAGTGAGGGAAAAACTAATTTGGCTGTTTTACCTCACCAGGGCTTATAAAACTATTTTTATAAGGTACCTGCTTATATTTACATAGGACACAACCCTAGGGGGACATAGGGCACACCTTAGGGGTGACGTATATGTAAATATAAGGTAGTTTAAGACTGTGGATGTTCTTTTAATTCCAAAGTTGAATTTGCATTTGACTAATTTAAAAGCAGCCAGCAAGACAGGCCTGCCTTTAAAATAACCCTGGGCACCTCAGCAGTGCACCTATGGATGCACTACCTTTGCTGGGGTCCCTAAACCTACATGCCCAACTATATAATAGGGACTTATAGGTAGGTTGACATAGCCAGTTATAATTACCCTAATTTGCATACTTATTTTATACAGGCCCTGGGATGGGAAGCAGTACCCAGGACACCATCAGAGTCAGGAAAACACCAGCAGAAAGTGAAAAATGGTGGCAAAACGTTAGGGGGGCCCTGCAACCAGCCCTGTTTTCTCACAATTACACAATGATTCATATAATATGATCCATCTTGGAGAGAACGCGGCCCTGTCTCAAAAAGTTATGACAACCAATAAGCTGTGAAAGGGATGTATTATTGTGGATTTTTATTCACTATCCATATTTGTGATGCACCCAAAGTTCTAGAGCCAAACTGTATGTTTCTCAATTAAAATTCACTAGAAAGCCATTCAAAGACTATTCTGCACTGATGGCTCTGTTCTGTGTGAGCTTATATTTATTGGTATCAACAGAGGAAGGACAAAATTAATGTTGTTTAGAACGCAACCAAAATAATGTTAGTTGGTACATGGAATGAAACCCTTAAATTTTTTTATAAATATAAGGCCATCGAGGAGTATCTTTGTTTTCTATTCTGTTACACAACCACGGCACCTGCGTTAAGTTGATACTTAAATGGCGCCGGAAGTGACACGCGAGTAAGTGCTGCCTGGGCTGTTTGAAAACATCGGAAGCGCTGGGAAGAATAATTGCCCCGGAGCGCTGCTTCAAGTGCAGGGAGGAGTTTGGTAGACTGGTGTTGCGTGGAGACATTAATTTCCTGCTTTACTAAAGTACTCAGTGATACGGCGTACCCCAGTAGATGCGGAGACCAGTTTGCGACAGTTGGAATCCATTTCCCCTTCCTAGAGACTGCGGACTGCTCGAACCAGAAGCAGAATCGCAGCAGCAGCAGCAAACAGCGCAGCCGAGATGCACTCTCCCCGGGTCAGGAACTCCTCATGGCCCGTGGCTCCCCACGCCTTACAGCTCCTCCTGCGCACCCCTAGGGAAGTGGCCCATTCAGCTGGGTGCGGCTAGTGGGGGTGGTGGGGGGGTTAACCGCTGCTGCCCCTGGGGTCGCTCCTGCCATCACCATTGCTGCAGCTGCCTCAACAATCCTCAGCAACCCTCAACAACCCTCCCAGTACTCCCACCTCTGCCGCTGGGAGCCAGGAGCCTTCTCAGCGTGCAGCACACCGGCATACCAGTAAGAAGCACCCCGTGCTTGACTCAGCCGGAGCTGGGGGGCAGGTTGTAGGGTGATAGCAGGGGGCAGCAGCTGGTGGCAGGGGAGAGGTACCAGAAGTGTTGAGGTGGTGTGGAGGGCGTGGAAAGGCCAGGAACGGCCAGGAGTGGGGTGAGAGCGCTGCACACCACTCCCCCTACCCCCCTCATCTCTGCCTGCTGTGCAGTGCTCTTTCCCAGGTTCTTTTTTAGTTCACTTATAACCTGCCCCACCTTGCCCCTCCTCTGCTTCACTCCAGGTGGACTGTTGCACTAGTATTTCCAGGTGGCGTGCCTCTACACTGCCTCCATCGTTCATCCAGTGCCAATGCTAGCCATAGCCTATAGCCGACTGGTGGAGAGACAGCACCCTGAACACAAAGCTGGACTGCTGCACCAAGTATTCCCAGCCCTCTGGGCGGCGTGCTCATGCCCCTCAACTGCCTCCATCGTTCACCCAGTGCCAGCCTAGTGCTAGCTACAGCCTACAGGCGTGGAGGTGAGGCGGCGCCCAGAACACATAACCAGATTGGACAAAGCACCCGGTCCACCAGGAACCAGGAACCAGGAGCACAGGTGCAATGGTAACACGCACAGCGGGACGAGTCGGAAGGCTGTTCAGTGGGTTAATGACATCCACCCCATCTTAGTCGGACATTGCAGCCACCACTGCCCACCGGATAAGGAATATCCCTTTATTTCCATTCTTTTATACTTGACTCCACTGCAGTGCGGGACATCACCAGAGCCAAGTGCATCAATAGCATCAGTAGCAGAAGGGGCAGTGCCCTCGCACAGCATATGACTCTGGTACAGGTGAGAGGACGAGTGCAGCTGCTGTAGCTAGCCGCTGCGGAGTGTTGTGCCTTGCAGGTTCACAAAAGCGGCCCAACTAGGCCTGGGTGCGGCTTGTGAGCTCGTTAGTGAGACCCGCTCATTCCCTGAGAATCCCGCCTTCTTCAAGCAAGCCGGGAAACCTTGTCAGTAAGGTTGCAGAATCTATTCACTGCATTACATTAAGAGCTAGTGTCAGAACAACATGTCAAAGCAGCACGCAAATAGTGAATCTTTGATTGTTGGGGAAATAAGGACTAACTTGAACAAATCCCACCATTGGTTGCCTCCCTTTGAACGTCAGTAAGTACTCTAGTATAATGCATTCCGGCAAGCTTCGGGTTGATCCTGATGGTGGGGGACAAGACCCCCAAAAAGAGCAAGGCATTTCTACCCAGTGAATTCCCCAGTAGTATGTTTAAGCACCTCTGGAATTGAAGGGATACAGCCCACTGAACAGAGGGAACCCAATTTGGAGTCATCTTCAATGCCATCAGCAAAGAAAGTGGAGTATAAAATCACAGACTTTTTTTCTACTGGGCATTCACGTTTGAAGGAAAATAAAGTATTGACAGATCTAGCAGATGTGGTAACCGGGCTCAATTCTAATAAAGATCTCCGCCCGGGAGATCACTCTTCCACTCTGCAAGAGCCTGAGAGGTTGGACTTTAGCAAGGTGAGCTCAATGGTCGAAACTGACAGACCATATTGTTAAGGGTTGATTCTAGACCTGGATTTCAGCATCTGGGAGGATCCTCCTCCAAGAATTCAGACAAGGAAGGAGTCGGATTTGTCGGAATTGGGTGGGATTTCTGACCATCCCCTGATAGAACTCATTGATATGGACTCCCTTGAGGGGGACACTAGTACTGTACAAGGGAAAACTGTTCCTCCCTAAGAATTCAGTCAAAAGCACAAAGAAGGCATGTTGCGTGCCATCATTTCCCTTAGTCCATTTCGGGATAGTACCCGCAATTCCAAGCCCCAATCGGATGTTCCAGCCAACAAGTGGGGCTCACTCCTGTTGACATTGGATGTCATGGCAACCGCAATAAAGTATCAGGCAGATAAGCAAGATATCCAAGTCAACATACTCAATATCATGGCTAAATATGTTGTGGATATTGATTCAAAACTACAAGCCTTCAATGATTTGATCCAGAGAGCCCAAAAACAGAATTACTTACAACAAGTGGCGTGTGGCTGTGCGATTTCAGGGAACAATCTTCAGATCATCGTCCCCATACTAAATGATATATGAGTGGAAGTCAAAGCACAGACCGTAAGTACAAGGGAAAGACTCAGGCCCATATTCATACTTTTTGACGCAAAACTGCGCTAACGCAGTTTTGCGTCAAAAATATTTGCGCCGGCAAACGCCATTCTGAAGCGTCATGCGGGCGCCGTATTTATTGAATGACGTTAGCCGGCGTTAGCCACCGGCGCCGTCTGGTATGCGTTAAAAAAAACGACGTACACCAGGCAGATATGGGGCTTGGGCGTCAAGAAATGGGGCAAGGCAGGTTGAGGCAATTTTTTCGCCTCAACCCGATTTGCGCCATTTTTTTTCACTCCCAACCCCCATAGAAATGACTCCTGTCTTAGCAAAGACAGGAGTCATGCCCCCTTGCCCAATGGCCATGCCCAGGGGACTTATGTCCCCTGGGCATGGTCATTGGGCATAGTGGCATGTAGTGGGGCACAAATCAGGCCCCCCTATGCCACAAAAAAAAATAAAAAAAATGACTTACCTGAACTTACCTTAATGTCCCTGGGATGGGTCCCTCCAGCCTTGGGTGTCCTCCTGGGGTGGGCAAGGGTGACAGGGGGTGTCCCTGGGGGCATGGGAGGGCACCTCTGGGCTCCTTCAGAGCCCACAGGTCCCTTAACGCCTGCCTTTTGCAGGCGCTAAAAAACGGTGCAAAAGCGGCCGTACGTCATTTTTTTTGACCCGCCCACTCTCGGGCGTGAATTTTGCCTGGGAGTATAAATCCGACGCACATGCCTCGGAGTCGATTTTTTAGACGGGAACGCCTACCTTGCATATAATTAACGCAAAGTAGGTGTCCACGCTAAAAAATTACGCAATCTCCATGGACTTTGGCGCTAGACGCGTCTAACGCCAAAGTATAAATATGGAGTTAGTTTTGCGTCGGAATTGCGTCAAAAAAAATGACGCAATTCCGGCGCAAACGGAGTATAAATATGCCCCTCAGTCCCTCATTATGAACATGGCGGTCCATTCCGCACCGCCAGCAGTGGCGGCAGAAAACGCCAACAGGCGAGCAGTCCGGACAGCCAAATAATTAACCAAACGAAACTCACGCATTCCGCTTACCACCCACCGTCAGGAAAGGATTCCCGCTGACAACGGCAGAGGCTGCCCACAGGCCGTTGGAAAGGCCCAACCCGCCCATCAAATTATGAACTAGCATTCCGCTGCCAGTTCCGGGGCAGGAACCACCGCCACACAAAGCCAGGCAGAAATGAAACAAATAGAAGGAAACATTCACCGGAGCTCAACAAAACGTGCAGCGGCAGCCATGGACAGAAAGCTGCAGATCATGATAGCCTTGCTCCTTGCCATATATCCACGCGACCGAGACCGCTGACGAAGACTACAACGGTCAGTACTGGAACCTACAAAACAAGGGAGGAACGGGCAAAGTTACATAGCCACCCACTCCACCCACCCCGCAAATTCCCCCCAAGCCTGCCCAGCAGCAAAAGTTAGACACCCCACACCAAGAGGGACGTACCCGACCGAAGGCCACTGCAACTTGGCCATAGGACATACAATAGCACCACAGCCATAAATTATTTAAACAAACACCAGGGTGGAACTGTGTGCAGCCCAATACAGGCCACACCAAAACTTTATTATGAAGCTCACTGAGCGAAATGATGAAAACAGGGCCAATGGCCAGTCCATCAAAAGTCAATTTTCCTTGGCCACAACTGGCCACACCTGACTCCCACAAGTGCTGGGTACTCCACTCAGCAGGGCAACATAGGGGGATCCAGGCACCTCACGGAATGGGGGTGAGGATTTACAATGGGGGTGGGGCTTTGACTTGCATGAGAAGGTTGGAGGGGGAGTGAGCTTCTCCTTAGAAGGGGGTGGGGGCTGTTTGTGCATGGGCGAAGCTGGATGCCTTAGGCTCAGAGCGGGCCTTCTTCTTAAGTGGAGAAGGGGCACGGGAATGGGAAGGCTGGACCGGGGTGGGCTGCGATGTGGAAGGAGCGGAAAGGGCAAGGAGGTGGGCAAGTTTTGGGACAAGACGGGGTGGGCCAGTGGGTTCTAACAGGTCTACACAGGAGAGGAAACGTTTCTTGGGAACAATTGGGGTGGGCGAGGATGAGGGCGTGGGAGTGGAGGCGGAGGGAGTTGATGTATTGGGTGTAGGTGTGCGTGTAGTGGGTTCCGGTGACTGCTCAGTATGCTGTGGTGTGGTGGATGTCTGATGGGTGGGTGTCTTGCTGCGTTTGAGTGTTTTGGGAGGTGGGGTGTGGACACAGTGGGAGAAGACAGACAGCTAGTGTGGATGTATGTTGGGTGGGTGTCTGCAAGTCGGGTGAGTGTGCTGCATGTGTCAACTACAGTAGAGGTGGTGAGTGCAGGTGTGGTGTATGGGGTGCATGTATGGCTGTATGCTATTGTGGTGAGTGCAGGAAGAGGAGCAGTAACAGTGAGTGACGGTACAGTGCATGAGGGTGTGCATGTAGAGGGGACAGACAGGGAGGCGGAAGAGGCGGGCACACTGGGGGAAGTGGACGTTGTTGTGTGTGGAGGTGGATGTTGGCTGTGTGAATGCTTGTGGTGGGAGGTGTGGTGCTTGTGTTTGGAAGTGTGTTTTTTTGTGTGTTGAAGTGCTTGACTGCGTGTCTGAAAGTGTGCCTTGGACGGGTGAAGGGAGTGGGGTGCTGGAAAGGGTAGAGGAGGTTGGAGGATGGACGGAATGGCCAAACTAGGTGCCATCCAAGAGGTGGCCACAGCCTGAAAAGATCTCTGTAGGGCAGACACGGCACCGTGAATGCCATCCAGATAGGCATTAGTCTGCTGCACCTCTGATGATAGCCCCTAGATGGCATTGACGATGGTTGTCTGCCCTACAGAGATGGTTCTCAGGAGGTCAATAGCCTCCTCTGTGAGGGCAGCAGGGCTGACTGGGGCAGGGGAGGAGGTGCATGGGGTGAAGGAGACACCCACCTTTCTGGGTGGGCAGCACGGCCTACTCGGTGGGGAGCAGAAGGGAGGGCACTGATGGTATAGGTGGTGGCTGAAGATGTCACGGTCATGATTTGTCCACTAGTGTCTGCCACTGCCGGAGGACCCCCATCAGAGGAGGTTTCAGAGTCATTACAACCGGTGGTAGTAGCCTCCCCCGTGGGAGTCCCCTCACCCTCATACCCACTGGTCCCCTGGGCGGCCGTTGTCTCTGGCTCCGAGGATCTGTGGGCCGCTGTCTCCCCACTAGCCGGTGCCTCAGCTCCCTTGCCTGATGTTGTTGCTGTACCAAACACACAAAAGAGAAGAGGGATGGGGAGACAAAACAGGAGAGACACTTGTAAGTAGCTGAATGCTGATACACAATAGCCAGACATACACCTACCCAGCAGACACACCGAACAGACAGCACCGTGCACTAGGCCCATGACCATGGTCCTGACTACTGAGCAGTATACTGACCTACACCCATATCCTGTCATTGCATTGAAGCTGAGCTAGGTGAAACCTGACAGCGACACCCCTACACCCTTTGGGGAGCAGACAGTAGCTGGACACCAGTCAAAACCCTGCTCTAAGCCCCATGAGCCCTATCACACACACACTCATCCTTCCAGGCTGAAGTATGGGCTTTGAGTACTCACCCCCTTGTGACTGCTGTGCAGCCTTCAAGCGCCCATCCAGGTCTGGGTATGCCACCTCCAGGATCCTTCGCATTAATGGGGTCAGTGCCGAAGGGCACCCCTACCACGTTGGGAGGACTTCCCCAGCTGGGCCGCATTGGTCTTCTGCGCCCAGCACCGCAGGTCCTCCCACCTCTTCCAACAGTGGGTGCTCCGCTGGTTGTAGACCCCCAGGGTCCGTACCTCCTTGGTGATGGCATGCCAATGTGCCCTCTTCTGGTGGGTGCTGACCTAGTAGGGAGACACAGAGAAGAAACACAGAGGCCAGGCACCTGCACGATGGCAATAGCTGGCTGATTGTTAGACATAGGACAGACAGTACTCCCAGACATGCAGGACAGTGGCACGCAGCATTCCATGCACCAAGCCCCATCCTGGCTCAAAGGAACGCACATCAGAGCAATCCACTCCATCCATTACACACACAGGGCCCCCCAAACCCGGACTCACCTGTACCTCTGGCTGGCCGTAGGGTCTGCCGTACAGGGCAGGACTCCTTCCACCAGTTTCTCCAGTTCTTCCTGGGTGAAGGCCGGGGCCCTTTCCCCTGCACCAAGTGGAACATCCATAGCCTTAGGCAGGCCACAGCAGTACACAGAGTGGAGTACTTGTCTGCACAGGATGAGGGAGTCAAGTGAGCACACAATGATGAACGAGCGTACGTTCCGCAGCGGAATGCACTGTCACCGCCGGCAGCGATCATGATACGCCAAGATTCCCAATTGGCATCCATGTTATCCAATGAGGGAGCGAACAGCGGTAAACACCGTCAAACGCTGTGACGTCAACCGCTAGCAGTCTTAGGTCACTTCCACAACAAAGGGGTAGAACTACAGTGGGCATACATTGTGCTATCAGCTACGCATCTTGAAATTCAATTTAGTCACAAAGCTGGGCCTACTAGCCATTTGAATCACATATGTCTCTATCCATAGAATATATTATCACACATGATTTACTCCGTTCCCTCTTAGTGATGACAATGTACATCTGTCAGGTTGCAGTTATTGCACAGACACTACTATAAAGAATGCAGTGAATCTGTTTAGCAAAAATGCCTGTGCATGTGTGCACATGACTCCTTGTTCTTACCCCTCACAGGTACAGACCCTTGTGGGGAGGAAGGGCACCTTCTGTGTACAGACCACTTGTAGATATGGGGACCATGGTTGAGCGTCAGATCATTATCACTTACAGACTCACATGTGCAACTATTCAGGACCTATATGCATTACTGGATCCTGCACTGACTCCCGGAAATCGTAATCATCGTGCCATTCCAACTGAGGTGCAGGTGCTCTCCGCACTCCATTTCCTGGCCACTGGCTCATTTCAAGTGACCGTGGGCATGGGTGCTGGTTTCTCACAGCCATTGTTCAGCCAGGTACTTACAAGATTTCTAAATGCATTTGTACAACATCCGCAAACCTATGTGCAATTCCCCCAAAGTGCTGAGCTCCCTGTCATCAAGTCAGACATCTATGCCTTTGCAAACAATGCCCATGTTATTCGTGCCATCGATGGAACCCACATACCCATCATCCCCCCAAGAGAGAGTGAACAGGTGTACAGAAACAGGAAGAACTTTCACTTCATGAACATCCAATTGGTATGTACAGCAGACCAGTACATATCCCATGTGAATTCCATGTTTCCTGGTTCAGTCCATGATTCATTTGTTTTGAGGAACATTAGTGTGCCACAAAAGATGGAACAACTCCAAGAGGACAGAGGGTAAATCATAGGTAAGTGTGCCTGTCACTAACTGACACATTGCTGAAAAACAGCCTGTCAGACTAAGGACATTCCAATGACTACTCTGTATTGACCATTTCTCTAGGTGATTCTGGCTATCCAAACTTACGTTGGCTCCTGACACCAGTGAGGAATCCCAGGACGGATGCAGAGAGGAAATACAATGAGGCCCATGGACATACTAGGAGGGTGATAGAGCGTACTATAGGTCTACTGAAGGCTAGATGTTGGTGCCTTCATATCTCTGGGGGTTCCCTGACCTATGTGCCTGATAAGATGTGTATGATAGTGGTGGCCTGCTGAATGCTTCACAACGTGGCAGTGAGACATTCAATCCCCGTTTTGGAGGTGGAGGGTGCTATGGGTCCTTATCTGTTACCTCAGAGAGGTGAGGAGAGTGATGTTAGGATGAGGAAGGTGAAGATGTAAATTCCAGAAACCAACTGATTTGGTGGCAGGCCTGTTTGATTTCATAGGTGGGTCCTATTTGTAGTTCTGTACATCATTTAGGCCTCAGCTAGGTGCAGTTTGTGAATGGGTGGGTTGGTTGCTTGGCAGTAGCAGCAGTGTCAATTGTTGGTAGGGGGTTTGTTCTTTGCTGGGTTTCCAGTGCCATATCTTGGCCTGAGACTACCTTTGGGTGCCTGCTGTGAAGCTACTTGGGGTGACATGGTCAGCCTTTGTGATTATTGGGAGGGTTTTTCCTGTGCTGTTTCAGCTGCATGGGACAACTGTTGCTGTTTGTCCAGGGCTGTTGTGGGGGCCTCTTGTTCAGTGTGGGTGTCTGAGGGTTTGTTGACCAACTGCAGCAGTGCTCCAGCAATGGTGGCCATTGTGGCATTGTGTTCTTTCCACTGCTCCATGGCCGGTTGGTGGTGTTCCAGCTGCATCCTCTGACTTTGCTCCAGGGTGGTTACAATCTGTGCCAACCTGTCTTGGGTATGTTGGTATGCCCCCAATTCTTCTGCAATGACGTCCTGGGCTGCAGCATCTATCCGGTGCCCTACCCCCTGACCCACTGGGGCACTTGACCTTGCCCTGACCCCCTGTGCCTGTGTCCCCTGCCCAGATCTTGACATGCCACTAGTACTGGGGCCCTTCTCTTCCTGCAAGATGGGGGTGGGAGACGGTGGACTCTGTTGCTGTGGTCCACCTGTTTGTGCCCTGGGTCCACTGGTGTGGGCACGCCTCCCCTGGCCTGCTGGTCTTGACTGGATGTTAAGGGGGGCAGTGTTTTCCTGGGTGGGGCTGCTGCATGGTGAGCATCCAGGGCTATGTGAGGGTCCTGCCTGCTCATCAGTGTCCAGAGATCCTTCACCAGTGTCCTGTGATGTGCCTCTGTCTCCATGGAATGCTGTGGCACTCCTTCTCCCCTCCATTAGGGCTGCTTGGGTGGTGGTGCCTGTTTGGGAACATAGAAGTGTTTGTTACATATGCAGGAGGGTCTGAAGTGGGCAGTACTGTACAATGTAGTGCTGGTGTGCCTTTCAGTGACCTTCAGGGGTGCCTTTGTGAGGTGGACATAGCATCTAGTGGCAGTGGTGGCGTTACATTGTGGTGGGGGTTATTATTCCATTGTGGGAACTTGTAGGAGTGGGTGGCTGTGCACAGTGGGAGTGATGTGGGCCTCGTAGTGAGTTGTGGGTGATGCAGGGTGGTAGATGTGGTGGGTAATGGTTGGGAGGGGTATGGCTCTAGGTGGATGTGGGTGGGGTGGGGTGGTGCATACATTACAGGTATGGTGTATATGGGGTAAATGTAGATGACTTATCGAGTCAATTTCTCTGGTGAGTCCAGTGCATCCCTCTGGGTGCAGGATGGCGAGTACCTTCTCCTCCCAGTCGGTGTAGTCGGCTGGTGTTGGTGGCAGCCCTCCCCCGGTCTTCTGCACTGCGATGTGGTGCCTGGATGCCATGGCCCGGACCTTCCCCCGCAAGTTGTTCCAACTCTTGCGGATGTTGTCCCTGGTGCGTGGATGATGTTCCACTGCATTCACCCTGTTGACGATGGTCTGCTACAGCTCCATTTTCCGGGCGATGGGTGTGTGCTGCACCTCGGAGCCGAATATTTGTGGCTCCACTTTTAGGATCTTGTCAACCATGGTCCTTAGCTCCCTTTCGGTGAAGCGTGGATTTTTTGGGGGGGGACATGGTGAGGGTGGTGGATGGCGTCCGGACTGGGGACAGTGTTTGGGTGCTCCTGTGTGGGTAGCTATGCGTGTCCTGTTTGCTGGTGTTCTCTGTCTGGCTCTGGTGCTCTCCATCTTCTGGTCCTGGTTTCCTTTCAAGGGATTGTGGGGTGTGTCTGGGGGTGTTTTATCGTGTTCTGTATATGTGTCAGGTGTGTGGGTGCTAAGCCTAGCCAATGTGTGCAGTGGTTGCTGTTGGGCCCACTTGCCGCCCATGCCGGTCGCAGCCGCCAATGGTCGTCCGGCCTCCACTGTCCGCCGAGGTGATTTGTGCATCTTTATTTGGAGGGCGGGATGTGGGTGTGCTTGGCAGTGGTGGGGTGGGGTGGGCCGTGATTCCTGCTGACAGGGTCCCGGCGGGGAGTGGTGGTGTGGGAATGTTTTGCGGGGTTGGGATTTTTGTTCATTATATGGCGGGTTTCCATTCGCCGCCGCCGCCGGGATTCTGTTCACCGCGGCCACGGCGGTCGGTGGTCTTTACCGCCTTAGTGTTTTAATACTCGATGAATCAGGAAAATGTGAAGAAGAAAACATTGTCATGGAAAATCTGTCAAGAGAACCCTTCAATGCATCTTCCCCAGAAGCTATGGCACAAATAGAGTCTGGAAACTCACTTAGCAGTTCACATGAAGGGGTCCACCAAACAAGGAGTCATTGCAAGAATTTAAATACTATTAGAAAAATTGAGGTGAGTGCCCCCCATAGTGCCTCACAAAGCCCAGTACATTTAAGGGCAAAAAGGGAAAAGAAGAAGCAAAAGAAAGCAAACAAAAAAACAAGATTAGTTAAGCAGAAAAGTATGTGTCAATTCTTTACACATTACAAGCAGCCAGCCGTCAGTAATGTTAATGCTAATGCTTTTTTGCCATCTAATACCAAATTATCTGCAACGGTTGAGGAATGTCCTAGTTCAGGTCCAAATTCTCAAAGTGCTTCTGTACCCCCAGTAACAGAGGGCCAGAGACACAAGGAACAATGCCCTCTCTTCGGTCAATCAATGGCAGGAAAAAATAATGTGGCCAAATTGTCATATTTTATCAACAAGCCAATCAATAAAAGATCAGTTCATATGGTATGTACGCCAGTGAATTCTCCAATAATTACAGAGTCTAGCGTCATAGTAGAACATCAGCATTTAATAATAGAGGATATCAATCAGGAATATGTGAAGGTGGGAAAGGCCCAAAGATGGAATGAAAGGAGTTCATGCAGCCCTAGCACGCAGTCAAATTATCTGCTGCCGCATCAACCGGATACAGGTTATAAATGCTCGACCCAGAGCAATGAAGCATTTACAAATGTCTCATTGGCAGTGACGCCCACAGAGGCACATAACCTACTTTTCATTCCCCATTTTAAATCAGAGGGAAATTTTGACACCCTCAACAGAGGAAACATTTTTATATTGATTGGGGAAATAAGAAGCCTATCCCAGATCTCATCAGTGGACCTGCTCTCTGTTGAATTTAAACCCAATCCACTTGGGAGCCATCAAGAGGCCACACTCACCACTTGGTCAACAGCAGGCCATGTGCATCCACTAATATCATACTCTGCCATCATTTTATTAAGGGTGCATTGAACTACGTCAAATAGACCGTCCTCGCCACCCAGGTCCATTGCGGGCTCACAGGAACTGTAATAAATCAGTGTTAAAAGGTGCGAAAGTGGCAGATACAATCCCTTTGGCAAGCAGAAACTTATCAGTTGTGAAACACTATGGCAAAAGAGGAATATGCCACATATTGTGGGCCTCCAAAGAATCTCTCCCTTCTATTTCACAAAAATGTCCCTGACAGCAGTCAAAAAGTACGGAACCAGGGTGCAGTTAGTCCATATGTCAAAATGTGTTCATGTAACGTCCCTGGTATTCAAAAGCTTCTACATGATCAAGATGCATAATCCTTTTTTCAGGAATAGGATATTATCCTACTCCAAGAAACCTGGTGCACAGAGCTGATTGTGGTGTCCGGGTAGGACGCCTCATACATTCCAGCAAGGTCCAATAGCAAATACGGCCATGCAAAGGGAGGCCTGGTGACCTTGATTTCCACGGCCCTCATATGCCACAAAACCTCAATTGATATAGAGTCAAATTGGATCCAGGCAACCAAGATCACATTAGGCATACCACAGTGCACCAACTAGATCTGATCCTTATAAATGTGTACATTCACCCAAAAGAATCTCTTAAGGGGGGGAAATTGGAAACTCTGGGTGAATTCATCAAAACCATATTGAGACAATATCAGGAGACCACACTCATCATTAGTGGCAATTTTAATCTTAATCTATTGTACCCAAAAGGAGGAAATGCAAAGAACCAATGCACAAGCGCCTACAGACATCAGCTAGAGAAACCAGGACTATCCTTACTAAATGGAAACAGTTAAAAGAACTTTCCGGCATCTATTACCTTTGTAAGTGGGAAAAAACTTCAACCATCGATTACTCCCTCATAAATTCCTCTGGAAGGGCACTGGTACGGAATTTTCAAATTAACTGCTGAGCGGAGAGCGATCATTTTCCACAAACATTGGAACTAGCAAATAAACCAGAGTTGCTACAGCCCTCGAATGATTCAAGAAGTCCTCCAGAGTTGTTTAATATTAAGAGATTGAAATGGTGTGAGAAGGGGATAGCACCAGTAATGGATGAGGTGTTCCTGATGGCTGGTGCCTTGGGAGAAAGAAAAAGACTTGCGGATATGCAACAAAAGGAGCCGACCCTTAATGTGGATTGGAACAAAGACTGGGCTGTGCTATGTCGTGGCTTGTTGGCAAAATTTTGGGCCACCTCTAACTCAAACTTCCAGGGATTGTACTACGTACACAACAGGGACCGTGTTAGTCAACCTTGGTTCAACAAAGATTTGTGCAACCAGAAATTACAAATTGCGCGTCAACCCAGGAAAATGGTAAAAGCCATCCAACGGGGAGAAGGCCTAGAAAATCACATTTTATGGACATTGAAAAAAAAAAAAATTGTTTCGATTGTTGGGCTGCAAAAAGAAGCTATCACGAACATGCATGGTCCAAATTATTATGGGCAAGCCGAATGTCACACAGCAAACTCTTTTGGGGGTTGGTGAACGACCTGGCAGTGGGGAAAAGCAGACATCACAATTTTGGGATAACTCAAGCAGCCTGGGTGAGCCATGTCAGCAGTCTGTGGGGCATATTTATACTCCGTTTGCGCCGGAATTGCGTCGGTTTTTTTGACGCAATTTCGACGCAAAACTAACTCCATATTTATACTTTGGCGTTAGACGCGTCTAGCGCCAAAGTCCATGGAGTTTGCGTCATTTTTTAGCGTGGACACCTACTTTGCGTTAATGAGATGCAAGGTAGGCGTTCACGTCTAAAAAATCGACTCCGAGGCATGTGCGTCAGATTTATACTCCCGGGCAAAATTCACACCCGGGAGTAGGCGGGTCAAAAAAAATGACATACGGCCGCTTTTGTGCCGTTTCTTAGCGCCTGCAAAAGGCAGGAGTTAAGGGACCTGTGGGCTCTGAAGGAGCCCAGAGGTGCCCTCCCATGCCCCCAGGGACCCCCCCTGTCACCCTTGCCCACCCCAGGAGGACACACAAGGCTGGAGGGACCCATCCCAGGGACATTAGGGTAAGTTCAGGTAAGTGTTTTTTTTTTTTGTTGTTGTGGCATAGGGGGGCCTGATTTGTGCCCCCTACATGCCACTATGCCCAATGACCATGCCCAGGGGACAGAAGTCCCCTGGGCATGGCCATTGGGCATGGGGGCATGACTCCTGTCTTTGCTAAGACAGGAGTCATTTCTATGGGGGTTGGGAGTGAAAAAAAATGGCGCAAATCGGGTTGAAGCGAAAAAATTGCCTCAACCTGACTTGCCCCATTTCTTGACGCCCAAGCCCCATATCCCCCTACGCCGGCTCTGCCTGGTGTATGTCGTTTTTTTCAACGCACACCAGGCAGCGCCGGCGGCTAACGCCGGCTAACGTCATTGATTAAATACGGTGCCCGCATGGTGCTTCAGAATGGCGTTAGCCGGCGCTAATTTTTTTAACGCAAAACTGCGTTAGCGCAGTTTTGCGTCAAAAAGTATAAATATGGCCCTGTATGGGCTGACAACCAAACCGTCAAAAGGCGGAGCCAGGCTTCTTCCCACAGTGATGGGATCTCAACCATCGACAAGCAATAATCAATTACTAAATCTCCAAGCCGAGGGTAGGATCTTAGACACCGCCGAAAAGGATGATCAAAATCAAGTTTGGAAGCAAAAGCAACTAGTCGGTATGGTCAAGAAACTGAAGTCCGAAGGGGCAGCTGATCCAAATGGACTTCCGAATGCAATCTTCAGAGCCAACCCAGAATATTGAGCACGATACTTTCTGCCACTCTTCAACTCTATCGCCCACTCCAACCGGATCTCTGAATCTTGGAGAGGCAGTATAATACACACCATCTATAAAAGCGGAAATCCCACTCTCCCTTCAAATTATAGGCTGATAGCCCTCACTGATGTAGACGTCAAGCTATATGGCTTGTGTTTGCTGCAGCATCTTCAAGCCTTGGCTGATGAAAACAAGCTACTCCTGAGGTTTCAAACAGGCTTCAGGGCAGGCATGGGAACACCATCAAATTTAATTGCACTTTCCCTTATAGTGGAAAAAGCCAGTCGCAAGAAGCTGGGCCTCTATGCATGTTTTATTGACCTCAAATCAGCCTTTGACCGGGTCCCCAGGGAAAGGTTGTGGGCCTAAGCTGGCTAAATGGGGTATTCCCAACAACCTACGGAGGGCCATTAAATATCTCTACACTGATACCTGGGTCCAGATTAAAATTGGAGATGGTTCAAGATTAACAAATAGAATACCAACAAAATCTGGCCTAAAGCAAGGTTGTGTTCCGGCACCAATTCTCTTTAATCTATACCTGGCAGACCTTGCTGGCATGTGAGCACAAGTGAATAGTGTTCCCACGGCACTGGGTTCAGAGAAAATTGGGTACTTACAATATGCAGATGACATTGTCCTGCTGAGCCATACCCCCCAATGTTTGCAACAAATTTTATCAGCACTTAACATCTTTATGGCCGAGCAAGGCCTAGAAATTAATCTGGATAAAACTAAACTGATAAGGTTCCTTGGGGCAAATTATAAACAATTCAATTGGTACCTGGGAGAATAAAAAGTGGAGATGGTGCAGTCATACAAATATCTAGGAGTCCATCTTGAACCACGCATGAAATGGAAGCGCCAATTATAGTTGATCAAGGCAAAGGCCACCTCACTAACATATAGCTTTAACCTGCTCAAAAAGAAGATGGATTGCTCTAACTGGTCCCATTTATTAAAAATCATGTCTGCACAGCTGCTTCCAGCCATCTCCTATGGGTCCAAAATATTGAAGGGCCGCGAGATCGATACTCTGAACATCAGTCAGGTTAAAACATACAAGGCTGTTTTTAACATCCCAAAAAGTACCTCCCCGGAGGAGGTTAGACTGGAGATGGGCTTAAAAAATCAAAGTTTCCAGTGACAGGGCGCCTTCCTTAAAGCATCATAGAAGTTATGTGCGGCAGTGGACTCTTCCATACTATACTCCTGCTGGCGAGAAGTGCAGGCGCAGCAACTTGGTAATATGAAAGGAATATGGGAAGCTTCCTAAGCCAGGTTATCATTAGCCTGAGAATGGAAGAAGTCTGGGAACGTAACATAGGGAAGACCAAATTTAAAAGATTAGTTAACATTACTGTTCGCTCACTCTCGCTTATCACAGATAAAGCTATTCTGTCCAAAAGACAGAATGCCTGGGCAGTCCTGGGGTCCTACTCAACATTGTCCCCACAAGGGTACTTGGCCATCCACTTTTCTATTCACACCAAACACCAATTCCTGTTATACCGTATGGGTTTCTTCGACACCAAAGAAGATCGTCCTTCCTGGAAAGGCCAGCATACCGACCAAAACTGCCGCCTATGCGGCTATAATCAAGAATCTTTGCTGCATACCTTTTGTATTTGTCCAGCTTTAGGTCTGGAAAGAAGAAAATTGTTAAAACACAATTTTATAGCTAATAATATGCCCTCATGTAGACCAGCAGTAATAATCTGGCTCAAGGGCGAGTCAATTTCATTTTGCTGTAAGGGGTTCAAATTTTTACAACTGCTCTGTAAGAAATTGAACAAAGTGGACTTGGAAAAATTGCTGAAGGTTAGTTCTTAAAGATTGAACTCAAATGTTTATTTTGGTTAGAAATTATTTTTAGCTGTGTAGCTTTTAACTAATTTTATCATCAAGTGTTAATTTTATATTTGTAGTACGTTTGTTTTATATTGCAATGGTTTCTATTAATCGAGCAATAAAATCTATCTATCCATCTATCTATCTATATTCTGTCACAAACATATTTTACTGACACTGTCTTTGATCTTGCCAGAGAGAAAAGAGGTGCACTAAGAAAAGTCGATGCAAGCCTGCCCCATAGTTCAATTTCAATGCCAAAAGAAAGAAACTTTTGAGTCTGTTACTGTGTGAGTAAAATGTATTAAATCAGAAATATTTGAATAAAATGAAAGTAGCCACAATTATTATTTGGAAATATTGTTTTAGCCTGGCTCATCATATTACAAGCAATTCCCTCCACCAGCTCTCCATATGGTGCGACTTGTATTTAATCATTATGCAAAAGCTATGTTATAAGATGTTAACTATCAAATTCTCTGAAAATTATTCAACCAGCATTAAATTGAAGGCGAGGCCAAATATACTAGTTTCTTAGGACTTGATCAAGTGTCGGATTGAGGGCCTCATTTACAATGTCCATGGTACAGGGCGATGCACCAAGTGCCTTGCTACCCCACCCTGAGCCACTAGGAACAGGCAGAAATATATGTATCTACAAGATATAGCACATTTATGCAAAAACACATTGGGTGTGCCATCCAGAGTGCTGATGGTGTTTACTCAAGATAGGAAAATGAATTAAAGAACAGTTACATAGCAAGCTCACATTTGTGTGTGTTTTTCTTCCGAGGGAGGGCGAGAGTGGTGGATATAAATACATACATATATATGTGTGTACACACATATATATGTATAGATACATGACAGCTATATATATATATGAATAGATCATCGCCGTGGTGGCAGGAAAGAGACTCTTTCTGCAAAAAAGCAAATAGCCTTGGACCACTCAATGACAGTGCACACAATTGAGATTAAAGAAGATGATAAAGAAGGGAATATAGTTGTGATGAATAATGAGGATTACAAATGAGAAGCATATAATAATATAACAATCTACCAGAGATTGAAAAGTAATCCCATGTGTGGTCATATTAAAGATTTGAACAGAATATTAAATCTATGGCTTAGTAAAACACTGATCCATGAAGGGGAATATTAGTTTCTCATGAATGAATTTCAGGTCATACCAACTATTTACTTTCTTCCAAAAATACATAAATCATTGGAAGATCCACCTGGTAGATCCATCATTTCAAGCTGTGGTTATTTTTTTGACAATCTGTCATTGTACATTGATTCATTTTTAGCACCCTTGACTCCACCACTAAGCGCCTCATTATGAGTTCAGGAGATGGGAAGACCCATCTGCTGAACTTCCGACAGGGAGGTTGCTGCCATACATGCTCCCCCCCCCAGGCCACTTACGACTTTTCCACCGGGCTGATAGGTGAAAAACAAGGTTTCCGCCCATCTGCCCAGCAAGAAAGTGAAGGCAGCATTGTTGATGGCTCATAATCGAGCCGGTGGCAATGCTGCTCCCAGCAGGGTGCACCAGCACCCTTGCAATGCTCACTGTTTGCACAGCAGATAGTGAGCATTGCAAGGGTGTTGGGCAGAGTGATACTGCTATGAAAAGGCTGACGGGGAACCAGGGTGTAATCAACAATGGCTGATTGCGACCTGCACCCACTGTCAAACCGTCAGGATCACCAATCCCGGTGGAAACTACGGTAAACTGGCAGCCTGACTTCCAGGGTCATAATGTGCCGGTCGGACCACCACAGAAGCACTGGTCCTGACCGCCATCGTGAGTCTGGCAGTCTAGTGACTGTCTGGCAGTCTAGTGACTGCAAGACTCTCAATCAGGCCCTTATTTCCTATGTGAAAGACACCGATGACTTATTGAGAATTCTGACAAACATCACATGGCAGAGTGAGTATATGCATCAATTGGATATGACGTGGGCGTACATGTAATTGAATATTTCCTGAAACAGCGCAACATATACAAGAATTACAACACTGAAGAATACTGTTATCTATGACCCAAATATGCCTAACAAATGATAACTTCTTGGTTAATCATGAGCTGTTTCTACAGCCACAGGGGACATCGAGTTTCCTTCTCTCCAAGCTACACCAACCTCACCATGGGTTGGTGGGAGAGGAAAGTAGCTTGGAGAGAGGAGAACGACCATTATCTTCAGCTAAGCTTAGATTTATAGTGTTGGAATTTTGCTTATGCAGGGTCATCCCCAGTCTTTTTGCCTCCTGCGTCCTATTTTTTTCTGACCTGTTGCTGTTGGCTTTTCAACTCTGAGCACTTTACCACTGCTAACCAGTGCTAAAGTGCATATGCTCTCCGTGTAAATTGTATGTAATTGGTTTATCCATGATTGGCATATTTGATTTACTAGTAAGTCCCTAGTAAGGTGCACTAGAGGTGCCAGGGCCTGTAAATCAAATGCTACTAGTGGGCCTGCAGCACTGGTTGTGCCACCCACATAATTAGCTCTGTAATCATGTCCCAGACCTGCCACTGTTGTGTCTGTAAGTGTATTTTTAAACTGTAAATTCAACTTGGCAAGTGTACCCGCTTGCCAGGCTTAAACCTTCCCTTTTCTTACATGTAAGGCACCCCTAAGGTAGGCCCTAGGTAGCCCCAAGGGCAGGGTGCAGTGTATGGATAAGGTAGGACATATAGTAATGTGGTTTATATGTCCTGACAGTGAAATACTGCCAATTTCATTTTTCACTGTTTCAAGGCCTGTCTCTCTCATAGGATAATATGGGGGCTACCTTTAAATATGATTAAAGTGTAGATTCCCCTAGAGAGTAGATGGACATGTGGAGTTTGGGGTCCCTGAACTCACAATTAAAAAATACATCTTTTAGTAAAGTTGATTTTAAGATTGTGCGTTTGAAAATGCCACTTTTAGAAAGTGAGCATTTTCTTTCTTAAACCATTCTGTGACTCTGCCGTGTTTGTGGATTCCCTGTCTGGGTCAGTTTGACAGTTGGGTTGTTTTTCACCTCACACTAGACAGTGACACAAAGGGGGCTGGGGTGTAACCTGCATTTCCTGATTAGCCATCTCTGCTAGGAGGGAGGGGTGGAGTGGTCACTCTCATCTGAAAGGACTGTGCCTGTCTCTGACAATGCCGGCTCCAACCCCCTGGTGTGTGTCTGAGGCCTTGCCTCACAAGTAGGTGTGAGTCCCCTTTGAAGAAAGGTGACTTCAAAGACTAAAATGGGTATAAGAAGGGCACCCAAATCTACAGACTTTAGAAACACTTCTGGAACCAAGAGGAACCTCTGCCTGGAGAAGAGCTGATAGCTGAGGAAGAAGTGCTGCCCACAGGCAGTGACTGTGCTTTGTGGAGCTTTCCTGTAGTGCTGCTTCTGCCAGAGTAAGAGGGCAAAGACTGGACTTTGTGTGCCTTCCATCTTGTGAAGAAATCTCCAAGGGCTTGAGTTAGAGCTTGCCTCCTGTTGTTTGAAGTCTCAGGGACAGCAAAGACTTCTCTCTGCCAGCACCTGGAGTCTCTGGAGAGACTCCTGCCCCGACAAGTGGTGCCCTATCCGGTCCCTGGGCCCTTGAAAGGAAAGCTGGTGGAATCCAAGGAAATCGACTTCGGACGACTTCGGACCGCCGCCGCTGCTGAATCCGGTAACGCCACCTGCACCTGACGCCATAACCTTCGCTGGAACGCGCCGCTCTTCGCAGGCCCGACACCGCAGCAGCCCCGCTGAAGTCCACGACTCCGTGGAAGTCGCCGCACCACGTCGTGACCGATGCCGCTCGAAGTGCACGGATTCAACGGTTCGCACAGACGCCGCGATTCCCGACTTCGCGCATCGGCTTGTTTTCACTCTTCACCAAAGGTACTGTACTTGGGGGTCTGCACGAATCCGTGTCCGGCGCCGCTGGTGTCGGCTTGTTGGGAACGACTCCGTCACAACGCCGTGTTAACATATCATCGAAGCATTTTTGTTTCTAAGCGCTATTTTTCAGTTTAATCTTTAAAAATTCATAACTTGACTTGTGTATGTCGGATTTTTGTCGTTTGGTCTTGTTTTGTTTAGATAAATATTTCCTATTTTTCTAAACCGGTGTTGTGTCATTTTGTAGTGTTTTCATTAAGTTACTGTGTGTGTTGGTACAAATACTTTACACCTAGCGCTCTGAAGTTAAGCCTACTGCTCTGCCAAGCTACCAAGGGGGTAAGCAGGGGTTAGCTGAGGGTGATTCTCTTTTACCCTGACTAGAGTGAGGGTCCTTGCTTGAACACGGGGTAACCTGACTGTCAACCAAAGACCCAATTTCTAACACAGAGACAACCTGTTTATCATTTGGCATGGAAAAAAACTGGAATTTCAAGATTTTTTTGCGATTTTGGACAATAATGTTGTGGGTTTTCAGTTTACATACGAAGCAAGTGAAACTGAATAAGAATTTAAAGACATTGAAGTCTATGAACGAGAGGACGCCTTGGAAACAACAATGTATAGTAAACCTACCTCAACAAATAGTGCCCTACATAGGAGTAGTTTTCACCCACAAAACTTGATTAAAAGCATACCATATGATGACTTTTTAAGAGTGAGAAGAAACTGATCAAATGACAATGACATGAGGCAATATTTTGAGGCTGTACAGCAAAGATTTGAGAAACGGGGCTACTCCAAATGGTACATAAGATAAGGTGCAGTGAAAGCACAAAACTATCAAGGATGGAAACATTGATACCAACAAGAGAAAAAGATTGTCCATGAAACCAAAGATCAAACAATAAGAATGATAATGACATATTATACAGAACACAAGGAAATTCGGGAATTTTGGATAAACATGGGAGTGTTATCAAAGGAGATTCAGATGTGTGGGGCATTTGATTGAAACAAAACCCATAACAAATTGGTTAATAGCTACTTTTTTGGTGATATCAACAGAACCTGGTTGGACAACAAGGGCTTTGTGAAATGTCTAAAATTTATAAAATGCAAATCATGCAGCATAGGGGAAAATAAGAATCAAGTAAAAGATACTCTAGGGGGGATATATGAAATTCATCAAAAAATCACGTATGAGGCGACCCACATTGTGTTTGTATCAAATGTGAATGTGGGTTGAAATATGTGGGCAGCACAACGTGCAAACTGAAAAAAATGCACATTGGAACACATAAGGGAGGGTGTAATAAGGATCAGCGTTATGAAATGGCAAAACATTACACTCTACACCATGACAATGATTGAAGAATGCTGTGTTACTTTGGGATAGCTCATGTAGCAATCAATGAAAGGGGAAGAGAGAATTTGAACCTTCGCCAGCTAGAGTCCAAGTACATAGTGAAACTCAGGACAAAGTTTCTGTATGGCCTCCAAGCCGATGAGGAGTTACATATACACCCTTGAGTTTTTTAACTTAGTTGCCATCCTGTGTTGATGTTGAGTTGATATTGGCTTGTCCCTCCACTTAGGGCATGGAGAGGTTCCTACGGCAATAAGCAATCTTTGTGAGTACAAGTTTATTATGAGGATGAGAGTCGGAACCAATGGCTGACCATACATAGCACTGAACAACTGGTTCTCAAATCTTGTGCAAAACCATTGAGATATAAAAACATATTTGTATATAGAAGATTTTTGCATTCATATTAAAGGGGCTCTCATCTTGAAATATTGTACTAAGGGCCAGATGTAGCAAAACTCCAAATTGCGAGTTGCAATTTGCGAGTCCCAGCGACTCGCACATTGCAACTCGCAATTTGAAATGCAGAAAGGTGTCTCAGACACCTTTTGCGACTCGCTATGGGGTCGCAAAGACCCACCTCATTAATATTAATGAGGTGGGTCGCGATTTGCGACCCCATAGCGAGTCAGGGCACTCACAGGGATGGTGGCCTGCTGGAGACAGCAGACCTCCATGTCCGTGACTGCTTTTAAATAAAGCAGTCTTTTTGTTTTCAAAGTGTAGCCGGTTTTCCTTAAAGGAAAACGAGCTGCACTTTGAAAACAAACCGAAACCTTTAGTTTCAGTATTTTTCAGGGCAGGTAGTTGTCCCTTGGACCACTGCCTGCTCTGAAAAAGTATTTTTTTTTCCAGACACAAAGGGACCCCTTCCCGTTTGCGCCTGGGTTACCATCCACTTTAAGTGGATGGTAACTGCGCTATCATTTGCGACCGCAATTGCAAATGAAAATGAATAGCATTGCGAGTCGCAAATAGGAAGGGAACACCCCTTCCTATTTGCGAGTCGGAAATGCATTTTGCGAGTCGGTTACCTATGGAGCAATGACCTGGGTAACAATGGAACTACTCCGTGCACTGACTGATGCACTTAGAAAACAGTTGACGTAGCACTAAGCTAAAAATCTATCTTTAAGGAGACAATTTGGTCAGTTTTCATGAAAATGGTTTCAGTTCAGTCTTCCTCTTACATATTAGCCTTGCTATATGATGAAATGCATTATTTTAATTGGGCTAGTTTAAAATATGATTATGTTCTAAAATATGGTACTAAGCTATGATTTATGTCTGGACATACACGTGAATACTACAGTTGTCATGGTGAAAGTAATTAGACAATATATATGGACTCTTAGTACCAGCATGCTTTAGGGCTTGATGAACTATATAGTGGACTCTGAGGAGGGATTACCTTATCTGTGATCAAGGCCTTGGTAGTCGAAGTGCATTGGTGATGAGAGTACTTTTTGGCTACATAAACTTTTATCAGTAGAATTGTTTCCTGGAATTCACTGCTTTTTGTGTTTGTTTTAACAATATTGGAGGTTTGGTCACAACCCCCGCTTTGGCACCATCAGCAAAAGTGCACGGGCTATAGTGTGGCCTTTGTTGTCAGAAAGTATGCAGAAGGTCTTTTTGTGCATGGAAAGTTTCGGGGTGATCTGTCAAGTGGGGGCAGAGAAAAAGCGGGGATCAATAAAAAAGTGTATTTCCCATGGACTCTTTAGACACTCCTGTAGCCTATACTGCTGGACAAAATTATACCAAATTTGGCAAAAGGAAACTTTGGTGCGCACATTGCCTTTTTTTAATTTGGTGTAAATCCGTCAGTAGTTTTTAAATTTAGATACTAAAGGGAAAGGCAATTTGGATAGTTAGGGCTGCAGATCAAGGGAGATCTGCGGAGATATGATTGTCTGCCCAAATGCCAAACAAGAACTGTTGGCAGCCATTTTGAGACTTGGCTTCAGCTGAGTCCAAAAATAAGACAAAGAAAAGAGGGCTGAGTGTATATACCCTACCATTGGTTCCCCTGGGATCCCCCAAGGGTTAACAATATTTTTTTAAATAAAATAAATCACAGCAAAATCCTTGGCTGGATCTGCAGAGTTCTTTGTGATTTTTTTTTTTAAATGTGGTCTCCCATGTTCAAAAAAGCTTTTGTCCCTGGGTGGGCCAGGCCCCAGGGGCTTTGTAGGCTCAAAATAGGAATGGGAGTACATGGGAACCCCTCTTAGGAACTACTAAACCCCCTGGGACCACCACCTTTCAGTGACAACCACCTTCCTGGGGCTTGCAAAATAAATAAATAATGGGAGTCTGGCAGAACCCGCCATGCCCCAGGGACCACCACCTCCCTGGATCTATAAAGGAAGTTACAGATGGGGTTCATTCCAGACCCCTTACCCCTGGGTCCACCACCTCCCCGGGGCAAAATTGGAAACATGGATGGGGGCTATGTGACCACCTCCTGCTGCCATTTATGGACCTGGGTAACAGCATCCCCTAGGGCCGGCTCCTACTACTGCTTGAGGTGCCCACCCTCGGGAGGTAGCTGTTTGCTTTTGCTTGGTGGGAGCTCCTGCCAGGCAAAAAGCAAACACACCAATTTCAGCAAGGAGGAACTGTTGAAACGTCCCCACTTGCTGAAAGCGGAGCTTTTAACACTTTCCTCGTACAGTAACATGAAAACATTGCTCCTGCATGCAGGGAGCTTGCTATTTAAAGCAGCTCCCTGAATGCAGGAGCAGTGATCGCTACCACAGAAGGTCCTGTCACTTGCTGTCTCTCTCCCTCTCTCTGTCTCTCTCTCCCTCTTTTTTCCATCCCATAAGGATGAGCAGACAGCATCTCCCCTCGTGTTCTGGATGATGACAGTCAAAACACTTCCCTGCCTTGGCAAGTTCTAGAAACTTCTCTGCCTTATCCGGGCCATAATGTTTCCCCACTACCGCCTCCCTTTGGAAGTGTCATGGCTGGGGACTCCTTCTTCCTGTGCCAGTTTTAGGGGCTCTTGTGAGGACTCTTTGGATTTTCTTATGTTCGATCCTCTGGGCTTTTCCCGGGAAGGACCCTGTCCTCTGTTCTTCTGATCACCCCCAGAGTGTTTGCTGGATACTCTGGTTCTCAACCATACATCAGCTGCTTCCCCAAGGCCCCTGGGTTTGGTCAACTTAGGGACTGATTTAAGTGTCCCTATCATCTCCATGCACCACATTAGCATCATTATTTTATGCTAATGTGGCCCGACTAGGCCAAAATCACACGCTAAATTTACAAAGTGTTGCAATGCATGCATTTTGTCACTTTGTAACCCTTGGTGCTACATTATGCCTGTGCCAGGCATAATGTATGCAAGGGGGGCGTTCCCCCATGGGGGTGGCAAAAAAATGGCACAAAGAAATCTAAAAGATTTCTATACGTCATTTGTTTTGGCCCTTTTAACGCCTGCTCAGAGTAGGTGTTAAAAGGAGGTACACCATTGTTTTCAATGGACGACAATGGGCTTTGCAGGATAAGCATCAACATTTTGGACTCTAATCCTGCAAAGCTCCAAACTAGCATTAAAAATGTTGATGCTAGTTCCCCTAACTACCATCTTAGATACAGCGCACACAGGATGGCATTAGGGGGGCGCTAAGGGGTGCAAGAAAAGTGGCGCTGCACTGGGTGCAGCTCCACTTTTCTTAAATCAGGGTTACATACTGCCTTAATTTCTTTGAGATGCAGTTAGTCAGTAGGTGCTCCTTCATGAATAATTTGACTAGCCCCTCATAGGTACTTACCTTGTTACCCTGTATCCAGCCCTCTAGTGTTTTACCTGATGTAGCCACAAAATCAACCCAGGACTGGGTATTGACCTTATGGGTGTCCCTAAACCTCATACTGTACTGTTCTGAGGTAAGGTCAAACATTTGGGTGAGGCATTTCTTCATTTTGGGATAGACTCTGTTTCATCCTCTTCTAGGGTCACAAGCCTGTCCCTCTCAGATACTGGGATCAGCTCCCATAGGAGTGAACCCCAGTACTGAGGTCTAACCTGCTTGATCTTGAGAGCACTCTCATTGGCTGTCAGTCACTTGGCAATGTCATCCCTCTCTTGATAACTAGGAACAATCCCCTTGGGTAGTCTCAGGCAAACCCCACCACCCATGGACACCTCAAAGTCTATCTTGCTGACACCATCTCTTTGTTTTTCTCTTGCCCACTTCTTTTCCAGGGCCAACTTCTCCAATTCTAGTGCTATATATACCAGCTGGGCTTCCAGCTCTCTTTCCTTGAGGCACAGGTATGCTCCTTTTGAGGTGATCGTTCTCCCCCAATTATCTCTAGGCAGGGCACTGGTTACTGTGTGGAGGGATGACCCCTCTCCCTCCCCATCATTGAGGTTAGTGAAATCTCTTTCACCTAAGAGGTGGGAACTGTCATCCTCCCCCTCCTTTCCTCTCACTGTGGCTTCCTCTGTGCCTAACTCCTGGGCCTCTACCAAGGCCCTACGGGATTTAATCAGCTCAGCCTTTCTAATGTTAGTGGCAGCTGGCAACCCCCTTTCAGTAAACAACTCCCTAAGCTGGACTAGTGAGAGTGGGTAGACTAACCAGATCAAGCACAATGGTATCCCTACGTTTTGTGTCATTCGAAAAAAACTTTGCAAACATTGAATCAGGAATTTAGAAAAATCTAAAGAATTAATTATTTCAAATTAGTCCAAATTAAAAAATTAAAAACAATATTTCTACTAGGAAAATTTTGAGTTTTTTAAATTTGCTTCACTTAAAACTGTATTGTGATATCAAACACAAGTACTGGATCCCACCACCGTGCAGCACAAATGTTGGAAAGTGGATTATTGCTAAGAACAGGTAAGTACCTGCACTTAGCAATAGGCCACTAATTCCCACTAGGTTCAGTTAGGTCTCGGTAAATTAATTATTGCTCAACTCTTGGTAGCTTGGTCCATGACCAGTTAGGCTTAACTTAGGAGACAGGTGTGTAAAGCATTTAATACCAACAAAACAGTAAATAAAACACAACACACAATAAAAATTGAACTCCAGTTTATTAAAATAGAACATGTTTTCATCTTTAAAATGACACCAAAATGAAAAAATTCAATGTAGGGAACTTGTTGTATGAATTTTCAAAGATTAAATGAGAAAAATGCTTTCTAAAAACCAAAAGCACCAACCTGGGAGATCTGGTCACACTCCACCGGGGCAAAGATTGAGGCCAACTTTGATCGGTCTACTTATGGAGCTTTTTTTCAAAATTGCTCCAAACTACTCCAAACTTTTAGATCGTCTTCCTGAAGTATGTTTTTGGTCTTCAAAGTGTCCACAAACTTTCTCTAAGGTTCCAGAAGGTCTGAGTGGCTCATTGGAAGTTGGGACTTCAGGTCCCAGAATGCACCTGGTCAAAATCCTTAAATTGCCACTGGACACTGGTCAGCTGGGCTATTCTTGCAGGACTTGATGCAGGGGACTCTGGTGAGCTCCTTTGTACCTGTTGCTTACAGGGAGTCCACTCCTCAAAGTGTAGAAGCAAGGCAAGGTCATTACCTTTTCTGTTGATGGCCAAAGTGTCCATCTGGTGTAGTCCTTCTGAGTGCAGTGCCCAGGTGCAGGCAAGTGGTCTAGCAGGGCAGTCCTTCTTCTCTTAGTATCTTTTTCCAGCAGGGTTATGAATTGTGGGGCATCTCTGCCTTATTTATCCTTGCTCCTGGGGCTGGGAAGCAGAGGGGTGCTCTTGTGCAATGGGGTGCAGGCCAACACCCTCTGGGGTTACTACGTCCTGTGAAGTGTGGTAAAAATCTATCCCAAAAAGCAGCATTCTTTAAAAATCCAACATGGAGGAAATCTTTTTTTGAAGGTTACATCTGGCTGAGCACATCCACTGGTATGGTCAAGTTTCCCTACCACACTTCCTCCAGCCCCTCTCTTAAATCTAATCAGTGGGGGTCCTAGCTGTTTGGGATTGCAGGAAATGGGGGAGGTCCAGTTTCTGTCTGAATTGACTTGCCCTCTTTTGAAGACCAGTTTGGCTACTCTTTCCCTATCCTGCTCTGCCATCTGATGTAGCAGTTCTCCACCTCCCAGATGCTTCCTTTGTGTCAGCCGAGGCCACTTCACAACTTATGAAAGCAGCCTGACTCAGGCAGCAAGAGGTTGACCAATTAGAAAAGAGCACCTTAGGGCTGAATTTGGTAACTTTCAGAAAACGTTCTAAAACTCTTTCACTGAGGTAGTTCTATTAAATTCAACATTAGTAAGTTGTTGGATAAATATTACATTTAATTTGGTACCAAACCTGCTATATTTAGTTCAAACCTGCTATATTTAGCTCACCTCTATTAAAATAAGATTTTATTATTTTAAAATAAAGTTTCCAATGTTAGCTTATGGGGTTTATTGACTGCAATAGAGAAAAACAAATGTGTCTGTTTTTCCCTCACCAAGTCGTATAAAACATATTTTATAAAATCCCTGCTTATATTTACACTGCACCCAACCCTGGAGGCACTCGGGCAGACCTTAGGGGAGACTTATGTGTAACATTAAGCTACTTTAGGACTTTGGAAGTACTTTTAATTCCAAAGTCGAATTTGGAGTTAACTTTAACTTAAAAGCAGGCTGCCTTTTAAATGACACTGGACACCACAATAATGTACCTATGGGTGCACTATCTATACTGAGGTGACTAAACCTACATGCCTAACCATATACTAAGGACTTACAGGTAGTTTGTCAGAGCCAATTATAATTAGGTCTCATTTGCATATACAATTTTACACAGAGCACTGGCCTTGGGACTGAGTGGTTAGCAGTACCCAGGGCACAGTCAGAGTCAGTAACCACCAATATCAGTCCAAATGTTTGTGTAGTATTCCAGGCAAAATCGCTGAATATATATATATATATATATATATATATATATATATATATATATATATATATATATATATATGTCCCTCTAACCCTTGAAGAGTTTTCTTTTGACTTATACTGGATGTTCCTTTGTGTCTAGATAAGGCTAAATCCCTATTAAGCGCTTTAATGGGAACTAAACATGTGACAGGGTTTCTTTTACTCATTCCAGGTTGGCTTGGGTTGTATTTTACTAGTCCAAGGCTGAAATACTGTGTCTGGAGTGGTAAATGGTTTTTGCCATCTTCCAGCTTGATGAGGACAATAGTGTGTGAATCCTGTGCTTCAAGATTTTTGCTGTACAAATGGCAAAAGACTTTGGGCCTGATTACTACTTTGGAGGAGGGTGTTAATCCATCCCAAATGTGACAGATATACCACCAGCCGTATTACAAGTCCATTATATCCTATGGAACTTGTAATACGGTGGGCAGGATATCCGTCACATTTGGGATGGATTAACACCCTCCTCCAAAGTTGTAATCAGGCCCTTTGCCCCTATCTAGCTTGGTGTGGGTAGCACTGTGCTGATCCTATGCCTAAAAATTGCTAGATAAACAGACATTTGAGGTGATCAAATATGGAGTGTCGCTGGTGTTGCAGGGTGCTTCTTACTGGAGCTGCTCTCCACCTAAACTTGGGAACTACCCAGAGGTCTCTCTTCTTTTATGCCTAACCCTGAAAGGGCTTTGTTTAAACAAAGGTTACAGGGATGTTATAGTTAGGTTCTGAATTTACTCGTACAAAACCATAGAAATTCAGAAGTTAGAGTTGTAAGGTAACTATAACTTGGGCCCTCACCATGCACAGTTTTCTTATCAATCATTTTATAGCAAATATTGCAGTGATAATATCAAAGATGCCAATGATATAATGTGTGGAGTAATTATCTGTGCATCTATCAGTGGATCTGTGAGTGGGTGCTTGAGTGTCTGAGTGGGTCTGAAAAAGGATGTGTGAGTCTATGAGTGGGTCTGAGTGGTTGCATGAGTATCTAAGTAGTTGTGTCTATTTTGACTCCCAGTTGATGGATCACACCAAAACTTTTTGTGTGCAACAAGATTCACCAGGAGCATTCTTTTTGGAAAATTTGGTGAAGAATCTTTAAATGGTGCCAAAGATAAAAGCAAGTCAAAAACACTTTTTCTTTGGATACATGGTCCTAACTATGAATACCTACAGGCAACTGCCAGTAGGTTATATATATAGATATATAATCTACAACAGATGGAATGATATCCACCAGACGGCTGCACTGATCCCTTTATCGAATTCGACTCATGAGGACAGATCAATATTCAAAGTTTGATTTCTTCAGCTTTATTCCATGTGATTACAACATAGTTTCCTGCAAAGAATGTTAACGCGTTTCGGCAAACACCTTCTACTGGACAAACTTAGCCGATAAAACTGCATCATAATTAAAAAACCATAATGTGTTTCCATTTCCTGCTGGTTCCAACTAATAGTGCGGCCATCTTTTAATCCCTTCGCTGCCAGGCCTTTGCCCCCTCCTGTGCAGGGCCTTTTTTTGGCTATTTGGGGCAGTTCGCGCTTAGGCCCTCATAACTTTTTGTTCACATAAGCTACCCACGCCAAATTTGCGTCCTTTTTTTCCAACATCCTAGGGATTCTAGAGGTAACCAGACTTTGTGGGTTCCCCTGAAGGAGACCAAGAAATTAGCCAAAACACAGTGAAGCTTTTTTTTTCTCAAAGAAATGGGAAACAAGGGCTGCAGAAGGCAGCTCGTGGTTTTTTCCCTGAAAATGCCACCAACAAAGGGTTTGCAGTGGCAAGATCACCATCATCCCAGCTTTCAGGAACAGGCAGACTTGAATTGGAAAACCCAATTTTTCAATAAAATTTTGACATTTTACTGCAACATACCCCATTTTCACTATTTTTTGTGCTTTCAGCCTCCTTCCAGTTAGTGACCAAAATGGGTGGTAAACCAATGCTGGATCCCAGACAGATAAGCATTTCTAAAAAGTAGACAAAATTCTGAATTCAGCAAGGGGTCATTTGTGTAGATCCTACAAGTGTTTCCTACAGAAAATAACAGCGGAAATAAATTGAGGTGAAAAAAACAACCATTTTTCCCCACGTTTTACTCTGTTTTCCTGCGATGTCAGATTTTTTAAAGCAATATACCGTTAAGTCAGCCGGACTCTTCTGGTTGCGGGGATATATAGGGCTTGTAGGTTCATCAAGAACTCTAGTGGGCATATTTATACTCCGTTTGCGCCAAATTTGCGTCGTTTTTTTCGACGCAAATTCGGCGCAAAACTAACGCCATATTTATACTTTGGCGTTAGACGCGTCTAGCGCCAAAGTAGGAGTAAAGAGCGTCATTTTTTTGCGTGAACGCCTTCCTTGCATTAATGAGATGCAAGGTAGGCGTTCCCGTCCAAAAAAATGTCTGCGACGCAAATGCGTCGTATTTATACTCCCGGGCAAAAATCACGCCCAGGAGTGGTCGGGTCAAAAAACCCCGCATTTGCGCCTCTTTTTAACGCCTGGGTCAGGGCAGGCGTTAAGGGACCTGTGGGCTCAAAATGAGCCCACAGCTGCCCTCCCATGCCCCCAGGGACCCCCCCTGCCACCCTTGCCCACCCCAGGAGGACACCCAAGGATGGAGGGACCCACCCCAGGGACATTCAGGTAAGTTCAGGTAAGTATAAATTTGTTTTTTTTTATATATTTTTTTTGGCATTGGGGGGCCTGATTTGTGCCCCCCTACATGCCACAATGCCCAATGACCATGCCCAGGGGACAGAAGTCCCCTGGGCATGGCCATTGGGCAAGGGGGCATGACTCCTGCCTTTACTAAGATAGGAGTCATGTAAATGGCTCCTGGGCGTCGTTAAAAATGGCGCAAATCGGGTGGAGGCGATTTTTTGTGTCAACCTGACTTGCACCATTTTTAAGACGCCCTAGCGCCATTTTTCCCAACGCCGGCGCTGCCTGGTGTACGTGGTTTTTTTCCACGCACACCAGGCAGCGCAGGTCTGCTTGCGCCGGCTAACGCCATTCAATAAATACGGCGCCCGCATGGCGGTTCAGAATGGCGCTAGCCGGCGCAAAATATTTTGACGCTAAACTGCGTTAGCGCAGTTTAGCGTAAAAAATTATAAATACGGGCCTAGGTACCCAGAGACAATAAATGAGCTGCACCTTGCAATGGGTTTTTATTCTATACGGGGTATACAGCAATTTATTTGCTGAAATATAAAAAGTGAAAAATAGGTATCAAGAAAACCTTTGTATTTCCAAAATGGCCATAAGATAAGGTGTTGAGAAGCAGTGGTTATTTGCACATCTCTGAATTCCGGGGGGCCCATGCTAGCATGTGAATTACAGGGCATTTCTCAAATAGACGTCTTTTTTACACACTGCCTTACATTTGTAAGGAACAAATGTAGAGAAAGACAAGGGGCAATAACACTTGTTTTGCTATTCTGTGTTCCCGCAAGTCTCCGATACAAATGGTACCTCACTTGTGTGGGTAGGGATAGCGCCCACGAAAGGAAATGGCTCAAAACACAACATGGACACATCACATTTTCTCACAGAAAACAGAGGTGTTTTTTACAAAGTGCCTACCTGTGGATTTTGGCCTCTAGCTCAGCCGGCACCTGGGGAAACCTAGCAAACCAGCGCATTTTTTAAAACTAGACACCTAGGGGAATCCAAGATAGGGTGACTGGTGGGGCTCTGACCAGGTTCTGTTACCCAGAATCCTTTGCAAACCTCAAATCTGACCAAAAAACACTTTTTCCTCTTATTTCGGTGACAGAAAGTTCTGGAATCTGAGAGGTGCCACAAATTTCCTTCCACACCGCGTTCCCCCAAGTCTACCTCACTTGTGTGGGTAGGCCTAGAGCCCACAAAACGAATTGGCCCAAAACACAACGTGGACACATCACAATTTTTTTCACAGAAAACAGAGGTGTTTTTTGCAAAGTGTCTACCTGTGGATTTTGGCCTCTAGCTCAGCCGGCCCCAGGGGGGCAGAAATGGCCTAAAATAAAGTTGCCCCCCTAAGCCCCCCCCCGGGGAGCGACCCTTGCCTACGGGTTCGCTCCCCTTGCGTGACATTGGCGCAAAAAAAAAAATCACCAGTGCCTAGTTGTTTCTGCCCCCCTTGGGGGCAGATTGACCTAAAATCGGCCAATCTAAATGGCCTAAATACAATTTGCCCCTCCAGGGGAGCGACCCTTGCCTAAGGGGTCGCTCCCCATCTGTAAAACAACAACAACAAAAAAAAATCTCCTGTGCCTAGTGGTTTCTGCCCCATTTGGGGGCAGATCGGCCTAATTAAAATAGGCTGATCTGCCCCCCAGGGGGGCAGAAATGGCCTAAAATAAATTTGCCCCCAGCGGAACAACCCCTGCCTAAGGGGTGGCTCCCTTATGCCACTTTCATTTAAAAAACAACATCCCTGGTGTCTAGTGGGTGTTTTGACAGCCTGATTGCTGGCAATCCGGCTGCCAAAACGCTGAGAGAGAATTCAAAGGGAAGGAAATAAGTTTCCTTCCCTTTGAAGTCTCTCGGCCTTCTCCACATGATCGGAAGAGAAATGCTTTTGCATTTCTCTTCCGATCGCGGGAGGAGGCCTTGTGACAATCAGCGTGCGCTCGCGCACTGATGTCATGAGGGGGTCGGGGTGGAAGGGGAAGGTCTTCCCCTTCCATCCCTGCCTTGGGGGGGTGGGGAAACCCCACAGAGGGAGCGCTAGCACTCCCTCTGGGCTCTGTGACCAGGACGTAATGGTTACGTCCTGGGCACACAAGCACTGTGCCTCAGGACGTAACCATTACGTCCTGGGCACAGAAGGGGTTAACATGCAAGTAACCAAAATGGGCCTGCATTTAGATAACAAAATGCTTCCTTAACAGTGATTCACGTATATTGTTTTATGCTGACATGGACACTATTAAAACTTGTAACTCTTGCAGGTACAAATCAATTGTCATAATAATTACAAACAATAGAATAAGCTAAAAGCTGTTAACTCTCAATCAAATTAATTTTACTGCCCTATGTAGAAAAAAAACAATTAATATATCATAATTAGTTCAATGCCATATCATAATTAGCACAATTGAAAAATATTATTCCACATTATCAGCAAATATTTTATCAGTTATTATTGATCAATTTTTTTATATTTTTTTAGATATTTTTAAACATTTTCAAATATTTTTAAATACATTCATAACAAATAAAATAATCATTATCCTATAATTAAGTATTTCAATTAACTCTCATAATTATTCAAATTAGAAAATAGATAAAATCACTGTTATTTTCCAAAATTGCAATTTAGAAATAATGATGAAGTGTCAAGTGCTATAAATATTTATAAGTAGTCTGGCTATACTACTGAACTAAGCTAGGGATTTTTAGTCTAAAGCCTTTTTACACAAATGTCTTCGTATATTATAACCCATACATGGGAGCATTTTATCTTTTAACTCCTGGATTTATCATCACCTTTCAAAGTGCCTAGTGTCTCTAACATAAGAAAGATTTTTTCAAAGCACAATATACTAATTCTTAATCCTTTGTTCGAAATTTTGATATATGCATGTATAAAGGAAGGAGAGGCCGCTAAATAAAGTGCAAAGTGCTAAACATCAAAACCACTTCTACATAAATTATGTGAATATCACATGTTAAAAACAGTGAGGGAAAATGTATCTCTTCCCCTAATATCTTACAGGTATAGGAAGAAAAAATCAAAATCAAAAATAAACACATACTATTCTGTGTTTCTCAAGGCAACATAGAAATTCAGATCATCACTAGTTCATGGCAAATATAGATGTTATACTGTCTACAAAATCGAATGGATGCTGATTACTACATCAATAAATATCATTTTCCACTATAATCAGATTATAATTAGAATTCAATTCCTATAATATTTAATAAATGGACATGTAATTCAGCATCAAGGTTGTGACCCCAAGGAGACTCAGATCCAAGTAGTAAAATCATCTTGGATTCCATTTGTCTAAGTTCTAATGTTCTGTCACCCACCCTAGAATTACTTTTGATTAATTTTATTCCATAGAATATTAAAGTGCTACAATCGCCATTGTGTGTATCCCAGAAGTGTTTAGCCAAAGGATACGTTCTGTCATGATTTTTAATAGCTTTAAAATGTTGTAGAAATCTGATCTTCAACTTGTGGATGGTACTACCTATGTATTTTTTTCGACATCCACATTCAACAACATAGACCACATATTCAGTTTCACATGTGATGCGATCCTTAATGTCACAATGGCGTCCATCAAATGTTTGATAGTTTTGCATATTCTGTGCATATTTACATGCCTTACAGTGGCCACATTTCCAGAACTCCAGACTTTTTTTGCTCAACCAAGATGTATTATCTTTTATAGAAAAGAAACTTCAAGTCAAATGGTCTCCTAGTGAGCGAGCCTTGCGATAGGTTTTGGAAGGATGTTGGCCAATGATATCCCTGATATTTAAATAATTCTGTAGAATATGCCAATTATTTTGTAATATGTTTTTCATTGAACCATGTTGTTGATTGAATTCCAAAAATATTCTAGGAGGTGATTGTTTTGTCTCATTGCTCATAGGTGTATTCTTAAAAAGTAACTCATCCCTGCTTTTCTCTTTGACTCGGTTCTGTGCATCAACCAAGATTTTAAGCGGATATCCTCTACTTAAAAATCTTTCTGTCATTGTCAGGATTTCCATATCATATCTACTCTCATCAGAACATATTCTGCGAGCCCGCAGAAACTGACTGTAAGGTATGCTTTATTATAGTGTCATAGGATGTCCACTATTGGCATGCAGAATGGAATTGCACGCCGTGGGTTTACGATAAATGGTGGTCTCTAATCGATCATTTTTCACTTCCAGTAGAACATCTAAAAATTCAATAGTATCTCTACTAAAAGTGGTTTCTAGGTGAATGTTAAACTCATTATCATTAAGTATATTTATATACTCCAAAAGTGATTGATCAGAGCCATCCCAGATAATAAAAAGATTGTCAATGTATCAAACCCACAATACCACTTTGCCCATGTAAATGTTATTGCCCTCAGACCAAGCCACCTCTTTCTCCCACCAACCCATATATAAATTGGCATACCTGGGAGCAAAGGAAGCACCCATAGCCGTCCCTTGTTTTTGCAAAAAACAATCATTATCAAATATGAACAGGTTATGGGTCAGACAGAATTGTAACATGGACAACAGCATTTCTGTATGTTCAAAGAACTCATTGGTCCGTGTTCTTAAAAAATATCTGCAGGCTTGTATCCCATATCGATGTTTGATGGAAGTATAGAGAAAAGCCACATCCATAGTGACTATTAAATAATCTTTATGCCAAGTAATGTTGTGTATCTTGGCCAGGAAATCATTGGTGTCACAGAGATAGGAGGGTAATTCAGTAACAAAGGTGCACAGAAACAGGTCTAAATATCTTGAAATGTTTTCCAACAGAGACTGATTCATACTAACTATAGGTCTATCCGGGGGATGTAATTTATTCTTATGGATTTTAGGCAAAAAATAAATACGTGGAATTTAGATCAGGCAACCTCCTGTGTACCGTCCACTTGCTGACTTACAGACCATAATGGACAGATTAATGATTCAGATCTACCACCTGGATAGGCAGACAATCATGGATCAATGTCTTCGGTTGGAGCCAGATCAGAAGATAGCCATCTTGCATCCACATAGCATAAAGCCCATTGTACAAGTCAAGTCAGTGTTGCTTTCCCTAGCCACAGGGTCCTTCAAAAATACAGTGTCCCTATCTGCTGGGATGCCCCAGCCTATGTTCATTTGGCATTTGAGGATGTCCTCTCAGCACTGTTGAAACACGTGGACAGCTACATCCGGTTACCTCAACGTGAGGATTTTATGCATGTGAAAGCAGAATTCAATGGTTTGGCACACATCCCACATATTTTTGTAGCCACTGATGGCACCCAGGTAGCCTTGGCTCCACCACTTGACACTGAACAGGTCTATTGGAACAGGAAAAACTTCCATTCTATCAATGTCCAAAGAGTGTGTTGTGGACCTCTTCATTTCCCAGGTCTGTGCTCTGTACCCGGGTTTAGTCCATGATGCCTTCATCATGCGGAACAGCGCTATTACATAGCTGATGACATGACTGTACCCGAAGAGGGCCTGTCTGGTTGGTAAGTCCCATTTGTCATGTTTGTATCTATGTATCATGACTGCTGTTATTGACACTTTTCTCAGTACTCATGGTTGCACACATGTTGGTTTGCCTTACAGGGGATTCTGCATACCCAAATCGTCCTTGGTTGTTGTCACCAGTGAGAAACCCAACTACCCCAGGGTAAGTCGGCTTCAAAGAGGCACGTGGGAGAACACGCAGTGATGTGGATCGGGCTTTTGGGTTCATGAAGGTCAGATTCCGTAGCATTGACAAAACAGGTGGAACCCTCCTCTGCTACCCCGCAAACGTTTGCAAGATCATTGTGGCCTGCTGCATGCTCCACATTCTTGGCCTGAGGAAGAACATCCCATACATTCCTGATGAGAGGGAGCTGGCAGTGCAACAGGGTGAGCATCTGGAAATGTCAATTGAGTATGGCAGTGATGAGGATGAAGGTGGAGACATGTGGGCAGATCTCATCAATCAGTACTTCACCTGAGTGTAAGTAACTGATGTTCTGTGACTACTGATACATCGTAGAGCAACGGTTTGTTGGCAACATCAGACTTGAAGATGGCCCTTTCGTGACTATCTCCTTTGATATGTGCAGGCATTTTGCACTGTCAGTGATACTACAGAAGATTTCACTGACTTGTGTTTAATTAATGCCTTTGCCTACCTAAACTCCTTGTATGTGCCTTTTTCCTTCCAGGTCTCATCCCCATGCCATCCTCAAGTGGACATTTCTGAATTGTGTCACTGGCAGGAGGAAGTGGCTAGTCTGACATGTGAATGGGCAATGAAATTGATCCAGGTACTGTTTATTACAACTTTGGTTTGTGTGGGTACCATGAGAGCGGAGACACCATTATAAGTGTGCACTACATATATGTCAGTACATATTTGTAGCTTCACAATGGTAACTCCGAAGAAGGCCATGTGAGGTGTCTAAGATTGAGAAATTGTACCCCCAATCCAATTTTGATATTGGGGGGCCAATTCCATGCACCCTGGGGCTCCACCATGGATGCCCAGTACTGCCAAACCAACTCTCTGCGGTTTCCACCGCAGCCCCAGCTGCTGCCACCTGACAGACAGGTTTCTGCCCTCCTGGGGATGGAGCACTAAATCCCAGGAAGGCAGAACAATGTATTTCCTTTAGGAGAGGGGTGTTGCACCCTCTCCCATTGGAAACATGTGTTACAGGCAAGGGAGGGGTGTCCTCCCAGAGCCTCTTGAGATGCTTTGAAGGGCACAAACGGTGCCCTACTTGCATAATCCAGTCTACACCAGTTCAGGGACCCCCAGTCCCTGCTCTGGCACAAAACTGGGCAAAGGAAAGGGGAGTGACCAGTCCCCTGTCCATCACCACCCCAGGGGTGGTTCCCAGAGCTCCTCTAGAGTGTCCCTGGGTTCTGCCACCTGGTTTGAGGATGGTCAGGGAACTCTGGGAGCATCTGAGTGGCCAGTGCCAGCAGGTGACGTCAGAGACCCCTCCTGATCGGTGCATTCCTAGTTAGGTAGCCAATCACCCTATCAGGGCTATTCAGGGTCTCTCCTCTGGGTGTTTCCTCAGATTCGGTTTGCAAGACTCCTCCAGAACTCCTCTGCATCCTCTGCTTCTGCTTCTGACCATCAGATCAACCGCAGACTGCTCCAGGAACCACTGTAACTGCAACAAAGTATCCAGGAAGGCTACTGTGACCTGCAACTTTAGCTCCAGCCAGCAAATGCAACAGTTTCCAGGTTGTGCATGCTATGAGGACTGCCTGTCTTCATTCTGCACTAGAAGAACTGAAGGAATCTCCCGTTGAGTGACAGAGTCACTTCTCTGCTTCAGCAGGCACCTCTCTGCAACAATGACCAGTACTCTGGGACTCCTCTCCTGTCAACGAGCATGATCCCTGGAACACAGGTGGTGAACCAAAGTGATCCTGACTGTCCAAAGGTCCAGGTATCCAAATTTGGTGGAGGTGAGGGCTTGCCTTCCTGTGCCAGACAGTACCCCTGTCCATCGCGTCTTCTGCAGCTCTGTAAACTTCTGTGTACTTCTTCAAAAAGTTCTTCATTCACAGCTTAGCTCAGGTCCCTAGCACTCTATCCTGTAACGCTCAGCTCCCTGAGTTGTACTCTAGCTGTGTGGGATCCCTTTGTGTAGTGCTGTAATGACTGCACTTTGCAACTCCTTTGTCCCCGTGTCCTAGGACTCCTGTGGGTGCTGCCTGGTCTTCTGAGGGATCTCTGAAGTGCTGAGAGCCCCCTCTATCTCCCCAGTCTGAGGTCCGGGCAGCACCTCTTGGATGCAAAACGCATTCTTGCGTGAACTAAGGCTTGTTGGTGGAATCCAGTGACGCATACAGCCTGCATCCAATGACTTGACGTAGGACATCTCTTGCACCAAGCAGGAACCCGCAGCCGGCTTCTTTGGTGCATTTCTGTACTTTTCTTCTAACCAGAGAATCCACTTTTGAACCTTCATCCAGGTTGGCAGGGGCTCCTGTTCTTCCTAGACTCTTCATCAACTTTTGGACTTGGTCTCCTCTATCCACAGGTCTTTAGGTCCAGGAATCCATCATTTGTTTCTTGCAGACTTGCTTGGTTCTTGCATAATTCTTTACCACAACTTCTAGTGTGTTCTAAGGAAACTTGCTGTACTTTACTCCTGTTTTCCTGGGCTCTGGGGTGGGGTACTTTATTTAGCTTTTGTGTTTTCTTACACTCCCAGCGCCCCTTTACACACTACACTTGCCTAGGGGGAATCCAACATTTGCATTTCACCATTTAAGGATATGGTTTGTGCTGCCCCTAGGCCCATTCCAATCTATTGTCTTGTTCACTGTTTGCACTATTCTATGATTGTTTACTTACCTGATTTTTTGTACTAGTTATATATTGTGTATAGTACTTACCTCCATAAGGAGTATTGCCTCTAAGATATTTTTGGCCTTTGGCCACTGTTGTAAGCATTCATGGTGGTAATTTCACTGCAACTGCTTGATCTTCCTGAGTTCGACAAGTTTGTGGCCCATCACGCCTTGGGACTGTTGGTATGCTGCCAAGACTTGGGTGATGGTGTCCTGACCATCCCCATCCCCAGCAGCCTCACACCGCTGGCCCACACCATCCCTCCCACGCACCCTATCCCCACGTTCCTGCACCCTTGGCACAGTCTGCACGCTACCACTGGGCCAGGTCCATCATTGTCCGAGGTGTTCAGATGAGACCCCGGCACCTGGACTCGGGAGCACACAGTGGTAGTGTTGAAGCAGATATGTTAATTAGGAATTATTAATGAATGTTTATGTGTTTTGATTAACAAGAAAATGATAGAAAAATGAAACGTAGAAAAATGAATGTGCACGTTTGAAAATGTGCCCAAGAAGAGTGACTACCAGCTTATACAAAGTTGTACTAAAATGATTAAAAATGCATGAAATATTGAAAATGTGCAATAATAATGTAGTAATATGTCATATTAAGATGTATAACCTATGCTTCGCATTATATTATAGAGCTAACTTAGCCGCAGTTGTGGTCTAGTTTTGCCAGGACTCGTGCAGCAGCAGAATAATCATGTACTGTAGAGAAGCAAATGTGTAGAACTGTCCCTGAACTGCTTACAAAAGTCTGCTTAGCTAGAATTTTCTGCAATGTACCGACGAACAGGAGATGATGGAATCAAATTGATACATAGACTGTGTAGAGTAGACTGGATGTACTTTCCCAGGACTCAAACAATCGAGACACTGACTGGAGAAGAAGATGCAACATTTTTTATATCTGATGAGCAGGATGATGAGGACATCGTACAGTAAACCAATCAACACCTTTAGATTTACAAAATATTAGAATTCATAGATTTGGAAAATAAATATTATTGGTAGAGTCATAAATGCTGATTAATCTGGCCAATTAGGAATTAAGGGGATGGACTGGGTAACGTTAATAAAATAACATGACAAAGGGCAAAAACTTCAGATCAGAGGGGAGACCTGATGTTGGAAGATGCAATTTGAGATTCTGTCATTGGGGTCATGCTCTTGAGAGCCTGATGCATTACTTATCGATTGATGACCTGAAGACGAAGACTGACTTTGTTGCTGATCCATTCAGTGGATAGGCAGCTTTGACAATGTGACTGATTAACTTTTGTGCCTTTCTTTCTAGGGACCAACTGCGCTGTCTGAAAGTTTTTCTCTTAGATAGATTTTAAATTTGTGTTCCAAGTGACAGTGACAGTGACAATGATTGACAAACTGGTTGCTGAACTCTGCTATTAATTTTTATATTTTCACCTTTGTTGGCTTATGCAGAAGCATTAGAGCATATGTTTTCTCAAGTTCTGATTAGATTATGTTATTGGTGGTCACTAATGAATTAACAAAGAATTGATTGAATAAAGCTTGAGTTAACCTTATACATTAGAATTGTAACTAATAGGGAAATGAAACTGTTAAACCTTATAGTGAGTTGTGGTTATTCATGAAATGGTGATATAATTGTCAAATGATTAATGATATTTTTGATTGTTGTTTTGATTATTATCGAGCATTGGTCACTACATGGCTAGGATACTCCATGCGAATTAAAAGGTTCATCGGCCTATATGCGTCCCCTTGTAAGTTTACTTACTAAGGACGAGGCGCGCTAGCAGTTTTTGGTAGCAGCTTGATGGTTAGTTTCCTTGGAGAACTAGTTATGGGGTGATCAATGGTTATGGTGGTAGTTTGAGGTAGGGTTAGTTGTTCGTTATTATTGTGATTTGGATTTTATTTTTCGTAATGGCAATTGCAGCAAGCATGATGTCCCCTTAAGCCCAGAAATGACTTTCCCAGATCCTGGATCCCGCTAGTAGAGTTGGGTATGTTCTCACCATTCTAGTGATAGTGTGAAAGTGGCATGTTGCGATTGCAATGGCTAATGCAGATCGCAGGTGAATTGTGACGCATGTGAGGGAAGTAGGGAGTAGTAGGAGTGTGCGTACTCAGCAGTATGAAAGTAGGGAAGTCATCGAACTTCATATGTGTGTGGTGCTTTATGCTAAAAAATTGTCTACGCGATTGTTGCTGATGTACGGACCCTGCGTGGTCTAAGACTCCGGAGTACATTGACAAGTGTAGGAGACACTTGGTTATATGTTGTAATCTGTCTGGTTTAGTAGGTTGATCGGGCGTGGTCAACAAGTCAGTGTGTAAGTTAAGTGAGTAAGAGAAATTTTCAACTGAGATTTGGCAAATTCTATGTGCACCAGGACAGAACTATTGATCAGTTGAGAGTGAAATTTGCGGGTCGAATTTTGCTTGCAAATGTGGGAGTCTGAGAAAGAGAAATAGCTGCATGAGCGAAAGGGCCATCAGTGAAAATCTGTAGGGTCTCTGAAGCGATTGTGTACCTTCCTGTAATAAACCATCAGGTTTGTTTTGGTTATCTGTTTTTGGTTAGTGCTCGCAATAAGTTTCATTAGTTTTGTGTGAATTGAAGATTAGGAGGACAACCCGCAAGACTTTGTCAGCTGCAGTATGTGAGTGTGACGTCAGAGTGAGCCATGCTGGGAGTAGGTTGGTTAGCAAGAAGAGTCACAAGCGGATTGGCAGCCACCCGTGAGAGACAATTGGTTGAGTAAGCGGGTGAAAGGAATCTTGGGAGTAAAAGTCATTTCCTTATTGAATGAAAATAAATACAAAAGAGAAGATTAAGTTTTTCAAAGCGTTTAGGAGTGCCATGAAGGGTGATTCTTACATTAAGGCGACAGTGGGGGAGCCAGCCCCACCGGAAATTCTCCGGCGTTTATTGTGATGGAGGAGCGAGGTGTCGCGCCATGTCTTTGGTTAAAGCAGTGGTGCAAATTAACAGAGAAACAGGGAGCTTTACTGTTTCCAGAGCATGGAACGTTTAATTTGAGAATTTTGGACCAGTTGTGAATTACATTTTATGAGACGAAGACACTTTCGAGACCAGCACAGTTTGAGGCATTAGCGGTTTGGGAGCTCATAGCAAGACAGCAGCAAAAAATGACATTTCAGAGGAGAATAAGGAAGGTAGAGAAGTCCTTAGCAGAGGCGAGATGGAATTGGGGACAGAAGAAGTGGAGAATGGTGACATTGCAGTGTGTTAAGTTATTTCCTGCAATTACAGAAGAAGATGAGTCAGAAGAGACAGAGGATACTAGTAAGGGTGAAAAGACGTCAGGAGGTAAGAAGAAGAAAAAGACTTATGTGGAAGAAGAAGATTCAGATGTTGAGGATTTTATTACACAGGTGTTGAGGGACCGACCTCCACCATATGCGACACATGAAGGGGTCCAAGTACTAGTTCTGCTCCAACTGCCCCTGCTCAAGTGCCGTGGACAGTGGGACCAGTGCAAGCATATAATGGACAGGTACAAGGGGTAGTGCAGACTACTCCTAATGCAGTGACTACTTCGGTGGTCCAAGTGCAGATGAACCCACCACTGATACAGAGAATTTATCCAGGAGTACCAATTCTTGAGACAACTTTGAACTTAGTGGTTCCCATGGAGCAAGTGGTTCTGAGGCCAGTGCTAGTTCAGACTGAGCTGACTTCAATGTTGCCTCAGGTACAGCCACAGGGTTTGCCGAAGTTTACACCAATGACAGGGACACAGTCAGATGTGACACCAGTGAATAACCAGAGTATGGGAGCAGTCCTTCCACAAATTGCGGGTGTTAGAGCGGCACCAGATGCAATATCACTACTGATTACTGTTGATCCAGTGGTACTATTATTTGCACAGAAGAGGCCGATTGAAGGAGAACAGGGTGAAATGTCACAAAGCCTCGTGAGGAGAGTGGTGAGAGAGCATGTGCAGGTGGTTTCATCCATGGGACAGACCTTTGATTGATCTAGACTATTAATGGACCTTAGTCCTCTTGTTGCTCTTCCAGATGTGGTAAATGGACCGAGTGCAAGTCAGAGCTTGAAGCTCTTGGCACCGCAAACTCTAGGTGCAGTGGTAAAGCAAGTACCAATGCCGAATGCGAGTAACATCTCATTACAGGGATTGACAGCACAACAATTGAAGGAGTGGTTAGATAGTCTGAATACTCCTCAAAATACATCCAAGGGTGAAGAGCAGATTAATCGTGGCAGGCTGGCTATAGAGATAACAGAACTAGTTGAGGGATCAATGGGAGTAAATTGGTTAGAATCCTATACAGAAGAAGAGCTGAGATATTTGTGTCCGAGAATTGCAAAAGAAGTGGGCAAGATACTTCAAAAATTGGCAGACTCAGCAGATAAAAATGACATCGAAATTGAGAAAACAAAGCATTTGAAAAGGAGTTACAGGTTAGATTTTGAGGCAAAGGATTTTGAAAACATGAGATATGCATGGATGAAAGCGCATCTCAAAGAATTATTATAAGAGCAGTAGAAAAGTGGGAAGGCAGATGGGCAAAGAATAAGGATAAACGGAAACGAGATTCACAATAAGGGTCTGAAGGTGCTCAGAAAGAAAAAGATCCAGTAAAAATTTTACCAATGAGAGAAATTCCAGAAGGGCAATTTGTTCATGTTCCGTGGCACAGGATTGATATTTTGTCATTCACACATGATTATCCAAAACTGTGAGAGAAACCAGTTGAGTGTTACCAGTAGACAAATAGATTTGTGAAGCTTTCTAAATGTCTGTTGGAAGACTTCAATACTCTGTTGTAGATAGTGGTTCCAGCTGATTTGTGGGTTGAATGCAAGAGGGCAGTGGATTGGCCAACAAGTGAACCGGAAAGGGATAGAGTTACAGGTGCACCATCACCTGAAGTGATGACACATTATTATAAGGTGATTGAGTTCCTGAAGACAAGAATCTCGCCTAAAAATATTGATTGGCAGAGAATTGACAGGACAGTGCAGGAAGTGAAGGAGTCAATACATACCTACTATGAGAGATTGCTGAAGGCGTTCAAGGAGTACAGTGGTAGAGAAGTAAGTGAGCCAAAAGACATATTGCACTTTGTGTTCAGGTTTGTGGAAGGATTGAGACCTGAAGTAGGTCAGATGATTAAGAGTCATTTGATGTGTTGGCAAGCGAAACCGATTGATGAGGTGTTGCAGTATGTGAAATACTGTAGTGATGAGATTGAGTTGAAGCAGAAAAAGTTGAAGGAGAAGGCGATGGTGATGTAAATTAGGCAGCTCAAAAGGAGTGCAGGGAGCTTTAGTGCAACAGATGCCGAAGCAGCAGGGAACTGTTATGTTCCAACCTCAGATGAGAGGTAGGGGTCGTGGAGTCAATATGATTCGTGTTCTGGATTTGGGTACTGTAGTGGTTCAGGAGTATGTGCAGGGGGTGAAAAAGATGTTACTGTGTCATTTGTGTGGAAACGTGGGACACTGGAAGCGGGAGTGTCCCTTGATGGTGCAGGATGGTGTTGTTCAGCAAAGTGGTGATGTCAATACATTTCAAACTGTGAAAGTCCTAGAATCAGAGGACTTGATGCGAATCTTCAGAATCAAGTGCAGAATTCTCAACCCATGCAGCAGGTGCAAATGCCTCGTGCACAAATGACACAGTTGCAACCAATGCAACAGCAGGTCCATAGGGTACCTAGACAGCAAATGCAGATACCTCAAGCCCCGATGGAACAGCAACAGATGATGCTTACTCAGCAAGTCACATGTCAGAGACAAGACAGAAGTAGAGACACAGTGCACCAATTCCCATTACATAGTGAGAATGAAATAAACGATGAATGGATGAGTATTAGTTCAGATGAAGAGCCATGTTTGCTTGCAGCTTCATTAGAAGTAGATCAATGAGGACCCTTCCATGCGATGCAGAGTGGTTCACAGTGGTTGACTTGTCACAAGCTTTGTTTTATGTGCCTCTTCACGAGGATAGTCAGTTTCTTTTTAATTTCAAATTCATAGACAGACTCTACAGCTGGAGCAGGCTTCCACAAGGGTAGACAGAGTCACCGTCTCTGTTCAATCACATTTTGAAAAAGAACTTGTAGTCATTGGAACTAATGTACCAATCAACTCTAGTGCAGTACATTGATGACTTACTGATTGCATCCAAGACAAGGGACGAATGTAAGTACGACTCGATTCCCCTGTTGAACCATTTGGGAAAATTTGGACATAAGGTGTCACCTTTGAAATTGCAGTACTGTCATAAGTCAGTAAAATACCTGGGACACCAAAAGGGGTCAAGGAGAATTTCCAGAGAGAGGATTACAATGATATTGCAGAGAAGTCCACCGACTTCAGAAAGAGATGTCAGAATGTTTCTGGGAATGATAGGTTATTGTCATCAGTGGATTCTGAATTTTGTTGAGATTGCCAAACTATTGCAGCAGCTGACACATAAGGAGGTTACAGATCCAAATACACTAGATCAGGTTCAGAAGAAAGCATTCACTCAGTTGAGAGAGAGTTCGTGCAGAGCTCCAGCATGGGGAATGCCTGATTACACAAAGCCATTCACATTGTTTTGCCATGAACGTGATGCTTGTTCTTTGTCTGTTTTGACACAGGTCCATGGAGGTGCTTATCGCCCAGTAGCCTATTTTTCAGCTACCTTGGACCCAGTCGCAGCAGCCTTACCAGGTTGTCTGCATGCCGTTGCCTCAGTTGGTCAAAGTCTTTCTCAATGTGAGGGAGTAGTGATGGGATACCCTCTGACCGTAATGGTTCCTCATTCTGTTGAGATCTTACTGACAAGAACGAAACACAGTATTTGACTGGTGCCAGACTGACAAGGTATGAAATGAGCATTCTAGGTGCTCCAAATGTAACATTGAAAAGATGTACAGTGCTGAACCCGGCAACACTACTTCCAAGTAATACTGTTGAAATAGAAAAGGAGAAAGACATTGAGCATGATTGTCTTGAGGTAACTGAATTGTGCACAAAACCAAGGCCAGACATCAGAGATACACAATTGGAATAGAATGACCAAATTGTCTTTGTTGATGGCTCATGTCTCAGAGATGGTACAGAGACATTGAGAGCAGGATATGCTGTATGCACAATCACAGGTACATTAGAAGCTTCTTGGCTTTGTGGTGTATATTCTGCAGAAGTAGCAGAATTGGTGGCGCTTACTAGAGCATGCCATGTTTCTGCGAGACTGAGAGTCACAATCTATAGTGACAGCCAATATGGATTTGGAATTGTTCATGATTTTGGTCAATTGTGGGTGCAAAGAGGTTTCCCGACCTTTACTGGTTCACCAGGAAGAAATGGTGTCAGAATAAAAGAATTGCTGAATGCAACACAGTTGCCTGAAGAAATTGCTGTGGTACAATGCAATGCACATCAAAAGACACAGGACTACATCTCACTGAGAAATGGATATGCGGATCAAGTCGCAAGGTTATGCGGATTGAACTGTATATCGTTCAAGGACAAGTGGGAAGTTATGTCAGAAGAAGATAACCCATGTACAAGTTTTGCATTGAAAGTGATCGATACTTTGGAAGAATTGAAAACATTGCAAAATAATGTTGACAAAGAAGAGAAATGACTCTGGACCAAATTAAAATGTGTCCAACGTCCTGATGAGATTTAGGTTTTTGAAGAGGGTCAGATGGTTCTGCCAAATAGTTTGTTATCACAAAAGGCCCATTATTATCATGGCCAGGCACACATTGGGAGGGATGCCATGGTTCGTTTGTTCAAGATGGACTGGTTTAATCCCAAATTTAGGCAGGCAGCAGAGGCAGTATGTCATCGCTGTATAATGTGTCAGCAATTAAATGTGGGAAAAGGGACAGTGGTGAATCTGAGCCACATTGAAAGAGCAGGAGGTCCATTCAGTAGAATGCAATTTAATTTCATTGAGATGCCTGCATGTGGAGTTTTGAAGTATGTGTTGGGGATTGTGTGTATTTTTAGTCATTGGATTGAAGCATACCCTACAAGAAGGAATGACAGTCTCACAGTAGCAAAGCTGTTGCTCAGGGAGTTTATACCACATTTCGGGTTTACAATCTCTTTAGAATCAGATAGAGGAACTCACTTCAACAACAAGGTGATTAAACTCTTATGTGCAGCACTAAACATCGAGCAAAAGTTGCATTGTAGCTATCTCCCTGAAGCATCAGGACTAGTGGAACAGATGAATGGTACCTTGAAATCAAGAATTGCAAATATATGTGCAGCTACGAATCTGAAATGGCCTCATACATTGCATTTGTTGTTGATGTTGATGAGAAGCACACCCGACAGGAAGACACGGCTGTCACCCCCATGAGATCCTCCTGGGCAGAGCAATGAGATTACCAGCAGTTCTAGCCAATGCACTTGTAAACATTACAGATATTATGGTGTTGGACTGCTGCAAGGGTCTGGCTGATGTAGTTCGCTCTTTCTCTCAGCAGGTGCAGGCCACCACCTTGCCCCCCATCCACCATCCAGGGCACAATCTGAGAGCCGGAGAATAGGTCGTTGTCTGAAAACATGTTTGCAAGACATGCATAGAGTCATGCTGGAGAGGTCCTTACCAGGTGGTCCTGACAACTACGACAGCTGTGAAGTGTGCAGGGCTTCAAAACGTGATACACCTGAGCCACACAAAGTGAGTGGTATATCCACAGGATCATGAAGAAGTGTTGTTGAGAGCGCCAACAACAGCAGAATAGGTTGCGGCACCTGAACCAGAAAAAGAGCCAAGAGAGCCTGAGATTGAACCAAAGCTTTTGGAAGATGGTTCTATTACCCCTGTAAGAGACGAAAGTGAAGAATTACAGGAGAGTGCAGAAGTATTATTGTCATACAGCAGGAGAGCCTATCTCACCAGAGGTTCTCCTAGAAACAGACGGTGCTGAAAAGCAGACAGAGCAAGTGCCAGACCAAGAAGGGGAAAGAGTAGAGACGGATCAAAGTCAAAGTGATCCGACTCCTCCTGAGCCCTTTGCAGGTCCATCAAGAGCAAACACCATAGAGAAAGAGAAGGAGAAGAGTCCAATCCATCGAAGAATATTGACAGAAGGATCATGAAAAGGAGATAATTGGCCAGAGTCACAGATAGGGAAGAAAAAGGAATTGGTCATAAATGAAACAATATAGGAAGAAGTAGATACTACGAGAAAATAAGAATTGAGTGAAGGAGAAATAAGTACTGATTGAAAGATGAAAAGAAAGAGAATAGCAAGTCGATGCAATGCAGGTCCTGAATGGGCGTATACAACTACAAACGAATGGCAACACGAGTTTATGTCTTTTTGTTTTGATAGAGAAGTTCCGATTCAGTACTTTGATGTAACCTGAAGGTGATCAAGAGGCTGAATTGTTGAGCTATTCTGGAGAAACCTTATAGAGACCGTTGTTAAAATAAACCGAAAGAGACATTGATAACCTGATTGACATAAAACTGAATGTGACAAGCTGCTATTTGATTTTGACAAGGAAAAGGGTTCCTGAGTATAAGACTAAACTGTGAGAGAAGAATTCTTTTTTTTTCTTTTTTGATTTTTACTGCACTTTATGTAAGAGTTATTTCTGCTTTCTGATTCTTTACAGATCATGGCTGGGTTAAATAATCAAGGTAGAAATGCTAGGCGCTGTAGATATATGAGTGTTGGATTGGCAATTATGTGTGGAGTCTTGTTTATAGTGGTGATTGTGGGAATGGGTGTTCTTGATGTGAAAGGAGCTACTCATACTTCTGCTCCTGAGACTACTACATTAACAGCTTTAGAGAAGTTTAGATGAGAAGCATTTGCATGATTATACTAATGCTCAAGAAGAGCTTTCTTCTAATGTTGTCTATCACTTGTTGAGTAAATATGTTGAAACAGTGGATGCAAGGGATTGTCTTGTGTGTACGCAAATTCATTTGTCAGTAGAGGAACGAGTTATGTACTGCAGCTTACCTTTAACCTTCGGAATAAGCTGTAGCTTGCTACTAACAAAGGGCCAGATGTAGCATGTCGGCAATTTGCGACTTGCAAATTGCGAGTCCCTGCGACTCGCAATTTGCAAGTTGCAAATTGCTATGCAGTACGGTGTCTCAGACACCGACTGCGACTCGCAATGGGGTCGCAATGACCCACCTCATGAATATTCATGAGGTGGGTCGCAAATTGCGGCCCCATTGCGAGTATAGGCACTCGCAAACATGGAGGCCTGCTGTCGTCAGCAGACCTCCATGTTTGCGACCTGCTTTTCAATAAAGCAGTTTTTTTTTATTTGAAGTGTAGCCCGTTTTCCTAACAGGAAAACGAGCTGCACTTCATAAAAAACGAAACCTTTAGTTTTGGGGTTTTTTCAGGGCAGGGAGTGGGGACCCCTTCCAATTTGCGATTGGGTTACCATCCACTTGAAGTGGATGGTAACTGCGATGCCATTTGCGACCGCATATGCGGTCGCAAATGGTATTGCATCCCAATGCGTCTCGCAAATAGGAAGGGAACACCCCTTCCTATTTGCGAGTCTGAAATGCATTTTGCGAGTCGGTAACACTTTATTTGGGAGAACGAGTGAATGTAGGCATATGTTTTTGTTTCAGAGTAAGTGGACCTTTACGCTGAATGGTCAGGACTCTGTGATTCCTGGGGTTTATTATATTTGTGGTCTCAATGCTTATTACCGTCTTCCAAGAGGATGGTATGGGACATGTTATCTGGGGATTGTTTTCCCAAAGATTTATCAGACAGATGACTTAAAAAAGTTTCCAAAATTGACAGAATTACATCATAAGCGACAGACGAGGGAGACCTCTTCTCCAGTTGTAGGAGATATCTTTGGAGCAGTGATTGCTTCAGTAGGAGTCATCCTGAATTCAATCACGATACAAAAGTTGTCTACTATTGTGAATAACATGCTGACAAATTTTACAGGGGCAATAATCCTGATAGATACTGAATTACCCACGGATAGAGCTATGACGCTTAAAAATTGGCTTGCCTTAGACATTTTTTTAGCAAAAAATGGCAGAGTTAGTAAAATGATGAACTCTAGACATTTTTGTTCTTCCATACCTAACAATAGTAAGGAGATAAGAGACTTAGGCCCTCATTCTGACCTTGGCGGGCGGCGGAGGCCGCCCGCCAAAGTCCCGCCGTCAGGTTACCGTTCCGCGGTCGAAAGACCGCGGCGGTAATTCTGACTTTCCCGCTGGGCTGGCGGGCGGTCGCCTTCAGACCGCCAGCCAGCCCAGCGGGAAAGAGGCTTCCACGATGAAGCCGGCTCGGAATCGAGCCGGCGGAGTGGAAGCTGTGCGACGGGTGCAGTTGCACCCGTCGCGTATTTCACTGTCTGCGCAGCAGACAGTGAAATACATGTAGGGGCCCTCTTACGGGGGCCCCTGCAATGCCCATGCCAGTGGCATGGGCACTGCAGGGGCCCCCAGGGGCCCCGCGACCCCCCCTACCGCCATCCGGATCTCGGCGGTCCGACCGCCGGGATCTGGATGGCGGTAGGGGGGGTCGGAATCCCCGCGGCGGTGCAGCAAGCTGCGCCGCCGCGGAGGATTCAATGGGGCCGCGGTCCACTGGCGGGACCCCGCCAGTGGTGCCGGTCCGACCGCGGCTTTACCGCCGCGGTCGGAATCCCCATTGGAGCACCGCCGGCCTGTCGGCGGTGCTCCCGCGGTCCTCCGCCCTGGCGGTCAAAGACCGCCAGGGTCAGAATGACCACCTTAGGGCCAGATGTAGGAACATTCCGAATTGCGACCCGCAAGTTGCGAGTCAGAGCGTCTCGCAATTTGCGAGTCGCAATTCGGAATGTTGGATGGTGTCCCTGACACCATCTGTGACTCGCAAGGGGGACACAAAGGCCCACCTCATGAATAATCATGAGGTGGGTCGCAATTTGTGACCCCCTTGCGAATGGCGGCCCTCACAGGGATGGTGGCCTGCTGCGGACAGCAGACCACCATGTCTGTGACTGTTTTTTAATAAAGCAGTTTTTGTTTTTTGTAATGCAGCCCGTTTTCCTTAAAGGAAAACGAGATGCATTACAAAAATGAAAAATGAAACGATTTTGTTTCATTTTTTTAGAGCAGGCCACTTTCCATAGGACCACTGCCTGCTCTGAAAAAATGTTTGCAGTGCCATTCACAATGGGGAAGGGGTCCCATGGGGACCCCATCCCTTTTGCGAATGGGTTACCACCCATTTCAAAAGGGTGCAAACTGCTATTGGTTTGCGACCGCGCTCGCGGTCACAAAGTATTCCTGCATTGCACAGCGAATCGCAATTAGGAAGGGAACACCCCTTCCTAATTGCGACTCGCAAACCCGTTTTGCGATTCAGTAACCAGGTTACCGAACCACAAAACGAGGTTTGTGCACTGCAAAGTGCATTTTGCACGTCGCAAACAGCGAAATTCGCTGTTTGCGACTTGTAAACTGCTTTGTACATCTGGCTCTTACTCACTAACCTGACTAACTCAGCTAAGGAATTAAAGGAATTGAAGGAACCAGGCGTTTGGAAAAAGGTTGGAAAAGGATTTGCATCAGTGGGAAATTGGCTTAGTAACATTTGGAATGGGGTATTGTTAAAAATCATACAGGGGATGTTAATTGTGATTGCTTGCATACTAGGATTATGGGGTTCATGCAAATTATGTCAAAAGATAAAATTGAGAAGATCTTAAAACAATCATAGGAAGGAAGAACGAAGGAGACAAAATACAGAAGAGATAGAATTGTGAAATGTTGGTAAAGAATGGTGTGATGACATATTTAGTCATCAGAGGAGGGACTTTTGAAGCAGACATGTTAATTAGAAATTATTCATGAATGTATCTGCCTTTTGATTAACAAGAAAATGATAGAAAAATTAATGTGCATGTTTGAAAATGTGCCCAAGAAGAGTGACTACCAGCTTATACGAAGTTGTACTAAAATGAATAAAAATGCATGAAATATTAAAAATGTGCATTAATAATGTGTAATATGTCCTATTAAGATGTATAACGTGTGTTTTGCATTATATTACAGAGCTAACTTAGCCGAAGTTGTGGCCTAGTTTTGCTAGGCCTCGTGCAGCAGCAGAATAATCATGTACTGTAGAGAATCAAATGTGTTGAACTGTCCCTGAAATGCTTATAAAGTCTGCTTAGCTAGAATTCTCTGCAATGTACCGACGAACAGGAGATGATGGAATCAAATTAATACATAGACTGATGACTGGATGTACTTTCCCAGGACTCGAACAATAGAGACACTGACTGGAGAAGAAGATGCAACATTTATGATACCTGTTGAGCCGGATAATGAGGACATCGTACAGTGAACCAATCAACACCTTGAGAATGATGAAATATTAGAACTCATAGATTATGAAAATGAACATTATTGGTAGAGTCATTAATGCAGATTAATCTCACCAAATGGGAATTAGGGGGATGGATTGGGTAACCTTAATAAAATATCATGACAAAGAGCAAAAACTTCAGATGAGAGGTTAGAACTGATGTTGGAAGATGGGATTCGAGATTCTGTCATTGGGCTCATGCTCTTGAGAGCCTGATGAGTTGCTGATCGATTGATGGCCTGAAGACGAAGTCTGACTTTGTTGCTTATCCATTCAGTGGATAGGAAGCTATGACAATGTGACTGATTAACTTTTTTGCCTTTCTTTCTAGGTACGAACTGCGCTTTCTGAAAGTTTTTCTCTTAGGTAGATGTTTTTTTTAAATTCATGTTCCAGTTGTTTTTGCATGAAGACCTACATCCTAATGCTAATCTGGGTTAGGTAAGGGTTCCTTTGGGTGATGGTGACAGTGACAAATGATTGACGAACTGATTGCTGAACTCTGCTAATAATGTTGATATTTTCACCTTTGTTGGCTTATGCGGAAGCATTAGAGCATATGTTTTCTCAAGTTCTAATTAGATTATGTTATTGGTGGTCACTAATGAATTAACAAAGTGTTGATTGAATAAAGTTTGAGTTAACCTTATGCATTAGAATTTTAACTAATAGGGAGATAAAACTGTTAAAACATATATTGAGTTGTGGTTATTCATGAAATGTTGATATAATTGTCTAATGATTAATTATATTTTTGATTGGTGTTTTGACAATTAATGAGCATTGGTCACTACATGGTTAGGATACTCCTTGCGAATCAAAAGGTTCATCAGCCTCTATGCCTCCCCTTGTAAGTTTACTTACTAAGGACCAGGCGCGCTAGCAGTAAACTCTGTCCTCGGGTCACAGGCTTGGTGGAGAATGGTTGCCTAAGATGTTGATGCAACAGGGCTGGGAGGGGTCGCTGTGGTCAGGGTGAGGGTGACATCTAACCAAGTTCCCCAGATGGGCCCCCGCCATCCTCAATGTCCACATTTTCTTAAGCTGTATCCTCACTGAGGGCTTCATCCAGGAGGGAGTCACAGTCTTTGGAGGGATATCCATGTTCCCAATCGCAGATAAACCTGTTGAAGTGATGAACTGTATGTTACAGTATGTTACAGATTGTGTTGTCACAGGTACATCCAACAGTTTACAGTGACATTTGTTACATGACAAATACACATTGGCTTTGCACATGTCCCTTTATGTGAAAGGCACACATGCTATTAACTGTAAGGACCTGACATTTGAGGTGATGATAAATTCTATTTCAATTCACCTTGCTACAAGTTCAGTGAGTGTCTTGGTACATGGGTAACTGTCCATGGAATTCTATTATTCCATCAGTGCCATGTAATCAGTGGCTGAGCATGATGTGGTTTAGCTCATCTTAGGACCTTGTAGACTGTGAGGCTTGCAGTCCCAGGAACATGTGGTTGAACATGTTACTTTTCAGCAATTGGTCAGTGCATTTTATATTTGTATGCTGTCACATACATTTCGATGAGGCATCTTGGTACCTTTGTTTGTCTGTCAGTGATTTTGCATGCAGGTTGGCATGTCCTTATTGTCCACACTATTTTCATCTATTCAAGATGGATCTACTTGATTTGCCACATCACATAGTGTGCCATGATCTGTAAGTTGGTCCCTCCCAGGTAGGTAAACTTCATTAGTGGATTGACAGACAGCAACACAATGTCATTGTGGACACTGGCCTAGTGTACAGAATTTCAGCAAATGACCCTACTGGGCTTTCAATTTATGTTACATCAACTACTACAAACAGCATGCATAAGTCATCCTCTGAGGTGTGTTAAATTTAATTATGAGTGGATATGGGAGGAGGTTTGTACAGATGCACATTGGGCAGGTATTTTACTTTGGGTCTACAGTGCCTTCTGGCCTTAGCATTGCTGCCTTTGCATGTCCTTTCCACACAGTAAACAGATGCGATCCCCTCAGATGAGTACAGTTAAGTACTGTTGCTGAGTAGAGGGAGAAGGGTTATAGTAGGGGAGTATACAGTTGGGACAGAGTGAAGTTACATTTCCAGTGCCTTCTGGCCCTGGCATTGCTGTCTTTGCATGTCCCCCTCTCTCAGTTTACAGATAGGATTCCCATCAGGTGAGCACAGTTCAGTAGCTGAGTAGAGGGAGAAGGGTCATATGAGATGAGGACACAGTTGAGGCTGAGTGGAGTGACATTCCCAGTGCCATCTGGCCTTAACATTGCTATATTTGCATGTCCTCTCCAAACAGTATACAGATGGGATCCCCTCAGATGAGCACAGTTCAGTAGCTGAGTCGAAGGAAAGGGATCATATTATGCGAGGACACAGTTGTGGATGAGTGGATTGACATTCCCAGTGCCTCTGTCCTTGGCATTGCTGTCATTGCCTGTCTTTCCAACTCAGCATCCATTTAAATGCCCCTCAGCTTGGTACACTCCAATGTGGAGTTGTCAAATGTGGAAATTTTACCTAAAGGGTACTGTGTTCTGGTATTGGTGATAGTAGCACAGTGCCTGCTGGGAGTACTGGTGTTGTCAATCCCTAAGGTTTACTGGTATGTTATTCCCCCAGGTGAGTCTCATTAAAATGTTGGAGGCCAGACAGGGGTCTATGGACAGGTGGACATTGGGATTTTAAGTGGGGTGATATTGTAGGTGGGTAAAGGTGGGCAGTGGGCATGTTTTAGAAATGGGGTCTTTGGTTGGCAGTCAAGTTACCCCCTGTCCAAGCAAGGACCCTCACTCTAGTCAGGGTAAGTCACACACAATCCAAATTATTCTGTGCCTACCCTCTTGTAGCTTGGAACTGAGCAGTCAGGCTTAACTTAGAAGGCAATGTGTAAAGTACAGCACCATAAAAATACACCACACACTGTTTAGAAAAATATGTTTTATTTATGTGGTTAAATGCAGGTCAAAACGATCAAAATGCAATAAATATATGTTGAAGTACCACTGTAATAATTATATAAAGTGGCTTTAGTCTCTTTAAAGCAACAATTGTCTTTTGCAAGCACAATGTACCAGGTTTGCATTAAAAATTTCAGCAAGGAACCGCAGAGGAGGAGATGGGTGGAAAACAGGGCGGTGTCGATTTCAATTGCTACACACAGCGATGTGTCGTCTTTTTTCCATGCAGGGAAGGCTTTGCATTGATTTCTGACGTGCGGACTTGGATCCTCTACAGGTTGCGGGGTTTTCAGGTGCCCCGGGGACTATGCGTGGAAATCCGGCACTTGCACGACGAAGTGACAGGGGCTGGATCAATCCGGTGGGTGTTGTGTGGAAATGTCTACCACAAGGCAGACACTGCATCGATTCCTCTCAGGAAGTCGGGCTCTGTCATTCCAGCTCAGCTTTGCGTCGATCCAGAGGGCCATGCGTTTAATTTCCAGTCGCTACACTAGTGCTGCGTTGATTTTATCCTTGCAAAGTCAGGCTACGTCATTCCGGTTCTTCTTGCAGGAATGAAGTCTTTTTGGTCCTGAGACTTCAGGGAACAAGAGGCAAGCTCTATCCAAGCCCTTGGAGAGCACTTCTCAGCACAGCCAGAGAGTATCCCTGGTTGGCCCACCCTCTACTTGCCAGCCAGCTAGTTCAGGCAGGTTGCCCAGTCGGCAATGCTCTCAAGCTGGCTCAGAGGTCTCCTCCTCTGGGACCCTGTCCACCACCGTGGGAATATCTGAGGCGGGTTTCCCGTGCCTCTTGCCCTTCCTCTGTGCAGCTGTCTGGGACATTGTTCCAGGCTGCAGACGCCCTTGATTCCCTTCCCGTGCAGCCATGGACCTTATGGTCTTGCAGACCCACTAAGGCAAACCAAACATCTCAAGATAGGATCTGATCTCTACTCCTTCCAGACAGTATGCTCAAGATCATTATACAGGCATGGCAGGACTCACAGCTCCTTCTAGAGTACCAGAGACCTCCTCCCACTCAAAGGGAACCAGAGCCACTGGTAGGTGACTCTCACAATTGTTAGCGACTATGACCTGGTGGAATGTATTATGGATGATTTGCACTGCTGACACCAGCTGACCCTTGACAGTAGTCATACTGGCTGTTGTGTCACGCACAGCCTCCCCCCTTTGCCCATCAATGGTGACCCTTTGCCTATATTTGGAAGTATTGGCAGGCATGTGGGCTTTTGGCACCATTTCCTCATCTCCCAGGGATACTAGGGACACCACTATCTCTCCCTAAAACTAACTGGGACTGTCTCCCCCACCCCCTGAGCGCTACACTAGCAAACCCAGGTGTCTGCCCTCCAGTTGTGGGCTGTGCCCTCTTTGGACACTGGGAGTCGCCCTTAGAGTGTCCATGCTGGTAGCACTCTAAGCATTTGGAGATAAACTTCCCTAACTTTTTAGCAAAGTACCCTGGCTTCTTCCCAAGTTTTGGTGGGAACTGGTTCCCACCACCCACCTGAGAATTTTTTTGGGGACGTTTGGAGAACTCCTTATGTTTAAGTTTCCCCCCCTCTGTCTTCTCTGTGGAACCCTGACCACCTTTCTTGGTGTCGCCCCAAAGAACCTTTCTGGACAATGTGGTGCTAACCCGGAGGTCCGCCTCCTCAGCAAGCTTCCTGTGATCAGTCAGCTTACTGTCAAGTGCTGGCACAACTCTGTAAAACAAATACTGAGCATATGCTCTCTCAGAATCAAATCATATGGGGGGTCATTACAACACTGGCTGTAAAAGCTGCTTACCGCCGTGCAGAAGACCGCCAACACACCGCCACGGCTGCAGAATTCTGCCACAGCTCTTACGACCCACATCTCTGAATCCGCCAAAATTCAGACACCCACACCAAAGGTCAGTGATAAACTGACGAAAACAAAACCTCCACCGTCACGCCAACAGAAAAACACCCACACTATCACGACACATGAATCCACGGGGCGGTCTTTCAACCGCGGTATTCCATTGGCGGTACACACCGCCGCGCTCAAAATACACACACATCTCCAAAACACCACCACACTGGACAATTCGAAATACACACACCTGATGCACATACACACACCACTCCCACACACCCAATACAATATAAAACACACATCACCCACAAACCCCTACGACCACAATTACAGAGAGAAGGCCAGAGAGAGACACCACCATCAACAAACTAGCATCCACAGGCACACACCATCACCTCACACCACGATATATCACCACACTTATCAACACACACACCACCCCACACATCACCTACACCACCCCATGGCACGGCAAAGACACCCTAGGTTCTCGGAGGAGGAGCTCAGGGTCATGGTGGAGGAAATCGTCTGGGTAGAGCCACAGCTATTTGGATCACAGGTGCAACACACCTCCATTGCAAGGAAGATGGAGCTATGGCGAAGAATAGTCAGCAGGGTCAGCCAGTGGGACAACACCCAAGAAATCTGGAGGACATCAGAAAGAGGTGGAACGACCTACGGGGGAAGGTGCGTTCCGTGGTCTTAAGACACCACCAGGCGGTTCAGCGGACTGGTGCCGGACCCCCACCCCCTCCCCCACAACTAACAACATGGGAGGAGCAGGTCTTGGCGATTCTGCATCCTGAGGGCCTTGCGGGAGTCGGTGGAGAAATGGACTCTGGTAAGTCAAATCTTAACTATTACTTCCCCCACCCTACCTGCATGCTATCACATACCCCCATCCTCGCCCCCCCATCACTCCAACTCCTCACAAATGTACCAATATCACAAACCACACATCCCAACACCAAGACCTGCATGCAACAACAACGCATGGACACCCATCACTAAAGCATGCCCACTGCACATACCCATACACCCCCCTAAACCATCATCACACAAGCTCACACACAGGAATGCCAGCACTGGGGTACACAGTCACCCACCCATTGCACACCATGACACACACAGATGCAATAATCATGCCTTTCCACCCCTGCAGGACCACTACCCAACGTCACCAGACAGGAGGGTCCAGACATGTCCACTCCACCCACAGAAGAGGCCCACAGTGATGACAGTGCCTCTGTCCACCTGGATCTAGATGACCAGCTCGGACCATCGTGGGCCTCGGGACAGTCGGTTCCCCTCACACAGGCACAGGCCACCAAAGACCTTCACCCCTCTGGAAACACCAGCACAGCACCCACCCAGTGGGCCCAAACCTCCGTCCCCAGGACACGTCAGTCAGCTGTGTGTCCACCACTACAGGGAACCCAGGGTAACCCACCACCCTAACAACAACAGGGACCTGGGGGCAGTGGCAGTGGGCACACGGTCCAGGGGACGGAGGCCCAGGAACACAGGGGTACTGGGAGGGCTGCTGTGCAACATGGGGCGGACAGGCCAAGGGAACCCACTCTCCACGAGGCCCTCTCCTCCATCATGGGAGCCTACCACCACTCCCAGGAGACGATGGCAACGGTACTGGCCAAGTTTCAGGAGACCCAGCGCTTGCAGGAGGAACAGTATTTGGGGTTCAGGGAGGAACTCAGAACCATCAGCTCTGCCCTGGGCACCATCGTAGGGGTGCTGAAGGAAGTACTCAACACCAGGAGGGACACTGTGGCACTACAAGGGGCCCCTGACACTAGCATGGATGATGAACTGCTACCACCTCCAACGGCGCTAGTGGACAGGAGGCACCGCCACAGGACCACCACACCAGCACCCCACCCCCTGCAGACGGAGAACCACCCCGCAAACAGTCCCTGAGATCCAGGAATAAGACAGAGAACGATGCCAAGACCCCCGCCAAGAAATGAGACCACCCTGATTGTCATCCCACTGTCCCACTTTGTCACCCTGTCCATATTGAAACTGCCCCAGCTCCACTTCCTATGCCCATATGGGCAATGCACCTGTGAGACTAATAGACTGGACTCTGCCATGGACACTCCTCCCTCATCACCCCTCACCATTTAACTTCCCCCTCCAATATTTTGTATTTAAATAAACACACCTAAAGCACCAAAAAATCTGGAGTCTGTCTGTGATTTCGAAATAGTGTATTTGCAATTACAGTGACAAAATGTCCATGAAATAGTAATGTCAACATACCTATAACTCACACAGCTCTAGTCCATGAGGAATCTAAGCAGATGACACACGTTGGGACCCGCACCTGTGAAACCGTACGGGAAAGTGACAACTCAGTGACCATACACTGGGTGAAATCGACAGACAGGATAGAGGTAGAACTGTTAAAGTACATGTAGTAGGCAGGAATGTATTCTCACCTGTGTTTCACTGGAAATATTGCTGGATGACTGAGTCCCTGTTCTGCATGTCTTCTTTCTCTGCTTCCTCCTCATCACTGTCCACAGGCTCCACAGCTGCCACAACACCGCTATCTGGACCATCCTCCTGCAGAAAAGGCACCTGTCGTCGCAAAGCCAAGTTGTGAAGCACACAGCAGGCCACGATGATCTGGCACACCTTCTTTGGTGAGTAGAATAGGGATCCACCTGTCATATGCAGACACCTGAACCTGGCCTTCAGGAGGCCGAAGGTCCGTTCAATCACCCTCCTAGTTCGACCATGGGCCTCATTGTAGTGTTCCTCTGCCCTTGTCCTGGGATTCCTCACTGGGGTCAGTAGCCGTGACAGGTTGGGGTAACCAGAGTCACCTAATAGCCACACTCGGTGCCTCTGGAGTTGACCCATCACATAAGGGATGCTGCTATTCCGCAGGATGTAAGCGTCATGCACTGAGCCAGGGAACATGGCATTCACATGGGAGATGTACTGGTCTGCCAAACATACCATCTGTACATTAATCGAATGATAACTCTTCCGGTTTTTGTACACCTGTTCACTCCTGTGGGGGGGGGGTGGCAAAGCCACATGGGTCCCATCAATGGCACCTATGATGTTGGGGATATGTCCAAGGGCATAGAAGTCACCTTTCACTGTAGGCAAATCCTCCTCCTGAGGGAAAACGATGTAGCTCCGCATGTGTTTCAGCAGGGCAGACAAACCTGGACAATACGTTTGAAAACATAGGCTGGGACATCCCTGATGCCATGGCCACAGTGGTTTGAAAAGACCCACTAGCAAGGAAATGGAGCACTGATAGCACCTGCACTTGAGGGGGGATTCCTGTGGGATGGCGGATTGTTGACATCAGGTCAGGCTCCAACTGGGTAACAGTTCCTGGATTGTGGCACGGTCAAACCTGTAGGCGATTATCAAATTTATTTCCTCCATTGTCGACAGGTCCACCAGCGGTTGGTACACCGGAGGATTCCGCCATCTCCTCACATGTCCCAGCGGACGGTGCCTATGAAGGACAACAGCAAGCACAGAGTCAAACAACTCAGAGGTATGTACCCACAGTCTACAAAGAACACCATTCATACACAAAATCTGGCCTGTATGTGTGTTGAGACTAGGCCTAGGTATGTGTGACGCAGTTGGTAATTAGGCCATGTGGGCCCCTGAAATGGCGGCTGCCTGACCTGTAAAGTGGGACAATGGGATGTGAGGTAACTGCGCTGCCGTTGTACACCGTCGCGGTAGGCGGTCGAAGACCGCGGTGCAATGCTGCATTGGTTAACATTGGACCCTATGTGTCCCAGGAGCCAATGACGATGTACGCCGGCGGTGATGGTAAGCACCGCCGCGGACGTGACCGCCATTTTCTAGCTGTTGAATCACTCAATACCTGATCATCGACAGGAGAGGACCTACACTGCAAGTGCTGCTGTGACCTCGGTCTGGAAGAGACAATGGCTCAAGTGTCTGGGGAAACGGCCGCTGCCTTCACATCGGAGGAGTTGGTTGAAACTCGTGTACAGGGTCCTCCCCCAGTACAGACGGCGGAGGGTCAGCTGGGGATGGCCAAGAAGGATGGGGGGAGAGTGCGGCGTGCATGAAACAACAGTGAGACAATGGCTCGTGCGTCTGGGGAAAGGGCCCCTGCCTTCACATCGGAGGAGTTGGAGAAGCTCGTCGATGTGGTCCTCCCCCAGTATATGCTACTCTACGGTCCTCTAGACCAACAGGTAAGTACACAGGGAGCATGTTGTATGGGCTATGCCTGTGTGGAGAGGGCTGGTTGTAAGAAGGAAGGGGGCAGAGTTCTGCGTGCATGAAAGACGGTGGGTGCATGTGCCAAATGGCAAGGGTGGGAACGTGGGCCAATGACTTAGACGGTCCGGACGGTTAAAGTTTTTCCTTTTCCCCTGTACTATTCTGGTAGGTCAGTGCCCACCAAAAGAAGGATATTTGGTGTGCCATCGCCAAGGACGTCCGGACCCTGGGGGTCCAACACAGACGGAGCACCAACTGCCGGAAAAGATGGGAGGACATTCGACGCTGGAGCAAGAAGACAGCGGAGGCTCAGCTGGGGATGGCCTCCCAACGTGGGAGGGGTGCCTGTCGAACCATGACCCCCCTGATGTTCAGGATCCTGGTGGTGGCCTACCTGGAGTTGGATGGGCGCTTGAGGGCATCACAGCAGACACAAGGGGGTGAGCACACTCTCATTCAGCTGACTTTGCGCGCAGTGGAGGTGTCTGGGTGGGGGAGGGGAGCTGTGGGTTTCCCTAGGCCAGGGCGAGTTCCGTAGGCAAGGCCCCTCCGTAAGGCATGGCCCTGTGGCCCTCCACCCTACCTCTGTAGAGTGACAAGTACAGCTATTCATGCACCTGTGTCATCTATGTGTGCATATGTCGTCCATAACCTTGTAGGCCATTTCCCAGGAATTGCACTGTAGAGCCCAACAGCACGACGTAGTGCAGGGGGCTTCTGTGTCTGTCTTGTCCGCCAGCGGTAGCGGTAATCCATGCACTCAACATGTCTTTATTCTGTCCCTCCCCTTTTTTGTGGTCTCCCTATTCTTGTGTGCATTAGCATCATCAGGCGGAGGAGCAGTGGCACCGGAGCACGAGGGAGCTGCATCCCACATGGCCATGGAGGGCCACACTACGGACTCAGAATACACCAGTGGGACGGAGGGCGAGGGGAGCACCACGGCGGGGACAGGAGCTGAAACCAGCAACACAGACTCGTCCTCCGATGGGAGCTCCCTTGTGGTGGTGGCAACATCTGTTCCCCCCACTTCTACAGGTACAGCCGTCACCCCCCTACCAGCACCGCCCTCCCAGCAGCCCCTCAGCCTTCGCCCCGTGCCCGCTCACCCAGGAGTGGGGCATCACCTTCGCCCCAGGCACCTCAGCCCCTGCCCCTGTCACCCCTGCTGCCCTCAGTGAGGAGGCCATTGACCTCCTCAGGTCCCTCACTGTTGGGGAGGCTACCGTTTTGAATGCCATCCAGGATGTAGAAAGGCAGTTGCAACAAACCAATGCATTCCTGGAGGTCATTCATTCTGGTCAGGCGGCCCTTCACCGAGCCTTTCAAACTCTGGCCTCAGCACTGACGGCAGCCATTGTCCCTGTGTCTAGCCTCCCCCCTCCAAGTGTGGCTCAATTGGAGAAGTGTGGCTCAATGGTTAGAGCGGCAGACCCTGATGCAGAAATCTGGCCCGGGACCAGGGTTCAATTCCCGCCTTGGCGGGTCTTGGGCTCAATTTCCTCGGACCTGATAATTCTTGCATCGGTGCCTAATCTAATTCATGGGTCCCACTCTGTGACTCTGGGCAATAGCTTGCTTAATCTCCACAACGGCCCCAACAGCGCAGGGATGCCTGGCTTCACCTTGGAGGTTGCGCAGGAGTCGGCACCTCACAGGGAAAAGCCAGGAGGGGTTCCACAGCGGTATGCGTACAGCGCCTTGAGACCCTAACGGGTGAGTAGTGCGCTATACAAGTACGAAGTTTACAGTTTATAGTTTACAACTTCCTCCACCCAAACCCAATCCCCTGTAGCTCTTCCTATCCCAAGCACACCATCAGACCAGCATGCACACACCTCACCACACAAAGGAAGCTCAGGCAAACATAAGCACCACACATCCCACAGGCACTCACGCAAGCATCACACACATACAGACACACCAACATCCACTGCCTCCACTGTGTCCCCCTCCTCGTTGTCTCCCTCCTCCCTCCCAGTCTCGTCTACACTCACACGTGCATGCACTACCTCTACAGCCACTACGTCCCGCACAAGCACACCCACCAGCACACCCCGCTCACGTGCAGTCACCATCCCCACTACCATTGACACGTCCCCTGTGTCCTCTCCCAGTGTGTCTGTGATGCCCCCTCCGAAGATACACAAACGCAGGCACACACCCACCCACCCAACATACATGCACCTCACAACAGCCTCCAGCGCATGCACCTGCACCCAAAGCCACAAAACCTACACCTCCTACAATTACCACCTCTTCCTCCACTCCCAAACCCCCTCCAGCTACCCGTCCCAGTGTGTCCAAACAACTTTTCCTGTCCACCCTTAACCTATTTCCCACCCCCTCCCGCGTCCAACTCATAGGTCCTGAACTAGCACCTCAGCCACAACATCTCCGGGACCAGTGTTGCCTGTTGTCACAGGTATGTGGAGTGCACCGGCCACCAAGGCACCCAGTGTGGCACGGAGCCACAGCACAGCCAGTCCCCCCCCCTGTGAAGCACCAGAAGTTGGCCAGTGCCCAGCGGGAGAGGGGGAAGACTCCAGCCACCCAAGCCGCTTCCAGGGGTCCCAGTGGGAGTGTGGACTCAGCTGTGACTCCTCCCAAGGTGGGGAAGGGCCAGAAGAAACTCAGAAAGTCTTGGAGGAGCAGCACGGCGGAGAAGACCGCCATCATCACCGATGGCCAGGAGGGCCCCGCCAGCCCCATCGTCGCTGCCCAGGAGGGCCCCGCCAGCCCCATCGTCGCTGGCCCAGGAGGCCACCGCCAGCCCCATCGTCGCTGGCCCAGGAGGCAACCGCCAGCCCCATCATCGCTGCCCAGGAGGCCACCGCCAGCCCCATCGTCGCTGCCAAGGAGGCCACCGCCAGCCCCATTTTCACTGCCCAGGAGGCGACCGCCAGCCCCATCGTCGCTACCCAGGAGGGCCCCGCCAGCCACAGCCCAGCTGTCCAGGAGGGCCCTGCCAGCCACAGCCCAGCTGCCCAGGAGGGCCCCGCCAGCCACAGCCCAGATAACCAATAAAGGACCGCCAGCCCCAGCCCAGCTGGGCAATGATGGACCGCCAACTCAAGCACCGCTGAACAGGGCAAGGACCGCCAACTCAAGCAACGCTGAACAGGGCAAGCACCGCTGAACAGGGCAAGGACCGCCAACTTAAGCACCGCTGAACACGGAAAGCACTGCTGAACAGGGCAAGGACCGCCAACTCAAACACCGCTGAACAGGGCAAGCACCGCTGAACAGGGCAAAGACTGCCAACTCAAGCACCGCTGAACAGGGCAAGCACCGCCGAACAGGGCAAGGACCGCCAACTCAAACACTGCTGAACAGGGCAAGCACCGCTGAACAGGGCAGGACCGCCAACTCAAGCACTGCTGAACAGGGCAAGGACCACCAACTCAAGCACCGCTGAACAGGGCAAGCACCGCTGAACAGGGCGAGGACCGCCAACTCAAGCACCGCTGAACAGGGCAAGCACTGCTGAACAGGGCAAGGACCGCCAACTCAAGCACCACTAGCCCATGAGCGGCAGGGGCACTGACGCAACAGGGACCGTCACGTGGTGAGTGATGCACTCTGGGCACCAGTCCCCCTCCAGAACCAGTGGAGACATGCATCCACTACATCTGTCCTTGGCAGGATGAAGCACTCTGGGCACCAGTCCCCCTCCAGAACCAGTGGAGACATGCATCCACTACGTCTGTCCTTGGCAGGATGAAGCACTCTGGGCACAAAGCCCCCTCCAGAAACCAGTGGAGACTGTTATCCACTTGAGAGACTGTGGCTTTGCACTCCCCAGGATACAGCAGTGGGCAACCCACCCACTTGTGAGACTTGAGAGACTGTGGCTTTGCACTCCCCAGGATGCAGCAGTGGGCAACCCACCCACTGTAGAGACTTGAGAGACTGTGGCTTTGCACTCCCCAGGATTGAACAGTGGGCAAACCACCCACTGTATAGACTTGAGAGACTGACTTTGCACTCCCCAGGATAATGCTGTGGGCAAACCACCCACTGTAGAGACTTGAGAGACTGTGGCTTTACACTCCCCAGGATACATCAATGGGCCTGGAGGCCCCTCGTAGATCTGGCGTCGTGCACTCATCCGGCTGAGGTGCCCCCCTTTCCCTTCCCGCTGAGGTGCCTGGTGTATTTCTATCTGATGCCCCTGCAGTGTTCTTTCTCTTTTGATCTGGTATCGTGTGTGGGCCTTGCCCATGCGTTTTGGGCCCAGTGGTCCACGGACTATGAATGGTGCAATACCTGGACTACTAATCTTGGTGTATATTTTGTTAATAGTGTATATATGTATATTTTTGCTTACTGAATTTTTATATATTACAATGGTTACACTAATTTCCATTTGTCTTTGAATTCTTCCGGGGGGGTTGGGGGGTGTAACTACAATGTATAGATATGCATTAGTGTGTGTGTTGTAGTGATTGATGGTAGGGGTGGGGGTGTTGCGTGCTGTGTGTGTGTGTCGCTGTTTTTTCCATCCCCCCTCCCCTGTGTCGTAGGTGCAGTAATCACTGTGGTCTTCGCCGCCGGCATTGGTGCTCCTGGTACAGGAGCAGGAAGACTATCGCAGAGAGAATTTGGAGTTCCGGGTCCATGGTGTCCTCCTTCCTCGTGGAGTGTGTAGAGGTGAGCGTTTTCCCTGTGAAATTCCTGTTTCCACTGTGTTTTTATCCACGGTGTATCCGCCCCGGAAAAGGTGGCGGATTGGCCTGTCATAATAGTGTGGGCGGTACATTGTCCTCCGCCTGTCTGTTGGCGGTGACCGCCGAGCTGTTTGTTGGTACCGCCGTGGCGGTCGGAGTGTTAAAGTGGCTGTCTTTGTTGGCGGTTTCCGCCACGGTCGTAATTCCAAAACAAAATCCGCCGGCCTGTTGGTGGTCTTACCACTGCTGTAACACCGTCCGCCAGGGTTGTAATGACCACCATAATCCTTTGTAATCATTTACTTTGCTGCCCGCACCCATCCATTCAGTGCCTTGTTGGAGAAATCAAAACAGTCTATCCAAGTTTGTGTGGAAAGTTTGGTGCTTTCGCTAAATCTCTCACAGTATTTCTCAGGAGTCAGCCCAAACTTGGCAAGTAAAGCAGCTTTCATAGGTGCATATGCATTTTGATCTTGTGGATCTAGTGTAAGAAGTGTGCCCCTCCCCACTACTGGTGCATAAAACAACAAGCCCATCCCCCATTGCTCCTCAGAGATCCCATGAGCCCTTAGTGAAACTTCATAGGCAGCGAACCACTTATCAATGTCATCTCTCACCACACTTTTGGGAATACAAACCTTTTTCTCCCCAACAGGTCCTGCATGTATGCTACCGCCATCACTGCTGGACTCCGACTGTCTTGCCTTGATATCTAGCTCCTTGAGACTCAGTTCATGAGCCAATAAAAGTTTATTTTCAGCCAAGGCTCTCTCAGCTTCAGCTTCAGCTCTCTCGACTTCAATTTGCTTGGCTGCTCTCTCAGCTTCAGCCTGTTTGGCTTCTCTCTCTGCCCTCCTCTCTTCCTGTTGAGCTTCAATTTTTAACCTTGCCATTTGTAATCGGAATTCTCTCTCCTCTCTCCTTTCCTCTGCGGTCAGGCCCTGATCAGAAACATTGCTCCCTGGTTTGGCAGGGGGCGCAATCACAGTGGTAGCATCCTCCACTAATGGCAAAAAATCCTCAAAGGGGCCATCCTCTGGACCCTGCTCCTCAACATTCTCATCAGAATGGGCTTCTGCCTGGGCCCTCAGCACCTTTTGGAATTCTTCTTTTCTGGAGGCCTTTTGGGTAGGTACTCCCATATCCCTGCAGAACCCCTTCAGCTGTTTGACAGTAAATGTCTCCAGCATGGCTAGGACAAAATCTTCATCTCCAGCTTGAGACCCAGCCAGAGACATGTTAAATGAGGATTCTAGTTAAAAAATGTCAGGTAGAAAATGAAATTGCAGAACAAGATAAAAAATCAAGTTGACCTTCAACTGTGGGTAGGTAGAGAACACTTAGCTATTGTATGTCACTACACAAATACAAGTCCTATCCTCACCGCTGATCACCAGTGTTAGAAATGGGGTCTTTGGTTGGCAGTCTGGTTATCCCTTTCCAAGCAAGGAAGTCACACTCAATCTAAATGATCCTGTGCCCACCCTCTGGTAGCTTGGCACTGAGCAGTCAGGCTTAAGTTAGAAGGCAAAGTGTAAAGTATTTGTGCAATAAATAATGCAATAACACAGTATAGCACCACAAAAATACACCACACTCTGTTTAGAAAAATGTATAATATTTATCTGGTTAAATGCAGGTCAAAAAGATCAAAATGCAATAAGTATATGTTGAAATACCACTGTAAAAATGATATAAAGTGTCTTTAGTCTCTTAAAAGCAACAATTGTCTCTTGCAAGCACAAAGTACCTGGTTTGCATTCAAAATCTCCACAAGGAACCGCAGAGGAGGAGATTCATGGAAAGCAGGGAGGTGTGCGTCGATTTCTCTGGCCGCACATGGTGATGCATAGTTTATTTTCCACACATTGAAGGCTTTGTGTCGATTTCCAGCATGCAGGCTTGGATCCTCTCCGGGTAGTGGGGTTTTAGGAGACAATGCGTGGAAATCCGGTGCTTGCAGGACGAAGTCACAGGGGCTGCGTTGATCTGGTGGACATTGCGTGGAAATTTCCACTGCATGGCAGGCGCTACGTTGATTCCTTTCAGGAAGTCGGGCTGCGTTGTTTCAGCTCGGCTTTGCATCGATCCAGTTTGGCCTTGCATTGAATTTCCAGTTGCTACTCTGGTGCTGCGTCGATCTTCTCCTTGCGAAGTCGGGCTGCATCATTCCTGTTCGGTGTGCGGTGAATTTTTCACCATGATGCAGGCAGCGCGTCGTTTTCTGCAGGCTGTGCGTCGATTTCCACAGCACAGGGAGTTCTTCTTGCAGGAATGAAGTATTTTTGGTCATGAGACTTCAGGGAACAGGAGGCAAGCTTCATCCAGTCTCTTGGAGAGCACTTCTCAGCACAGCCAGAGAGCAGCAAGACAGCAGGGCAACAGGAAGGCAGCAGTCCTTCTTAGAAAAGCAGTCAGGTGAGTTCTTTGGGCAGCCAGGCCGTTCTTCTTGGCAAGTTCCAAGTTCTAGTTCAGGTTCTTCTCCAGGAAGTGTCTGAGTTGGTAGGGGAAGAGGCCCTGTTTAAATACACAAATGTGCCTTTGAAGTGGGGGAGACTTCAAATAGTGGCTTAGAAGTGCACAAGGTCCCCTTTCAGTTCAATTCTGTCTGCCACGGTTCCAGTAGTGGGTGTGGCAGTCCTTTGTGTGAGGACAGGCTACTGTTCTTTGACATGTAAGTGTCAGGCCCTCCACCCTCCCAGCCCAGTAAGACCCAATCAATATTCAGACGTATGCAAGTGAGGCTGAGTATCCTGTGTTTGGGATTTGTCTGAGTGAATGCACAAGGGAGCTGTCAACTAAACCTAGCCAGATGTGGATTGTAAGGCACAAGGGATTTAAATGCAGGGAAATGCTCACTTTCTAAAAGTGGCATTTCTAAAATAGTAATATTGAATCCAACTTCAACAGTCAGCAGGATTTTCTATTACCATTCTAGCCATATTAAATATGACCTTGTTACTCCTTTCAGATCAGAGGCTATCACTCAAACATTATATGAAGGTGTCCCTAATGTTAGCCTATGAAAGGAGCAGGCCTCACAGCAGTGAAAAACACAGTTAGGAGTTTTACACTACCAGGACATGTAAACTACACAGGTACATGTCCTGCTTTTTGTCTACACAACACTCTGCCTTATGGGTCCCCTATGGCCTGCCTTAGGGGTGACATATGTAGTAAAATGGGGCTTGTAGGCTTGGCAAGTACTTTTAAATGCCAAGTCGAATTGGCAGTGCAACTGCACACACAGGCCTTGCAATGTCAGGCCTGAGATATGGTTAAGGGGCTACTTGAGAGGGTGGCACAAGCAGTGCTGCAGGCCCACTAGTAGCATTTAATCTACAGGTCCTGGGCACATATAGTGCACTTTACTAGATACTTATAAGTAAATTAAATGAGCCAATTGGGTAGGATCCAATGTCATCATGTTTAAGAGAGAGAGCATATGCACTTTAGCACTGGCTAGCAGTGGTAAAGTGTGCAGAGTCCTAAAACCAGCAAAAACAGTGTCCAAAAGTGGAGGGAGGCAGGCAAAATGTTAGGGGTGACCACCCTAAGGCTGTCAGGTCTAACAGCATGCATGACAATACATTTGGGGGACACATTTTGTAGTTGTGACTTACCCGACTCTTCTCCCCTAGGTATCCCTGTTAGGCCCTCAGGATGCAGAATTGCCAAGACCTCCTCCCATGATGTGAACTATGTGGAAGTAGGTGGGAGACCACTGTCAATCTTGTGTATGTCAGCTGGTGCCTGGATGCCATGGAACGGACCTTGCCCCTGAGGTCTTCCACTGCTTCCTGATCTCATCTCTGGTGCCTGGGTAGCTGCAAACAGAATTCCCTCTGTCGACTATTCTTTGCACATTTCCATTTTCCAGGTGATAGTGGTCTGCTGGACATGAGCACCAAATGTATTCAACTCTACTCTAATGATTTCATCCACCATGACCCTTCACTACTCATCGGTGAATCATGGGTGTTTTTGTGGTGACATGGTGGTGTTTATAAAGTGAGGTAATAGGTAGAAATAAATGTATAGGTGCTGTGTGTTGAGAGAGTGGCATGCAATGAAGTGTGTGATAGTGTGCAAATATATGTTTGGGGGTACAGTGCAGATGTAGAATGTGTGACTTATGTGAGGTGGAGTGGTGCCTATCATATTGCTTGCACTACAGTTGTTGTGTTCTGCATTGTAGAGGCAAAGGATTGTGGTGTGTGAAGTGGTGTGTTTTACAGTGCAATTGGAGGGTGCATTGAGGGTGTGTATGTGTGTCTGTGTTGTTTTCAAATCTATCCAATGTGGTGTTTTGTATTACTGTAGGAACCGCCTTACACAGCGGTTCTCACTGCCATTGGAAGACAGTAATGGCAAGACCGCCATATTGATTTTGGTGTTGTAATAGATTTGTTGGTTGGTAGTTGGTCCTGGGGATCGGACCGCCTCTTTCCCGCTCTCTGGGGTCCTGGCAGAGTCTGGATTTTGGCTGTATTTTGGTGGTCTTGGCTAGGTAACTCATAATATGCCGTTCTGTATGACTGCAAACATGGCAGTCTTTTGGCGGCTGCCAGGGCTGCGGTCTTGTAGTCAGACTACCAAACTTGTAATCAGCCCCACAGTCCCGTTCGGGGCCAGCACAGTTAAGTCCTATTCTGTTCCACCACAGTACAGAACACAGGTAGATAGAAAGGAGAATAATACATATTCCAATGAATCAAAAACCTATGCTAAGAACATTAAAAACAGTTGGTTGGTTCTTTTTTTGTTTGCTGCATTAACTCCATTCCAAATCCTCAGAGAGTCTAAATCAATGCCTTCAATCCTCCAAAGATCTTATGCAGAAACCAATCCAGACTATGATATATCCGTCGACGTTTCGACCCCTCTATATCTTGCCCAGCTCCACAGTGGGTCTTCTTCAGGACTAATACGATGGGAGTCCCATACATATATCCTCTGACTTCTTCACTTCTTTTACTTTTACTGTTTTTAATGTTTTTTTAATAGGTTTTTGATTCATTGGAATGTGTATTATTCTCCTTTCTATCTATCACGAGCACTTTTTCTCACACTATCTGTCCCTGTGTGTGTTGTTTTATCAGAGGGGCTGTCCATTTAGGATGAATATATTAAATTGATATTTATGTATAAGTAAATACATGAATATATATATTTATGTGAATAAATAGCTTTTTTGCTTTCACCTATGTTGTTTTATGATGTATAAATCATTTGTCGGTTTCTCCCCGTTAGGGCATTGTTGTATGTAATGGTTATCTTCTACCCAGCCCAGTCGGGTTTTTGGGTTACCCTCTGTGGTTTATAAAGTACCATACACTCCACGGCATGCAGAAGCATTATATAATAAACATTATTATTTGTGGAAGTGTTTTGCTTATTTTAGAATGCATTCACTGTAGGAAGCAATGATTGTGTCGGCATTGTGAGGAAAAGTCAATCTGTAGTAAATTCTTACAGTAAATCTGAAATAAAATGGGCTGTGTGATAGTGTGCAAATGCGGTGCAGTTTATCAATATGTTAAGCGCGAATGGTCTAAAATAAAACACCAATCAATGGCCTTGGAAACAAGCTCTTATTTAGAACACGGAACCGAACACACTCCTTAACCTTCATCACCAACGATATTTTTAGCATTCAGTACATACATATATCCCCTACGTGCGATTTTCTTCAGTGATAAAATGTAACAGAGTAGGTACAATTCTACCATGAGCCTTTTTAACAGAGCAGTGGGAGATGAAAGTCCCCCAGCTCCTATTATTATTTTATCATTCAGCAACCAGATAAAAAGAATAATGAAGGGGATGCAAGATATGTATGATGAATGAGCACTTATTAAAAGATAATTAAGACATGAGGGAAATATTCAGTTGTTGCGCATCTCCACAAAACCCAAAAGCTCATGTTTTGCGAAGCTGCTATCAAAACATGTACTAGTAATTTAGCATGAAGGTACGAAAAGGCAACCTTGGCTCACCTTGTGACCTTAATGAGATTTAATATGAAACAGAATTGACATGCAGATTGTCAATTAGGAGACAGCTTCGGGATAATAAAAGATATACAAAATAATCGCATTTGACCCTAGGAATAAATAAGATAGACGCATTGTGTGTAGTACTGACAGGACTTTCAGTGGCATAGAAAAAGTGGAGGGGATCTCTAATAGGGAGTGGCATAAGATGGGTACATGGACAGTTTCCTTTCCAAGGGGCTTGGCCTGTAAAATTAAAGTTGTGTTTTAAAACATGAAAATTAAAGTTCTCTGCTTCCACACGTGTAATTCGCTCAATTCGTCCAGCTTAATGTGTGCTATTTGCCCACATTATAGTAAATATGGCAGTTGGCTGTTTCTTCCATTTATAATCCACACGCATTGCTATATAACATAGTGGTATTTGCCAATATCATTGTTCTCACTTAAATACATGCATCATGACATAAACACGAATCCAATGCTTTACATAACATACTGAGCCTTATTCACAAACTGCACTTTGTAGCACCCTATTGTAGTACTAGAGAAGTACTACAAAACACACTATAAAGTGCTTCTTAAAAACTGCACTTTTGTAGTAACTTGCAATTTTGAGTAAGTTTGCTAGTTTCATCATTCTTAAACTGCATTTGTGTAACTTCCACTTTTGCAGTAAGACCCTACCTAAATTATTTTCTATGGGGTGGTGATGCAGTAGCAACGACTGGCCATTGCAATGCTGGACTTACTACAAAAGTGTAAGTTACTTTAAAAGTGCAGATTATCAATAATGAAAAGTAGTAAATGTGCTCAAAAGTGTAAACTTACTCAGAAATGTACATTACCTTTGTGAATCAGGCCCATGGTGAAAAAGTGGATTATCAGTTGCGGTGGATGATAGTCCAGCTCAAGTAAGAATGTCACTATTCTTGATAGGTCCAGTAAAGGATTCAGTCATTTCAATTTGAGCTCAGTACCTTATATCTATGGAACAGAGCACACAGACTTAACTTACGAGAAGCGTGTAAAGAATTTTAAAGTACCAAAATAGTTACAAAGTGGAAAACACAACAAACTAACAATCTCTAAAGCTCTAATTTATATAAATAGAGAATATGCTTTACTTATCTAAATAACACTAAAATGACAAAATACCAAAAAGGTAATTGTAGTTATGACTTTTAAAAATGTTAGATAAAAATAGTGACAAAAAGTCTCAAAGCACCAACCACAGCAACTGGTCCACTAGACCAGGACAAGGGTAACATTTAAGCCGCAATGGAGCCCGAGCTGAATACTCAGGCAAGGTTTGTCCCAGTTGGATGATTTATCATTTGGCTTAGGGTCTAATTCAGAGTTTGTCAGATGGGGTTACAATGTTAGAAACATGATGTACATCCCTTCCCCCATATTACAATTCCAATATATGATACATAACTTGTAATATGGCGGATGGCATCTTGGTTAGTTATGTGCTGGAGTAACACCTTTGGTGAAATATAAAAAAGTTCCCTAGACAAAAGTCGAAAATCCTCAGCGGCACCAGGTAACAGGCTGTAGCCTTGATGTGTTCAACAAAGCAAGATAGCTAACAGACAAATATTGACTTTTGGCGGGAAATTGCTGGACAGGAGAAATTCATATTGTGGCTCATGGAAGGTCCCTTACTGGCTAGATACTTTTGGCACCTTCACCTAGTGATGAATTCCACCTTCAGACCTAAGGCCTAATTGCAAGAACACCTTCTTGCACAAAAACTATTTTCAATGGTGAAATCCTGTAAATCTGGGGCACCGTCAAAGTGCTGTGTTTTAGTGGGCTGTATTTCCAAGGTGGCGTCACTGCCTTTCAAATAGGGTGCAATGCAGAGAGCCACTGTAGCATCAAAAAAAGTGATGCTCTGGTGGTGCAATGGGCTTGTAAATATGCCCCACTGTTTTTGAAAATTTCAGTGAGAGCAGGCACTTTTACCCTGAACCACTTCCTACTCCCCCAAAGCTGCCACCAAATCTGAAAGGGGAAAACATTCAAAGGGTGATGCCCCCTTTACAAGTCAGTTACGACCCCACCTTGTGAGTTTATAACTGACTAATAATTTGCAACCAGAATATATATCATACAGACTTGCATGTTAGAACACCCATTACATTCCCCTTACAAATTGAATCTCACAGAATCTATTTTAGGAGTTGGAGAAAGGTTTCTGACTTGTAACATTGTTTTTGTTCATATGAATATATGATTCAGTGGTTGTCAATCTTGTAATTTACTGATTGATGGGGTTTACGACCCATAAACCAGCCAGCATATCTAGCCCAGTATTCTGTATCTTTGTCTTCTTTATATATTAGTGCCATGATTGCCATTTGTTAGAAATTGTGCTGCTGGTTGGCTGGGGTTTGAGTCCTGGGCAAGCAGCAACCACAGTCCTAGTCAGGCTAAGTGGCAGGAAAACCCTAAGTTAACCTGTGCTCACCCTCTGGCAGCTTGGCACAGAAGCAGTCAGGCATAAGTTAGAGGCAATTTGGAAAGGATTTGTGCAACACTTCAAACAGTAAAACAGTGAAAACAGCACACAAAAAGATTCCACACCAGGTTAGGAACAAAGAGCAAAACTTAAAAGAAACATGAAAACAAAATGACAAAAATCCAAAAAGTAGAACTTGAGTAATGTATTTTTCTAAAGAATAAACTGTAAAATAGTGCTAGAAGCAAAAACCACCAAATGGGGAGATATGGTTGCACCAGACCAGAGCAAAGTCAAAAGTTCAGTCTGGCTGTAATGGAGTATTAGCTGGCTACAGGGAGCTGCTTAGTTCAGCTGAACCAAAGTATCTTAAATCCTAGATGCAGAAAGTTGAGTTGATTCCAAACTATGCAGTAGTAGTGATGTGTCTATTTTCTCAATGCAACAGCAGCGATACGTCAGTCCTCATATGCGGCATGTCTAGGGTGCGAGTTACTGCTCTGTTGCTGTTTAGGATCCAGGCTCAGGGGCTTGCAATACAATGACAGGTGATGTGAATGTATTGTGCAGTTGAGGTGATTCGTCGGTTCTGATAAGTGTAGGGGCTGTGATGTAGAGATTTGTCATCAAGACTGCTGTTGTCAGTAATGTTAATAATTTGAGCTGGGAAAAGCGCTGCAGTGGCGGTTTCATAGATGATGGGGTAGTTCTGTTCCACACAACAGGAGTGATGCCTTGATTCTGCTCCTGCAGCAGAGGATGCATTGGTCCTGTTTAGCAAACACCTTAGGCCAACTTCAATGGGACCAGGACTGGGATGATACCACTTGGTAGGGCAGGCTCACAGATGGTAGAGTCCAGGTGCAGGGTGGTTAGAAGCATTATGTCCACGAGACTTAACATCGGGAGGCTAGATAGCTAGTCTTTGGAGTCACACCGGGTTCAAGTGAGGCAGATCCAGTCCTTCTCAATCAGGCATGAAAACAGCAGGTAGCACAGCAAGGTAGGTGTCCATCAAAGCAGGCATCCAGCAAAGAAGCAGTCAAGCAGAGTGACAGTCCTTTAGCAGCACAGCAGCCTTTCTTCAGAGTAGTAACAGGTCCAGAAGTCTTGATGTGGTGGTATCAGAGGCCCAATACTTATACCCAGTTGGACCTTTGTAGTGGGAGAGACTTCAAAAACAGGCTTTTGAAGTAGACAGCAAGCATGCTCTTAATGCCCCGGCTCTAGACTCACTGCAGGTAGTTATGCATTCCTTTGTGTGGGGACAGGACACAGCCAATTCAGATGCAAGTGAGACTGTGGTCAGCTTATTCCTCCCATCCTGCCAGGATGGCCCATTAGGTCACACCTAAGCTCTAACTGTGTGTGGCTATATAGAGGGAATAGACAAAGCCCAGATGTCCCCCACTCCAAACAAGTGATCAGAGACTGGCAGCAGGCACCAAATGGCTACAGTAAGAAAATGCCAACTTACTAAAAGTGCTATTTTCAAAATTGCAAGTTGAAATCTGACATTACCATAAGTTGTGATTTTAAATTAGGATTCCAGAGCCAGCAAAAGCCACCAAAAGCCACCAAAAGCAAAAGGTTTACCTCTTCCATATTCTGAATTACACTTATAAGATATAATAATAAGGTAATCCCAATGTGAGGGATGGGCCTTTCTGTAGTAAAAAATGAATTTGGGAGTTTTTCACTACCACAACAAGTAAAACTTAAAAGTGGATATCCTGCCTTTTGAATCCATTGCACCCTCCCTTCTGAGATGTCCCGTAACTACCTTAGGGGTGACATATGTGTATATGAGGAAAGGTTTGGGCCTGGCAAAAGGGTTAATCTACTAACTCCACATTGCAGTGTAAAACTACACATGAAGGCTATGCAATGGCAGGCCTGAGACACGGTTAAAAAGTTACTTAACTTTGTGGCACAATCAGTGCTGCAGGAACACAAGTAGCATTTACTTTACAGGCCCTGGGCACATGTAGTGCACTTTAATGGGGACTTCTTTGTAAACTAAATATGCCAATTGGGGATATGCCAAAGTTACCATGTTTAGGGAAGAGAACACAAGCACTGTAACACAGGTTAGCAGTGGTGAAGTCCTAACGTCAGCAAAAACGGGGTCAGAAAAGTGGAGGAGATAGGCAAACATTTAGGGGGAAGACCACCCTAAGGCCATCAGGTTTAGGACTGATATACGGTTTGTTGAAAATATGTCATGTCATGTATACTGAAAATATGAAATTGCTACAGGTAGGCCTTGGGCAGTCGCATATACATATGTATCTGGAGTATATTGCAGTGGTAAATCTTCTGTCAAAAACACACACTGCTACAATAGTGTTGAAAAAAATCACAAGTTCAAAAAAAGTTATCTTCTACAGATTCACATTTAACCCACAGTAAAGGGTCATGCAACATCTTCCAAAAACAGTCAAATTCTGAATGTAATAAACCACTCAAAATCTATGAAAAAACATCAGAATCCCAAACACACTTCACAAACCTGTGTCAGTGTTTACTCTCCCCCTACCCAGCTGAAAATCGTTAGTCAATCACAGCCTGGCTGCAGATATGAATTCTGAGCTGCCACACACAAACCCTTTCAGATCTTCCATGTCACTGAATGTGTTTGTTGGATTGCCCCTTGTCATGTGACAGAATTATGTGAGAAATAGGAGAAGAAGGAGACCAGAAAGGATCTTCAGACAAAGGATTGACCTCTTTTGGATGCCCAGCCAAGATTTCAGCTCCATATTCCGTTTTCTTCCTCATGTCATCTTGAAAATGGTTTCTGAGTGGGAGCAGGATCTTGATTCTGTGACCTCCAACTCCCATGCCATCCTAGCCTATATCAAAATCCCAGACGCCTTCCATTTCTTTGCCGCTGCTCCTTTGAAGGGGTGTCCAGTAACATTAGGGCCATGTCACAGGCAAGCCAATCCAGATGCCTTTGTCGGGTTCTGAACTCCATAAATAGGAGAGTGCATATGTACATACAATGACCACATACACTGGCAGAAAGACAAAGGGTTGTCAGGGATTTCAACATCTTATCTTGCTTCCCATGTATGGTTGGTCCAATTGATTCCACTCATTTGTTACTTTAGCCACCTTAGCACATTTCACATATATTCTGCAAAAGACACCTCTGGCACTCCATCAATGAGCAGGGAGTGTATGATATCAGTAGCTGTTTTACAGATGTGCATGCAGTGTTCCCAGACAGTACATATAACAGTTACATATTCCTCAGGTCATCTCTTGCCTGTCGGCTGACAGCAGGAGAATGTGACAACATGTGGCTTCTGGGTAAGTTCAGAAACAATAGAGAAGTGTGTATATGTTTCTAATTTTTTTATACACATATCCATCACAATTTGACATTTCTTGTGACACATACAGGATGCCAACATACACCGCATGTACAATTTCAATATATTAGTAACTTTACAAATTCAACAAGGGCATGCACCAAAATCTGTGAATTTTCTTCCTCGGGTGATGTTGCATTTGCACTTCCACTTATCTCATCACACTATAAAGACGTGCAATCACTGAACCTCAGTGTAGGTATAATATGTCACACATACAGACATGACTCACCATAGGGCATACTTTTTGGAATACTAAAGTCACTTTTCAGATGTCTTGTCCATACGGGGGCATTCTGCAGAACTCCCCTGAAATTGTGTGCAAGATAATAATAGAATGTTGTGTCTTATGCAACATTGCAGTATGTCAGGACATACACATACCTTTGAACCCTCACCTAGGTCTGCATCCAGGGAACAGCGCCATGGTACCACACAAAGGGCAGGGTATGCAGATGTGTGACCAGCTGGCTGACACTTTTTCTCTTGAGCCACTAGTTGTGTTACAGACTTTATGTGGTTGCACAGTTTGTTGTCAATGATGATTGATGGACATTTAACACCATAAATTCCAGTAGAAGACTACTGTGTAAGCCATAAATATAGTGTGTCAACAAAAGATGTTTTCAAGAGTCAAAGGTTAGCCCCTGCTACAGATTTTGTACCCATGTCAGTGATTTGGTTTGACAACATCATAAAAGGGGAGTACATCTCACTGCGTTTGTGAGATCTTTCTGGACAATGGACATCTTAAACTTTGTCTGCACTAAGTGCAACAATAAATGATGCCTATGCATTGATGCAGTGGGTTTCCCACTGTGTACAAGAAGGAAACCTATAGGTGAAACTGAACATTTTACAAGTAAATGCCAACCTTAGATTTTTGAGATACACATACTGCAAACAAATACACCTTCCTCATTGATTATATGAGGTTTGCTGTGTGACACACCATAATGTGAACAATGGCCCTTACACACACATGTGACATGAGGGTTTCAGGCACTGTTAGAAACTTGGTGGCATATTTACTAAAACATGACTCTGGGAAAGGGCAAGAATGTGATGTATTTAAGGCATATGGGGCATTCCTCTCATTTCCCCCTGCAGTGGTACACAATGGGCTGCCTAGCGCCAAAACAAGCATCCTTGCACCATTGCGTTAGGGTTCCTGCTTTGCATGCAGGATTGTATTGTGCAGGAAGGAGTACCTTCCTGCACAAAATAATCCTGTGAGCCTTTTTCCTCTTTCTATGTGTGCTGGGCTGGTGTAAGGGTTTAGCGCATTCTCAGGGTTATATGGTCATGTAAATATGGGGATATGTCAAAATCCATGGGTTTTACATCGGAACACCCACTGTAATGTCCATGGAATGCCTACATAGGGCAGAGTAGTGCAACTCAGAGACTCACTCTACGTAGCGCTACTCCAGATTTATAAGGGCACTTAAGGCTTTGCATGGCTTCATAAATCTCACTTAAAACCTTGCACATGCATGTACCACTTTGCAAGGTGCAAACATGACACAACGCTCTGGTATCACCCCCTTAACGTTTGCTTCTAGCTGCACCCCTGCCACTACTCCCACTCCATATTTGTGCCTCGAAGAGCTGAGGAAGGCATCTGTACCCTGGCAGTTGCCCTGCTTTATTCAGCTGGAGGATGGCAGAGGATCTTGATTGGTGGTGAGGATAGTTCAGAATGACCTTAAACTGTTTGCCTGAAAATGTATGTACTGAAGTTTCTGCTTTTTTTCCGTGTGTCATTTTTTGTAGCAAATCTTTGTTTTCAGCCTTGAGTGCGGAGTCTCCGCACCGAGTGTAAAAACTCCCCACAGGGAGCGGGGACTTCATTGTCAGCCTGTAACCCACAAATATTACACAGGAAATTAGGAAATGACAAACAGCAGGAATTGCATAACAGGAAGATGCTGGTAGTCATTTTCTATTCATTCTGAGCCATTCTCACCTCCAAGCAAGACTCTCAGCCATCCTGCTGCTCTGTGTACCTAACCTGTCCCCAGCATGATTGAGGGACTTACAGACAAAGAACCCCTTTCATCGAAACTGAATTGAACATTCTAATTAAGGGGAGGCTTGCTCAGTACCCTCTGCTTTATGGGGACCCAGAGGAACAAATGAATATTGCAGCGCATAACAGAAGTTTGCAAGACATCTCAGTGCACTGCAATACAGTAGGTGTTTACCATTGGTTGGCCCAAATGTGTCATAAGTGCTGGGAGCACCTTTAATTCTGGTGCTGGATCACAGCCCAGTACATATTGGGCTAGTTCTCCCAGCCACGCTTGTAGAAGACCCATGTCAACCCACACTACAGGAGGGTTCTGAAAACAGCCTGGCTGACTCTCCATGCTCAGCTGGAGAAGTATGAGCAGCAGGGACCGGGAAAGCATATGAACTGCTTTATGTGTGTGATCTTAAGATGTGAGTGGTGAAACAGATATTACATCATGATTTTTGTCACCTTTCACCCTCTTTACGTAATAGCTACAGTACTTATAAGATCTATGTCTCCTTGGATCAATTGGAATGCTATTTTGTGAGGTCATTCTTGGGCTTGTAGTGTCCTGAACACAACTGGGATAAGTGTTCATTACAGTATCATTTTAATGAATAAATGCACTTAAAATATCATGACAAGTCCACTAAGGGCCTTTTGTGTGGGGTTTGGGTGTTGGATGTTGTATCATGCATGCTTTGTGTGTGTGTCTTTTGTCACCTTTCACCTTCTTTGTGTAATGGCTACAGTACCTATAGGGTCTGCATCTCCTTGCAGTAATTGGAATGTTGTTTAATGAAGGCATTCTGGGGTTTGTCGTGTTCTATAGACAACTGGGATAAATTCCCCATATAGTTGCATTTGAATGAATACTTACACTTACAATTTCATGACTAGTCAACTAAGGGTGTTGCAACTGTTGTATTCAATGGTGAAGGAATGGCTCACACAATTTCTAGTGTTGATATGTGAGAGGTTTGGGAGTTGGATGATGTATCTTCCATGCTTTTTGTGTGTATTTATTTCTAGGTTTAATATTATATTTTTGTATAATGAAGTAAAGTCCGACTTTGTGATACTTGTGTCACTCAAAGTAATACAAACAATTTAAAGAGGAATGATATGCACGCATCTTCTCAATATTGGCATGTATGTCATTTGCAATATCTTTGTTGCTCTTCAAGCTGGGCACATGTGGGCACCAGTATAAAGCTCAAACAAAGCAGTCTTGACATGCTAAATGTGACATTCTCTATATAGACTGTCTGATGTTCTCAGGAGATATCCAATATTTTGAATAAAATCATTGCAATGGTCATATCCAATGCCTTGTTTGTGTATGTAACCCACTTTTGCAGGTGTCTAGTTATTTCAGGAAGCTACACAACAGGTGGCATTTGATAGTAAATGTAAGACTGTTGAGACTGCACTTTACAGGATAATCCTGGATCCAACTTTGGGCGTGGATTTATCCATCCAGGCTATATCCTTTCTTTACTTGTAAACATTTACATTGGAAGATAACCATGTTTCAATGTCCAGAAACTCACATTGCACCATTACAGAAGGTGAGGGTTAGTAAATACTAAAGAGTATACTGAGCAAACATGAGAAAGACGTTATTGTGTGAGCAATTTCAAAAGATTAAAGTGATAACATATACACTTTTGGGTTAACAAAAACATAACATTTCTTAGTGAAATCAAAGGAATACACTTTACTGATATTGTCTTGAGCCCATTTATGAATTTGTACACCAACTACATAATTGTTTGTCTTCTACTTTAGTGGACCTGGCTGGCCAAGGAACATCCAGACAGGACCAGGTGCAGGCTAGTGGATCCTTAGCTCATCAGCGGGCACATCCTCTGAACAGTACCAGTGAGGAGGAAGAGGGAGAGTAAGAACAAGGAAGGGGTGGTGTGCCAACCCAGACCAAACCTATACCACCATCAGCCCATGTGGAGGCTGCAGATGCTGAAGGCGGTGGATTTAAAGGGACATCACCAGCGGGGGGATGTGGGCCTTTGCCTGACTGATAATAGATTGAATTTGAAGTAGTGCCCCAGGGCAGGCCACATCGCCATATGTGCCTGCCACCAATCCCTCCCTAACTCCTGATGCCTCTGTTCTACTGGGGACTCTAGCTGCACCCCTGCCACTACTCGCTCTCCATGTTTCTGCCCAGACAAACTGAGGGAGGCATGTGCCCCAGACACCCCACATCCCTCATGTTTGACCCAAACCCCTCTACGTACTGCCATTTCTGTGGCTGCATCCTCCCAGGAAGTGGTATTGGAATCTGCAGTTGAGGAGAATGTGTCCTCTTGGTTCTTACAGGAGACCTGAGATGAACTCTGTAAGTTCCAAGAGGCACATTCAAGAGATATTGCCAACCTCAGTGACTCCATCACTTCTGTGTATGCAGCCATATTGTTTGCATTGGCACACTGATCCACCCAAACTACTGTTTTAGTGTCTCCCAGTTTGTGTTCACTCTCTGTTTCCCCTGCTGCTCCTTGTACCCCTCATGTTGCCCGCTCCCATGGGATGTCTTGTCCAGCACTGGCCAGCTAAGAGGAGTCCACAGGAGCAGAGGACTTAGACATTATTGTCAAGGAGGACATTGAGGATGGCAGATGACTCGACATTGTTTGGACTTTAGACATTTTTTAAACCCTTGTACATAGACTGAGTCCCCTGACAGTTCCTGGCATGTTATATTTATTTTGCCGGCCCCCGCTCCAAGTCCCCTTGCCCAATCTGCTAGAAGATTTTATTTGTTTTCTTTTCTCCCTTTCCAATGGGCAGTTTTTTTATTTAATATATTTACTATATTACAGAAATGTTTCATATTCAATATTGCTGTCTTTTGTTTTTCATTATATTTGGTTGATTCAAAGTATGGAAGTCTACATCAGTAAGTGTTTAGTTTTGCTTTAAACATGATACCTTGGTACACAGATGGTACTACAAATCTGCATGTTTTACTCACATACATTTATTGACATATACATGGTCTATAAACAGAATACCTAATTGACAATCACCAACTATTCCTCAACACAATTGAAATGTTGAAGATATACTTTTATTTACAAATATTTGTAGGAAATATATTTCACAGTGATAGTTTGGGATCTTCCTTATGACGTCACAATAGTAGTGGTAAGGATCTCTTTGAGTAACTGTGTTTTCTGTGTCAGTGCTGATGTGTGAGTGGGTGTGCTGCATGAGCCTGTACCGGTGGTGGAGGTTCCTGTTCATACAGTGAGGGTGCTTGTACAGTTGGTGGGTGTGCCTGTACAGGGGGTAAGGGTGTCTGTACAAGTAAGGGTGGTACCTGTACAGGGGGTACAGGTGCCAGCACAGCTGTTAAGTATCCCTGTACAGGGGGTGAGGCTGCCTGTAGAGGTTGATAGTTGTGCTTGTACAGGGGTTGAGGGTGCCTGTAAAGGTGGGAGATATGACTGGGCAGGAGGACATATGCAGGGGGGGTGGTATCTGTGGATGTTTGGGGGTTGCGTGTGCATATTGCAGTACAGGTGGGTCAGTCAAGCATGATGCAGGAAGGTGTGTTGTGTTCCCTCCATGTGTTGACCATGAATGAAGACGTTGGTGCATTTTCAACATGCCCTTCATCATCTTCATGGGTAAGTCCTGATGTCTTGCACTCTCTTATTTATAGAAAGCTATGATGTAATTTTGCTTCCTTGCATGTCTTGGCAAGATTTTTCAATCATGTCCAAGACATGAGCCTGTCTGTCAATCATCTGAGGGATTTGACATATTTCCTGTTATGAGTCTGAGTTGTCCAGAAGAGTAGACCCTATGCCACAAATGTCCTGCTTCACATCAGCCTGTTGTTGGAAAAACTCATCCTCCCACTCTCCACCATGACTTTCTGCCAGCCCACTCTGCAGGGGATGGACTCTCATACAACCATCAGGTCTACCAGCACAGGGAAGGGTGGCATGTATGATGCTGTGGAAAGGAGATTGATGCCTAGGGGCTACCTGCTACTCACCAGGTGTGTCAGTACCTCAGACGCTTGAGAGAAGGCCTGTGAGGCAGTGCCATGGGAGGAGTTTGTAGGAGATGCAACACATCTGACCTGAACATGAAGACTGTGAGAAGCTGATGCTTGTGGTGGGGTAGGTGAATGCTGTGGCTGGATGGCTAACTGCTGACAAAGGGCAATCCTCAAAGATGAAGTGGAAGGTGCAATGCTGGCTGGACCTAGTGTAGTCTTTGGTGTTTTGCCCTGTGAATCATCAATGCTCTCTTGAGACTCTGACTCCTCTATCTTGACATGCACCAGATCGTCTTCTTCATCCTCCTCTTGTACCTCCTTATCCTTCTCTTTTCCTGAGCTGTGCTGGCAGTAGACATAGCTGTTTCAAGGAATATTGGGTTGTCTCATTGGATTGCCTTCCACCTTCCACTGGTTGATGGATCAGCTTCCTCATGTGACTCATCATCCTCAGAAACTGAAAGACAAAGGTTGCAAAAGGATAAGTATTTACCTTAATACATCGTGCTGCAACACAAGGGTTGGGACAAGCAATCTTTTCATTTACTTGATGTTCCACAGGTGACCTTCTTTGTGTAAACCTACATGTGACAGCTCACACTGTAGCACTGAGGTGCTCAATGCAGATATACAATGCAAAATCAAACTAACTAACTCCAGCCCCAGCTCTTGTGGTATTAATATTCCCTGGGATGTCAGCGGCTGAACACAGCTCCTTGAGTGTGTTGCAGAATAAGTGCTCTGCAATCCAGCAGCGTCAGGAGGAAGTGACACCAAACTTAGGCGGTCATTCTGACCCTGGCGGTAATTACCGCCAGGGCCGGGGTCGGCGGTAGCACCGCCAACAGGCTGGCGGTGCTCCGCTGGGCATTCTGACGGCCAGAAGCGGAAAGCCGGCGGTGTACCGCCGACTTTCCGCTGCCCATGGGAATCTGCCATGGCGGCGCAGCTTGCTGCGCCGCCATGGGGATTCTGACACCCCATACCGCCATCCTGTTCCTGGCGGTTCGCCCGCCAGGAACATTATGGCGGTATGGGGTGTCGTGGGGCCCCTGGGGGCCCCTGCAGTGCCCATGCCAATGGCATGGGCACTGCAGGGCCCCCGTAAGAGGGCCCCACAAAGAATTTCAGTGTCTGCTTTGCAGACACTGAAATTCGCGACGGGTGCAACTGCACCTGTCGCACCTTCCCACTCCGCCGGCTCCATTCTGAGCCGGCTTCCTCGTGGGAAGGGTGTTTCCCACTGGGCTGGCGGGCGGCCTTTTGGCGGTCGTCCGCCGGCCCAGTGGGAAACCCAGAATGACCGCCGCGGTCTTTTGACCGCGGTACGGTCTTCTGGTGGTTCCCGCTTGGCGGGCGGCTCCCACCGCCCGCCAAGCTTAGAATCAGGGCCTTAATGTTCAGCATGATTTATATGTCAACATGCAAAAATAACACAAATATCACTGATTATGTTGGAAACATATTACACACAGACTTCAGATGCTACAAATAAGTTGCAAAATCTGCTTGTATCCTTTCAGAAGGAGTTGGTTATGGGGCACAATTTGACAATCAATAGCTCATAAAACTATTTTGGACTTACCTGATGGACGGATGGTAGTGGTTCTAACTGCTGCAGCCTGATGCTACCCAAACTGTGGATGGTGTTGTCTGGATCACAGAGGAGATCCTGACAGCAGCTGTAATGTGCCATATAAATATGTGTTTCAATTCAAAGGATAATGGTAAAAATTGTATATGTATATGTCATAGGTATAGATCAGCGATACTCACAGTACATCCCGGGGACCACAAGTGGCCCTCCTGACCATTACATGTGCCCCCTGGTCAACAACAGCACTGGGTTTCTGTTAACTCAACAGTGCACTAACGTTGAAAAGATGTTAAATAAACATGCAAACAAGTATTTGAAGGTAAATTTAAGCTAAGGAAAATAAGTATCTGGGGTATCCTGCATTGCTTAATGTTAGAAACACCTTCAACTTTAAAAACATGCAAAAATATGATAACGTATCTTCAGTATTCTCACAGAGAATTTCATTGACATTAACATGCAGACTGTTTCATCTTAGGCCTTCAGAATATATTGGTGCATTGTAGAGTAGTTTATACAAGGGATAGTTGTCAGAGATGAATTTAGTAACATCCACTGTTCAACCTGCCCCCCACCACAACAACAATGCCAAAAGTGAAATAAGAGGTAAATCCGTTGTAATGTCCTTGGGTGGCCTGTGTTGCTATTATGCATAAACAACATTGTGGTTTACTATATCAAACACTGGAGCGCACATCCTGAAGCCATGTATTTGATGATTTTCTGATATGTAATTATGATGAAAGAGGAGAGAACATGAAATAAAACAATTGCCTAGGATCATATAATTTGGTTAAGAGGAGAAAGTGGGATAAATCACAGGTTTCACATTGTGCAGTTCAGACACCAGAGGTATAAGCTTTACTTCACCTACACCCACCTTTCCGCTAACCTTCCACCACCCAAGCACCAACCCCCTCCCTGCTGTCATCAGTGTGTGCCTCTTTTACATCACTGGCCATTCATTTCTGCCATGGGAACATTTTTGTACGTTTCCATGTTACTGACTTTCAACCCAGTTGTGGATACAGATGAGGCAATATAGGAAATTTGGTACATACCGTAATAGATCCATCCTTTCATTAACCAACATGTTATGTAGTAGTATACTCTTATGAACGATATCTGAGCATAAGGAGATGAGTGACAACAGGGATATTAGACACACATACACCACATATTACAGATGTATCATTCAATATTTAGGAGCATTAACATTTTGTGCAATCCTTACTTGTGACTACCATCTGCCCAGTGTAGGATGCCTGACCTGATGTCACAACCATCCATGGAGCAGAGATCACTGTGTTTTTCTGACCAACATTCATTGGACCTAAAATAAAATGAGTATATTTAGTTCACATTCAAGTTGATACATGTCATGCACCACATGTACTTGTTCCATTCACAATGTAGTAGATGGGACCCTCTTTAGGCAATATTTACAAACCAATTGGTGCTTGTAAAATGGGTTTATGTACCCCCTGACATTGTCTTCCTGCATGTGCAGAAACCTATGCTCTAGTGTGTGACCCTACTATATGTGGCAATGATAAACCCCTTTAATGGTTAAGTCAGATTTATCATCACCAGTTTGAAAATGCTACTTTTAAAAAGTTGGCATTTTCCTACTCTTAGCCCTTTGTGCCTATAACTTGCCTTAGGTCACACAATAGGGGATTAGCAGACCCTGAATGTGCCATTAACTGACTTGATGGGGTGCGGACCTAAGCACAGCGCTATTTGCAACTGAATAGGCTGGGCTCTGCCCCCACACAATAGGCTTAACAACCCGTATTGTCACTGCATCCAGCTAGGAGACAGGGCAGAGGAGTCAGGAAATTCCTGGAACTTCATAGAATCCTTCTGGAAACTTCTCCCACATTCTAGGAGCAAGGAACCTGGGTATAAAAAGAGCGCTCCAGACCTGCTCCTCAGTTCACTTCTGGACCTGTGGAAGGACTCCTAGAGAACTGCGTACTGTTGTGACCTGCTGTGTACTCTGCCAGACTGCTGCTGTACCTGGAAGGTATGCTTTGCTGCCTGGAGCTTGCTTTGGACCTGCATCAGAGACCAGCCCTGCTGTAGAGCCCTGCATCACCACCTACACCCAGGGCTCCAGAATTGATTCCAATGGCTCTTTCAGCTGGTATTCTGTTCTGAGCCACAGGGACATAACAGGCTCCCACCATCTTAATCCTTCATCTGGACCCTGCCTGATTGAGCCTGGCACCCCCAAGAGGTCTCCCTCTATCCTGGACTCTTGGTTGTGGTGCTAAATGTGCCCAGGTGGCCATTTTCTAAAACTGAGGACTTGCTACTTTGAACCTTAAACTTTACAAAATCGCAACTCTGGTTCTACTAAGTGGATTTTCATAGATTTGGTGTCAAATAATTTATTAAAATGTTCTCTATTTGTCTAAATTGGTTTGGGATTTGTGCTCTCACTGAGTGTGTACTGCAGAATTACTTAACACATTGCCTCTAAGTTTAGCCTGACTGTTTTTTGTGCCTATCTACCCGGGGTTGTGCACATGTTCATTTAGTGACTTTTTGTTGTTCACCCTGCAAGGGACTGTGGTTGGTATTTGACCAGGGTTCTCATCCCAGTCAACCAACAACCCACTTTCTCACACTGGCCTATGTGTACATATATTTTAAACTGCACCATACTTAATTCAAGTGTTGGGAGCAAGCATGACAGTAGAAGGCAACTGACTATAATCTATATTGCTATATACTTTCCGTTTAGTCACCAGGTTGCCTAATGTTCTGTGTGTTAGTTACATCATTAAAATTTGAAAAATATTGTGCAGTGTTTAGGTGGATGCTTTATTTTTTTCTGTATGTGCTTTGTGAGTGTAATCTGTTCATTCTGGGAGTGTTTTAGAAATGAAAGTGGTGTGGAACTTCATGGTGACGTCTGGAAGGTGTCTGGCTGGCAGTGTGTGTTGACTGGTATTTGGCTTGTGGTGTGGGTGGAGTGGCATTTTTTGATGTATGTGTGGAGTGGCATTTGGCTTGCAGTGTGTGGAATGGCATTTGACAGGCAGAGTGTGTGGACTGGTATTTGGATGGTGGTGTATATGGACTGGCATCTGTCTGGCAGCTTGCACGGACTGTTGTTTGGATGACAATGTGTGTAGTGTCAGTTAGATGATGGTATGTATATTGGTGGCTGGCTGGCAGCATGTATACAGTGGAAATTGACTGAAAGTGTGTACTGTAGAAGATTGCTGGAAGTGTATGTGTAGTGACTTGCTGCTGTTCACTTCACACTCTGCCAGCCAAACACCATTCCACACACAGAGCCACCCAAACGCCAGTCCACACACTCTGGCATCAACAACATCAACAAACAGCGCCAGTCAAGGGCCCTTCAATTTCACATCCCCACAGGACTGGCACACTCTTTTGAATCCATAAGGGTTTCTTACCCAGAAGCCTTTGAAAACCTCACACATTAGCTAAATTACAATTTTTCTTATATTTCTGTAAATGAAATACTGGAAAATTGTGAGGAGCCACACATTTCCTACCACATAACTTTCCCACATGTCTCCTTTTAAAAATTCCACCTCACCTGTGTGGGTGAGCCTAGCACCCACAAAAAAAGATGTCTAAGACGCAGTGTGCAACATAAACAAAAAGGGTAGCTGTGCAATTTTGGCTGGGGTTAGGCAGCAACCGAGGAAAACTTATTGTTTGGAAGATGTGGAGTCCGATCCTACCTTGGATGACACTTGTTACAGGAGCTTCCTACCCACAATGCCCTACAAATTTCAAACTTAACATGAAATTGTGTATTTTCCGTGCATTATCTAGTTTTCAAAAATGTGCAGGCTTGCTAGATTTCGCTAAGTGCTGGGTGGGCAATGGCCCAAAATCCATGGCTACTCACATTTCACAAAAGTGAACAGTTTTCAGTGGAAAAATGTAATGTGTCCCTGTAGCATTTTGGGCCCTTTCCTGTTGTTGGCACTAGGCCTACCCACACAAGTGAGGTACAATTTGTAGCGGAGTTGGAGAAAGACTAAGGCCCTCATTACGACCCTGGCAGTGGGTGATAAAGTTACGGTAGTACCGGCAACAGGCTGATGGTAATTACTGCCAAATTATGACCATGGCAGTGATATCTCCGATAGACAGCCAATGTTTCACACCGACCACCAGGGCAGAAACAACAGTCACCACAGCAGTAGCCGCCTACAGCCAGGCGGAAGACAAAGTACCACCCACCATATTTTGACACAGGAAACCGCCACCTTTTCCAGGGCAGTACCAACGCCATCAAAAGCCTGGCGGAAACAGAGCACAAAGTCAAAGGACTCACCATTGGAGACACAGGGAAGAACCACGCCATCATGGAATCCAAACTGCAAGTCTGTCTGATGATCTTCTACGTTATGCTCCACCTGGAACACCAACGCAGGGGAAGACGATGACAGTGAGTACAGTTGCCTATCACACAAGGGAGGGTGGGAGGGAAATGAGAGTGACATACACACACATACAACACAGACCCCACACACACACACCATGCATTCAACCAGCTGCAACACAAAAACAAGTAGACTCTGAAAATCTGCAGAATAATGCAAGGACAATAGGAAATGATGAAGGTGACTGTAATCAGTTCAACAAAACAATCAATAATCCGCTTTGGCTATGAAACAGATATGTACACGTGTATAAAAAAAGGGACACCGCCCAGTCTATACTTCAAAGGGCACATAAGGCCACAGGGCACAGTCCAAGGCCCAACGTGAATGCTGCAACAATCCGGATAGAACACTGCAGGGGCATCAGTTGTCAAATAGGCAGAAACCTCAAGGAGAGGGGGGGCACCTCAGCTGCATGCGGGAACAAGCCCAATGGTTCTGGAGGGGGCAACATGCCCATTGCTTTGCCCTGGGGAGTGCAAGGCCACAGCCTTTCAATTGGGTGTCTTGCCCACTGGTTCTGCAGGAGCCAGCATGCCCTGTGCTTTGTCCTGGGGAGTGCAAGGCCACAGTCTCTCAAGTGGATGTCTTGCCCAATGGTTCTGGAGGGGGCAATGTACCCTGTGCTTTGTCCTGGGGAGTGCAAGGCAACAGTCTCTCAAGTGGGTGAATACCCCACTGGTTCTGGAGGTGGCACCCCACACAGTAGCCCCTTGAGGGTGGGCTACATGGCGTTCGCCGACAGTGATGGCTGCATGCTGGTGGTGGTTGGGGGAAGCTCCTGGTCAGCCCCTGCACTCTGTGATGGCTGCACTGTGGTGAGGATTGGGGGAGGCTCCTGATCAGCCCCTGCACTCTGTGATGGCTGAACTGTGGTGGTAGTTGGTGGAGGCTTCTGGTCAGCCCATGCACTCTGTGATGGCTGCACTGTGGTGGTGGTTGGAGGAGGCACATGGTTAGCCCCTGTACTCTGCGATGGCTGCAAAAATCACGGCTTGTGGTTGGGGCCCTGTGACAGCTGTAGGTGGTGGCAGAGTTTGGCTGACAGCTTCTGCTAGCGTAGATTTACTCCTCACCTCCTGGTAATGGCTTGGGGATCCCTTACCCTTCCTAGCAGGGATGGATGGGCTCTTCCCCACTCTGCCTGGTGGTGCACACTCCTTCCCCTTCTTTTCAGCTGGTGCATGCTCCTTTCCCTTCTTCTCAGGTCGTGCGGGCTCCTTCCCCTTCTTCACAGCTGGTGCAGGCTCCTTCCCCTTCTTTGCAGCTGATGCAGGCTCCTTCCCCTTCTTCACTGCTGGTGCAGGTTCCTTCCTCTTCTTCGCAGCAGGTGCAGGCTCCTTCCCCTTCTTCCCAGCTGGTGCCAGACTCTTCCCTTTCATCCCAGGTTGTGCTGCCTCCTTCCCATTCAGAATTGTTGGTCTGGTATCCCTACCACTACGAGCAGGTGGTGCTACCACTGTCCCCGTGGACTGTTTGGCTCAGGTGCTGGACTGGGTCCTTGCCACCCTGCCCACACATGCAGGATCGGGAGGAGGGGTAGGGAAGAGGTCAATCGTGGAAAGGAAAAGCTTTTAGGTGGAAAGGAAAAACTTTTTAGATACGTTGGGGTGGGAAGAGGGAGGAGTAATTGGAGTGGAGGATGAGGGAGTGGTCCTCGGAGATGTATGTATGCTGGATTTGGGTGCAGCTGCATGGGATGCATGCTATTGTGAGGTGGATGGCTGTTGGGTGTCTGAGTGCTTCAGTTTGTGTCCTTTAGGAGGGGGGACAGACACAGTGGGAGAGGAAGCAGGGGACACGTGCATGGATGTTGTCTGCTTGGTGTGATGAGGCTGGTAGTGGATATTGATGTAGTGCATGCAGGTGTGAGTGTAGATGTAACTGGGTGGGAGGTGGAGCAGGAGGAGGGGAGGGACACAGTGGAGACAGTGGATGTTGTATCTGCAACTGAATGGTGTTTGTGTGAGTGCCTGTGGGATGAAGTGTGGTGCTTGGTTTGCCTGTGCCACTCTTGGGAGTTGTCTTGTGTGCATGTGTGTCTGTCTGTGTGCTTGGGATGGGTTGGGGTTGAGGAGAATGGGACTGGGAAGTGGAAGTTGGAGGGGGGACGGCTGAAACAGGGACAATGGCTGCCATTAGAGAGGAGGACAGAGCCTTAATCGATCTCTGTTGGGCTGCCTATCCACAGTGAAAGCCCTCCAGAAATGCATTGCATTGCTGCATCTGGGCTGCCAGCCCCTGGATGGCATTCACAATGGTTGATAGCCCTGCAGAGATGGATCTCAGGAGGTCAATATCCTCCTCACTCATGCAAGCAGGGCTCACTGGGACAGGGCCTGAGGGGCGAAGGAGAGGCCCACCCTCCTGGGTGAGCGTTCACCGGTAGCTCGCTGAGGGGCTACTGGGAGGGCAGTGCTGGTACGGGGGTGGCGGCTGTGCCTGCAGCTGGGATGGTCACAAAGGTGTCTGCCACCACCAGGGATCTCCCATCTGAGGAGGTATCAGAGTCTGTGTTGTCCCCTCCATTCTCTGCCGTTTTGCTCCCCTTGGACTCCGTCCCACTGGTGCCCTCAGCGTCGGTGGACTCTGCCTCCAGGGACCTGTAGGGTGCATCTCCCTCTTTCACCGGTGCCTCTACTCCTCCACCAGATGATGCTAATGCACAGAAAGACAGGATGACAAAACAAGAAAGGGGGGAGAGAGACAAAGGATACACAGGGTCAATGACTGCAAAAACACCACCATTGCCGTACACAGCACCCTCACACACAGGGAACAGGCCTATGCACTATGCATGGGACTACCAGGGAAATGGCTAGTCACCAAGGAATGAGGAGGGGCACACACCGCCAACTGCAGCACACCTGGGACCCACACAGCCCTGCCCAGAAGTGAATACTAACAAGCTAGGTAAGCAGTATTTTACATTCAAACTCTTAACCACCAGAGGACCTATGCTGCTATGTCTGGCCTGGCCTAGGGGCACCAAAGGACACACAACCACCACCCGGATACCACCCCACCAGCTGTGATTTTTAACAATCGCCATTGTACTCTCCCCCTTGTGGCTGCTGTGATGCACTCAAGCGCCCATCCAGCTCAGGGTAGGCCACTGCCAGTATGCGGGCCATCAGTGGGTCAGGGTCCAACGGGCAACCTTTCCTCATTGGGAGGCCATCCCCAGCTGGGCCTCCATTGTCTTGTGTGTCCAGCATCTCAGGTACTCCCACCGTTTGCAACAGTGGGTGCTCCGACTGGCCATAGACCCCCAAGATCTGCACGTCCTTGGTGATGGCATGCCATATTCCCTTCTTTTGATGGGCACTGACCTGCAGAGCAATACAGACAGGAGAACACATTTAGACAAACAGTCCAGCTTGTCACACAAATGGCCCAATATACCCGTTTGTATCACCATTGGCACACACATAGCCCAGCCCACAACATGTATACTGCCAAGAGGAGATCCACCCACCCCCTCCTTACACGAGGCCTTCACACATAACTCTGTGCATTAATGCCACATGCATTGTGCACACAGTGTACTCACCTGTTGATCTGGAGGCCCATATAGCATTCCGTACTGGAGTGGGATCCTATCCACCAGTCACTCCAACTCCTCAGAAGTAAAGGCTGGCACCCTTTCCCCGGTGGTACGGGCCATGGTAGGTTCCAGACACAGGTCACAGCAGCACATGCAGTGTAGGTCCTCTCCTATGGAAGGTCAGGAAACAGGTGAGGAATCAGATAGAAAATGGCGGTCCCATCCGCTGTGGTGCATACCGTCACCCCTGACGTAGATCCCCATTGGCCACTGTACCCCATAAGGCCCAATAATAACCAATGAGGAATTACACAGCAGTTCACGATCCCCTACCGCCACAGCACACAACGTCAGCAGCATAAGCTCACTTCCACCTGTCCCTCCACACAGAACAGGCGGTCGCCATTTCAGGGGGGGGGGGGGGTGAACAGGCCTATCGATAATTGCTGCGTCACAGGATCAATAAGCACATACTTTATAAATTACACTGTCCCATGACATGTTTGCACAATGTGGACTGATGTTGTGGCTCCATTGTTCTGTTTGTGACAGCCTACTCACTCTTGTGTCTCTTAGATACCTACCGCAGTGGATGAATAGGAAATGGAGCGATACCCCGGTTTACAGACCTCTGGTGGACTTAGCTAAACTGGAGGACAGGCATATAATACTCACCTATAGACTAGATAGGGCCATAGTCACAGAGATGTGTGCCGAATTGGAACATGATCTAATTTCAGCTATCCGTCATCCCACTGGGATCCCCGCACTTGTGCAGGTTCTATCAGTGCTCAATTTTTTGGCAACTGCGTCTTTCCAAGTGACATTGGGCTTGGCATTAGGAATGTCAGAGCCAACGTTCTCAATTGTGCTAGCAAGAGTCTTGTCAGCCTTTTTTAAACCCATGTGCAGTTACATTGCTTTCCCCCAGGATGAGGTTTTGCCCACTGTGAAGACCAGGTTTTATGCAATGGGACATATCCCCAATATAATTGGGGCGATTGATGGAACACATATTGCATTTGTACCCCCGGCCAGAATGAACAGATGTTCAGGAAGCTTAAGAGTTTCCACTCCATGAATGTGTAGATGTTGTACTTGACGGACCAGTACATCTCCCACGTCAATGCTAAGTATCTAGGGTCAGTGCCTTTCTCCTGAGGACTAGCAGCATCACAAATGTGATGGCCCAACTACATAGGCACAGGGTGTGGCTAATAGGTGAGCCCTGGTTCCCACCCAGTAGATGTTGGTGTATGCCTATGGTGTTGGCCATATACGATAGTGTGTGAGGCTAAATGTTGTCCTTCAATATTTGCAGGTGACCCTAGTTACTCAAACCTGTCATGGCTGCTGACCCCTGTGAGGAATGGCAGGACAAGGGCTGAAGAACGTTATAATGAGGCACATGGGCGAACCAGAAGGGTCATTGAAAGGACCTTTGGCCTCCTGTAGGCCAGGTTGAGGTGCTTTAATCTGACAGGTGGATCCCTGTGCTACTCACCCAAGAAGGTCTGCCAGATAGGAGTGGCATGCTTCATGTTGTACAACTTGGCCCTCAGACGGCATGTCCCTTTTCTGCAGGAGGAGGAGACTGGAGATGCCCCTGTGGCAGCAGTGGACCCTGAGGACAGTGAGGATGAAGAGGCTGAGGATGAGGATGTGGACAACAGAACATCAGTGATACATCAGTACATCCAATGACACACAGGTGAGACGGTGCAACTTCACATTTCTATGAGTATTGGTGTATTCTGTGTGGCATTGGCATTCTGGCATTACCCACTTCTTTGCCAGTCAGCTATAGGTCATTAGTTCAATGCTCATACTACTTACAGTTCATTTGCAGTGGTTGTACTTGTTTCAATCAATTCAAATTTGCAATACATGAAATACTAGTAGTCGAGTTGCATCCAAGGGTGCTTATTGTTGTGCTAAAATATATAGGGGAAAGTGAAATTGAATGTGGTGATTATGGAGGAAAGTAAAGGGTATTGTTCCAGTCTGTTTGTAACACAGGTTCATTGTCCATGGGGACAGAGGAAGGGGGAGCAATGTCACTTCATGGTGGACAAGGTGACTGAGTGAGACACAAGGGGGACAATCAGGACAGTCTCATTTCCTGGCTGTGGTCTTGGCAAGTATCTCTGGCTTCTGTCTGGTTGGCAGGGAATGTTTGCTGGGTAGTTCATCATGTGCAGGGGAGGGGTGCTAGTGGCCTGTTGGTCCTGTGGCGGGGCCTCCTGGCCACTAGCGGCAGCAGAAGTGGAGGGCTGTTCAGATAACTGGCTAGTGGCAGGGGCCCACTGCTGTGCTGTTGCCTCCCTTATGATGTTGGCCATATCTGACAGCACCCCTGCTATGGAGATCAGGGTGTTGGTAATGGCCTGCAAGTCCTCCCTGATTCTCTGATACTGTCCCTCCTGCAGCTGCCTGTTCTCCTGCACGTTGTCTAGGACCTGGCCCATTGTGTCCTGGGAATAGTGATAGGCTCCCAGGATCTCAGAGAGTGCCTCCTGGAGAGTCGGCTCCCTGTTCCTATCCTCCCCCTGGCACACAGCAGTCCTCCCAGTATCCTGGTTGGCCTGGGACTCTATCCCCTGAACAGTGTGCCCACTGCCACTGACCCTAGTTCCCTGATTGTCTTGTGGGTGAGGTGTGGCCTGGGGTCCCTGTACAGGTTTGCACAGTGCTGATTGACGTGTGCTGGGCACAAATGTGTGGGTACACTGGGTGGGTGCTGTGGTGTTGGATCCTGATGGGGGAGACTCTGTGGTGGTCTGTGAGTGGGCTTGGGTGACTGGCTGTCCCGTGGTCCCTGATGGGCCAGGTAGATCATCCAGATCCTGAAGTCCAGAGTTACTGCCATCACTGTGGGCGTCTTCTGTTGGGGGACTGGATTGTAGTGACACCTCCTCTCCAGTGACATTGGCTGGAGTACCTGTGTGGATGTAAATTATGTTTTATGCTTCAGGTGGTGACATTTGTACTTCTGTAGCTTCCCCTCTATGGTTGTTGTTCCCCTGCCATCTTTTACTTGTGTATGTTGGTGTGTTGTGGTTATGTTAGTTTCCCAATGCTGTGCATGCTTTAGTGGTGAGTGTCCATGCAGGGCTGGAAGGGGTGTCCATGCATTGGTACAGAGTGCAGGGCCTGGCTTTGGGATTAGTGAAATGTGAGGGTGGAGTGTGGGATGTGGTGGGATGATGGGAGTGAGAGTGAGGGGGTGTGATGGCATGCAGGTATGGGGGGTGATAATTGTTAAAAGTAGACTTACCAGTGTTGTCATAGTTTGGACTCTTGCTCTAGACAAGACTGCTGGTTTAAGGATGACAATACTTATGTTTGTAGGCGACTATGCCTATCCTACAACAAGTCGCAGCTGTCGTCCCAACCCTTCCTGCTCACTAGCAGCACCTCACCGAAAACCCAAATAGTAAAAGGTGAATTGTGGCAGCCTTTACGCATGGACTTGAAAGTATGACATCTCAGGGAGTGTCATGGTTGAACGGAGATTACCCCTTTCTCACAGATACATCATGTCTCATCCAAACACAGGCAATAACGAAGATCCAGTAAAGTTTAAATGGTTTTTATTTAACACAACTGCAATCTGCGATAAGTTGCATGGGCTGCAATGATTAGGATAATGAACAGTGCAAGAAACAGAATTGTAAAGGCAAGAGTCATTATTACAAAGACCCCCACCATCTTGCAATAACATGAAAAGACATAAAGGCCCATATTTATACTTTTTTAGTGCCGCATTTGCGCCGCTTTTTTAGCAAAAACTGCGCAAACTTACAAAATACAATTCTATTTTGCAAGTTTGCGCCGCTTTTGCGTAAAAAAATTACGCAATTGTGGCACTAAAAAACTATAAATACGGGCCAAAGTGTATAATGTGCCCTAATACCCTTTCATGATAGGCCTAACCTCCTACATAAAGGATAGCTGGATGTGTTAAACCTAATCTGACAATGCCATGTCCATGAGAGGAGCCCCCAACCATTGTTACCTTGGAATGAGGTCTCTATCTCAGACTCCGCAGGGACACGAAGACTGAGTTAGCATCAAGACGACGTGCAGCATCGACATCAGTGATGGTGGCTATGCCCTCTGGTCAGAATCCCTCTGATTATCTGTCTAAAGTCTGATGTATTTATACAGATCTACTTGGACCCCTGACGTAGGTGTGTTGCCAAACAATAGATAACAGGCATGCTTGGGGCGGCAGTTAATATAAACAATTCCCTCAAAAGCATGGAGAGGGAAAGTCCCTAAGTGTGAACACCTTTAGTTTGTTTGTCTTTGTTACTTAATCTTAAGTCCTTAACGCGGTGGCACTGATAATACAAATCATAACAAGTTGCCTATCTATAAACAAGGCAGCCATATTAGAAGAATTAAATAATTAAATGGGCTAAGACAGAGCAAGTTAAGTAGGTTAAATGCCACTAGATGACAGGGGCACAAGTCTGTAAGCCAAAGGTTAAGCTAACTCCTGTTATCCCATTAAAACAAACTAGGATTCACTACACCCTCACCATTGCCGTAACAAGTATGACCAAGGTGAATGAATCTAAACATTAAAATTGACCGGGCCTAGAAGCTAAAAGCATAAAACTAGCTAAACACTTGTTTAAAAATGTGTTAAAAGGTAGTAAAAACATCAGTTAAAAATACATACAGAAGATGTTAATGCCAACCATGACAAGCACAGCAGGCCAAAGTAAAGCCAATTTGAATGCATACTTTTAATCGGGGATGGCAAACCAATTCATCAAATTATTTGCTATAGTCATGATCTCTAAGAGTGTTATTTAAGACTCCAAACAAGGACCTCAAAAATGAGTGCACATCATCAGATGTTAGATCGATCACCGGGCAGGCAAACGGGTCCACAGAACAGGAGTGTGTGTCAGTCTCTTGTGCGGGTCCACCTGCAGCAGTGCCATTGACCATAGTAGATATTAGAACCGAAGGCTCATAAGTGGCCTCGCAGCCTTAGTCTCAAGGGTACAACCGTGAATGAACCCTCATTGGGGACATCAGCAGTTCTTGGTCCACAGGAGATGTCAGTGCAATAGCAAGACACACCAAAGGCAGGTGTTCAAAGAGGCACCACTTGCAGTGGAAAACTGGTTGTATGCACCAGAGAAGTGGCCGAAATGACAAAGACCAATCACACTCCAATTCCACCAGCATGGAGGCATCGAAGATCCGAACCATGCGTTCACAGCACAGTTGAGTTGGTGGGAGCGGCTCCATTGCTCTGCGTAGCTGGAAAGAAACAACTACTGCGAATCAGAATAAATAGGCGTAGTAGTCCGCCAATCAATGCCAAAATAATCGGACAACCACAAAACACACTTGAAAAGAGTGAATGGATGGCTGATGGGATGACTCTGAAAACAGTCTAGAAGATGGACACGAATCCAGACCTGACAGCCTTAAATAAATTGACAATCCCAGCAGTGCTTGAAGCATTGAATATTCTGGATACCAGTTCTCCAAAGTGCTTGGGGAAGTTAGTATTTAATAGGGATTGTATCTCTGCTGATGATCTTGCTATCTGGAGAGCATACATCTCTCTAGCGGATGTCAATGTGACCTGTTTTTGAAACAATAGCGCCCTTAGTCTGCTCAGCTTGTCATAATTTACATTAATAGCATCAATGTGGGGCCACATGTCAGGTACTTTATCTCTCGTGTGGGGGAGGAATAAAACATGTCCGCAACACGTAACGGCCTTCAAGACCGAGATTGCATAGGCAAATCCTGGTTGCATGCCGCAATAATTTTGATAGCTCAGTACCACATAATTTCCATTGGAAAGTACATGAAATACCAGTCGAATCAAAGGGACGGGAGTACCCTTCAGAAAACAGGCCAAGTTCGCGACCCCCGCATTGCAAAGGCTGTGAAGGGACACCTGCTTATATATCATTGAATGACTAACAGTAGTCTCACATTCGTTTCCGCTTAGAAAAAACTCTGTTTTGCAGTTCAAACATTTATAATCAAAGGGCAGCTCCCACTCTTCCTTAATATATCTATCGCCTAGTTGCTCAAACCCGCCCACTGCAAGATGTTTCAAGCAATTCGAGAAATGAAAGGTCGAAATGGACAAATTAATTATGCCATGTATGAGCCAAATTGTTGAAGGACTCTCTGCTACCGTGAAGGGCAACTTATCTAATTTATCAATATGAAGCATGGTGACGCTAGCTTCCCTTTTAGCCATAGTTCTCTGTGCCCTGGAAAGATTAAAAGCAGTGAACAATTCACTACCGTTAATATACTTCCATGGAATGCGGCCATTTTTCAGTGTCTGTAATGTCCAACCTAGCTGCATGATGGAACGCAGCTGAGTTTGTCCATGATATAAATGGGACAAGTCTGTCTGAATTATATCAATAGCAGACTACACAATGTTGGATAGTGAATAAATCCTGTTGGATAGAGTGTTCATGCCGTTGCCAACAACTGCTAAAGCCTTTTCCAAGTTCTCTTATCTAATTGCCTTAAACGTGCAGCAGCTTCTACCTGTGAAAGTTTCCAGATCTCATTATACATAGCATATAGGAACCTTTTAGAGCATTGTTTCCTAGGACCTAACAGAAAATCGTACAAGTCTACCTCTTCAGAAAGAGTGTTAAGATGTTTTTTAACTGTGGCTAACGTGTTAATCTGTACCCATTGTTGGCACAGTTTACCCACACTGCATGTTGTAACCATACCTGTATGTTGACCCGATACAAAGCGAGGGTCTGGCCTGTTAATTGTAAAACATCCTGAAGAGTTAAAAAACACATGCTTGACACCTGTTGGTATCAGTTGGCCATATGAATCACCTGCTGGGACTGGAAAGTGAAGAATTATAGGTACCGGCCTTAACCATTGCATCTAGCGTTTCCTCTGTGACATTAAGGAAATATTTCCAATCATTAAACTTCGCCAGTGTGAGGATACTGGGCGTGTTCATGTCATTAATTTTTGCTAACCCCAGACAGGATGTTTGTTGAATCGTGTCATTTAAAATGATAATTTGCACAGGAATTAGGCATGCTCTAAAAAAAGCTTCCTGTATCTGCCAATCTTGTGTTCCCTATACAATTTTAAGTCAATAGTGCTCTTCCAGTATTCGTAACCTTCAACTGCGAGCCAGGAAACAAAGGGATCTGAATAAATCAGTTTTGTGTTAGTTAGCAAAATGTTCCTAATTTGTGACGGAGGTAACTTGAAGTAGTAAGACTCTGCATTTTTCGTGTCATGCCCGGTGAAATATGTAAATTTATCTGTATAGTGTTTTGGGCTCCCCACTGGTGGTGTTGAACAGTGTTCCCACTGTGTATAGTTCAATACTGGCCTGTGTCTAGTGGCACGGTGTAGGTAGTAATGTCCCCAGTTGTTGTAACAGAACATTTCCCCATAATTCATTGTATGTCCATATACATCATCACTTTCAAATACGGAATAGTCCTTCATTTCAGTTAGCATGGAATCAACTGTTTGAACATACCAATCATCAGATACAACATCAGATGTAATCACCTCTGTCATAGATATTTTGAACACATATGGAATTTGAATGACCTCAGTAGGCCCGTATATCAAAGGGAACGTTGTCCCACACAATCCCATCAGGAATCGGTATTGCTGAAATGTTCACAAGGGACCAGTCTCTTCGGACCTTATGTGAGGAATGATATGGAGTTAAGACATCATCCACAGGCTCTACAGAGGAGCGTTCAGGAATGTAATGACCATTTATGAGCAAAAAGAAAACAGTCACAAAACCAACCCAAAACAATAATGCAGTAAATGTCAAGAAGAACCATAAATAGTTCCATGGGTAAATTAAATAGTTATTTATAAGCCATTGATACAGCTTACGTGTTTTTGAAACATTGTCAATCACAATAATGGATGAGTCTGAGAAAAAATCATCAATGTCTACGAAATAGGCAGAGGCAGAATACTGGAGCTGGTGCATTACTTGTAGATTGGTCCACTTCATGTGGAGGCTCATGGTAGACAGTGTCATCAGTCTGTGTAGTATTAGTGTAAAGAATAGCCAAATCTTGGACAGGTGTTGTCATTGAAGTGGTAACTGGAACTAGCAAAAGTTTGTTTTCCGCACTCCCCATGGTCGAGGAGGTATCTGTGACAGGGTTGGACATTGTTGCATAGTCCGTAGTAGTGTTGTTCATTCTACTATGTAGAGGTATGTCCTGTTGGGTAGTGAGAGGGGATCGGGAACTACCCAAGGGACCTCTTGGTCTACTGTGAAGGATTGGCCACATGGTGTAGTTTGATGTCATCAATGAAAATTAATCTGTTCGTTCTGGAACCAAGCAGTGGTGGTAAGATGACAGTTCTGGTACCTTGAATTCCCAAGACCTGGATAGGTGCTCTGTTTGATGGACCGAATTCCTTATTCACAGTGATCTTCTCACGAACCAGAGCCCCAACTTTAGGAATCCAGCCAGACAAAGGTTTTGCTCAATCCCTCATTCCCAAGGTGGCAGCACTGGTAGATGGTTTATCATCACAAAATTGCTGAAGCTCCTATAAGACTGTGAGACCTTCATTTATGTCAAATGGTGTTTCTGCTGCCACAAAACCAGAGCCATCATGATCTGGGACATACATAGGTATCCCAAACAGAACCTCATAAGGAGTGCGTCCCCCCAAGGACCGTCTTGGCAGATTATTCAGTGCTCTTTGGACCCCATATAGGTGATGAAGCCAACTGCATCCTGAACCTAATACTCGAGCTGTTAAGGACTACTTTAGATCACGGTTCCGCCTCTCCACAACCGAATTTCCCTCGGGATGGTATGGTGAGGAGTAATGGAGTTCAACACCCATCGTCCCCGTGTGGCCCAGAATGCCTTTAAGGCAAAAGCAGGGCCCTGGTTTGAATGGAATGCTGCAACAGCATATGTACCGATAAAGATCAGCAAGTCTTTTATAACAATTTGAGCGTCAGCCGACCGCTGCAGCCATACCCACAGGAATCTAGAACAAGAATCTACAGTGACTAGGATGTATTTGTATGCACCATCAGGTTGGAGTGGACCACAATGGTCTAGGTACACACATTGTAGTGGCCTACTGGACACTAAGAGGGATGTCTGTGGTGGGCGTTTGATAATGGAGCCCTTTTTATTTGCTGGCAAATGTCACAACACAGGACATACTTTTTTGTCCGTCTGCATAGACCAGGCCACCAGAAGAGTTTCTGTAAGAGTGTTATTGTGGCCGAAATAACAGCATGTGCAGAACCGACACCATCATGAGCTCCTTTTACTAGATCTAATGTCTGGTCTTCATTGGGGATCACTCGATCTCCAACCCCAGAAATTGTTGCGTAAACAACATTCTGTGCACTGATATGGTAAGAATAATTTGTAGGGTATCCTTTCGGTAGACACTTTCTTTCAGCCAAAACTTTCACGGCAGTCAGTATTTCATTATCCAATCTTGTTTGGGAATGAGTTACTGCATCCACAGAAGCCATAGCTACTGCAGCTTTGGCTGCTTCATTAGCCAAAGTGTTGCCGGTAATGTGTACTCCTACACGTTAGTGGGCCCAATGTATTTACTACATGGACACACGGTAGCTTATCCTTAAGATCAGCCACCCTCCCCCACAATGTTTTGTGTTTTATGGTGTTCCCTTTGGAATCTATAAATCCATTCAGTTTCCAATGATTAAGATAATCATTGTATGACTGAACGCAGTAGTATGAGTCGCAGAGTATTAAAGTCAGGCATCCTGGCTCTGTGTATTCTAGCGCTAATATCAGAGCTTTAACTTCAGCTAACAGAGCTGTGCAGTTCCCTAGGGTCTGCGTGTAGGTGTTTTGAGGGTGGAAAACTCCATCCTCCATCACTCCGCTCACGGCTGCACAACCGGCTGAGTATTGATGTTTAGTACCTACAGCTGGTTGTGCTGAATTATCAGTGTAGATGACAGTGTGGTATCTGTCAAGGGGCAAGATATTTAGAGGAGCGGGGTACTCATGTTTGTACTGGAGAAACTCTTGGGTCTGAAGATTTGGATCAAAGATGTATTCAACCTCAGTGGCGGTCAGAGACGTTGCCTACTGAATCCAACGTGGATGTAATGCTTTAGCATTCGGAACGCTTGCTTTGGTGACAGCCTCTAAGGTTGGCACCGGGGTAACAACAATAATGCGTTTCCCTTGGGCAAGTGGCCTCTCCTTTATGACAGTCATTTGAACCGCAGTCAGTATCTTTTCTGTAGGTCAAAACGTTGTTCTGCATTTGAGTATAAATGTGATTTATATGCTATGGGTACTGTGTCCCCCTCATTGAAGATGAGATAAGTAAATCCAATGGTACCAGCAATTATTCTGATGACCAAATTTGTTTTATTGTCACATGTGTGCAAGTGTTTAGCTTCTAACATGTCCTGTTGCAATTCCCTAAGGATGCGTGTGTATTCAACTGTCCAGTGTCTGCTAGAAAAGTTTGGCTGTATCAAGTCATAAAATGGCTTGATACACTGTGCATAGTCTGGAATATATGTTATGCTAAAGTTGAAGAAACCTAGTAATGACTGTAAATTCTTAAGAGTGTTAGGAGGGTGCCATTGTGCACATTTCTCTAGAAGTGCGGCCCAGGCTCTTCCCCTCGTTCGATAGCTTGTATCCTAGGAACAATACACTGAGAAAGGCAATCTTACTTTTCTTAAAGTTGAATTTGTAACTGAGGTCTGCAAATCCCAAAATGATCCGATCGACCCTTGCAAGATGAATGTTGAGGTCGTCGTCCGTGAGATATATGTCATCCACGTAGGATAACGCCTCAGGATCAATATCATGTAATATTGATGTTAGACGGGCTAAAAATAGCCCCGAGCTGTTCTTATAGCCTTGGGGTAAACAACAAAAGTGTTTCTGTGAGCCAAATCAGAATGCACTCAGGTCCCGACTTTTATGTGCTATGTTCTGGCAGAAAAACCCATTAGAAATATCAAACGTTGTTTTATATTTTTTACGCACTATATTGTTTATTAGTGCTGAGCTATGTGAGTTTTGTATAGCATATGTACGTGTATGACTATTTAACTGTCAGTAATCTATGACTATTCTGTAGGAATGGTCTGGCTTTGCAACGGGGAATAGCGGGTTATTCATTGCAGATGTACAGGGCTCAATTCCTCCCTGGTATTTGAGCTGAGTGAGGATCTCCCTCACCAGAGCTTTTCCTTCATGTTTAACAGAATATTGTGGCTGAGGTTGGGGTGTAGACCTAATAGGAATGACATGACAAGGAGAGTCTTTGTCCCAAACTACATGACTGCGGTATAACGCGGGTGCCTGCGCTAAAGCCCATTCAGCAGCATAGGCTTTTTTTTTTTGCTTCTGTAACAAGATTAGAGAAAGAAGGCAAAATGACATCTTCTCCATGTGGGAGCTTACGGACGTGCTCAGGTGGCCAGTCTCTTTCGGCCAATAGAATATCACTAGTAAGTTCATCCCAGAATATCACACCAATGGTGCGCTCTGTGTCTCCCTCTATTTGAATTTTTAAATCAGAAACCCTGTTGGGTGGAAGAACGCGGCCGTCCGCAGTCTCAACTGCAATAAAATTGCTAGTTGCTGTTGCATCCAGGTGATCTTTCAGACTCTGGCGACATATTGTGACCTCTGCAGCGCTGTCTAACAGTGTCACTGCCCACGTCTTGTTCCTCAATAATGTTCTAAAGTGTACTGGCATTTTAAGCTGATAGTGCTGCCATTTTTTTCTTTTTAAACTGTGGCTTTTGCTGAGGAGTCTTTTCATCTTTTTTAATTGTAGACTGTGGTGAGTCTTTCTTTTGTTTCATGTATACAGGACGTTGATCAGGACGGCCTCCTCTCTCGCTACATCTATCTGGTGCGTCCTGAAAGTAAAGAGAGGGACACAAATCAGGATATCTCTCAGGAGTTTTTATATTTTCCCTACTTCTGAGATTGTATCTCCTTTTGGAGTTCTCCGGGTGTGGAGAATCAGCTCTCTTATTTCGTCTATCCTTAAATTCTTTTTGTTTTTCCCAGCGCTTTTTAGAGCCTTCTTGTGCCTGCTTCGTACCTTCCTTGAGTGGGGTACTTTGTAATTCCATCTTCTTTGGCTTGACTCCCAAACTTTCCCACCCTATAGAAGTATAGGTGTCAGAAATTATTTTTGGTAGCTGTCTCTCCTGTTCCAAATATGGAGTTTCTCGAAGACACTGGTGTATAGCCAGTGCTACCGCTTCCCCTTTAATGTTACTGAGTATTACTGAGGAAACTGTATCAAAGTTGGCATTAACTTCATTCCCATATCTAAGGCTGGTGAAGCCCTGTGCTCATTCTGTATTTGTTTTAACACTTCCAGTAAATTGGCAAGTGTCGGGGTACCATGTGTGGTAGTATATATAGCAACCCATGTGGCACAGTCATCCATTCCTGTGGTCTGGTAGGTGGAAACACAGCTTCCAGCTGGTTTGTTTTCTGTGATATCCAGAACGCTATTTTCACTTGTTCTGTGGGTATTTTACCCATGATAGTATGCACTGTTTGTGGATTAATCCCAGTAGCCAATTGGTATCCACCAGCTGCTGGTGGAGCTGGACGAGCTGGTGTTGTGTTCAAAGTTCGTATTACGAACTGGACTAGTCATCTATAAAGTGTTACTAACTCATTATACAAATTTCGCAGATCTGCTATTTGCATATTTGGTATGCCTGGGTGAGGTGTGTATGTGGCAAACATAGGCCATGTTGGTCCATCATTACTTAAAGGACCTAGGGCCAGATGTAGCAAAAATAAAAATTGCGACTCGCATTTTGCGAGTTGATGCGACTCGCAAAATGCGAGTCGCAATTTGGAATGCCAGAAAAAAAAACGATCCGATTTTGCGACTCGCAGCCGGACTCGCAACGCTGTGTGCGAGTCCGCAGATTGCGAGGTCGCTGTTTGCGAGTGTGCAAAAAACGAACTCGCAAGTAGCGAGTAGGTGTCGCAAATTGCGACTACCTTCAAAATTGCTTACAGGTGCAGCAGAACACTCCAGAAAGCACACCAGAACACTCTGTAAACACTTCCTGGCACATGATGATGACATCACAGCCAGGAAGTTAACAAATACACCTGGGAGGAGGCTGGACCACACCCTTTTATAACTGCCAGTCTTCACACTGAACAAGCAGCAGCAGCCATGGAGGGAACCCCACGAAGAAGAAAACTCAAATTTTCTGAGAGGGAGCTGGAGGTGCTGACAGAGGAATGCTGTCAGCACCATGATGAGCTTTTTGGGAGAGCAACCCTGACTGTTCCTGAGGCCACCAAAAAGAAACTCTGGCAGGACATTCAAGAAAAAATTATTCCCTGGGTGTGAGCCCAGGACAATTGAGGACATAAAGAAGAGGTGGTATGACCTCCGCTCCCGGACCAAGGAGAGGGTGGCAGAAAGGCTCCGGGAGATGAGAGGCACTGGAGGGGGACCATCATCTGTGCCACCACCCACACCCCTGGAAGAAAGGGTGGAGGAAACATTGGAGCAGGAGGCAGTGTGTGGATTTGGGGACCTGGACACCTCAGAGCACAGTACATCAACCGGTGAGTACCATGTGATAAGCCTGTACCCCTATCAATGTCATACCCCACCCACCATGTACACAGGTGCATTCACAACCAAGATAGCTTCATTACAGGGTAGAAAAAGCCAGAATGATGCATTATGGGAAATGTAGTCAAATAGGCAGTTCATAGCCAAATGTTTATTAGGAATTGTGCAATAGATAATAGACACTGACAGTGTGTTCCCCATGTCCCACAGGTCTCCAGCAAGACACCCCCAACACCCCAACCACCCAGGCCCAGGACCCACCAGCACCCCCACCTGAACAGTCAGCAGCATTCCTGCATTAGTAACGCCTGCTGCAACAATCACGTCAGAAGCTGCCCCAGCAACAGGCAGGGAGGATACAGGTGGGAGCACAGGGCAGCCACCGCTGCGCAGGCGTCGCAGGGCAAGACCATCTGGATCCGGGATACTTCCTCCAACCAGCAGTGAGGCACATCTGCTGCGGGGTCAGCGCCTGCAGAACAGAATATTGGGCAGGATTAGTGGTGTGCTGCACCGCTTTGTTAGACACAACCATGCAAGCATGCAGCACCTCAACAGACGCATGGACATGATGTGCCAGAACACTGGGGGACATTGCCCTTGCCATTAGGGAACTGGCGGGCGGACTGCTGGGCCAGGCAGAGGCTGGGCGGCGCAGAGATCGCCAGACAATGCAACGACTGGACAGGATGGCCACATCGATCGGCAGGCTAGCCATTAATACAACAGGCCTGTCGAGGAGGACAGTTGGCCTGCAAATAGAGATGGGCCATTTTGCTGGGGATGTTGCCAGGGGCCTGGGACGTCTCACCCACATAATTGAACTTATGGAAACACGGGAAATGTCAAGGGCCACCGGGGAAACACCCCAAGACAGTGAGGAGGGCTCAACAGTGAGCAGTGTATCTGCCACTGACAGCAGGGTGCTGAGGAGTGGTAGGCACAGCACCACGGACGCAGCAGGAACCAGCCAGGCTGGCAGGAGGGGCAGGAGAACATAGATGACACCCAGGACCAATAAATGTGGCACATGGTGTTAATGTGCCACATGACTGGTTGGCATTTCCCTGCCCATGGACAATTTCAACTTGTATATAGTTTCTCAATTACAGTAATAAAACAGTTATTTTTGTTCCACTTAACAAATGGAGTTTTTGGTTAATAGGTGAGTATGGTGGGAGTTGACACGTACCGTCCAAAATATTGTGTTGCAATGTGTTCCCGTCTCAGTCTGCCTTGATTAGCTAGACTCCTATCCCCATGATGGCGATGTGGTTGTTCTTGCTCTTCATCATCAGGATCTGGGTCTGCAGTGGTGAGAGGTAGCCCACGTCGGGTGGCTATGTTGTGGAGGATGGCGCATGCGACCACAATTTTGAATGTGGTAATGGGGGTGTATTGGAGTGCACCTCCACTGCGGTGGAGGAATCTGAATCTTGCCTTCAGGAGTCCGAAGGTGCGCTCTATCAGGTTCCTGGTCCTCTTATGCGCACTGTTGTATTGCCTCTCAGATTCAGTTCTGGGTGTCAAAAACGGAGTCATGATCCAAGGCCTAAGAGCATATGCACTGTCACCTGTTGGGCACAAAAAGTACACTGTTAGGAAGTCCAGATTGTTGTGCACAGTGACCTGTGTGTATGTCTGCAAGTGTCTGTGGCTCTACCTAGGAGGTAACCGTCTCCGAATTCCCCACGTTCCAGGCGTTGATGTATCCCACTATGCCTAAAAATGTATGAGTCATGGGTACTGCCTGGAAACTTAGCTACAATGTCCGTGATGACATAATGGGCATCACAAACGACCTGTATGTTGAGTGAGTGGGTACACTTTCTGTTGCGGAAAATGTGTTCCAGATTAGCAGGGGGGCATATTTGAATGTGTGTCCCATCTACACACCCTATGACATGGGGAAAGTGGGCAATGCGGTAAAAGTCCAGCTTGGTGCTGTTGATTTCTGCCTCATTCCTTGGTAAGTATATGAAGTGAGACATGTGCGTGACTAAGGCATCTAGGAAGGCCCTGAGGAACCTTGACACTGCACTTTGGGATACCCCACCTGCCACAGCAATGACCCCCTGATAGCTCCCTGAGGCCAAGAGGTGCAGTGAGCATAGTACTTGCACATGCGTAGGAATGGCGCAGCCACGCAGAGTCTGGTGTTCTAGCTGTGGTTTCAGTAAATCAATTAATTCTAGGATGGCTGCGCTGCTAAGGCGGTATTTGTCATAGATCTCCTCTTCAGTTTGCTGAAAAAGAGTCTGCCTGGTTCTAAATATCTTCTCCTGTCTGTGGCCCCTCCTCCTCCTCTGCTGGGCTGCGTAGACTCTCCTCCTCACTGCTATCAGGTATATCTCCGCCATCTTGAGTAACCCAGATGGCTTCTGGGTCCCCTTTTATACTTTGGTAATGGTTACCACCTGCTCTGAGTTAGTGGTAAATGGGACATGCAAACTGGGCTTTTTGCGACTAGTCGCAATTTGCGAGTTTCAATTGCATAAGGTTTGCGACTCGCAAATTGCGACTTGCTATTTGCGGGTCGCAAAATGGGGTCGCACCAGATGCGACTCGCAAACGGGTCCCATCGCTTTTTGCGAGTCGGAAATGGGCTTTTTGCATCCCATTTCCGATTTTGCACTGTCGCAAATTGCGATTCTGCCCGTTTGCGAGTCGCAAACGTTTGCTACATCTGGCCCCAGGTCTCACTCTTTGTATTATATGTGGTGGGGCGCCTTCAAACCAGTTCTGATGCTCTTGGTATGTGAGCGATGTTTCATAATACTGGTACGTTTGGTACAGTTGAGGTATGTTTGCAATTTTGCATGTGTGGAATGGATGTGTTCTTTGGTCCACCTCAGGAAAGGTGACCCAACAGTAAAATGTTTTGGTTTGGTATGCTTCATTACCTTCTATTATAAGTGTGACATCCCCGCCCTCTGGTGTAAGGCCATGCACTAGTAAGTGTTGTGTTAATGCTTGTCTAGCATTCTCAGGAATTTTTATGGCGTTAGATATACTTGTTTAGAGAAACGGAACATCAAATGGGGAGTAAAGTCCTTTTATGAGTTCACGCTCGAACAACCTACAGCCTAATCAGGTGTTACCTCTTCAGCTGAGGAGGATCATCCCCAAGACCACAGTCGTCTCCGTTTAATGGTACATAGGTTACCTGTTGTCTGTGAAACAGTGATAGTCAGGGTATCCGTAAATTAGTGCCTAAACACAATAGTTGGTGGTGCCATGTCGTAGTTTGGACTCTGACTGCTGGTGTAAGGATGACAGTACTTATGTTTGTAGGCGACTATGCCTATCCAACAGCAAGTTGCAGCTGTCGTTTCAACCCTTCCGGCTCACTAGCAGCACCTCACGAAAACCCAAATAGTAAGAGGTGATTTGTGGCAGCCTTTACAAATGGACTCGAGAGTATGACATCTCAGGGAGTGTCGTGGTTAAAAAGAGATTACCCCTTTTTCACAGATACTTCATGTCTCATCCAAACACAGGCAATAACGAAGATGCAGTAAAGTTTCAATGGTATTTATTTAACACAACTGCAATCTGTGATAAGTTGCATGGGCTGCAATGATTAGGATAATGAAAAGTGCAAGAAACAGAATTGTAAAGACAAGAGTCATTATTACAAAGACCCCCACCATCTCGCAATAACATGAAAAGACATAAAGGCCCTCATAACAACCCTGGCGGACGGGGAAGAAGTGGCGGTAATACCGCCACCAGGCCGGCGGAAAAAAAAAGGGAATCATGACCATGGCCGTTACCACCATGGTCATCCACCACTTCTCCACTCCGACCGCCAGGGCAGTGATTACCGCTGGGCTGGAGACTTCGGTCTCCAGTCCGGCGGCCGTCACCAGCCCGCCGGTGGTATCACAACCCTGCATACTGCCATGGATTTCGGGTGGTTTGTAACCGCCACAAAATCAATGGCGGTAGGTACTATCAGTGCCAGGGAATTCCTTCCCTGGTACTAATAGGGGTCTCCACCACCTCCCACCCCACCTGAGTCCTCCCTGTAAGAAAATAGCCTCTTTCTAGCCTTGTTACCCCAACTTTTGGCCTGTTTGTGTGTGTAAGTCAGGGTGTTTTCACTGTCTCACTGGGATCCTGCTAGCCAGGGCCCAGTGCTCATAGTGAAAACCCTATGTTTTCAGTATGTTTGTTATGTGTCACTGGGACCCTGCTAGCCAGGACCCCAGTGCTCATAAGTTTGTGACCTATATATATGTGTTCCCTGTGTGATGCCTAACTGTCTCACTGAGGCTCTGCTAACCAGAACCTCAGTGGTTATGCTCTCTCTTTACAAATTGTCACTAACATGCTAGTGACCAATTTCACCAATTCACATTGGCATACTGTAGGAGGCTGGACTGGCTTGTAGTGAGTACCAAGGGGTACTTACACCTTGCAGCAGGACCAGGTATCCATTATTAGTGTAGAGGGGTGTCTAGCAGCTTAGGCTGATAGAAAAGGTAGCTTAGCAGAGCAGCTTAGGCTGAACTAGCAGACGAGTGAAGCTCCTACAGTACCACTAGTGTCATATTCACAATATCATAAGAAAACACAATACACAGATATACTAAAAATCAAGGTACTTTATTTTTATGACAATATGCCAAAAGTATCTCAGTGTGTTCCCTCAGTATGAGGATAGCAAATATACACAAGATATATGTACACAATACCAAAATATGCAGTATTAGCAATAGACAACAGTGCAAACAATGTATAGTCACAATAGAATGCAATGGGGGCACATAGGGATAGGGGCAACACAAATCATATACTCTAGAAGTGGAATGCGAACCACGAATGGACCCCAAACCTATGTGACCTTGTAGAGGGTCGCTGGGACTGTAAGGAAACAGTGAGGGTTAGAAAAATAGCCCACCCCAAGACCCTGAAAAGTGGGTGCAAAGTGCACCTAAGTTCCCCAGAGAGCACAGAAGTCGTGATAGGGGAATCCTGCAAGAAACAACAACACCAGCAATGCAACAACGATGGATTTCCTGACGAGAGTACCTGTGGAACAAGGGGACCAAGTCCAAGAGTCACGATCAAGTCGGGAGTGGGCAGATGCCCAGGAAATGCCAGCTGTGGGTGCAAAGAAGCTGCCACCAGATGGTAGAAGCTGAGGATTTTGCAAGAGGCTAGAAACTTCCCCTTTGGAGGATGGATGTCCCACGTCGTGAAGAGTCGTGCAGAAGTCTTTCCATGCAGAAAGACCGCCAACAAGCCTTGCTAGCTGCAAAGGTCGCGGTTAGGGTTTTTGGATACTCATGTGGCCCAGGAGGGACCAGGATGTCGCCAATTGCGTGAGGAGACAGAGGGGGCGTCGAGCAAGAGAAGGAGCTCCCTCAGAAGAAAGCAGCACCCACAGAAGTGCCAGAACAGGCACTACAAAGTGGAGTGAACAGGAGCTCACCTGAAGTTGCACAAGAGGGTCCCACGAAGCCGGAGGACAACTCAGGAGGTCGTGCAATGCAGGTTAGAGTGCTGGGGACCCAGGCTTGGCTGTGCACAAAGGAAATCCTCGAAGAGTGCACAGGAGCCGGAGTAGCTGCAAAACACGCGGTTCCCAGCAATGCAGTCTAGCGTGGGGAGGCAAGGACTTACCTCCACCAAACTTGGACTGAAGAGTCACTGGACTGTGGGAGTCACTAGGACAGAGTTGCTGAGTTCAAGGGACTTCGCTCGTCATGCTGAGAGGAGACCCAGAGGACCGGTGATGCAGTTCTTTGGTGCCTGCGGTTGAAGGGGGAAGATTCCGTCGACCCACAGGAGATTTCTTTGGAGCTTCTAGTGCAGAGAGGAGGCAGACTACCCCCACAGCACGCACCACCAGGAAAACAGTCGAGAAGGCGGCAGGATCAGCGTTACAAGGTCGCAGTAGTCGTCTTTGCTAATTTGTTGCAGTTTTGCAGGCTTCCAGCGCAGTCAGCAGTCTATTCCTTGGCAGAAGGTGAAGAGAGAGATGCAGAGGAACTCTGATGAGCTCTTGCATTCATTATCTAAGGAATTCCCCAAAGCAGAGACCCTAAATAGCCAGAAAAGGAGGTTTGGCTACCTAGGAGAGAGGATAGGCTAGCAACACCTGAAGGAGCCTATCAGAAAGAGTCTCTGACGTCACCTGCTGGCCCTGGCCACTCAGAGCAATCCAGTGTGCCAGCAGCACCTCTGTTTCCAAGATGGCAGAGGTCTGGAGCACACTGGAGAAGCTCTGGGCACCTCCCAGGGGAGGTGCAGGTCAGGGGAGTGGTCACTCCCCTTTGCTTTGTCCAGTTTCGCGCCAGAGCAGGGCTGAGGGATCCCTGAACCGGTGTAGACTGGCTTATGCAGAGATGGGCACCATCTGTGCCCATCAAAGCATTTCCAGAGGCTGGGGGAGGCTACTCCTCCCCAGCCCTGACACCTTATTCCAAAGGGAGAGGGTGTAACACCCTCTCTCCGAGGAAGTCCTTTGTTCTACCTTCCTGGGCCAAGCCTGGCTGGACCCCAGGAGGGCAGAAACCTGTCTGAGGGGTTGGCAGCAGCAGCAGCTGCAGTGAAACCCCGGGAAAGGCAGTTTGGCAGTACCCGGGTCTGTGCTAGAGACCCGGGGAATCATGGGATTGTCTCCCCAATATCAGGATGGCATTGGTGGGGCAATTCCATGATCTTAGACATGTTACATGGCCATATTCGGAGTTACCATTGTGAAGCTATACATAGGTAGTGACCTATGTATAGTGCACGTGTGTAATGTTGTCGCCGTACTCACAAAGTCCGGGGAATTGGCCCTGAACAATGTGGGGGCACCTTGGCTAGTGCCAGGGTGCCCACACACTAAGTAACTTAGCACCCAACCTTTACCAGGTAAAGGTTAGACATATAGGTGACTTATAAGTTACTTAAGAGCAGTGAAAAATGGCTGTGAAATAAGGTGGACATTATTTCACTCAGGCTGCAGTGGCAGGCCTGTGTAAGAATTGTCAGAGCTCCCTATGGGTGGCAAAAGAAATGCTGCAGCCGATAGGGATCTCCTGGAACCCCAAAACCCTGGGTACCTTAGTACCATATACTAGGGAATTATAAGGGTGTTCCAGTATGCCAATGTAAATTGGTAAAATTGGTCACTAGCCTGTTAGTGACAATTTGGAAAGAAATGAGAGAGCATAACCACTGAGGTTCTGATTAGGAGACCCTCAGTGAGACAGTTAGTCATAACACAGGTAACACATACAGGGCACACTTATGAGCACTGGGGCCCTGGCTGGCAGGGTCCCAGTGACACATACACAAAAACAACATATATACAGTGAAATATGGGGGTAACATGCCAGGCAAGATGGTACTTTCCTACACAACCCCCCCCCCACTCCCCCCCAAACGAAGGACAATAAGACTAGCCATGACCTGATGAGTCTTCATTGTCTAAGTGGAAATATCTGGAGAGTCCATCTGCATTGGAGTGGGTACTCCCAGGTCTATATTCCACTGTATAGTCCATTCCCTGTAGAGATATGGACCACCTCAACAATTTAGGATTTTCACCTTTCATTTGTTTTAGCCAAAGTAGAGGTTTGTGGTCTGTCTGAACAATGAAGTGAGTGCCAAACAGGTATGGCCTCAAATTCTTCAGTGCCCAGACCACAGCAAATGCCTCCCTCTCTATGGCAGACCAACACTTTTCTCTAGGGGTCAACCTTCTGCTGATAAAAGCAACAGGTTGATCCTGGCCCTCAGAATTAAGTTGTGATAAGACTGCCCCTACCCCTAATTCAGATGCATCAGTTTGGACAATGAATTTTGTGGAGTAACAGGGGCTTTTCAGGACAGGTGCAGAGCACATGGCCTGCTTCAGCTCCTCAAAAGCTTTCTGACAGCTAGCTGTCCACAATACCTTTTTAGGCATTTTCTTAGATGTGAGGTCATTAAGAGGGGCTGCAATGGAGCCATAGTTATTTATGAACCTCCTGTAATACCCAGTGAGGCCTAAGAAGGCTCTCACCTGGGTCTGAGTTGTAGGGGGAAGTCAATCTATAATAGTTTGGATTTTACCCTGAAGTGGTGCAATCTGTTCTCCACCTACCAGGTGTCCCAGATAAACCACTTTCCCCTTCCATATCTGGCACTTTGAAGCCTTGATAGTGAGGCCTGCCTTTTGCAGGGCCTCCAAAACTTTCCATAGGTGGACCAGGTGATCATCCCAGCTGGAGCTAAAGACAGCTACATCATCTAGATATGCTGCACTAAAAGCTTCCAGCCCTTGCAGGACTGTGTTCACCAACCTTTGAAAAGTGGCAGGTGCATTTTTCAATCCAAAAGTCATTACTGTGAATTGGTAATGGCCTCCAATGGTTGAAAATTCAGTTTTTGCTTTTGCATCCTCTGATAACTTGATCTGCCAATACCCTGCAGTCAAATCAAAGGTGCTTAGATACTTGGCAGATGCCAGTGTATCTATTAGCTCATCTGCCCTGGGTATAGGGTGAGCATCAGTTTTGGTTACCTGGTTGAGACCTCTATAGTCTACACAAAACTGCATTTCCTTCTTTCCATCCTTGGAATGAGGTTTTGGTACAAGTACCACAGGAGAGGCCCATGGACTTTCAGAGTGCTCAACCACTCCCAGTTCAAGCATTTTCTGCACTTCTTGCTTTATGCAGTCTCTGACATGGTCAGGCTGCCTATATATCTTACTTTTGACAGGCAAGCTGTCTCCAGTATCTATAGTGTGCTCACACCAAGAAGTGGTGCCTGGCACAGTAGAGAAGAGTTCAGAAAACTGACCCAGGAGATTTATGCAGTGGTCTTTCTGCTCAGCAGTAAGACAATCTGCCAAAACTACACCTTCCACTAGAGCATCTTGTTCTGTGGAAGAGAAGAGATCAGTGAGAGGGTCATTCTCTTCTTCCTGTCCCTCATCTGTTGCCATGAGCAGGGTGAGATCAGCCCTGTCATAGTAGGGTTTCAGGCGATTGACATGAAGCACCCTAAGGGGACTCCTGACAGTGCCTAAGTCAACTAAGTAGGTGACTTCTCCCTTCTTTTCAACAATTATGTGGGGTCCACTCCATTTGTCTTGGAGTGCTCTTGGGGCCACAGGCTCCAAGACCCACACTTTCTGCCCTGGTTGGTACTGAACCAAAACAGCCTTCTGGTCATGCCATTGCTTTTGGAGCTCTTGGCTGGCCTGAAGGTTTTTACTGGCCTTTTTCATGTACTCAGCCATCCTAGATCTTAGGCAAAGTACATAGTCCACTATGTCTTGCTTTGGAGCTTTTAAAGGTTGTTCCCAACCCTCCTTAACAAGTGTTAGGGGACCTCTTACAGGGTGTCCAAATAGGAGTTCAAAGGGGCTGAAGCCCACTCCTTTTTGGGGTACCTCCCTGTAAGCAAAAAGGAGGCAAGGTAACAGGATATCCCATCTCCTGCGGAGTTTTTCAGGGAGTCCCATTATCATACTTTTGAGAGTTTTGTTAAATCTCTCCACCAGTCCATTTGTTTGTGGATGATAGGGTGTGGTGAACTTGTATGTCACACCACATCCCTTCCACATGGCCTTTAAGTAAGCAGACATGAAATTGCTTCCTCTGTCTGATACCACCTCTTTTGGGAAGCCCACCCTGGAAAAGATTCCCAAGAGGGCCTTTGCTACTGCAGGAGCTGTAGTGGTCCTTAGAGGAATTGCTTCAGGATATCTGGTGGCATGGTCCACTACCACCAAGATAAACCTATTGCCTGAAGCAGTAGGAGGGTCAAGGGGGCCAACTATGTCAACCCCTACCCTTTCAAAGGGAACCCCAACCACAGGCAGTGGAATAAGGGGTGCCTTTGGAGTGCCACCTGTCTTGCCACTGGCTTGACAGGTTTCACAGGACTTACAAAATTCCTTTATGTCCTCTGACATTCTAGGCCAATGAAACAAGGGGACAAGCCTGTCCCAAGTTTTCATTTGCCCAAAATGTCCAGCTAAGGGAATGTCGTGGGCTAGAGTTAGGAGAAACTTTCTGTACTCCTGAGGAATCACCAATCTCCTGGCAGCTCCAGGTTTTGGATCCCTTGCTTCAGTATACAAAAGGTTATCCTCCCAGTATACTCTGTGAGAGTCACTGACATCCCCATTTGCTTGTTTGACAGCTTGCTGCCTTAGACCCTCTAGTGTGGGACAGGTATGCTGTGCCACACTCAGCTCCTCCCTGGCAGGCCCCCTTTCACCCAAAAGGTCAGCAGTGTCTGCTTCCAGCTCCTCTGGTGTAGGTTTTGCACAGGGTGGAAATTCTTCTTCCTCAGAAGTTGAATTCACTGTAGAGGGAGGGATAGTAGGTAGTGATTTACCTTTACTAACCCTAGCTTTAGGGAGCACTTGGTCCATTCTTCCAGGATCCAAGTCACCCAGTCCTTTTTGCTTTTTGGCCTGAGCCCTGGTTAAAGCAAAAATATGCCCTGGAATGCCCAGCATTGCTGCATGAGCCTCCAACTCCACATCTGACCAAGCTGATGTCTCTAAATCATTCCCTAGTAGACAGTCTACAGGTAAATCTGAGGCAACCACAACTTTCTTTGGACCAGTAACCCCCCCCCCAGTTGAGATTTACAACAGCCATGGGGTGGCTAAGTGTGTTGTTATGAGCATCAGTTACTTGGTACTGGTGACCAAGTAGGTGTTGTTCAGGGTGGACCAGTTTCTCTATTACCATGGTAACACTGGCACCTGTGTCCCTGTAGGCCTGAACCTCAACACCATTTATTAGGGGTAGTTGCTTGTACTTATCCATATTAAGGGGACAAGCAACCAAGGATGCTAAATCAATAGCCCCCTCAGAGACTAACACAGCCTCTGTGGTCTCCCTAACAAGACCAACCCCAACTAAGTTACCAAAAGTGAGCCCAGCTACTCCCTTGGATTGGCTATTAGTAGGTTTGCTCCCACCACCACTGCTATTACTAGGGGCACTAGGTGTAGCAGCAGGGGTTGTAGTGGTAGGAGGCTTGGTGGTTTTCTTTGGACAACTGGGATCTGTTGTCCAATGCCATTTTATTTTACATTAATAGCACCATGGTTTCTTTTCTTTGTTTTGATTTGAAGAGGATTTGGGCCCACCACCCCCACCAGAGTGTTTTTGTGGGCCTGATGAAGACTCATTTTTAGATTTGTCCCCACCCTTGTCAGAAGACTTACCATCCTTCTTCTTGCCATCCTTGTCACCCCCTGTATGAACTTTTCTGTTCACCCTTGTTCTGACCCATTTGTCTGCCTTCTTTCCCAATTCTTGGGGAGAGGTCAGATCAGAGTCTACCAGGTACTGGTGTAACAAATCAGACACACAATTATTAAGAATATGCTCTCTCAGGATTAAGTTATACAGGCTTTCATAGTCAGAAACTTTACTGCCATGTAACCATCCCTCCAAGGCCTTCACTGAATGGTCAACAAAGTCTACCCAGTCTTGTGAAGACTCCTTTTTGGTTTCTCTGAACTTTATCCTGTACTGTTCAGTGGTTAAGCCATAACCATCTAGGAGTGCATTCTTAAGAACTGTAACATTATTGGCATCATTTTCTTTAACAGTAAGGAGCCTATCCCTACCCTTTCCACTGAAAGATAGCCATAGGATAGCAGCCCACTGCCTTTGAGGGACCTCCTGCACAACACAGGCCCTCTCAAGTACAGCAAACCACTTGTTAATGTCATCCCCCTCCTTGTAAGGGGGAACTATCCTATGCAGATTCCTAGAATCATGCTCTTTTGCAGGATGACTATTTGGAATACTGCTGCTGACACCATGGGGTCCTAACCCCAACCTCTGCCTTTCTCTTTCTAAATCAAAGGACTGCCTATCTAAATCCAGCTGTTGCTTCTTGAGCTTCAGCCTGGATTCTTCCACTCTCAATCTATTGAGCTCCCTTTCTAAAACTCTGTCATCAGGGTGGGTGGGTGGGGTATGCCTTGAAACAGAAGAATGGTGAGAATGAACAGAGGGAGACCTGGCCCTAACAGATGGCACTCTAACATTCTGGCCTACAGAAGTGATACTTCTACTGTGATGAGAAGCAACACTAGTACTGTGATTTGAAGCAACACTCTTACTGTGATGTGAATTCACATCAGTACCAGCTATGCTAGGTGGCCTGCTAAGGGGCAGGTTGGAAAGATTCCCTCCCAAATCTTTTGCTAGAGGTGCCCCAGAATCAGAGTGGGAACCATCAGCTAATTTCTCACCAGAAGTGCCAACTAAGGTCTTATCTTGTTCAATGAGCATATTAACCAACAGTTGTCTTGAGGGATTCTTCCCTACCCCTAAACCTCTATCTATGCAGAGACTCCTTGCTTCCTTCCAGCTAAGGTTGTCATAAGCTATGCTGGACAGATCAAGAGTTTGGCCTGTACCAGACATGATAGACAAGAGTTTAAGGGATAGAAAAAGAGAAAAAAAGTTTTCAGAACTTTTTAAAGGACAGAAAAAAAAACTTTTAAAACTTTTAAAGAACTTTTTGAAAGTTTAGATGTACTTTTCAGCACTTAGTAAAAGAAGTGAGAGAAGAAAAGCAAAACTTTTTGGTTAGGTGTACATACACTGAACTTGTTTTGTATATTTTTATCTTATGAAAAGTGCAATGACAAAAGTGGTAAGTAGTTGCAAAGTACTTATCCCACCGCTGCACAACCAATGTAGGAGGCTGGACTGGCTTGTAGTGAGTACCACGGGGTACTTACACCTTGCACCAGGCCCAGGTATCCCTTATTAGTGAAGAGGGGTGTCTAGCAGCTTAGGCTGATAGAAAAGGCAGCTTAGCAGAGCAGCTTAGGCTGAAATAGGAGACAAGTGAAGCTCCTACAGTACCACTAGTGTCATATGCACAATATCATAAGAAAACACAATACACAGATATACTAAAAATAAAGGTACTTTATTTTTATAACAATATGCCAAAAGTATCTCAGTGTGTACCCTCAGTATGAGGATAGCAAATATACACAAGATATATGTACACAATACCAAAATATGCAGTAATAGCAATAGAAAACAGTGGAAACAGTGTATAGTCACAATAGAATGCAATGGGGGCACATAGGGATAGGGGCAACACAAATCATATACTCTAGAAGTGGAATGCGAACCACGAATGGACCCCGAACCTATGTGACCTTGTAGAGGGTCGCTGGGACTGTAAGGAAACAGTGAGGGTTAGAAAAATAGCCCACCCCAAGACCCTGAAAAGTGGGTGCAAAGTGCACCTAAGTTCCCCAGAGAGCACAGAAGTCGTGATAGGGGAATGCTGCAAGAAACAACAACACCAGCAATGCAACAACAATGGATTTCCTGACGAGAGTACCTGTGGAACAAGGGGACCAAGTCCAAGAGTCACGATCAAGTCGGGAGTGGGCAGATGCCCAGGAAATGCCAGCTGTGGGTGCAAAGAAGCTGCCACTGGATGGTAGAAGCTGAGGATTCTGCAAGAACGACAAGGGCTAGAAACTTCCCCTTTGGAGGATGGATGTCCCACGTCGTGAAGAGTCGTGCAGAAGTCTTTCCGTGCAGAAAGACTGCCAACAAGCCTTGCTAGCTGCAAAGGTCTTGGTTAGGGTTTTTGGATGCTGATGTGGCCCCGAAGGGACCAGGATGTCACCAATTGCGTGAGGAGACAGAGGGGGCGTCCAGCAAGAGAAAGAGCCCTCTCAGAAGCAAGCAGCACCCGCAGAAGTGCCGGAACAGGCACTACGAAGTGGAGTGAACCGGAGCTCACCTGAAGTTGCACAAGAGGGTCCCACGAAGCCGGAGGACAACTCAGGAGGTCGTGCAATGCAGGTTAGAGTGCCGGGGACCCAGGCTTGGCTGTGCACAAAGGAAATCCTCGAAGAGGGCACAGGAGCCGGAGTAGCTGCAAAACACGCGGTTCCCAGCAATGCAGTCTAGCGTGGGGAGGCAAGGACTTACCTCCACCATTCTTGGACTGAAGAGTCACTGGACTGTGGGAGTCACTTGGACAGAGTTGCTGAGTTCAAGGGACCTCGCTCGTCATGCTGAGAGGAGACCCAGAGGACCGGTGATGCAGTTCTTTGGTGCCTGCGGTTGCAGGGGGAAGATTCCGTCGACCCACGGGAGATTTCTTCGGAGCTTCTAGTGCAGAGAGGAGGCAGACTACCCCCACAGCATGCACCACCAGGAAAACAGTTGAGAAGGCGGCAGGATCAGCGTTACAAGGTTGCAGTAGTCGTCTTTGCTACTTTGTTGCAGTTTTGCAGGCGTCCAGCGCGGTCAGCAGTCGATTCCTTGGCAGAAGGTGAAGAGAGAGATGCAGAGGAACTCTGATGAGCTCTTGCATTCGTTATCTAAGGAATTCCCCAAAGCAGAGACCCTAAATAGCCAGAAAAGGAGGTTTGGCTACCTAGGAGAGAGGATAGGCTAGCAACACCTGAAGGAGCCTATCAGAAGGAGTCTCTGACATCACCTGCTGGCCCTGGCCACTCAGAGCAGTCCAGTGTGCCAGCAGCACCTCTGTTTCCAAGATTGCAGAGGTCTGGAGCACACTGGAGGAGCTCTGGGCACCTCCCAGGGGAGGTGCAGGTCAGGGGAGTGGTCACTCCCCTTTGCTTTGTCCAGTTTCGCGCCAGAGCAGGGCTGAGGGATCCCTGAACCAGTGTAGAATGGCTTATGCAGAGATGGGCACCATCTGTGCCCATCAAAGCATTTCCAGAGGCTGGGGGAGGCTACTCCTCCCCAGCCCTGACACCTTATTCCAATGGGAGAGGGTGTAACACCCTCTCTCTGAGGAAGTCCTTTGTTCTGCCTTCCTGGGCCAAGCCTGGCTGGACCCCAGGAGGGCAGAAACCTGTCTGAGGGGTTGGCAGCAGCAGCAGCTGCAGTGAAACCCCGGGAAAGCCAGTTTGGCAGTACCCGGGTCGGTGCTAGAGACCCGGGGAATCATGGGATTGTCTCCCCAATACCAGGATGGCATTGGTGGGGCAATTCCATGATCTTAGACATGTTACATGGCCATATTCGAAGTTACCATTGTGAAGCTATACATAGGTAGTGACCTATGTATAGTGCACGCGTGTAATGGTGTCCCCGCACTCACAAAGTCCGGGGAATTGGCACTGAACAATGTGGGGGCACCTTGGCTAGTGCCAGGGTGCCCACACACTAAGTAACTTAGCACCCAACCTTTACCAGGTAAAGGTTAGACATATAGGTGACTTATAAGTTACTTAAGTGCAGTGAAAAATGGCTGTGAAATAACGTGGACGTTATTTCACTCAGGCTGCCGTGGCAGGCCTGTGTAAGAATTGTCAGAGCTCCCTATGGGTGGCAAAAGAAATGCTGCAGCCCATAGGAATCTCCTGGAACCCCAAAACCCTGGGTACCTTAGTACCATATACTAGGGAATTATAAGGGTGTTCCAGTATGCCAATGTAAATTGGTAAAATTGGTCACTAGCCTGTTAATGACAATTTGGAAAGAAATGAGAGAGCATAACCACTGAGGTTCTGATTAGCAGAGCCTCAGTGAGACAGTTAGTCATAACACAGGTAACACATACAGGGCACACTTATGAGCACTGGGGCCCTGGCTGGCAGGGTCCCAGTGACACATACACTAAAACAACATATATACAGTGAAATATGGGGGTAACATGCCAGGCAAGATGGTACTTTCCTACACATACTGGAACACTCCTATAATTCCCTAGTATATGGTACTGAGGTACCCAGGGTATTGGGGTTCCAGGAGATCCCTATGGGCTGCAACATTTCTTTTGCCACCCATAGGGAGCTCTGACAATTCTTACACAGGCCTGCCACTGCAGTCTGAGTGAAATAACGTCCACGTTATTTCACAGCCATTTACCACTGCACTTAAGTAACTTATAAGTCACCTATATGTCTAACCTTTACCTGGTAAAGGTTGGGTGCTAAGTTACTTAGTGTGTGGGCACCCTGGCACTAGCCAAGGTGCCCTCACATCGTTCAGGGCAAATTCCCTGGACTTTGTGAGTGCGGGGAAACCATTACACGAGTGCACTATACATAGGTCACTACCTATGTATAGCGTCACAATGGTAACTCCGAACATGGCCATGTAACATGTCAAAGATCATGGAATTGTCACCCCAATGCCATTCTGACATTGGGGAGACAATTCCATGATCCCCTGAGTCTCTAGCACAGACCCGGGTACTGCCAAACTGCCTTTCCCGGGGTTTCACTGCAGCTGCTGCTGCTGCCAACCCCTCAGACAGGTTTCTGCCCTCCTGTGGTCCAGCCAGGCTTGGCCCAGGAAGGCAGAACAAATGACTTCCTCAGAGAGAGGGTGTTACACCCTCTCCCTTTGGAAAAAGGTGTCAGGGCTGGGGAGGAGTAGCCTCCCCCAGCCTCTGGAAATGCTTTGATGGGCACAGATGGTGCCCATCTCTGCATAAGCCAGTCTACACTGGTTCAGGGATCCCCCAGCCCTGCTCTGGCGCTAAACTGGACAAAGGAAAGGGGAGTGACCACTCCCCTGACCTGCACCTCCCAGGGGAGGTGCCCAGAGCTCCTCCAGTGTGCTCCAGACCTCTGCCATCTTGGAAACAGAGGTGCTGCTGGCACACTGGACTGCTCTGAGAGGCCAGTGCCAGCAGGTGACGTCTGAGACCCCTTCTGATAGGCTCTTACCTGTCTTGCTAGCCTATCCTCCTTCCTAGGTAGCCAAACCTCCTTTTCTGGCTATTTAGGGTCTCTGCTTTGGGGAATTCTTTAGATAACGAATGCAAGAGCTCATCAGAGTTCCTCTGTATCTCTCTCTTCACCTTCTGCCACGGAATCGACCGCTGACTGCTCAGGAAGCCTACAAAACCACAACAAAGTAGCAAAGACGACTACTGCAACCTTGTATCGCTGATCCTGCCGCCTTCTCGACTGTTTTCCTTGTGGTGCATGCTGTGGGGGTAGCCTGCCTCCTCTCTGCACTAGAAGCTCTGAAGAAATCTCCCATGGGACGACGGAATCCTCCCCCTGCAACCTCAGGCACCAAAAGAACTGCATCACTGGTCCTCTGGGTCCCCTCTCAGCACGATGAGCGTGGTCCCTGGAACTCAGCAACTCTGTCCAAGTGACTCCCACAGTCCAGTGACTCTTCAGTCCAAGTTTGGTGGAGGTAAGTCCTTGCCTCCCCACGCTAGACTGCATTGCTGGGTATCGCGTGATTTGCAGCTGCTCCGGCTCCTGTGCACTCTTCCAGGATTTCCTTTGTGCACAGGCAAGCCTGGGTCCCCGTCACTCTAACCTGCAGTGCACAACCTCCTGAGTTGTCCTCCGGCATCGTGGGATCTCCTTTTGTCACTTCGGGTGAGCTCCGGTTCACTCCTCTTCGTAGTGCCTGTTCTGGCACTTCTGCGGGTGCTGCCTGCTTCTGTGAGGGCTCCTTGTCTTGCTGGGTGCCCCCTCTGTCTCCTCACGCAATTGGCGACATCCTGGTCCCTACTGGGCCACAGCAGCATCCAAAAACCCTAACCGTGATCCTTGCAGCTAGCAAGGCTTGTTTGCGGTCTTTCTGCGTGGGAACACTTCTGCAAGCTTCTTCAACGACGTGTTACATCCATCCTCCAAAGGGGAAGTTTCTAGTCCTCTTCGTTCTTGCAGAATCCACAGCTTCTACCATCCGGTGCAGCTTCCTTGCACCCTCAGCTGGCATTTCCTGGGCATCTGCCCAATCTCGACTTTGTCGCGACTCTTGGACTTGGTCCTCTTGTTCCACAGGTACTCTCATCCGGAAATCCACCTTTGTTGCATTGCTGGTGTTGGTCTTCCTTGCAGAATTCCCCTATCACGACTTCTGTGCTCTCTGGGAAATATAGGTGCACTTTACACCTACTTTTCAGGGTCTTGGAGTGGGCTATTTTTCTAACCCTCACTGTTTTCTTACGGTCTCAGCGACCCTCTACAAGCTCACATAGGTTTGGGGTCCATTCGTGGTTCGCATTCCACTTTTGGAATGTATGGTTTGTGTTGCCTCTATACCTATGTGCTCTCATTGCAATCTATTGTGACTGTACATTGCTTGCATTACTTCCTTTTGCTATTACTGCATATTTTTGGTATTGTGTACATATATCTTGTGTATATTTGCTATCCTCATACTGAGGGTACTCACTGAGATACTTTGGCATATTGTCATAAAAATAAAGTACCTTTATTTTTAGTATATCTGTGTATTGTGTTTTCTTATGATATTGTGCATATGACACCAGTGGTATAGTAGGAGCTTTGCATGTCTCCTAGTTTAGCCTAAGCTGCTCTCCATAGCTACCTTCTATCAGCCTAAGCTGCTAGAAACACCTCTTCTCCACTAATAAGGGAAACTGGTCCTGGTACCGAGTGTATGTACCCCTTGGTACCCACTACAAACCAGGCCAGCCTCCTACACTCCCCCCACACCCCTCACCCCCTGACACCCTCCAAAGGTGCCAGGACCCCTCTCCCCACCCCCACCCCCAACATGCACAGACACACACCCCTACACGCACACATACACTACAACAACACATACCCGTACACATACAAACAGACATGCACACAGACCGACCCACACATTTCCCATACGCACAACACATCCCCTGCATGCATACACGCACTCACACAGCCCCTCTACATACTCACACGCACACCCCCATGCACGCACACAACACCCCTCCCACCCCCTCCCCTAACGAACAATCAACTTACCTTGTCCATTGATCCTCCGGGAGGGGACGGGATCCATGGGGGCTGCTCCGCCGCCAGCTCCCCGTCACCAGAACACTGCCACACCGAATCATGGAACGTGATTCAGTGGGCAGTGTTCTGATGACGTGGCGGTGAAGGTGGAGCAGCATCCACTTCCCCGCTGACCGACAATATGGCTGCTGTGGCTCTCCATCCGAAAAAGGACGGAGGGCTGCCAGCAGTCATAATACGCTGCGCGGAACACCACCTGCACTGGCGGTCTTCAGCACGACGGTTCCTCGGCGGTCTTTGAAAAAGTCCACTGAGGTCGAAATGAGGGCCAAAGTGTATACTATGTCCTAATACTCTATCATAATAGGCCTAACCTCCTCCCAAAAGGAGAGCTTGGTATGTTAAACCTAATCTGCCAATGCCATGTCCATGAGAGGAGCCCCCAACCCTCGTCACCTTGGAATGCAGGGACATGAAGACTGAGTCAGCATCAAGACGATGTGCAGCATCGATATCAGCGATGGTGGCTATGCCTTCTGGTCGGAATCCCTCTGATTATCTGTCTAAAGTGTGATGTATTTATACAGATCTACTTGGACCCCTGACGTAGGTGTGTCCACAAACAATAGATAACAGGCATGCTTGGAGTGGCAATTAATATAAACAATTCCCTTGAAAGCAAGGTATGAACACCTTTAGTTTGTTTGTCTTTGTCACTTGATCTTGACGCCTTAACGCAGTGGCACTGACAATGCAAATCATAACAAGTGGCCTAACTATAAACAGGGCAGCCATCTTAAAATAATTAAATAATTAAATGGGCTAGTACAGAGCAAGCTAAGTAGGTTAAATGTCACTAGGTGACGGGGCACAAGTCTGCAAGCCAAAGGCTAAGCTAACTCTTGTTATCCCATTAAAACAAACTAGGATTCACAACAGTGTCCAGTCCTCCTCCAACTCCGGCGAGTCCCTCAGGATGCAGTAATGCCAAGACTTGGTCCTCCCACGCTGTGAGTTGTGGGGGAGGAGGTGGGGGTCCTCCGCCAGTCTTCTGATTGGCAAGCTGGTGTCTTGCTACACTGGAACCTACCTTCTCCTGTAGGTCGTTCACCTCTTTCTGATGTCATCCCTTGATCTTGGATGCTGTCCCACGGCATTGACCCTGTCCGCGATTCTCCACCATAGCTTCATCTTCCTTGCTGTTGATGTTTGCTGCACCTGTGCTCCAAAGAGCTGTGGCTCTACCCTGGCAATTTCCTCCACCATGACCCTTAACTCCTCCTCAGTGAAACAGGGGTGCCTTTGTGGTGCCATGGGTGTTCTGTGATGTGTGTTGGTGAGGGTGTTTTGGGAAATGTGGTGGGGTGGGTGATGTGGAATATGTGAGTGGTGTATGGCTGTGGGTGGTGTGTGTGTCTAGTTGTCTCTGTGTTCTTCTTTTCAGTCTTGTGGTGGCAATAGTTGTTGGTAAAGAGTTGTGGGTAATGTGGGAGTGTGTTTTTTAGTGGTAGGGGTGTGTGGGTGTGGTGTGTGTATGGGTGTCAGGTGTGTGTTGTTTCAATTGGCCAATGTAGTGTTGTTTTGTATGTGGGTGTCCATTGTGAGAGTGGCGGTATGTACGCCAATGTTTTACCGCTGTTTAATGTCCGCCATGGTGGTTCGTGGGTCATAATGTGATAGGCGTTGTTCTGTTGGCATAATGGTGTGGGTTTTGGGACAGCCAGTTAATCACTGACCTTTGGTCTTGCAGATTTTTGTATATGGCTTTATTCTGTCGGATTGGTGTGTGTGTGTGTCATAATATGGTGAACCGATAGTCGAAAGCACTGCAGTAAGTTGGCAGCTGTCAGAACGGCGGTAAGCGGCATTTACAGCCAACGTCATAGTGAGGGACTAAGGGCCTCTTTACAACCCTGGCGTTGAAGTGGTGATCATACCGCCAACAGGCTGGCATTATGAATCGCCATATTATGACCATGGCGGTAGCGACGGGGCTGTGCCTGGGGGTCCCTGCACTGCCCATGCCAAGTGACAGTGAAAAGCACAATGGGTGCTGCTGCACCTGCCACACCGCCACATTGCCGCCGGCTCAATTAGGAGCAGGCTGCAATGTTACGGCTGACATCCACTCTGGGCCGGTGGGCAGAAATTCTGTTTCCACCCGCCGGCCCAGTGGGGATGTCCAAATGTGGCCGGTGGGTTTCTGGCCGCATGGGCGGCTGACTGGCAGTTCAGCCTTGGCGGTTGGCCTTGTCCGACTGTCATGGTTGTAATGAGGGCCTAAGTGATTTGTGGCTCATGATAGATTCTAGAACCTTCCATCATAGGAATGTGAGCAAAATGTGTATTTTTAGTCAAGGTTTGAGTTTCAGAAAGGCAGCTGGACAACGAAACTTGCTATAACCCAGTCACCCCCCTGAAATCCTCTGGGTGACTATTTATTCAAAACATGCAGGCTTGCTAGCTTTCCCTAGGTGCTGGCTGAGCTAGTCACTAAACTTCATAGCTACCCACATTTGAAAAAATGGGCACTTTCAGTGGAAAAATGTGACCATGTCAATCTTGTGTTTTTGGCCTGTTCCTGTCACAGGAACTAGGCCAAATCACACAAGTAAGGTACCATTTTTTTCAGAAGACTTGGGAACATTCTAGGAGGTATGACATTTGTGGCTCCCTGCAAATACCAGAACTTTCCATCACAAAAATGTGATGAAATCGTGTTTTTTAAGTTTGAGATGTGCATGGGCTTCTGGGTAAGAAAGCCTGATGAGAACCACAGAAGGCACCCCTCCTTGGATTACACCTTGTGATTAGTTTTCCAAAAGTTGATGGTTTTCTAGATTTCTATAGGTGCAGGCTGAGCTAGGGCCCAATATCCACAGCTCCCCTCTTTGCAAAAAAAAGGGTCAGTTACCCGTGAATAAATGTGATGTGTCCACGTTGTGTCATTGGCCTTTCCCTGTAGCTGGCAATAGGCTTGCCCACACAAGTGAAGTGCCATTCAATAGGAGACCTTGAACAGAACACTACATAGCAGGACATTTTTGGCTCCCTGCTGATTCCATCACTGTCCATCATAGAAATGTACGCAAAATGTGCTTTATTACAAAAGGTGTGAGGTTTGCAAAGTTTTCTCAGGAGGAAATCTGGTGTGAGACATGCAAGTCTCTCCGCTCTGGGTTCCCTCAAGGTCTAGTTTTTGAAAATATACAGGTTTTTAGGTTTCACTAGTTACTGGCTGAGTGGCGTGGATGGAAAAGGCAGGCGTTAAGGGACCTGTGGGCTCTGAAGGAGCCCAGAGGTGCCCTCCCATGCCCCCAGGGACACCCCCTGTCACCCTTGCCCACCCCAGGAGGACACCCAAGGCTGGAGGGACCCATCCCAGGGACATTAAGGTAAGTTCATGTAAGTCATTTTTTTTTTTTTGTGGCATAGGGGGGCCTGATTTGTGCCCCCCTACATGCCACTATGCCCAATGACCATGCCCAGGGGACAGAAGTCCCCTGGGCATGGCCATTGGGCAAGGGGGCATGACTCCTGTCTTTGCTAAGACAGGAGTCATTTCTATGGGGGTTGGGAGTCGAAAAAAATGGCGCAAATCGGGTTGAGGCGAAAAATTTGCCTCAGCCTGACTTGCCCCATTTTTTGACGCCCAAGCCCCATATCCCCCTACGCCGGCGCTGCCTGGTGTACGTCGTTTTTTTCCACGCACACCAGGCAGCTCCGGCGGCTAACGCCGGCTAACGTCATTGATTAAATACGGCGCCTGCATGGCGCTTCAGAATGGCGTTAGCCGGCGCTAATTGTTTTGACGCAAAACTGCGTTAGCGCAGTTTTGCGTCAAAAAGTATAAATATGGCCCTATGTATTTTACTATATGAATTGTTGTAAAGTTGGTAGACAACACAAAACTATTGTATGTTGCAGCTGAGTCGTGGGTCTGCATACCTCAGGTCTTGGAGAACCTCCAAACCCTATTAATGGCTTTGACTAGAATTGTCTGGTTGTCATAACTGTATATTGCTTTTTTAAATCATCCATGACAAGAAGTTACAGATACAAATGTTGGCACTAATGACTGATTTTTCCTACTCATTTTAACTGTTTTTAATTTAACAGTGTTTTTCTTTGGGGACACCTCGATGGATGTACACAAATGACCCCTTGCTGAATTCAAAATGTTGTTTAACTTTCAGGAATCTATACCTTTCTGGGAGCACCCATGAGTTTCACACCTGTTTTCCCCCCAAACTGGAAGTAGGTTCATAGCACAAAAAATTGGCTATCTCTTTGAATAATGTCAAAACTGTGGAAAGAATTGCTTTTTTGATTCTGTTTGCATGTTCCAGAAATATGGCAAGATGGTGACTTCAGCACAGCAAACTTTGTATGCTGCTATATTTTAGTAAAACAGGACACTTTTAATGGAACACTTTTTTCCTTCTTTTCCCAAAGCCCCCAAACCAAAATTTAGCTTTAATTTGTTGACTATCTTCTTGGTCCCCTCTAGGGTAATCTGCAAACCGATGGATGCCTTTAGAATCCCCAGTATGTTAGGCAAAATGACACAAGTTTGGCATGGATACAATTAGTGGAAATTACTTATGAGGTCTAAGTGCAACCTACTCATTATAGCCTAAAAATCGGGAAGCAGCCTAGACCACGGCTCCCGAACAACGAAGTCGTGGACAACGAAAGCGGAACAACGCTTTAATTAACCATTACTTTCTTGTTCAGTAACTTAACCACGCATGTGCTGAACCATGCACATGTGTGGTTAAGGTACAAAAGAAGGGAGTCGGCTTCGGAGGAGGAGGTGATCAGGTATATGGAGCTGGGACTAGGTCTGTTTTAGGGGCAGGGCACGGGTGGGGGGTCGGGGTATTTTTAGTTTTTGGGGGTGGGGGTTGGGGTGGTTTCGGTTTATGGGTGGGGGTGGGGAGGTCGGGACATTTTCAGTTTTAGTGGCGGGGTGGGGGGTTAGGGTATTTTTAGTTTTTGGGGTGGGGCAGGGTGGTTTAGGTTTAGTGTCTAGAAAGAGATGTTTGGGAGATTTTTTGTTATAGGAGTGGGGTGTTTTTTTTTTTTAGTGTTAGGGGCAGGGGTGGAGGGGTTGGGATATTTTCAGTTTTAGGGGCGGGGTGGGGGTTGTGGTATTTTTGCTTTTTGGGGGTGGGCTTTGGGGTAGTTTAGGTTTTAAGGGTGGGGTGGGGGTTGGAGTGGTTTTAGGTTTTAGGGGCGGGGTAGGGGTTGGGGTGGTTTCAAGTTTTATGGACATGGGTGGGGGTTGGGGTGGTCTTAGGTTTTAGGGGCGGGTGGGGGGTTGCAGTAGTTTTAGGGGTAGGGGTGAGGGGTGGGGTGGTTTTAGGTTTTAGGGGTGGGGTTGGAGGGGTAGGAGTAGTTTAGGTTTAAGGGGCGTGGTGGGGGTTGGGGTGGTTTTAAGGGCAGAGGTGGGGAGTCGTGGTAATTTAGGGGTGAGGGTTGGGGTGGTTTTAGGCTTTAGGGGCAGGGTGGGGGTCATGGTAATTTTAAGGGCGGGTTGGTGGTTAGTGTAGTTTTAGGGGCAGGGGTGGGGAGTTGTGGTGGTTTTAGGTTTTAGGGGCGGGGTGGGGAGGTCGCGGTAATTTTATGGGTGGGGTTGGGGGGCAAGGGGGTCGCATGCCGGAACCATGCATGCCGTTCACGCATGCCTTTGCCAGGAATGCCTTTACAATGAAAAATCATTGTTAAGGCATTTGTGGTAAAGGTATTAGTGGTAACAACGCGGTTGTTGTTCCAACCGCGTTGTTCAGGCATGCGCGGTTCCAGCATGTGTTGTTCTGACGTACATTCCTAAAAAACACGTAGCATATTAGGGTGAGAAGTCCTGGAAGTGAAAAGGTCAATGTCATATAGGGTGTTGGTCAGTTTGAAGCTATGAAAAGGTCCTTAAGGATGTTTGCTAATGTACCTTCCACCTCTTGGTCCCCGTGTATCACTCTATGGTCTACTGTATATATTTTCTTGGTCATTTCTCTTTCTTGTTTAACCAGACAGGTCACATCCCTGTTTTATTGCCTGCTTCGTAAAGATTCCTTTGCCCTCTAAGGTGCACTTCCTTAGGAATGTTTCTCCATATTCTTCCCTCCTTTCACAAAGTAATCTTTCTTCACAGTCTTTGGGCCAAGACAGAGCACTAATCTCATCTTCTAGGTCCTGATATTTGTATATTTTATGTTTTCATCTCTCAAAATATTTGGGTTTTTAAGCCCCACCCTCATTATTGGTTTATAGTCTTCCCAAAGTGTTATTGGGCTTGCTACTGTGCCTCAATTCAAGTATCTTTTTAATGTCATATTTTGATCGCTTGTCTTCAGATATGCCTTGTCCTTGCAGATGATAGTGTTACTTTCAGCAGAGAGAGTCTGGTATTTCTCCAAGAAAGAATAGTCTATATATCTGTGTGCATCAGTGTTGGTTATAACTATGTAATCCATTTTGCACTGTAAATATGGGCTCAGACGTTAGAAGAAGCACTGTATTGTTCCATTTTGTCTAATAACCTCACAATGGAATGCCATAACATAGGTAAACCTCCAGATTTGTTTGATGGTGATGGTCTACGCCATGTCTGTCAGGCAACCTTTCCAAATCTGTGTGAATTATTATGTTAATTCCCCCGTAGTATTAGGATTCTTTGGGGGAGAATCTGTAATATTGTGAGCAGTGCATTTAATGTGGCAGTTTGTAAGCCTGATAACACTAGTTTTTCTCTCCCACGTGCCAGACACTATGGCATATTTTCCATTATTTTCCATTCATGATTTTTTTCTTAGTTGGAAAGTGGTTGGTTATTTAATTAGGATCACCACATCTCCTGCTCTAGAGTTTTATTCCCAGGGACAAAGCAGTTTAAATTTACCTTATCCAGTGAAATGACAGTTGTTACCCATAAAGGATTTCCTGTAGGTTTGCCAAATTGAAACCTTGAAAAGCTTTCTACCGGTTCTTCAGGCCATTAATGATATTAAGCATAGCTTAATTTCTATCTTCTCTTACTCCCTAAACTTTTGGAATCCGAGGAACCAACCCTTTGTCCTTTGTGCACCTTCATTGTATTTGCACCATACTGAATTTCAACCTAAACTTAGCCCCATCTCACAAATTCATACAGTGAGTTTAGAGCTACCCACTCCCCAAAGGCAGGATGTGCCTGTCATCCAATATCTATTGCTGTTAGATCTGACAGCATTAGTGTGGTCATCCCCCACCTTTTTGACTGCCTCCCTCCATTTTTCTGACAATGTTTTTGCTGGTTTTAGAACTCTGCACCTTTTACCACTGCTGTCCAGTACTAAAGTGCATATGTTCTCTCTCCTAAACATGGTGACTTTGGTTCCTGCCCTAATTGGCATATTTAATTTACTTGTAAATCCCTAGTAAAGTGCCCTCCATGTGCCTACAACCTGTAAGATGAATGCTACTAGTGGGCCTGCAGCACAGATTGTGCCGGCCACATAAGTAGCCCTTTAACCGTGTCGCAGGCCTGCCATTGTAAAGCCTGTGTGTGCAGTTTGACTGCCAATTCGACCTGGTATTCAAAACTACTTGCCAAACCATAAGCTCCCTTTTTTCTATATATAAGTCACCCCAAGGTAGGCCCTAGGTAACCCATGAGGCAGGTTGCTATGCAGGTAAAAGGCAGGACATGTCCTTAGCTGTTTAACATGTTCTGGTAGTGAACAACTCATTCATTCGTTTTCCACTACTGTGAGGCCTGCTCCTCTCACAGACTACCATCAAAACCGCCCTTATATTCTCTAAAATGATAGCTTCTGATCTGGAAGGAGTAGCCATGTCTTGTTCAGTATTGCCAGAATGATTATAGAAAATCCTGCTTACTGGTGAAGTTGGAGTTAATATTATTAATTTAGAAATGGCACTTTTAGAAAGTGGGCATTTCTCTACATTTACTTCCATCTGTGCCTTGCAGCCTATCTCCAATCCATGTCTGGTCTGTGCTGATTAACAGCTCCCCTTGTGCATTCAACCCAGATAGCTATAAACACAGTACACTCAGTCACATCTGCATTTATCTACATACTGGATGGGTCTTCCTGGGCAGGAAGGGTGGAGGGGCTCACACTTACATTTCAAAGGCCAGTGGCCTACCCTCACACAAAGGACCCTGAAAGGGATCTTGGCAGACAGGACTGAACTGAAAGGGGACCTTTTGCACTTCACAACCACTCTGGGAAGTTTCCCTGACTTCAAAGGCATTTGGGTATTTAAACTGGGTCTCTGACCCCACTAAATTAGACACGTGTGGACCTACACCTGCACTCTGTCAGAGTAAATGCCTGGCTGCCCAAATGACTCATCTAGATTGTTTTGCTGAGAAGGACTGCTGCCTTGCTTTTTTCACTTCTGGCCTCTGGCTCTGCTGGAAGGACTCTGCTGTCCTACTGAAGTGCTCTCCAGGTGCTTGGATTTGCCTTGCCTCCTGTTTCTGAAGTCTCAGGGCCAACAAAGACTTTACCTCTTCAAGAAAATACTTGTGAGTCAAAAATCGATGCAACATCTGCAGAAATCGATGCAAAGCCTGCATCACAGTAGGGAAATTGCTGCACCGCAAACGGGGAAGTCAAAGCAGCGCTTGCCTTAAGATGGAAAATTCAACGCATAGCCTACCGGATTGATACAGCACCTGCTTCTTCTACCAGTGCTTCATGGATTTTCAACACATCATCCCCAGACATCAAAATATCCCCACACTGTAGTGAGGAACCAAGACTGCATGCCTGAAAAATGACGGAATTCCTTGCAGCGTGGAAATAAACAATCCTTTGTCTGTGCTGCACCGAAAAATCTGACACAACACAATTTTTTTCCATGCATCTCCTCCTCTGCGGGCCCCATGTGTCATTATTTTTTATGTATCCCAGGTTTTGTGTTACAAAGAAACAACGATTGATTTCTAAGGATTGAGGCTCTTTTAAACCTTTTAGAAGTGATAGTTCAACGTGTGTTTAATGGATCTTTGTTGTTTTGACCATATGTTATTCAGATAAATACTTTCTATTTCTTTAAACCTGTGTGGTGTATATTTGTGGTGTTTCCATTGTGTTACCGTATGATTTATTGCACAAATACTTTACACATTGCTTCTAAGTTAAGCCTAACTGCTCAGTGCCAAACTACCAGAGGGTGGGCAAAGGATCATTTTGATTGTGTGGTGAGTTACCCTGACTAGGATTGTGGTCCCTATTTGGACAGGGGTGTATACCTCTGCCAACTAGAGACCCCATTTCTAACAAATGCCTTTCCACTAATTCAGTCAAACACATAATGTAGACCACACTGACATCTATGTCTTTAACATTAGCAAGTTTATAGAAAGTAATTGTAATAGTCAACAGAAAAAGAAGAAAAGAAAAACAGGGGGAGGCAGTGTATATGTCTTGTGCCCCTCCCCATCAGTCAGCCCTCCAAGCTGTCACACTGGTATTTAATTGGCAGTTGATTTTACCATGGTGCACCACACCCTGAATCACCCACCTTTCTCCATCCAATCTACTTCAGTCATGGCATTTCTTGTGCCATATCTTTTCTTACTTCATCTGTCATAGCAGGGCCATCAGTCGCTGGTGTAGTTTTGTTACATTCTTGTTTGTCTCTTTCTGTACCATTATCTTTCAGCATTGGCCCCTGAGCTTGATTTTTTCTCTCCAGGGCACTGTACCAGTCTATATATTTAATGTATGTTCTTTTACCTTACTGCCCCACATTTATTGGGTCTTCACCCTTTAGTTGGGTATCGCTGAAGGGCAAAGGCATGTCTGCTAGCTTTATATCTGGTGCTTTTCTTTTGTGCTGCACCACAGATTTAGGAGAGGATTATGCAGACTTCTCATGACCTCTGTCCTTTCTTTTCTACTATGCAGATTGTTTGATTTGTATGGGTGGTAATTAACCACTCCAGACTTTCATTGATGCAGACCTATCAGGGACTTTACCTTCTGCCTGCCTTGGAGATTTACAGGATTATTTGCATGCATGGCCTGCAGCTCTTCAATGGATATCACCATCAGCAGTTCATCCAAGGCTTTGAGGGCCCTAGAGGTATGCATCCTTCATCAGTGTCCAAGCCATCTGGGACTCTCTTTTCTTTCAGACCTAGAACACCCTGTGAGACACCAGGTAAGTTGTGCATACACTTTTCACTGCTCTCCTCATGCCCCCATTGATTTGTAGATGACTCTGCATCTGTGATACATTTGCAAGCCTCTCTGAAAAGGATATCAGTCACTGATCATACTAAATGGACAGGCTGTTCAGGATAATGGGGAGGAAAAAGCTTATAAGCAACCAGTTTTTTGTCTACTGACCACACATCTCCACATGTCACAAAACTAAACTTGTGATTCGCCTGCTACACTAAATCTAAAATCTGCTCCTCCACTGCCTGTCAGACCCAGTTCTACTGGGCCTCAGTCATGATGGTTGGGGTTGTTAGCCTCTGCAAAACTGGGCCAGGTACAACCCCTTCAGCACTCTATTTGCAGTGGTAGAAAGAGCTTGATTTTTAGTCAAAACAGTGGCAAGCAGTCACAGGTTTCTTAGGGAAGTAGCATAGGGGTACATAGCTCAGCATTCAGCAATCAAACCAATAACCCACTGACTTACTCGCTGACTTACTTTGGTAAAGAAAAGTACTTTAATAGAAATATAAAATGTACTACTTCACAGAAAAGCTACATGTACAATTAGGTTACGAGTACTTAGGCTGCTGCTCATTAGGTCCTTCTCCCACCTCCCCCACTTTCCAAGGTATCTCTCTTTTAGTATTAAAACATCCCCTCTTTCCATTTGGGTTTCAGCTCTCTTAGGTTGGTATCAGGTGCAGATTACCACTGTGGGTAGTTTGTGTGCTGCGTTATTTGAAACAGTCCCCATCTTTCAGCTCCTACCACAGTGACTTTTTTCCAGTCCTCCAAGGGTGGGCAGAGGAGATGTACAGCATGCCCCTTTTTACTCTTTCTTGCAAGAGAAGTGTTAGGAATTAGATCTCCAGATGGCAGAGGTATACACTCTTGTTCAAGAAGGGACCACAATCCTAGTCAGAGTAAGTCACTACACAATCTAAATTATCCTATGCCCACCCTCTGGTAGCTTGGCACAGAGCAGGAAGGCTTTACTCAGAAGGAAAAGTGTTAGGTATTTGTGTAATGACTCATACAGTAATACAGTGAAAACACCACAAAAAGTACTCCACACAAGTTTAAGAAAATAGATATTTATCTGAATAGAATACGACCAAACTGTCAACAATCTAATAAGTAGATACTGGGAAATGCAATTTTAAAGATTTAGGTGAAAATAGTGCATAGAAACTCAAAGAACCAACTGTGCATATCTGGTCATGCTGTCCCGGGACAAAGTCAGAAGTTCTGGACGACCACAATGGAGCACAGGCAAGCTACAGGAGACCACTTGGGCCCGCTGTACTCTGTACCTTAAGTCCTGGTGCACAGTCTGCGCAGAGTGGCTTTGCAAGGCTTTGTGTCGCCAGGCATCGGGTCCGAGAAGCTGTGCGGCGAGGCTTGGTGGGGCTTGGTGTTGCTTTGTGTTGATCTCGGGGAGCTGTGCAGCGAGGCTTTGTGGGGCTTGGTGTTGCTTTGTATCGATCCTGGTGAACTGTGTTGCAAGGCTTTTCAGGGATTGGAGTCACTGTGCGTCGGTTCTAGTGGGCTTGCAACTGCACAGGGATGGTTTGTGGGGTTTCGTGCTACCTGGTATTGAGTCCAGTGAGGCTGGCAGCTGCGCAGAGTCCTTCCAACAGAGTCAGGGGCCAGTAGGCAACAGTGCAACAAGCATGCCAGTTCTTCTGGCAAAGCAGTCTAGAGTAGTCCTTTGGGGAGACAGGCAGTCCCTCTGACAGAATCTAGGTCCAGAAGTGTCTGATTTAGTGGGGTCAGAGACCCATTATTTATACACCCAAAAGTGCCTTTGAAGCAGAGTAAACTTAAAAAAATGGTTTTGCAGTGCACAAGTTCCCCTTTCAAACCAGCCCTGTCTACCAGGAGCCCTGTTGGGGGTTATCAGTCCTTTGTTTGAGGACAGGCCGCTGGTCTTTGAAGTGTAAGAGAGAGCCCTTCCACAATTTCTGACCAGGGAAAACAATCTGAATGTAGATGAATAGAGATGCAGCTGAGTGTGCTGTGTTTATGGCTGTCTTGGTGGAATGCACAAGGGGAGCTGCTAACCAGCATAGACCAGGCGTGGATTGGAGATAGGCTATAAGGCACAGATGGCAATAAAGTGCAGATAAATGCCTACTTTCTAGAAGTGGCATTTCTGAAATAGTAATGTAAAACCCAACTACGGCACTAAGTAGGATTTCTCACAACCATTCCAACCATACCAAATATGACAAGTCTATTCCTCTCAGATAAGACATTACCACATAAAAGCATAGAATGAAACCTCTAATTATGGCCTATCGGAGCAATAGGCTTCACAGTAGTGAAAATGACTTTGGGAGTTTTTCACTTGTCCTGCCTTTTACTTACATAGCACCCTGCACCATGGGTTACCTAGGGCCTACCATAGGAGTGATAGGTATCTGAAAAGTGGAATTTATGGCTTGGCAAGTACTTTTAAATGCCAAGTCACAGTTGCAGTGAAACTGCACAGACAGGCCGAGCAATAGCTGACTTGAGACATGGTTAGGGGGCTACTTAGGAGGGTGGCACAATCAGTGTTACAGGCCCACTAGTAGCATTTACCTTACATGCCCTCAGCACATCTAGTGCACTTTACTAGGGACTTATTGGTAAATTAAATATGCCAGTTGGGTATGTCACTTTGTTTAGGGCAGAAAGCACAATAACTTTAGCACTGGTTAACAGTTGCCTTTCTCCTCCTATTTTTCTGACCCTCTGCTAATCAGTGCTAAAATGCATGTGCTCTCAGCAATAAAACTTGTCATGATTAGCTTGCACCTGTTTAGCTTATTGAATTTACCTGTAAGTTCCTTGTCAATTGCCATACCATAAACCCAGGGCAGCGCAGATGCGCCACCTGCAGAAATAGCCTTCCAAATATATCTCAGGCCTGCCACTGCAGAGCCTGCATGTGCACTTTACTGCCACACTCACTTGGCAAGTCAAACCACTTGCTAAACCCTAGACTCCCTTTTTGCCACACCTAAGGCGCCCCTAAAGTAGGCCCTAGATAGCCTAATTGGCAGGGTGATGTGTATTTCAGAGGTAGGACATATTTCTTTATGAGTTACATGTCCTAGTAGTGACAAACCGCCTATTTAGTTTCTCATTACTGTGAGTGCTGTTCCTCTCACAGGATTGCAATAGAAATTCCCTTCTATATGTCTAAGTGGTAATTCCTGATCTTTCAGCAGTATTTTGAGCATGTTTGGCATGTTTGGAGTGGTAGTGAGAAATTCTGCTTACTGGTATAGGTGGTCTTACACCTCTATTTTAGAAATGTCACTTTTAGAAAGTAAGCATTTCTCTGTGCTTATAACTCAGGTGCTTTGCGGCATGGCTCCAGTCCACGTCTAGGGCAGGCAGACAGTTCCACTTTGTGCATACTTCCCAGACAGCCATCCATCTGGGAGGGTTAAGTGTGAAAGGCTTACATTTGCACTCTGATGGTCCTCCTGGGCTGGGAGAGAAAAAGACTGGGCACACTTAGACCTGAATAGGCTTGATGTGTAGCCATTTTAGCTATAGATTTATACATTTTATTTTAGCAAACTAGACCTGCCGATGTGCACTTTAATCTAGATATATCTAGATATATTTTATTCAGCTTCATTTTATTATCTGCGTTCAGAAGCATGACATTTCTCACTCTGTGTTTTTCTTAAGGCTACAATAAAATAGGTTGCCGGCAAAAGTGTTACGCTTTGTCGCCAATGTTCACAGAAACATACACGCTCTTACATGGGGATCCTTTCTTGGAACATCAGCTGTTTTATTATTAAAACACTACTTTGACCCATGTACATTAGAGGGAGATTCCATCCAGATGACCACAACTGTATGCTGATTGCTGATTGTTTCGCTACAGCGATTTATGTAGACCACAAGCCTCTTGCTCAGGTATAAGAGATGATGTCTTCCCAGGTGGAACCTGAAAGGCGGAGTTAGAGGTTAACATGCTGTGCTCTAACATAGCTTAGGTAGAAACTATCTATACAAACCTTAGTGACAGTATGGTAGTGTTATTTTTGGCTTTTACTCTCCTTGTCACAATTTTAATCTTATTGTGCATCATCATGCTAGGTATTGCAATACATACTTCATTATCTAGGATGCAGTTACTTCAAACAAACCTTATTGAACTATACTCTGCCTCTGATTGTCCTTGCATATGTGAGACTAATGTAACTGAGAAAAACGGATGAGATCTGAGTGAACACGATTCCCCTGAGGAGTCATGTATGTCATACGCCTGGTTGCCCCAATCATCCCTGCTCTTGGGTGGAGATGAGGCACTGCTAGTTAGCCAGAACAAACCTGGACTGGGCCGACAGATGTCACATGGTGTGGGATCAGACTCAGTCCCCCACAGTACAGTTGATTCTGCCACCCAAATCCATTAGTCTCATTAGGATAATGAGAACCTACTCAACATGGCACCGTCAATGTTTAGTCAGGCACTTATTTTTGAGCCCTCCTGAGTATCTCTGTCTCACTACGTGCAAAGACACCTCTGTACTATATACGGAGACGCCCGTGGTATTGAGGATTTTTTCCACCTCAGCTAAGTAGGGTGTTCCTAACTAATGCTGTATGTTGTTCAAGCTTGGACTCTAAAAGGATAATCCCATTTGGAGTACTTATCTCTGAACAAAATTGACCATTTAAAATGGCGAACCTGCAAGGGGTAGAAATTGAAGTAAATGTGCGATCACCCCTTACTGCACATTAATTGGCACATGGCCTAATGGCCCAGGGAGTTCCAGTTACATTTGTTGGTGTAGCTCATGCAGCATACAGAACAGAAATTTTCTATTCTTCGGTCACATTTACAGCAGTTGATGGAAATACAAATACATTTCACCACTATACACTTGCAAACACACCTGCACAATATAGAGATTATGCTTATTTAGAAATACCTCTATCTTATCAAGGGCTTAATAATTGGCTTGATGGCGCCCTACCACATACAATCCTACATGTTAGGATAGGTCCTCTGAGTAATGATGGTCCTACTTGGCCTTTATTTGCCACATATACACCGCATCCTGATGCAGCAACCTTGGTGGTAGCTGAGGTTTGAAACTTATATACTGAGCTTACGGCAATATACATACTATTAGTACAGATTGTAATGCAAACATTAAATACAAACCCAGCATGTGCTGCCTATCGTAGAACCACATGCAGCAATGCCAGGCATTAATCCTGTGACTGAGCAATCGATCATGGGTAAAGAAATAAATGCACTGGAAGCAGTACTTCCCCAGACGGGACCTCAGGATAAGCACAGAATACTAACTACGGGCTTGCCATTTGGGATGGTTCCCACAGTAGATAACTGGAATACTTGGGGCACAGTATTTGTCACGCTCTGTACTATCGCACACCTTACACTGATACTTTCCAATCTTTCGGAAGTGTTGAAAAAATTCAAGATGAATACGGGGCTGTCCCAACACTAGACTTGGGGATGCAACTTATGCACTGTATCTTCCATTAGATTATCGCAGGGACCTATTCTAGTATTGGTTGAGATAGTCTGTGGGCCAAACCCATAAAACCACAATTTCAGGGTAAATCTAATAAAGATTCTACCAAGCAAACACCTGAGAGTTCAGAAAAAATAAAAACAACAAACACCTAAAAAATAAAGGGGAGAATTTCCGCATACGGAAACCCCACAAAATAGATATAATCTCAAAAATAGAGATAATATAAAAACGTCTGACAGTATCAATATACTGATACACGCCAATCTCGTTCCTTTCAGGACTCACCAGAAAAATGCAGTAAGAGAGGTGGGCGGTCAGAGCAGAGCACTGAGTAGGTGAAACCAAGACAGGAATCACAACACTCAACAGAAGTTTCTGTTTTAAAAAGAAGAGAAACTTCCCCAACAAAAACCCCAATTTAAAAAGAAAAAAGTGTCAGCAGTTGTGATTCGTCATGCCACTCAGGAATAGGGCTCTATTGAAGAACAAGACGTGGGCACTAGCTTTGCTAGACAGTGCAGCAGAGGTCACAATAGTTTGCTGGAATCTTCAAGAGCATCTGGAGGTGAAAGCAACTGATGAATTCCAACAAGTTGAAACTGCGGACATACGTGTCTCCACGTATGACAGGGTGAACAAAGTAACGATACAGTCAGAAGGAGACATTGAACCCACAATAGACGCAATCTTTTGGGATTGCGTAGTTAACATTTATGATATTTTACTGGCCCAAAAAGATTGGCCACCTGAATTTGTCCGTACTTGCCCATATGGGGAAGAGCTTCTCAAACCTTCTGTCTTGCCTCCCATTCCTGAAGAGCTCATAGAATCCTATGATTGGACATTTTTCTCAGGCACCCGCGTTATACCGCAACCATGTAGGGTGGGATAAAGATTCCCCCATCATGTAATTACAATTAAAAATCAACCCCAAACCCAATACCCAAAAAACACGATGCTAAAGCACCCGTGAGGGAAATCCTCACACAACTAGAGTACCAGGACTTAATCAAAACATGTGTCTCCCTGTAGCTAAACCGGACCATTCATACAGAATTGTCTTAGACTACAGACACTTCAGCAGTCATACCCGCATATATGATATATAAAATTCTCATAGCACAGCACTTATGAACAACATAGGGGGTTATTCCAACTTTGGAGGGGGTGGTAATCCGTCCCAAATGTGACGGATTTACCACCAGCCGTATTACGAGTTCCATAGGATATAATGGACTCGTAATACGGCTGGTGGTATATCCGTCACTTTACTGTCACTTTTGGGACGGATTACCACTTCCTCCAAAGTTGGAATAACCCCCATAGTGTGCAAAAAATAGAAAACATTGGATATTTCCAATGGTTTCTTCTGCCAAAATAAAGCACCTGACTTAACAAGTTTCAGTGCACTAGGCTCGCAGAAAAAATTCAGTTGTTTACCACAGGGGTACAAGAACAGTCCAGAACTGTACGCGGCTCATGTAACTTCAATATTGCATGACATTGAGCCTGAAGCATTGTCCTATGTAGATGATATCTACCTCACCGGTGATGAATTATTGCAACATTTAAGACGGGTAGCCCGCACTGTTGTAGGATTTGCCAAATTCGGCTATAAATTCAACTTTAAAAAAAACAAAAATAGCCTTCTTTAGTCCCCTGTTTCTGGGATACAAATTTTCAAGTGAAGGAAAGAGCCTAGCGCTATAATTCTTAGAAAAATGCACAGTTACAACCTTCAAAAACCATTAATAAACTCCAATTATTATTGGGTTTTCTAAATTTTGACAGAACTTTCATTCCAGAATATGCATCACGCATCAAACCTTTATATAACTTACTATGTCCTGATTTTTCCAGTAAATTCTGGACAGTTGAACACACACACATTCTTAGAGTATTGTAACAAGACATGCTTGCAGCACAGCACCTACACACAAGGGACAACACAAAGCATCTGGTCATCAGAGTAATTTCTGGTGCCATTCCAGTCCTTCAATGAAACTCTGCATTACTGGCGCCAGAATGGGTTCAGAGATTTCAAAGGTAACACCATCAAACACAGACTTCTGTGGGAAAAAGTAGCAGGTCTGAAGGAAAGGCTACCAAATGTCCATGTTGTATATACACTTGAACATCAGCGCATTAGAACACACTGTTGCTTGGGAATACACTGGCTGATGAAGCAGCCAAATCAGCAATAGCTAAGGCTTCTGTTGCTGCAGTAACTCATTTTAGGATGAAACCGGACGATGAAATACGGGTTGCTGTGCACGTCACGGCTGAAGGCACGCCCTTGCCAAAAGCATATCATGCTAAATATTCCTGCCATAGCTATAATATCAGGTGTGTGTAATCGTGAGATTCCCAACAAAGATCGAAGACCAAAGTTGATCAAAGCAGCGCATGAGGGAGTTGCTTCTGCCCATGCTGGTGTGGTGGCTACAATATCATTGTTGCAAGCTCGTTATTGGTGGCCAGATCTATACAAACAGACCAAGCTTTGTTGTGATGTCTGCCAACAAATTAAGCTGTCGACCATCAAACGCCCACTGCAGACACCCCTCCTAATTTCAAATAAACCATTACAATGTTTGTACTTGGACCATTGCAGTCCCTTGACAACTGACAGTGCATACAAATACATCTTAGTCACTGTTGACTCTTGCTCCAGATTTTTATTGGTGTGGCCACAACGCTCGGCTGACGCTCTGACTGGTATTAAAGATTTGCAAGTCTTTAATGGCACATATGCAGTTGTGGCTTCCATGCGGACCAGGGCCCTGCTTTCGCCTCAAGAGCATTCAGGGACGCCATGGCTTCATTAGGGGTCCAACTCCATTAGTCCTCTCCATTTCATTCTGAGGGAACTAGTGTTGTGGAGTGACAGAACCAAGATTTAAAGCAATCCTTAACAGCCAGAGTACTAGGTACAGGTTGTAGTTAGCTTAATCACCTGTATGGAGTCCATAGAGCACTTAATAATCTGCCTAAAAGGTTCCCGGGGGGTTATACTTCATACGATTGCCTGTTTGGAACTTGAATGTATGTTCCAGATCTTGATGGTCCTGGCATGGAGGTGGCAGAAACACCCTTTGACATAAATGAACATGTCACTGTCTTGTAGGAATTACAACAGTTCCACGCTTCTGCAGTGCTGCCTCCTTAGGAATTAAGATGTATCAATAACATCTGCCGGCCAGATTCCAAAGATTGGGGGTCTAGTACGTGAAAAAATTGCTGTGAAAAAGGAGTTTGGTCCTTCCTATCATGTAGTGGTTCCAGTCCTGGGAAGACACGGTAATAGAACTGTTATTCTACCACCGCTGCCTGGTTCTAAAAAAAAACGCTTTGGCCCTCATTATGACCCTGACAGTGAGTGATCAAGTGGTGGTAATACCGCCAACAGGCTGGCGGTAATTACTGCCAAATTATGACCATGGCGGTGATAACTCTCATAGACAGCCAATGTATCACACCAACCACGAGGGCGGAAACACCATGCACGCCGGCGGTCGCTAACAACAGCCAGGCAGGAGACAAAGTACCACCCACCATATTCAGACCCTACAATCTGCCACATTTTCCGGGGTGGTACCAACACCATCAAAAGCCTGGTGGAAAACACATCACTGAAGAGAAAAGACTCTCCTTCGGAGACACAGGGAAGAACAATGCCACTATGGAAGTCGAACTGCAAGTTTTTCTGATGATCTTCTACGTTATGCTCCACCTGGAACACCAAAGCCAATGAAGACGATGACGGTGTGTACAGCTGCTTAGCACACAAGGGAAGGAGGGAGGAAAATGAGAGTGACACACACACACATTCACAACACACACCCGACACACATAAACCATACACACACACAGCTGCATACGAAAACCAATTTGCACCCTATACACTGGAGAAGAATGCAAGGACAACAGGAATACTCGAAGGTGAATGTATTATATCAACAGCTAATACATAATTGAATTGTCTGTCAAACAGATATGTACACATGTACACAAAGGGACACTGCCCAGTCAAATGTTCAAAGGGCCTACTTGGCCAAAGGCACAGCCCAATGCCCAACTCGAATCCTGACTTAATCCGGATAGAACTCTACAGGAGTATCAGTTTGCAAGTGGGCAGGCACCTCAGGGGGATGGAAGGTGGGGGGGGCACCTCAGCCGAATACAGGAGCAAGCCCACTGGATCTGGAGGGGGCTTCATGCCCATTTCTCTGCCCTGGGGAGTGCAAGGCCACAGTCTCTGGAGTCAAATCAAATCAAATCATTGATATTTATAAAGCGCGCTACTCACCCGTGCAGGTCTCAAGGTGCTAGGGGAAAAAAGGGGGGGGGGTTACTGCTGTTCGAAGAGCCAGGTTTTTAGGAGTCTCCGGAATGCGGAGTGGTCCTGGGTGGTCCTGAGGCTGGTGGGGAGGGAGTTCCAGGTCTTGGCTGCCAGGAAGGAGAAGGACCTCCCACCTGCTGAGGAGCGGCGGATGCGAGGGACGGCAGCGAGCGCGAGGCCCGAGGAATGGAGGAGACGGGTGGGGGTGTAGAAGCTGAGGCGACGGTTGAGGTAATCCGGTCCCTTGTTGTGGAGGGCTTTGTGTGCGTGGGTGAGAAGTCGGAAGGTGATCCTTTTGCTGACTGGGAGCCAATGCAGGTGTCTCAGGTGTGCGGAGATGTGGCTGTTGCAGGGCACGTCGAGGATGAGGCGGGCCGAGGCGTTTTGAATACGTTGCAGGCGTTTTTGGAGCTTGGCGGTGGTCCCTGCATAGAGGGTGTTGCCGTAGTCCAGGCGGCTCGTGACGAGGGCGTGGGTCACGGTTTTTCTAGTGTCGGCGGGGATCCAGCGGAAGATCTTGCGGAGCATGCGGAAGGTGAGGAAGCAGGCGGAGGACACGGCGTTGACTTGCTTGGTCATGGTGAGAAGAGGGTCCAAGATGAAGCCGAGGTTGCGGGCGTGGTTTGCGGGGTTCGGTGCGGTGCTGAGGGCCGTGGGCCACCAGGAGTCGTCCCAAGCGGACGGGGTGTTGCCGAGGATGAGGACTTCCGTTTTGTCAGAGTTCAGCTTTAGGCGGCTGAGCCTCATCCAATCTGCGACGTCCTTCATGCCCTCTTGTAGGTTGGTCTTGGCGCTGGCGGGGTCCTTGGTGAGAGAGAGTATAAGTTGGGTGTCGTCGGCGTAGGAGGTGATGATGATGTCGTGCTTGCGTACGATGTCGGCGAGGGGGCTCATGTAGACATTGAAGAGTGTTGAGCTGAGTGATGAGCCTTGAGGTACGCCGCAGATGATCTCGGTGGGGTCTCAGCGAAACGGAGGGAGGTAGACTCTTTGGGATCGGTTTGAGAGGAAGGAGGCGATCCAGTCCAGGGCCTGGCCTTGGATCCCGGTGGAGCAGAGGCGGGTGATTAGGGTGCGGTGACAGACGGTGTCGAAGGCAGCCGAGAGGTCGAGGAGGATGAGGGCGACTGTTTCACCGTTGTCCATCAGGGTTCTGATGTCGTCTGTGACTGAGATGAGGGCGGTTTCAGTGCTGTGGTTGGTTCGGAATCCGGTTTGTGAAGGGTCGAGCAGGTTGTTGTCTTCCAGGAAGGTGGTCAGCTGTTTGTTGACGGCCTTCTGTATTACCTTGGCGGGGAAGGGGAGGAGCGAGATGGGGCGAAAGTTTTTCATGTTGCTCGGGTCAGCCGTAGGTTTCTTTAGTAGTGCGTTGACTTCGGCGTGTTTCCAGCATTCGGGGAAGGTAGCAGAAGAAAAAGAGGAGTTGATGACGGCCTGGAGGTGCGGGGCGATGATGTCGTCGGCTTTATTGAAGATGAAGTGAGGGCAGGGGTCCAATGGAGCGCCGGAGTGGATCGAGTTCATGGTGGTTTTGGTTTCTTCGGTGTTGATGTGGGTCCAGTCGTTGAGGGTGATGGTCGGAGGTGTGGGTTCGGTGATGCTTGGTTGGGTCTGGTGTCCGAAGCTGTCGTGGAGGTCGCTGATCTTGCGATGGAAGAAGATGACGAGGGAGTTGCACAGATCTTGTGAGTGCGTGACGGCGTTGGCGTTGGGGTTGGAGAACTCCTTGACGATGCTAAAAAGTTCTCTGCTGTTGTGGCTGTTTTTGTCCAGTCTGTCGGTAAAAAAGTTCCTTTTGGGAGCGCGGATCAGGTGGTGGTGTTCGCGGGTAGCGTTCTTGAGGGCGGTCATATTGTCAGCGGTGTGGCCCTTGCGCCAGGCCTTCTCGAGTGCGCAACAAGTTTTCTTCGATTCTTTGAGGGTGTCAGAGAACCAGAGAGGTTTTTTGGTGTTGGCCTGTTGATGCGTGCGTTTGAGGGGAGCAAGGTTGTCTGTGCAGTTGGAGATCCAGTTCGTGAGGCTGAGGGCTGCGTCGTTGGGGTCGGTGGTGAGGGTGGGTTGGTTGGCGGCGAGTGCGGAGAAGAGTTGCTCTTCGGGGATTTTGTTCCACTGTCAACGAGGGATGGGTTGAGTGCGGAGGTGGCGGGTCTCGCGTCGGAATGTGAAATGTACACAGCTGTGGTCGGTCCAGTGTAGAGCGGAGGTGTGGCTGAAGAAGACGTGTTTGCTGGAGGAGAAGATGGGGTCAAGCGTGTGTCCGGCGATGTGGGTGGCGGTGTTCACCAGTTGCTTGAGGCCGAGGTTGGCGAGGTTGTCGAGCAGGGTGGTGGTGTTGGGGTCGTTGTTTTGTTCCAGATGGAAGTTGAGGTCGCCTAGGAGGATGTAGTCCGGCGAGGCGAGGGCGTGCGGGGAGATGAAGTCGGAGATGGCGTCGCTGAAAGGGGCGCGCGGTCCGGGAAGACGGTAGACGAGGGATCCTCTGAGGGTGGTCCTGGGGTCGGTGCGAATCTGAAAATGCAGGTGTTCAGCGGCGAGAGGGGTGTCTTCGGTGGAGGTGGTGACGCTGATGGAGTCTTTGAAGACGATGGCGATACCTCCTCCTACTTGGTTGGTGCGGTCTTTTCTGGAGATCTTGTAGCCTTCGGGGATGGCGTTGGGGATGTCTGGAGCAGAGGAGGCGTTCATCCAGGTCTCCGTGATGAAGGCGACGTCCGGTGCTTTGGAGTCCAGGAGGTCCCAGAGTTCAACGGCGTGCTTGTGGACGGAACGAGAGTTGACCAGGATGCACTTGAGGTGGTTGATGGCGCGTTGGCTTGTGGTCGTGGTAGTTGCGTGGTGGAAGATGCGTTTGCAGGAGTTGCAGGCGAAGGGTCCATGGGTGCGTTTGGGGTGAGCTTGGAAGCAGGTGTTGGAGCGCCCTGGGTTGAGGGCGTGGAGGGTGGTGGGGTCGTAGCGGATCAGCGGGGCTTGGGAGAGCTGGGGACCAGGGGTCGTGGCGCTGGGCGCGGGCCAGGCGCGGACGGGCACAGCGGCCGCCATATGAGGTAGGAGGGGGGGAGGGGTCAGCTGGGGTCGAATGGGAGCTGGGGGGCGGGGCGTGCAGGAGGTCGCGGCGGGAAAGCGCGAGGGAGGAAGGGACAGGTAGAGTGAGAAGAGCTGGGGGAGGGGGGTTTAATGGTGGAGGGGGGTGAGTGTTAGGAGGTTTAGGAGATTAGGGAGAGAGATAGGAGTAGGGTTGTGAAGATAGGGGAGGGGGGTTGTAGAGGTGGGTGAGGGTGAGAGGTAGAGTGAGAGGATAGGAAGATAGGTAATAGAGGGGGTGGCGGGAAGGGGGGGAGAGATAGAGAAATAGATTGAGAAAGTAGATCGATAGAGAAATAGATAGATAGAGAGATAGGTAGATAGAGAGATAGGTAGATAGGAGGAGGTGGAGAGTGAGGGAGTTAGATAGTGAGATAGAGAGATAGAGAGATAGGTAGATAGGAGGAGTGAGGGAGGTAGATAGCGAACAGGGTAGGTAGGGATGACAGAGAGGGGGAGGCGAGTGAGGGAGGGGGATGAGGCAGGAGCAGGAGGGCAGGCGCGGGAGAAGAAGATGGAGGAGGCAGAGGAGCCGAAGACAGAAGATAGAAGACAGAAGAACAGAAAACCGGAAGAACAGAAGAACAGAAGACCGGAAGAACAGAAGAACAGGAGAACAGAGGTGGGTGAGGGTGAGAGGTAGAGTGAGAGGATAGGAAGATAGGTAATAGAGGGGGTGGCGGGAAGGGGGGGAGAGATAGAGAAATTGATAGAGAAAGTAGATAGATAGAGAAATAGATAGATAGAGAGATAGGTAGATAGGAGGAGGTGGAGAGTGAGGAAGTTAGATAGTGAGATAGAGAGATAGAGAGATAGGTAGATAGGAGGAGTGAGGGAGGTAGATAGCGAACCAGGTAGGTAGGGGTGATAGAGAGGAGGAGGCGAGTGATGGAGGGGAATGAGGCAGGAGCAGGAGGGCAGGCGCGGGGAGAAGAAGACGGAGGAGGCAGAGGAGCCGAAGACAGAAGATAGAAGACAGAAGACAGAAGAACAGAAGACCGGAAGAACAGAAGACCGGAAGAACAGAAGACCGGAAGAACAGAAGAACAGGAGAACAGAAGACCGGAAGAACAGAAGAACAGGAGAACAGAAGACCGGAAGAACAGAAGAACAGGAGAACATAAGACCAGAAGAACAGAAGAAACAGAAGAACAGAAGAACAGAAGAACAGGAGTCCAGAGGATCACAGATGAAGATATGAAGAACAGAAGGCAGAAGACCACAGAAGAAGATGAAGAAGAAGAGAGGCGAACAGGAGAGGCAGAGAAGCACCCAGAAGAAGAGAGCAGACGGGGAAAAGAAGAGTACAGAAGAGGATTACAGAGGAGGAGCGAGGAGGAAGAACAGAGAAGAAGAAAAGAAGAAAAGAAGCAGGAGCAGGAGAGAGGGTGAATAGCGCGGGCAGGGTGAGGGGCAGGGAAGTGGGGGGTACTTACTGTGAGGTGGGTCTCAGGAACTCAGGAACCTGGAGGAGCTGGAGGAGCTGCAGCGGCAGGGGGAGCGACCTACCCTTGGGTCAAGGGTCGCTACCACTGTCGCGCAGCGGCCGCCATATGAGGTAGGGGGGCGGGAGGGGTGAGCTGGGGTCGAATGGGAGCTGGGGGGCAGGGGCGTGCAGGAGGTCGCGGCGGGAAAGCGCGAGGGAGGGGGGACAGGTAGAGTGAGAAGAGCTGGGGGAGGGGGGTTTAAGGGTGGAGGGGGGTGAGTGTTAGGAGGTTTAGGAGATTAGGGAGAGAGATAGGAGTAGGGTTGTGAAGATAGGGGAGGGGGGTTGTAGAGGTGGGTGAGGGTGAGAGGTAGAGTGAGAGGATAGGAAGATAGGTAATAGAGGGGTTGGCGGGAAGGGGGAGAGATAGAGAAATAGATAGAGAAAGTAGATAGATAGAGAAATAGATAGATAGAGAGATAGGTAGATAGGAGGAGGTGGAGAGTGAGGAAGTTAGATAGTGAGATAGAGAGATAGAGAGATAGGTAGATAGGAGGAGTGAGGGAGGTAGATAGCGAACCGGGTAGGTAGGGGTGATAGAGAGGAGGAGGCGAGTGAGGGAGGGGGATGAGGCAGGAGCAGGAGGGCAGGCACAGGGAGAAGAAGACGGAGGAGGCAGAGGAGCCGAAGACAGAAGATCGAAGACAGAAGACAGAAGAACAGAAGACCGGAAGAACAGAAGACTGGAAGAACAGAAGAACAGGAGAACAGAAGACCGGAAGAACAGAAGAACAGGAGAACAGAAGACCGGAAGAACAGAAGAACAGGAGAACAGAAGACCAGAAGAACAGAAGAAACAGAAGAACAGAAGAACAGAAGAACAGAAGAACAGGAGTCCAGAGGATCACAGATGAAGATACAAAGAACAGAAGGCAGAAGACCACAGAAGAAGATGAAGAAGAAGAGAGGCGAACAGGAGAGGCAGAGAAGCACCCAGAAGAAGAGAGCAGACGGGGAAAAGAAGAGTACAGAAGAGGATTACAGAGGAGGAGCGAGGAGGAAGAACAGAGAAGAAGAAAAGAAGAAAAGAAGCAGGAGAGAGGGTGAGTAGCGCGGGGCAGGGCGAGGGGCAGGGAGGTGGGGGGTACTTACTGTGAGGTGGGTCTCAGGAACTCAGGAACCTGGAGGAGCTGGAGGAGCTGCAGCGGCAGGGGGAGCGACCTACCCTTGGGTCAAGGGTCGCCTTTCCCACTGATTCTGGAGGGGGTCCATGCCCATTTCTCTGACCTGGGGAGTGAAAGGCCACAGCCTCTGGAGTGTGTGACTTGCCCTATGGTTCTGGAGGGGGTCCTTCATACAGCAGCCTCTGGAGGGTGGCCTTTATGGCTTCCGCTGGTGGTGATGGCTGCAGTGTGGTGGTAGATGGTGGTGCCTCCTGGGTGGCCTCTGCTGTTGGTGATGGCTACAGTGTGGTGGCAGATGGTGGTGCCTCCTGGGCAGCCTCTGCAGTTGGTGATGGCTGAAGTGTGGGGGCATCCTGGGCAGCCTCTGCAGTTGGTGATGTCTGAAGTGTAGTGGCAGATGGTGGTGCCTCCTGGGCAGCCTCTGCAGGTGGTGATGGCTCCAGTGTGGTGGCAGATGGAGGTGCCTCCTGGGCAGCCTCTGCAGGTGGTGATGGCTGCACTTCCTCAGAGGCCCCGTGACCGCTGGTGGTGTCACCCTGACAGCCTCCACTGGAGTAGAGGGCTTTGTCCTCTCCATGATATGGGCCGTGGATTCCTAACCCTTCCTGGCAGGGGTTGATGGCTTCTTCCCCTTCATGGCAGGTTGTACGTGGTCCTTAGCCTTCCAGGCAGGAGTCAAGAGCTTCTTCCCCTTCAAAGCAGGAGGTGCAGGCTCCTTCCCCTTCTTGCCTGGAGGTGCAGGCTCCTTCCCCTTCTTGACTGGAGGTGCAGGCTTCTTCTTCTTGGCTGGAAGTGCAGGCTCCTTCTTGCCTGGAGGTGCAGGCTCCTTCCCCTTCTTGCCTGGAGATGTGGTATCCTTACCCCCACAGAGAGGTGATGCCACCACTGTCCCCATGGACTGTTTGGCTGAGGTGCTGGGCTGGGTCATTGGGACCTTGCTTTTACGGGCAGGACGGGGGAGGGGGAGGGGGAGGGAAGAGGTCAAATTGGTCAAGGAAAAGCTTCTCAGGGACGGTGGGGTGGAAGAAGGGAGGAGTGATTGGACTGGAAGTTGAGGGAGTGGTTTTAGGAGGTGTATCTCTGCTGGATTTGGGTGCAGGTGCATGGGCAGTATGCTGATGTGTGGTGGATGGCTGTTGGGTGTCTGAGTGCTTGCGTTTGTGTCCTTTGGGGGGACAAACAGGGTGGGAGAGGACACAGGGGACGTGTGGATAGATGCAGTGGAGGTTTCTGCTAGTGAGATGTGTGTGCTACTAGGTGTGGTGATGCTGGTGGTGGATGTTGATGTAGTGCATGCAGGTGTGAGTGTGGACATGACTGGGAGGGAGGTAGAGGAGGAGGATGGGGAGACAGTGGAGTCAGTGGATGTTGTCATGTATGCAACTGTCTGGTGTTTGTGTGAGTGCTTGTGGGATGAAGTGTGGTGCTTTTATTTGCTTGTGCCGCTCTTGGGTGTTGTCTTGTGAGCATGCTCGTCAGTATGTGTGCCTGGGATTAGATGGGGTTGAGGAGACTGGGACTGGGAAGTGGTAGTTGGAGGGGGGACAGTAGAAACAGGGACAGTGAGTGCCATCATAGAGGAGGCCAGAGCCTGAATCGATCTCTGTTGGGCCGCAGTCCACCATGAATGCCTTCCAGGAATGCATTGCATTGCTGGTTCTGGGATGCCAGTCCATGGATGGCATTCACAATGGTTGATTGCCTACAGAAATGGATCTCAGGAGGTCAATATCCTTCTCCCTCAGGGCAGCAGGGCTCACTGGGACAGGGCCTGAGGTGCCTGGGGTGAAGGAGATACCCACCCTCCTGGGTGAGCGGGCACGGGCAACTCGGTGAGGGGCTACTTGGAGGGCGGTGGTGGTATGGGGTGGCCGCTGTACCTGAAGCTGTGGTGATTACAGAGGTGTCCTCCACCACCAGGGAACTTCCATGAGAGGAGGTATCTGAGTCTGTGTTGTCTCCTTCTGTCTCCGCCGTGGTGTTCTCCTTGCCCGCTGTCCCAATGGTTCCCTCTGCGTCAGTGGACTCTACCTCCTGGGCCTTGTGGGATGCAGCTTCCTCTGTCGCCGTAGCCCCTGCTGCTCCACCAGATGATGCTAATGCACACAAGGACAGGATGACAGAACAAACAAGCATTTGCAATGCACTAGGTTATCGTATTTGTCAGAGTTACAGCTATTACCAGTTGTAATCCAACCGGATTTTTCATGCCACGTTAAAAGAAAAAAACAGCTTGATCACGCTGCTACAGTTCACTCGTAATTAAACCTATCGGCAAAAGTGCAATTGTGTACGGAACCAGCAAAAGTGCAATAAACTGTGTAACAGGGTCGATATTATGCAAGGCGCTCAACTTCTGCGCTTCGAAAATAGAAAAAAAGTAGTCCACAAACTTGATGGAAAACATCAAGCCTCGTATGTTTTCTGTACTTGGTTGCTGCGCTCGAGGAGGGCTAACCACCGGAAAAGGCATGACGTATGTGTGCCTTCCACTAATCAAAGCAAGCAGATTCCATCTGGCAAGCCCACGAACCAATGAAAGACACTGACATGATGTGGACTGGGCTCTGAGCCCTTTTCTAATTCCTAAAGCGTCTTGCTAGCGATATGCACACGCAAGTGCATCCGACACAGGCTCAACCCTAAAAAGGGGGGAGAGAGACAAAGGAAACACTGGTTCATTGACTGCACCAACACCACAGTTGGCATACACAGCACCATCACACCCAGAGAACAGGCTTAAGCACTATGCATTGGACTGCCGGTGATATGGCTAGATGCTAAGGTGAGATGAGGGCCACACACCACCAACTGCACCCCTCCTGGGACCCACAATACCCTGCCTGAAATTGACTGCTAACAAGCTAGGTTGCCTGTATTTGATATACACCCATTAACTTAGAGTTGACCCACCCTACAATGTCTGGCCTGGCCTTAGGGGTACCCACTAACTCACATCCACCACCTGGATCCCATCCCACCTGACAAAATTTGTAATGATACCCACTGTACTCACCCCCTTGTGCTGCTGTGATTCCCTCAAGCGCCCATCCAGCTCAGGGTTAGCCATCGCCAGTATGTGGGCCATCTGGGAGTTCAGGTTCCAACTGGCACCCCTTCCTCTTTGGGAGGCTATCCCCAGCTGGGCCTCCGCGGACTTCCATGGCCAGCGTCTCCCACCGTTTCTGACAGTGGGTGCTCTGCCTGCCATAGACTCCTAGGGCCATCACGTCGTTGGCAATGGCATGCCATAATCCCTTCTTTTGATGGGCGCTGACCTGCAGAGGCAATACAGACAGGAGAACATCATTTAACAAACAGTCCAGCCTGTCACACAAATGGCCCAACATACCCGTTTCCATCACCATTGGCACACACCATGTACACCACCACAAGACATTCCCCACCCCCACTCCTCTCATTGACACGATGCTTGCACACTCATTCCCATGCATCCTCCCACATGCATTGTGCCCAATGTCTACTCACCTGTTGGTCTGGAGGCCCATAGAGAAGTCCGAACTGGGGTAGAACCACATCCATCAGTTGCTCCAACTCCTCCGAAATGAAGGCAGGGGCACTTTCCCCGGTCCCATGGGCCATAGTAGGTTCCAGAAACAGGTCACAGTTGCACACGCAGTGTAGGTGTTCTCCTGTTGAAGGTCAGGAAACAAGTGAGGAATCAGATAGAAAATGGCGGTCACATCCACGGCTGTGTATACCATCACCACCAGCTCAGATCCCCATTGGCCACTGTACTTCATGGAGCCCCATATTTTCCAATGAGGAATTCCACGGAGGTGCAAGACCGCCTTCGCCACGACACCCAACATCGGCCGAATTACCTCACTTCCACCTGTCCCTACATACAGGAAAGGTGGTCGCCATTTCGGGGGGGAACAGTAATATTGACTTTAACTGCATCACATAGTAGAGTGGCACATACCTCGCCATTAACACTGTTCCATTACATAAGTGCACAGAGTATACTGAAGTTATGGTTCCATTTTTCCAATGGTGACTGACTACTCAATTTTTATGTCCCTTAGATACCTACCACTGCGGATGAATAGGGGGCGGAGACATACCCAGGGTACAGACCCATTGTGGACAGGCACATTATCCTCACCTATAGACTGGACAGGGCAACAATCACAGAGTTGTGTTCCCAATTGAAGCCAGACCTGATCTCATCTATTTGTCATCCGACTGGGATCCTCCCTCTTGCGCAAGTGCTATCAGTGCTCCATTTCTCCGCAACTGGTTCCATCCAAGTGACAGTGGGCTTGGCAGCAGGAATGTCACAGCCAATGTTCTCAAATGTGCTGCAAGAGTCTTGTCTGCCCATGTGCACATGTGCAGCTACATTTCTTTCCCCCAGGTTGAAGAATTTCCCACTGTGAATGCTGGATTCCATGCAATGGGACATATCCCCAATATTATTGGGGCAATTGATGGTACATATTTTGCATTTGTCCCCCCCTGCCAGAATGAACAGGTGTTCAGGAATCATAAGAGTTTCCACTCACTGAATGTGCAGATGGTGTGCCTGGTGGACCAGTACATCTCCCACATCAATGCTAAGTATCCTGGGTCGGTGCATGTTGTCTTTGTTCTAAGAAATAGAAGCATCCCAAATGTGATGGCCCAACTACAGAGGCACAGGGTGCGGCTAATAGGTGATCCTTGGTCCCCACCCACTCTATGTTAGTGTATGCCTTCGAATGTTAACCCCATAGGATTGTGTGAGGCTAAATGTGGTCCCTCAATATTTGTAGGATTCTGTCTACCCAAATCTATAGTGGCTGCTGACCCCTGTGAGAAATGCAATGACAAGGGGTGAGGACCAATATAATGAGGCACATGGGTGAACTAGACAGATCATTGAGAGGACCTTCGGCCTCCTGAAGGCCAGGTTCATGTGCCTCCATCTGACAGGTGGATCCCTGTGCTACTCACCCGAGAAGGTCTGCATGTTGCACAGCCTGGCCCTCAGACCCCATGTACCTTTTCGGCAGGAGGAGGAGACTGAAGATGCCCCTGTGGCAGGAGTAGACCCTGAGGACAGTGAGGATGAAGAGGCTGACTGTTAGACGAGGCCCTTTTTTCAGGGTCATTCCCCAGACTTTTTGCTTTTTGCCTCTTTATTTTTCTGACCTTTGTTAGCTGACGTTTTGACTTTGAGCACTTTTTCACTGCTAACCAGTGCTGAAGTGCATGTGCTTTCCCTTGATTGGATTATACCTAATTGGCATATTTAATTTACCTATGAGTCCCTTGTAAAGTGGTATCCCTATACCCAGGGCCTGTAAATTAAATGCTACTAGTGGGCCTGCACCGCTGCTTGCTCCACCCACTGAAGTAGCCTGTCAAACCTATCTAAGGCCTGCTAGCGCAGAGCCTGTGTGCGCAGTTTCCTGCCACAGGGAACTGGCATCTAAAATTACTTGCCAGGCCCAGAACTCCCCTTTTACTACATGTAAGTGACCCCTAAGGTACGCCTAGCTAGCCCTTTTGGCAACGTGCCATGTATGTAGAAGGCAGGACATGTGCCATTTCGTGTGGCCTGTCCTGGAAGTGACAAACAGCCTAACTTGGTGTCTCACTGCTGTGAGTGCTGCCTCCTCATAGGATTGCATTGGAAGTCCCCTGCCTCATGTGTAAGGGGTATTGTCTGATTTATGAGGGGTAGCGTAGGCACGTTTGGTATGGTTGTGATAGCAGTGAGAAATGCTGCTTACTAGTGTGAGTGTATTTTTTATTACTATCACAGAAATGCCACTTCTAGAAAGTGCACATTTATCTGTGTCCAGTCCCCTAACAGAAGAGGCCCACAGTGATGACAGCAACTCTGGTCTTCAGGATCCGGATGACCAAACTGGCTCATCAGGGACCTCTGGACAGCCGGTTACCCAGGCCCAGTCACACACCACCACAGAGCCTCCTCCATCAGGAAACACCACCACAGCACACATCCAGCATACCCACACATCTGTTTCCATGACACATCAATTAGCAGTGTGTCCACCTCTACAGGGACCCCAGGCCACACCTCGCACACAAGGCAGTCAGGGACCTGAGGTCAGTGGATACACGGTTCAGGGGACAGAGGCACAGGACAGCAGGGAAACTGGGAGGACTGCTGTGCACCAGGGGGAGGACAGGCCCAGGGAACCGACTCTCTAGGAGGCACTTGCAGAGATCCTGGGAGCCTACCAACGTTTCCAGGACATGGTGGTCCAGATCCTGGATAATGTGTAGGAGAACAGATGGCTGCAGGAGGGATAGTACCAGGGGACCAGGGAGGACTTGCAGGCCATCAACAACACCCTGATCTCCACAGCAGGGGTGCTGACAAATATGGCCAAAATTACGAGGGAGGCAATCACACAACAGCGGGCCCCTACCACTAGCCAATCCATTGACCAGCACTCCACTTTTGCTGCAGCTAGTGAGCAGGCGCCCCCCCACAGGACCCTCAGGCCACCAGCACCCCTCCCCCTGCAAAAGGTGAACCACCCCGCAATCGTTCCCTGCAACCCAAACAGAAGCCAGAGACACATGCCAAAACCACTGCCAGGAAATTAGACTCTCCTGATTGTCCCCCTTGTGTCCCACACTGTCACCTTATCCACTTTGAACTGCCTTTGCTCCCCTTCCTATATCCTCTTGGACACTGGACCTGTGCTACAGACAGACTGGAACAACACCCTTGACTTTCCTCCACCATCACCCCATTCCATTGTACTTTTCCCTCAATTTCGTAGCACTACAATAAATACCCTTGAATACAAATTGACTACTGGTATTTTATGTGTTGAAAATGTGCATTTATGGAAATAGTCACATCTAGTGCAAATGATCTGGACAATGTGAGAGCATACAAATAATGACCTGTAGCTGTCTGTCGTCAGCACATCAGTACACAGTTGTTATATCACCAACATCTGTAAAATGACAAGCCAGAGTTGACAGTAAGTTGAAATGCAAAGGAGTTAATGCAATCATGCTACAGCCACACATTAATAGTCAGATGAATGTTCAGGTGCACTGTCTCACCTGTGTGTCATTGGAAGTATTGACGTATAACTGATGTTCTGTTGTCCTCATCCTCAACCTCTGCCTCCCCATCCTCACTGTCCTCAGTGTCCACTGCTGCCACAGGGGCACCTCCAGTCTCCTCCTCCTGCAGAAAAGGTGCATGCCGCCTGAGGGCCAGGTTGTGCAACATGCATCATGCCACTACTCTCTGGCAGACCTTCCCAGATGAGTAGCACAGGGATCCACCTGTCAGATGAAGGCACCTGAACCTGGGCTTCAGGAGCCCAAAGGTCCTCTCGATGATCCTTCTAGTTCCTCCATGTGCTTCATTGTAACAATTCTCAGCCCCTGTCCTGGCATTCCTCACAGGGGTCAGGAGCCATGATAGATTTGGGTAACCAGAGTCACCTGCAAGTATTGAGGGACAACATTTAGCCTCACACGATGTTATGGGAATGACACCTGAAGGCATTTACTAATCAATCAATCAATCAATCAATCAAAGAGACTTATAGAGCGCGCTACTCACCCGTGAGGGTCTCAAGGCGCTGGGGGAGGAGAAGGGAAGGGGGGAGATCACTGTTCGAAAAGCCAGGTCTTAAGGCTCTTCCTGAAGAGTAGGAGGTCCTGGGTCTTGCGGAGGTGGGTAGGGAGGGAGTTCCAGGCACTGGGGGCTAGGTAGGAGAAAGATCTGCCTCCGGTGGTGGTATGTTTGATGCAAGGAACAGTGGCGAGAGAGAGGTCGGCGGAGCGGAGGTGGCGTGTGGGAGTGTGGAAGGTCACTCTTTCGTTAAGGTAGGTTGGGCCGGTGTTGTGGAGCGATTTGTGTGCGTGGATGAGGACCTTAAAGGTGATCCTTTTGTCTATGGGGAGCCAGTGGAGGGATTTGAGGTGTGGTGAGATGTGTTCATGTCGGGGGAGGTCGAGGATGAGTCGTGCTGCTGAGTTCTGGATTCGCTGTAGTTTGCGTTTGAGTTTTAGTGTGGTGCCGGCGTAGAGGGCGTTGCCGTAGTCAAGCCTGCTGCTGATGAGTGCGTGGGTGACTGTCTTTCTGGTCTCTGTGGGGATCCACTTGAATGTTTTTTTCAGTGTGCGGAGTGTGTTGAAACATGAGGCGATGAGGGCGTTGATTTGTTGGGTCATCGAGAGGGAGGAGTCCAGGATGATGCTGGGGTTGCGTGTGTGGTTTGCGGGGGAGGGTGCGGGCCTAGCGTGGTGGGCCACCACGAGGGGTCCCAAGTGTTTTTGTGTGGGCCAAATATGATTATTTCGATTTTGTTTGAGTTGAGTTTAAGGTGGTTGGCTGTCATCCAGGCAGCGGTGTCAAGGAGTGCAGTGTGTGGGTTGGATTTGCCGGTGTTGGGGTTGCGGGTGAGGGAGAAGATGAGTTGTGTGTCATCAGCGCATGAGAGGATGGTGATGCCGTGGGGTTTGAGGATGTTGGCTAGTGGGGTCATGTAGATGTTAAAGAGTGTGGGGCTGAGGGAGGAGCCTTGGGGGACTCTGCAGGTGATTTTGGTGGTGGAGGATTGGAAGGATGGGAGATGGACTTTTTGGGTTCTGTCGGTAAGGAAGGAGGTGAACCAGTCCAGGGCTCTGTGGCTGATCCCGGCGTCGTGAAGACGCGTGTGGAGTGTGTGGTGGCGGACAGTGTCAAAGGCTGCGTAGAGGTCCAGGAGTATGAGTGCTACGGTCTCGCCCATGTCGACTCTGGATCTGATCTCGTCGGTGCATGCGATGAGAGCGGTTTCTGTGCTGTGGTTCTTGCGGAACCCAGATTGGGAGGGGTCGAGTGTGTGGTTTGTCTCGAGGAAGTGGGATAGGGCGGAGTTGACTATTTTTTCCATGACCTTGGCTGGGAATGGGAGGAGGGAGATGGGGCGGTAGTTGGAGAGGTCGTCTGGGTCGGCTTTGTTTTTTTTTAGGAGCGCAGTGATTTCCGCGTGTTTCCAGAGGTCTGGGAAGGTGGCGGTTTCGAATCAGCTGTTGATTATGGCTCGGAGTATGGTGTCGATGGCGAGGCTGGCCTTGTTGTATATTCGGTGGGGGCATGGGTCGGAGGGGGAGCCAGAGTGAATGGAGTTCATTGTGTTTTCCGTTTCTTCGTCGGTGGTGGGGGCCCAGGTGGTGAGTAGGTTAGGGGGTGTGTGGTGGGTTTGTGTTGGGTGGGTGGAGGGTGCGTGTGGAGGGTGTGTGTGGTGTGAAGCTGTTGTGTATGTCCAGGATTTTGCGATGGAAGTGATTTGAGAGGGAGTTGCAGAGGGTTTGTGCGTGCATGGGGTCTCGGTTGCTGGCTTTGAGTTTGGAGAGCTCTTTGATGATGGTAAAGAGTTCTTTGCTGCTTTGGGAGTTGCTGTCAATGCGTTCCTTGTAGTGTGCTCTTTTGGCAGTGCGTATGAGTTGGTGGTGGATGCGTGTGGTGGTTTTGAGGGCGGAGAAGTTTGTGGTGGGGGGTTCTTGTCTCCAAGTTTTCTCTGCTTTGTGGCATTTGCGTTTGGACTCGTGGAGTTCAGTGGTGAACCATGGGGCGTTCTTGATATTGCGGGTGGTGATGTTTTTTCTGAGGGGCACAAGAGTGTCGGCACAGGTGGTGATCCATTTGTTGAGGTTGTGTGCGGCGGTGTTGCGGTCAGTGATGTTGGGGGGGGTTGTGTCAGTTGGGAGTTCAGGAGCTCAGTGGGGATCTTGTCCCACATGCAGTAGGGGGTGGTGTGTTGGTGGTGGTGTGTGGGTGGTTTGTTGTAGGAGAAGTGGACGCAATCGTGATCCGTCCATTGGAGTTTGATGGTGTGGGTGTAGGTGACGTGTTGGCTTGAGGTGAAAATTGCGTCAAGTCTGTGTCCAGCTGAGTGGGTGGGGGCTGTGACCAGTTGTTTGAGTCCTAGGTTGGTGAGATTGTCCAGGAGGGAGGAGGAGTTGTGGTTGTGAGGGTTTTCCAGGTGGAAGTTGAAGTCACCGAGGAGTATGTAGTTTGTGGAGGTGAGAGCGTGCGTGCTGATGGTGTCAGCAATGGTGTCACAGAATGGGGGGCGTGGTCCTGGGGATCTGTATATGGGTTTGCCTCTGAGGGTGGTGGTGTTGTTGATGTGCATGAGGAAGTGCATGTGCTCTGCATTGTTGAGGGTGTCAAGGGTGTTGGTGGTGACCTGGATGGTGTCTCTGTGAAGGATGGCGATGCCGCCTCCTGGTTTGTTGAGGCGGTCTTTGCGTTGGAGTGATAGTGTTTGCGGGGATGCTTGTGGTGTTGCTATGGGTAGAGGTGGCATTGGAGCGGGGCTTGCGTAGGTTGTGGGGTTTGTTGGTGGGTGCGGATGTTGTTGTGTGGAGGCTGTTGTGTTTGGTGTTGGTGTGGGGTGCGTGGGGGTGGAGCAGGAGAATAGGCAGGTACGGCAGGAGAAGGGGCCTTGTGTGTGTGTGGGGGTGGTTTGAAAGCAGTTGGGGCGGGCTCCGGGGTTGAGGGAGAGGAGCAAGTGGGGGTGGTAGTGTAGTCTGGGGGGATTTTGGCTGGTTGGGCCAGGGGGACTGGCGCTGGGTGCGGTCCGGGCGCGGACAGGCGCAGACGGGCTTGCCTCTGGCGAGCCAGCGGCGCGGCCGCGCAGCGACCACCATTAAGAGGGGGAGGTGGGAGGGAGGGGCAGCTGGGAGGTGGGAGGTGGGAGGCGGGAGGCGGGCGGGAACGGGAGAGCGAATGGGGCGGAGAGGGGCGGGCCGCAGGGACGCAGTGGCGGGGAGTAAGCAGAGCCGGTTGACCGCACAAGGGTCGAGATGGCCCGGAGAAGGTAAAAACAGTGGAAAAAAGGCAAAACTACAAAAAACAATGCACAGAATAGCAAAGAGCAGCGGAAGGTAAAAAGATACGGTCAGAAGCAGTGGAAAAAAAGGCACAACAACAGGAAACAATGCACAGAATAGCAAAGAACAGCGGAAGACGGAGGTAGAAAGATACAGTCAGAAACAGTGGAAAGGCACAATAACAAAACACACTGCACAGAATAGCAGAGAACAGCGGAAGACAGAAGGTAAAGAGATCTGGTCAGAAACAGTGGAAAGGCACAATAACAAAACACACTGCACAGAATAGCAGAGAACAGCGGAAGACAGAAGGTAAAAAGATACGATACGATGGGAAGGCACAATAACAAAAACACAATGCACAGGGTAGAACACGTACCAGCGTCGCTGGGCACCAGGGATGAGGAGGAGGGCCTTGAATACGCGATCGGTCACGTGGGCGGGGGTGGGGAGAAGCGGAAGCGGCACAGCAAAGTGGTGCTGTCGGCGCAGGGGAGCGAGCTCCGGCCCAAAAGGTCAGGGGTCTCTCCTAACATACAGTGGGTGGGGACCCTGGCTCACCTCTAAGCCACACCCTGTGCCTCTGTAGTTGGGCCATCACATTTGGGATGCTGCTATTCCTCAGGACAAAGGCATCATGCACCAACCCAGCATACTTGGCAGTGATGTGGGAGATGTACTGGTCCACCAGGCACACCATTTGCACATTCATTGAGTGGAAACTCTTCTGATTCCTGAACACCTGTTCATTCTGGCAGGGGGACAAATGCTATATGTGTCCTGTCAATCACCCCAACAATATTGGGGATATGTCCCATTGCATAGAATCCAGCCTTCACGTGGCCAAATCTTCCACCTGGGGAAAGCTATGTCGCTGCACATGTGTTTCACTAGGGTAGACAAAACTCTTGCCAGCACAATTGAAAACATTGGCTGTGACATTCCTGCTGCCAAGCCCACTGTCACTTGGAAAGAATCAGTTGCCAGGAAATGGAGCACTGATAGCGCTTGCACAAGAGATCCCAGTCAGGTGACGGATAGCTGCGATCAGGTCTGGCTCCAATTGGGCACACAGCTTTCTGATTGTGGCCCTGTCCAGTCTATAATTCAGTATAACATGCCTGTTCTCCAGTGTAGCTAAGTCCACAATGGGTCTGTACACGTTTGTTCGGTAGGTATCTAAGGGACACAAGACTGAGTAGGCTGTCACAATTTGAACAATAGAACCACAACCTCAGTGTCCATAGTGCATGTATGTGATGGGACAGAGGGAATGAAAAGGTATGTGCTAATCTAGGCTGTGGTGCAGTTAAGGTTGATATGATCGTTGTCCACCACCATGAAATAGAGACCGCCTTTCCTGTATGTAGGGACAGGTAGAAGTGAGGTAACTCCGCTGACGCTGGCCGTCAGGTCGGAAGGGGGCCTTACACCGCCATGCAATTCCTCATTGGATAATATGGGGCTCTATGGAGTACCGTGACCAATGGGGATCAGCTCCGGCGGTGACAGTGTACACAGCCACAGACGTGACCACATTTTCCATCAGATTACTCACTTGTTTCCCGACCTTCAACAGGAGAACACCTGCACTGCATGTGCTGCTGTGACCTGTGTCTGGAACCTACCATGGCCCATGTGACTGAGGAAAGGGCCCCTGCCTTCACTGGGGCGGATTTGGAGCAATTGGTGGATGGGGTACTACCCCAGTACAGACTGCTGTATGGGCCTCCATGAGTACACATTGGACATAATGCATGTGAAGGATACATGGGGATCAAGCATTGTGTCTTTGGGGGTGTCTTTTTGTGGTGTACATGGTGTGCGCCGGGCGATGTGTCTATCAATGGTGATGGAAATGGGATTGGTGGGCCATATGTGTGACAGGCTGGATTGTATGTGTAATTGTGTCCTCCTGTCTGTATTACCTCTGCAGGTCAGTGCCCAACAAAAGAAGAAATTGCATGGCATTGCCAAAGACGTGCGGACCGTGTGGGTCTATGGCAGGTGAAGCGCACAATGTCAGAAACAGTGGGAGGACCTGAGATGCTGGGCACAGAAGACCACGAAGCCCAGCTGGGGATGGCCTCCTAATGAGGAAGGGGTGCCCATCGGAAACTAACCCCCCCTCATGGCCTGCATACTGGTGGTGGCCTACCCAGAGCTGGATGGGAGCTTGAGGGCATCACAGCAACCACAGGGTGGTGACTACAGTGGGCATTACAACTATAATTGATAGGTGGCATGGGATCCAAGTGGTGGGTGTGAGTTAGTGGGTGCCCCTTAATGCCAGGTCGGACATTGCAGCATGATCCATCTCAAGAGTAATGGATGTATGGAAAATGCAGGTAACCTAGCTTGTTCCATTTCATGTCAGTCAGGGCTTTGTGGGTCCCAGGAAGGGTGCAGTTGGTGGTGTGTGGCCCTCATCTTGCCATGGCATCTAGCCAAATCACTGGCAGTGCAATGCATAGTGCTCAATCCTGATCCCTGTGTGTGACGTTGCAATGTATGCCAACTGTGGTTTTGGTGCCGTAATTGACCCAGTGTTTCCATTCTCTCTCTCCCGCTTTTTTTCTTCTTGCATCCTGTTCATGTGTGCATTAGCATCATCTAGCAGAGGAGCAGGGGCACCAGCGACAGATGGAGCTGCGTCCCACAGAACCCTGGAGACAGAGTCCACTGACTCTGAGGGAACCAGTGGGATGGAGGGTGAGGGGAGCACCACAGCAGACAGGAGTTGACAGCACAGATTCAGATACCTCCTCAGATGGAAGATCCCTGGTGGTGGCAGACACCTCTGTGACCACCCCAGCTGCAGGTACAGCCACCACCCCCATATCAGCACTGCCCTCAGCGAGTTTCCCATGCCCACTCACCCAGGAGGGTAGGCATCTCCTTCACCCCAGGGACCTCGGGCCCTGCCCAGTGAGCCCTGCTGCATTGAGTGAGGAGGCTATTGACCTCCTGAGATACATTTCTGTAGGACAGTCAACCATTGTGAATGCCACCTGGGGGCAGGCATCCCAGATGCAGCAATTCAATGCTTTCCTGGAGGGCATCCACGGTGAATTGGTGTCCCAAAAGAGATGGATTTAGGCTCTGGCCTCCTCTCTGATGGTAGCCATTGTCCCTGTTCCTACTGTGCCCCCTCCAACTACCACTTCCCACTCCCAGTCTCCTCATCCCCAACCCATCCCATGCACACATACAGACGAGCATGCACACAAGATAACACACAAGAGTGGCACAGTCAAACACAGGCACCACACTTCATCCCACAAGTACTCAGACAAACACCAGACATTTGCAGACACAATCACTTCTACTGCCTCCACTGTCTCCCCCTCCTCCTCTTCCTCCTTCTCCACCTCCCTCCCAGTCACATCCTCACTCACACCTACATGCACTGCATCAACATCCACCACCAGCATCGCCACACCAAGCAGCACACGACTCACTTGCAGACACCTCCACTACATCCATCCACACATCCCCTGTGTCCTCTCCCACCCTGTCTGTCTCCCACCAAAGGACACAAACGCAAGCACTCAGACACCCAACAGCCATCCACCTCACATCAGCACACTGCCCATGCACCTGCACCAAACTCCAGCAGACGTACACCTCCAACAATCACTCTCTCAACCTCCACTCCCATCCCGCCTCCCTCATCCCACCCCACCATCCCTAAGAAGCTTTTCCTTGCCCATCTTGATGTCTTCTCTCCCACTCCCCCCTGTCCAGCCCATAAGAGCAGGGTCCCAATCACCCAGGCCAGCTCCTCATCCAAACAGTCTACGCAGACAGTGAAGGCACCTCCTAGTCATGGTGGTTAGACAGTGAAGGATCCCACTCAACAGCTAGGAAGGTTAAGGATCCCACACATCCTGCCATGAAGGGGAAGAGGCCCTCAACTCCTGCCATGAAGGGGAAGGAGCCTGCACCTCCTGCCATGAAGGGGAAGGAGCCCTCGACTCCTGCCAGGAAGGGTAAGGAGCCCGCACATCCTGCCATGAAGGGGAAGAAGCCCTCAACCCCTGCCAGGAAGGGTTAGGATGCAATACCTCCTGCCATGAAGGGGAAGAAGTCCCTGACTCCGGCAGAGGCTGTCAGGGTGACACCACCTCCACCAGTGGTCACGTGGTCCTCACCGTCAGGTGAGGCTGCCCAGGAGGCACCTTCAACTGCTGACACAGTGCAGTCCTCACCTCCACCAGAGGCTGTCAGGGTGACACCACCACCACCAGTGGTCACGGAGCCCTCACCACCAGCTGAGGTTGCCCAGGAGGCACCTTCACCTGCTGAGACAGTGCAGCCCTCACCTCCAGATGAGACAGTGCAGCCCTCACCACTAGCCGAGGGCATTTAGGCCACCCTCCAGGGACTGCTGTACAAGGGGCCCCTTCCAGAAGAAGTGGGCAAGTCACCCACCTGAGAGACTGTGACCTTGCACTCCTCAGTAGTGAGAAATAGGCATGGAGCCCCCTCCAGAAGCAGTGGGCATGTTCCCGTATTCAGCTAAGGTGCCCCCCTCCACCCCCCTGAGGTGTCTGCCCACTTGCAAACTGATGCCCCTGCAGAGTTCTATCCGGATGATGTCAGGATTCGAATTCAGCCTTGGACTGTGCCCTGTGGAAATGTGGACCCTTAGTACTTTGGACTGGGCATTGGCCCTTTGTGTACAATTGGTTAATTTGGTAGCTGCTCACAATCAGTACATTCTCATTACTGAATTCTTGTTGTCCTCGCATTATTATGCAGTGTGTCGTGTGCCATTCTTTTTCATCTGCAGCTGGTTGTGTGTATGGTGTGTGTGTGTGTGGTGTGTGATGTGCATGTGTGTGTCACTCTCCTTTTCCTCCCTTGTGTGCTAGGCGCCTGTACTCACCATCATCATCTTCGTCTGCGTTGGTGTCCAGGTGGAGCATGGCGTAGATGAGCATGGGGAAGACTTGCAGTTCTGGTTCCATGGCGGCTTTGTCCTTCTCTGTATCTCCGATACTGAGTCTTTTGTCTTCTGTGATGTGTTTCCGACAGACTTTTTATGGCGTTGGTACCGCCCCGGATATCTTGGCGGTTTCCTGTTTCTTGATATGGAGGGCGGTACTTTATCTTCTGCCTGGCTGTTGATGGCTACCGGTGGTGAGTGTTGTTAACGCCCTGGCGGTTGGTGTTGTACATTGGCTGTCTATGGGACTTATCTCTGCCATGGTCATAATTTGCCGGTAATTACCACCAGCCTGTTAGCGGTATTACCACCACATTTACAGTAACTGCCAATGTCATACTGAGGGCCATAATGTCCTGACTGTATGATTGCACAAATAAGGTGACCCTTTTGGACAGCTTTGTGTTTTCTGAATCTCGAGTCTGGAGTCCTAAGAGGAACATTTTAAGGTAATCAAGCACTGTAAGTACATCTTTATCGGCTTCTGATGGAGGATATGGCCATGATGTTGATATCAAGGTTGTTTTAATCATTATTTTTATGTGAGATGATGTTTGATTAATGATCTTGTTCATGTATCTTGCCTTAACTTTTAAAATTGATAATTCTCTTTTCAAACTCTGTTTTTCTCTTACAATGCCCTATAGCATGACACTGTAAGGTTGGGCCAATCATTGTCCTTGGTTTTCTGGAAATATGCCGGGGCTGTCACTGAACTCAGGGTCCAATTTCTTTTTAATATGTTTCTTGGTTGATTCGTCTATTTCCTGTATTCCTCTGTGTGTCATGAGGGTTTTGAGCCTTTCAGTGGGAATCGCTACACCTATTACCTCTTTATTAGGAATAATCAAAATAGTTGAAATAGTTAATCAGATGTCTATCTCTCATATTTTTGAAGTGATTATCGGTTTGAATGCTAGATGCATGATCTTCCTAATTCACTTTAACCCTTGAATAGTTTCTAAAAAATATGTATGATAATGGACTTCTACAGTCACTATCTCCCTTCTACAAACCACTAAGACCTTTGAATCACAATTAATGGTTGCACACTCTTGAAGCCTTTTGTCAACTCCGTGGCCTTGATTAATTTCTCACGTGTTGATGTTCCCTTCTGCATACACATTTGATTTCAATGATGTTCTTCTGTTTAAGCGTTTACTTGTGCACTCACTCATTCCATCATCATCAATGACACTTGCTTCAGCTTTTTGCTTAATAGTCTGTAAATTTCTCTTTATAGTAAACAGTATCCTGTGTTTCCTATGGTAAAATACTTGGGGAACTGTGTTGCTTTCCACATTTCTTGTGAATGTCTAAAAGTGGAATGTGATTCCTTACTTAGCTTCGTCTAACAAAGTTTCCCATGATGAGTAGTCCTGCAGGTTTGTCAGTGTAACTCCATGTTGGACACTTGACCATAAAAGAATTATACACCGGAGATCAGAGGGACAGGATGTGCTTGTTTCAGTCTTGTTTATGATGCTGCACGGTCATTCACCACCAGCTCTGGAAAAAGAAATTAATTAAAAAATGTATACATTTTGCTTGATGTACTTAATATAATCATAATTGCTATCAGTTATGTAATCACAATTACTGTAATTTTAATTTGTAATAAAACAATTCACAATAATAAAACTTATGAAAAAAATCCATTTACTTCAAGGTATCTTGGAGTGGAGTGGAAACTCACAAAAGGGGTATGACTTGCTATCACATATTTTCCATCTCCAGGCGTCCATACCTTGTCAATAAAGCATATCAGAACTCATCCCCCTAAGTAGCACCGAAATCATGGTTGGCTTAAGGCCTAATGGAACACTTCTGGCATAACTGCAAATTATACCTAATGCCTTACGTCTGTTTAATTTAAAAAAAAATCCTTAAATATTAAACAGCTTCTTTAAACAAGTCCTTTATGGAATAGTGTAATATGGTAGTATGAATTTTGCATATACCATATGCCATATGGGAGACAATGTACAGTTACAAACATCAAGTTTCTTTGAGCACCTGAGTCACAATAGCCCACTTTTGAAATGTGAATCTATTTTCCCAGAGAGCTACTTATGTCTGGAGCACTTTTGTAGGATCACAATAATCTCAGTAGTACTCATGCAAATCTACAGATGTTGGTAATTTCCAGGATTATTGCATGCATGAAATGTATACATGTCAAAATTTCACCAAAGTATAGCATTTTGTGACAGTAAAATAGACATAAATAGGCATTTGCACATTTACATTTACCATTTACACTTGCACATTAAGGGGGCCTGATGCACAAGGGTTTGGTTATGTGCATAGGCATATCTCACATATGAGGCTGTATTAGGACATTTATGAATCAGGCCCCTGTTTATGTCTCTATTGGAACCAAGAATATGCATGTATAGGTTGCGGAGCAAAATGCTTTCACAGCAAAGAATTAGTGTCACCTTCCTCCCAAAGTGACTTAGGGCCTGATTAAGACCTTGGCGGATTGGATACTCCATCACAAAGGCGACGGATACCACATCCACCATATTGAAAAATTCTATTATATCCAATGGAACTGGCAGGCTGGATAGCTGTTACGTTTGTGACAGAGTATCCCATCTGCCAAGGTCGTAATCAGGCCCTTACATTTAATTATTTAGGTGGTTGTGCAGAAAAAACCCTTTGACAAGTGCATAGCACCGAATTGTAGGCCATGTGGAATGTTGTTAGTAATATTTACTTAATCAGAGCTAGAAACCAATTATTTAATTTTGATAAGTGAAATATACAGAAGATGAAGAAACATGCGTTTCCTGGAACAAATACATTATTAGGTTAAAACACAATATTCATATAATCATTCAAATTCAGTGTACCTCTTTATGTATTGCTAATATTTTGAATGCAGATTTTGAAAAGGATTTATACCACCATGTAAAATCAAATCCATTTACTGGTGTTTGATGTATTTATGAAAATATACTGTTTATATGGTGTACACATCTATCACAATTAAAGTACATTTTTAGTAAATGCAATTCACCTTGAAAAAAGTGTAGAGCAGCTTATGTCTTGTAAAAATAGGGTAGACTTACTGTCATCTATTTATTATTAGCAAAAAAATAAAATATTAGTTAGTATAATTAAAAAATAGCCACTATTACTGGTAAAAAAAAAATAATCTCACTTACTATAAATTATTTAAAAAAGGATTAAAGAATACTTACCTTCCAACAGAATCTAAAACATCATACATTGTCTAATTTTAATGTCTTCTTATATTTATGAAGCAGATGAATATGAATTATTAGTGAAGCAGAATAAGGGAACGTAGACAGACACAATGGTAATTACTAGCTGCATCTTTTTTAGTTAGTTTGAATTATTATATTATTATAGATAGTGTATAGAGATTGGTATTTCCTCATACTTTTTTCTGCATCCATAATACAATATACTCTTCGTAGTGAAAACGGCGAAATTAACTTGCTTGAAGTAGGATTTATTATTAAAACAGATGCCACCTCGGAGCACAAAAACCTCTGCTCAACATCTTGCCACCACCAACCGTCAAGTATCCTTTCGTGTGTCGCCCATTTCGAATGCCGTCTCTGCTAGAACTCGCACGAGCTCAGCAGAGACCACGCACAAAGCATGAGAGACTATGACATTATCCTTTCCCTTTCATAACTACAAAGTTCACATTAAAGAAAATAAAAAAAGCAAAATGCAGAAATATAAATAAAACTTAATCTCATTAATGCATGAGAAACAATTAGTACAGTACAAAAATACACCCAAGTGAGCAATACAGTGCAAGCTAAAGCAACCGGAAAAACAATATGAATGGACATGAAACTTAAGGATGTATATGCAAACAAAACACAGACAACGCACTTGTAATAGTAGATAAGATCAATTAACCCAGAAGTTATTGGTGATTCCTCAGGGGTAGAGAGATATATCATTTACTCCTGCGAGGAACACCCTGAGCTTTCAGTAATGAGTTATCTGAATGATTAACAGAAGTTGAACCATAAACATCCATATCATCAATATTACTCACTACTATCCCTTTTACCTTGACCACTCTTGCCTTGTTCCATAAGTGTTTTTTGTCAACACAAATGGCATTTCCACAGCCTTTGTCAACTACCTTAGGCTCACTATATTTTGAAAGCCCTTTTTTTACAAGTAAAGGAGTTCTTATACGCACAACATCACCAACACTAAAAGGTTGAAAAGTAACTTTTTTCCTAGAATCAAAATATTGTTTCAGATATTCTTGTGAGCGCTTAACATTGCTACGCACCACTTCATCTGTTTCTTCAATGACATCCATCTTCACCCATTTGGACATCCATCCTGGACAAATTTTTGTTGAGTGTTTCCCACCTCTTAACAACTCAAATGGGGTACCTTAGTCATGGAATGTGGAGTGCTATGGTAAAACCATAACATAGAACATACAGCATTTTGCACAACACAACCATTAGCAACAGCCCATTGTACACAGTTGTTTAAAACAGGATTAATGCGCTCAACAAGACCATTGGTTTGTGGGTGGTACAAGGAGCTTCTACAATGTGTAATTGCACCTAGTATAAAAATTTTTTAACTTCAGAGCTAACAAACTGAACACCATTGTCTGACACAATTGATAAAGGAAACCCTTCCCTTAGGAAAACATCCTTCAGAAAATCAACAATATTCTTGGAATTAGGTTCACCCATGAAATATACTTCAGGCCACTTAGAATAATAGTCTATGACTACCACAGCATACCTTGACGTAAAAGGTAGAACGCTGAAGGGGCCTACCAAATCAATTCCTATCTTTTCCCACGGTCCTGTTGGATAATCAATTGGCTGCATGGGTGGGGTTTTAACCATGAACCTATTCTCAGCATTGGAACATATCACACAATCATCCACTAAATCTTCAACAGAGTTATCCATATTAGGCCACCAGAATACCTCACGCAACCTGCGTTTGGTCAATGTTTTTCCCAAATGTCCTTTGTGCGCTCCCTGTATCAGTTTGCTTCTCACACTCTCTGGAGGTACGAGTTTCCCACCACGCATGAGTATTCAATCTTCAATGGATATCTCATTAGAAACCTTAACATAAGTTTGAAAGTGGTAAGAAACATTCTTTTCTATGGGCAAGGGACCTTACACATATTTCATAACCTGAAGCAAAACTTCATCCCTCGCCAATTCTGCTCTCCATTCTTTCTCACTAATGGCACTCATTTTTTTTTATATCAATTGAAGCAGTGAAACAGCTCTCCTGTTCTTCATCCTCAAACATTTGTTCATCCGTCTCCTCAATCGGAAACCTAGACAAATAATCAGCTCTACCATTTTTACTGCCAGGAACAAATGTTATCGTGAAGTTATATTGCAAAAGCGTAGTTGTAAATCTGGCAATATGAGGGGTTTGATCATTCATTTTGTCTCCTGAAAGAATAGCAATTAACGGACTGTGGTCAGTACGTAGTTACAAGTGGCTAACCCAAACATAGGGGTGACATTTTCTGATCGCCCACCAACAAGCCAATAATTCTTTCTCAATCACAGAGAAATGTATTTCATAACCTCTTAGAATACCACCAAGACCAAACCCACTTGCATCAAAAGTGATAGTGCATTTAAGATTGAGATCAAAAGGTTTCAAAATTTTAGATCCCGCCAACTGTGCTTTAATCCACTCAAAGATAGCTTTACAGTTCTTATACCACAAAAAGGGGACACTTCTTTTCAAAATGTTGGTTAAGGGTTGAATCTTGGATGCATCATTTTCTACGAATCTGGAATAGAATTGCATAACCCTATGAACGATTTCAATCCAGCTTTGTCAACAGGTAATTTTGCATCCAAATAGCACTTACCAATCCAGGTCTTGGCTCCACACCCTGCTCGGACACAACATGTCCCAAGAACTCCACTTTCTTTTTAAGAAAATTACATTTCTCTCTCTTAAGTACAACACCTTTAACTTGTAATACTCTCAAAACCTGAAACAGTGTTCCACCATGTTCCTTTCTAGTGTCACCAAAAATTAAGACATCATCTTGGAACACTACTGCACCCTTGATGTCCTTTAATAAATTGTACATGACCCTCTGAAAAACTGCCGAAGCGGATGCCAGACTAAAAGGCATCCTACAATACTGGTACGTTCCTATGGGAGACACAAATGTTATCAAGTGTCTTGATGAAGGGTCAAGAACAACTTGATGGTAAGCTGATTTCAAATCCAATTTTGTAAACCATTTAGAACAACCGATCTTATTCAATAATTCCGAAATTCTGGGAAGAGGATGTGAATCTCTTATTGAGACTGAGGAGGTCCACACAAACCTGCAAGTCCCCATTTTTCTTCTTAGCTCCAACCAAAGGTGAAAGCCGTAATGCTGATTCGATGGGTTCAATCACAACCTTAGCACACAGCTCATTAAGCTCTTTCTCTAATTGCTCTCTAACAATAAAGGGCATACTCCTCAATTTATGCTCGATAGGAACAGCATGATCCTCAAGTTTGATCTGGTGAGTAAACTCCTTGATCATGCCTAACTGTTCACTAAACAAATCCGGAAATTGACTAACAATATTCTCTGTTAAATCAGAAGATTCTACTACAGACACCTGGTCTATGAACCATCTTAAAAAGTCCTTGGTAAAACCATCCAAGAATGGACAGACCCTTAATAGCGACATACACTTTTCCAAAGATTTTTCTGCCTTTGAATTCTAAGACATCTTAAAAAAATCCAGCCAGGTCTTTTCTACGTTCTTCATAAGAGACAGGTGCTTTGTCTAGGAGTTTAAGTGATCTATTTTCCCATAATTCATTAAACAATTCCTGGGTAATCATGGTTATTTGTGCACCAGAGTCAACTAACAAGTTTGCTTTCTTCTCACCAACACCCACTTCAATGTAAGGGTCAACACACACAGACATATCACCAGCGTCATCCACAACCATCACCATCTCTCTAAAATCTTCTTGGATTTTCTGAATATTGTCTATGTCTTCACACACAGATTCATATACATTAGTCACATCAATGGTCTTGTTCTGTGTTTTGTACATTTGCCCTTTACTTCCAAGATGCTTCCCACTCTGACACACTTTGGCAAAGTGGCCATCTTTGCCACATATCCTGTAGGCTGCCATCCTTGCGTGGCAAGACTTAAAGTTTTTGTTATGTGCTGCATTCCCACATCGAAAACAAATATTAGTTTGTTTGAAAAAAGGCATACTGTCACTTCTTGAATGTGAAAATTTCTTGACTCTCTAAATTTAACTGCACCAACTACTTCATACGTCTTATCTTCTAACTCCTTTACTTAATTTTTTGGAAAGTTCAATGCTCTTTGCTGTACGAATAGTCTCCTCGAGAGAAGGATTACCCATGGATAGGAGTTTCTGTTGAAACGTCTTATCAGAGCACTTACAAATGTACGGGTCCCTGACTAGTTGTTCAGTGAAAGTTTCAAATTGACAGTCAGCACTACGTTTCCTCAGAGCCGATATGAAAGAATCTATATCCTCTCCAGTTCTTTGCTCTCTTTTGAAATATTTATGTCTTAAAACAACCAGGCTTGGCTGAATGTCAAAACGTAATTCAAATTTATTTACTGCTTCTTCATAATCATCAAATTCTTTGTTGTCTTCATTATTCCTTACCAGAGGTGGCAGATGTTTAAAAGCAGATCTTCCTTCAAATCCTAATGAATGAAGCAGCATACATTCTTTTCTTTCTGGTCTGAAACGTGTGGTGCCAATAGCTCCCACATAAGTGACAAAAGCATCAAACCAATTCTTACGCGGAACAGGTGGCGATCCAGGAACTTCCAAAAAAGGTGGCGGTGGTGTTACTGACTGCATCCTGGCTATTTTCAAAAGTGTCAAATAATAGTGCCCAAGGCTGTAGTTTATTTCCCTATTGTGAAAATCCAAAATTTGTACTTCAGTCTGTCCAGCTCTCCTTTATGCATGAAAGTCTGAATCTAAATATTTGTTTAGTTGAAAATATGTCAACTGTGGATATCACATTCAGATTACATTGAATGCACTGTACATAGAGTTAAATTGTAAAATTAAACATAATGTTAAGCAAAAACAGTAATTCTAAATTAAATTAAACAATATTTATTTTTAAAATAAACACAACCAAGTGAATACAGTGTTTTGCAAATCACTATTTTGAAATTATATTTTATAATTTGTTCATAAGTCAATCCTTTTGACTTCCACCAATAGGTGTGCTTATCATAGTGCAGAAAAAGTATGACCACTAGAAGATATGCAGGTTCTGTATCATTTGCCTGCACACCCCAACATGGCCATTGAAAAATGACAAAGTCACCAAACGATGTCTGTCTAGCAGTCAGCCCTGAGGAGAGGAAAAAAACTAAGAAAAAAACCTGTTGAACACACACACTACACCATTTCTCAGTCCAGTGGGAGCTTCACTCACTGGCAACACCTCGCGTTGTCTCGAACTTCCTCAAAATAGGACAGAGACTCCATTGACACAACGGTAGATAAACCCACAACTGCCTCCTGACGGTAAGACTCTCTGTCTTAAACAACCCCCATCCTCGTTGCCATTAATTGTAGTGAAAGCAGCAGAAATCGACTTGCTTGAAGTAGGATTTATTATTGAAACAGATGCCGCGTTGGAGCACAGAAACCCCCGCTCAACATCTTGCCACCACCAACCATCAAGTATCCCTTCGTGCGTCACCCATTTCGAATGCTATCTCTGCTAGAACTCGCACGAGCTCAGCAGAGAGCACGCACAAGGCATGAGGGACTATTACACTCTTAAAGCCGTGCAGAAGTCAATTTGGATCAAAACATGTGTCGGTTGTGTTTGCATCATCCAAAATACTCTCTAGTGAGAACCTGAAAATATGCAACACTTTCAGAAGTGTTAAGGCTCTGTATTCACAGGACTTAATTGCAGATTTGTCAGCCTGGAGTCTAGTACGGTTCAGACATATTGGCTGGAACTGGCTTCCTTTACCATCATTGGGTATCGTTTGCACCCACATTTGAAACACAAGGATCATATTGTTTGCTAACTGTTCCCGAGTTGTAACTAATAACATAAAGAAATACTAACTTCTGACAAATAGTGTAAAACAATTCATCGCCTATTTGATTTATATAGGTGCATCACATATCTAATTGCTAATACATTTCACAATAGCATGTTGTAATCCACAATCCTTATGGGCATGATTTTTTATTAACTTGATCGGGTGTATCAGAAGATTAATCCTGGAGGTCGGTAGATTGTGGGGGGTTAATAGTATGGTTTCCCATACTTAATACACTATAATTTCCTGGGGGACAGTGAAATCAAAGGTTTCTCTACCTATCTTTCTTTTTAATGTTCTATATCTCTTACCTTTAACCATTTAGGTACGGGTGTCAGACAATAATCATCACCCATTCACTCTCCCCAGTGTGTCTGTCAGCCATTGGCTGAAACTGCAGAGGGCACAAAAAGGATCCTCCGGGGGAGGAAAGAAAAGGGTCCTCTATTGCTTGCATCAGAGGATACATTTTTCTTTTAAAGGATGGGGAAGATGTGGAATCAGTGCTGAGTCAGTCACCCCTCCCATCCATCTATGACATCAAGGTGTGCTGAAGGATCAGATTCCCCACTGGAGTGGTGACAGTAGAAAGGTAAATGATCCCCTTGCCTTGGTGGGGATAAAAAAAAGCCTAAAAAGACCTTGACACATTTAAAGAAGACTTCATTGGAAAGGGGAGACTCTCCCTTTTCCAATGAGGCCTTCCTGAAACATTTTCTGGGCAGTAGGTCAAGTTTTTTCCCCTGGCAGGTGCAGTCCCGACCCCTTGTTGAAGTAAAATATATTCATTAGGTGGGGAAATTATTTAGGTGGGGTCAGCCCTCGATCTGAATGGGCCAACCGCCCCTTCGGAGACATATAAAGTAAAAATAAAAATGGGGTTCAAAGATGTGGTTACCCCCTGGGGACATAATCATGACCCCTGGGGAAATAAAACACATGTTTTGGTAAAAAAAAATGAAATTGTGAGGTTGTTAGACTTTCTGTCATAAGGGATCTCTCACTTCTGGGTCCACATTTTTTCTTTTGAAATGCATGTTTCCCTAGGGACGATTACAGCTTCCAGGCGAAACATACATTTCCAAAAAATATATAAAAGAATTGGGAGTTCGGCTTTGAAGACATGGGTTGATCCCTTTTGGGGCCCTTTAAAAAAAAAATTGTGTTTTCTCCTGAATTAATGATTACCCCACACCCATAGTAATACAAAATAACATAAAATAATTAGTATATTGCTATCCAAAAAAGTCACTTTATACTGCATGATTTGCCATTTCTTTCCCCTTAATATAGTCACTAAGGTTGTATAATTGGGGGCTTTCCCACTGCATATTTCCAGTAACGATGGAGATAGCACAGTGTGTTTTCACAAGGAATACACCTGCGCTGCCCACAAAGTTGCAGGGGCTCTTATGTGAATGTGTGCTTCTTGAGTGCAAAGGTAGATGTTTGACTTTAGGATGTTATTTTTATTTTGGCAAAGGCCCAGCAGCTCCACCTACAATAACGTTTTGTATAAGATGTGGTATTGGGTATGTGGCAAGGTGAAGTAATGCTGTATCTTTTTTTGGCTTTGTTTTAGTGTCCTTGGAGAACATCCAGCTTCAGGAAACCAGATAAGATAAGTAACTTTGAGTTTATTTCCTATTGCACACATCTCATAAGCACACACCCACTGATTGTTTTACAACAATACACAGCCTTCTACGTAGGGCAGTGTTTTAAAAGAATTATTTTAGCCACTAGCAGCGATGGCGTCTCGGTGGATGACTGCTGCCGGGGTCATAATTCTGGTTATACAGGACAGCTCTGAGACAGGATCAGAGAATGAGACAGCAGATACTGAGACAGCATCTGAGGGAGAGGAAAATTGAGTTAATCTGTAAGAGAATTTTCAGTTGGTGAAGTTCTATCCATCAACTCATCTTCCAGCTGGGGGCATGATGATAGAAGTGGTGCTTTCCCGTTGCAAGCACAGTCTGTGCAGCAGAGCAACTGTAGGAGGTTAGATCAACCCAGAGAGCAGGCATGTTTGGCGGCAAGTACAGATGGAGTGCTCTCTTGGCATGCCCCCAATTTAGTTCAGTCCCATATTCCACCTTTCACTGGTGATGCTGTATATAAGGTTGATACAGCCAATTTCTTGACAATTTACAATTTCCATCTCTTTTTGGATGTTAACTTCCTTGAGAAAATTGTGCAACAAACACATTTGCATGATGAACAATTCTCTGGGGGAACATGGAGGCACTCTAGGGCCTCATTATAGGGCACACCAGTGGACTCCAGCTTCACTTGAGGAGCTGAAGATATTTTTGGTCTTTCTGCTCAAAATGGGTTTAGTGCAGAAAACCAACTGTGCAGTACCTTTGTTCTATTTACACAGTTTGGGTCATCATAATTTTCACACCATACTTAAGCAGGGATTGTATTTGGAATATGCTGCATTTCAGTGTGGATTCTGCAGCAGTGCCTCTGGAACATCCGACCGTGACAGTTGATGGAACATTTGTCTGCCAGATTTCCAGAGATGTATTCTCCTGGAAAGAATATAGTAATTGAATAGTCCTTGATCCTGTTCAAAAGGCAGCTGCTGTTCATGAAGTACATTGCGAGCAATAGAGCTTGCTATGGCATTTCCGTAGTTGGACTCGCGCTCCCTGCCAAGACTGCTGGTTTAGGGATGACAGCAATTCTTTTTGTGGGAGACTAAGCCAATCCTACAACAAGTCACAACTGTCGGCCCAATGCACCCACCTTACAAGTAGTACCTCACCAAACACCCAGTGAGTAAAAGGTGATTTCTGGCAGCCTTATGCATGGACTTTAGAGTGAAACATCTCAGGGGAGTCATGGCAGAACGGACGTTACCCTTTTCTCACTTTGCTGATGATTCTCATTTATACACAGGCAATGAAGGAGATGCAGGAAAGTTTTCAAAAGGTTTATTGAAAATACTGCAATCTAAAGTAAAATGCATGAGCTTCAAAGATTAGGATAAAGAACAATAAAAGAAGCTTAATTGTGAAGATGAAAGTTATGAATACAAAGACCCCCACCATCTTGTAATAAATATGAAATGTAAAATACCTAGCAAAAATAATCTAATCTCTAACTTAATAATGAGAGCTAGGTGTGATGATCCCAAACTGGCAGTACCATGTCCATAAGAAGCACCCCCTACCCTCTTTACCTTGGAATGAGGTCTCTAGGTCAGACTCCATGGGCAGACGAAGACTGAGTTCTTCAGCAAGGTGACGGGCAGCATAGATGGCATGGATGGCATCTGGTAGGAATCCCTCTGATAAACTTGTCTGTGTGAGATGTATTTATACATATCATGAAGGAGGACCCCTGACGCAGGTATGTTCCTAAATAATAGATAAGGGGGCAGTATTGTTTTGGCAACTATGCAAACAATTCCCAAGTGTATATTATGTTCCTGTCACACGTAAGTGAGAAAGGGACATAATGTGAATACCTGTGTACATCACTTGATCATGAGGCTAATAGTGCCGCCTTCACAGAGTGGCACTGAAAATGCAAATCAAAACATTTCTCTAACTATGAACAATAGCAGCCATTTTAAAGGAAATAATATGATAAATGGGCTAAGACAGAGCAAGCTCAGTAGGTTAAAAGTCATTAGGTGATGGGGGCACAGGCCTACAAACCATAAGGCTTAGCTGAACTCTTGAGTCCCAATTAAAGCTAATATGGATTCACAACAGCATCAAGTTATACACACTGTGTGAGAGCTCTACTGGCCATGTGTATAGCTTGAGAAAGTAAACAGGGAAAGACTCCACTCAAAACCCTGTAGGTTGCCTTCCCACACCAGGAGTCACAGGAAATATTGTATGGGGGTTTGTTCAGCATCTGCTTCCCAAAAGTTAGAATCTTTATGTGGACACTTTTAATACTGGAGTAGAGCTGTTCAGTGATCTGTACAAAGCTGGAACTGTGGCGTGCATTACAGTTTGCTTTTGCTGCAAATGACTCCCACAGGAGCGTGTTTGTATGAAGCTCCAGAAATCCCAGAGCCCTTGATTGCATTCCAACGAACTGCCCACAGTCAAGTTCTCTGATAGGCCTGATGAGTATGTGTTCACTGCAATTTGTGATGAGAGAACTTCCCCCATGATGTTTTGTGGTCAGATGGCCGATGTTCACAAGCCCACCAGCATACTTAATTACAACAAGGAGTAGGGCAGAGAAGATAAGAATGACCTGGTTCTTCAGTCACACAATGTGAGTCATAAAACGTGCACTTGGTGTAAGAAACTGATTACCCACCTGATCTAGATGGCAACATACAATGTGTATGTTGTTTATCATCAGACCACAACACATTGTCATTGTTGCAGAATTTGCTCTAAGCAAGAAAAGGCAGAGGCAGAAAAGCATGTGTATCATCCCCAATGCTCATCTTAGCCAGCCTTTTTTTACTTGCTTTATGTTGTATCATACAAAAGTGAATTACTGGGAAATTCACTGAGGTGGAGCTGTAATTAGGCAAACCTTTCAATGGGTGTACATGGATACTTAGCTTCTATGGGTCACTAATTCATTAGGCAAGCAGCCATATAATTTTTGTTTCTCTCTTTGAGGAAATCATGGATTTTCTTCTACTTGCTTTAAAAGTGTGCAAACTTAGTTAGTAACTAATGTGATTGAAAAAGGATCCAGAACAGTTTCTTGCATGATGATAATTTTCTCATTTTTAGTATCAAGACAATATACATTTCAGTATGTATCAAAATAAGTGCTTTCAATGCAGGGGTCAGACAGTGAACTAATATGTATACAACAATATAGAACAAGACAGTGAACAGGTTCCAAAGTTGTACGTGATTTTATATCAAACATAAGCGGATGCCCTGTCTGTTCATATATATCGTAACTTATGGCAAATCATAACTTGTTTTGACAGCGACTTAGAGAGGCGATGTCAACAATTCGACCTGCAGTTAGTCTTTGGGTCTCATCAGAACAAAAGTCTCTGACTAAAGAACCCTAGAAACAGCAGAATCTTGGAACCTTTAATAAGACATTCTATAAGTAATACATGCAAGAATACCTCAAACCAGAGTCTTTAATGTATACCTAAGAGCTCAGTTAGACAGACAGTTCTAGTGGGTTAAACAAATTAATCAGAAGTACACCTTTGTATAGTATGTAGAAAGTGGTCACACCTACACATATAGGAGTGATCCTAGACAAAGTCAACAATGCGAAATGGGCTTCTCCTTTCCCTAGATGGTCCCGTACAGGAAAATGGATCACTCGGGAAAAGCACACCTTTGCATTGTGTCACACCACTAGCAGTATTGCAGATGCATGACACAATGTAAAGGTGTGCTTTTTCTGAGTAATCAAGTTACCTCTATGAAAACATCTAAGGAACTGAGCGGCCCATTTCACATTTTTGTCTTTGTTTAGAAATATTCTTGTCTGTGTAGTTGTGACCACTTTCCCCACACAAGGCAAAGGTATACTTCTGAATAATGTGTTTACTCCACTGGAACTGCCCCTCCAACTGAGAGGCCTGGTAAACATTGTAGACGCTGGGCTTGATTTAGATCTGTGCAGATGGAATACTCTTTCATAAACATAACTGATATCCCATCTGCTGTTTTACGATCTCCACAGGAAACAGCAGATGGGATATCCGTCATGTTTGTGGTGGAGTATTCCCCTCCGCCGAGACCTTAATCATGCCCTTTGTCTTGAAGAATTCTTGTACGTATCATTAACAGGATGCCTTGTTGAAGGCCTGAAAATTCCAAGTTTACTAGGGAACCCTAGTCAGAAGACGTTTGTGCTGATGAAACCCGAAGACTAACTACAGGTCAAAACATTAATATCCCCTCCCTAAGTTGCTTTAAAAACATGTTACATTGCCATATATGACCAGACAGGATTTCTGCACCTTTTTGTTTGATATCAAATCCAATGCGATCTATTGAGTGTCTTGATCTATGTTGTATATAAACATGTTCACTGCCTGAGCACTGTGTCATCTGCACTAATTTGGATATATAATGAAATGTATATTGTCCTTATAGCGAAGATGTGAAAACAATCATCATGCAAGATATTGTACCCTTTTTCAAAAACATTGTTTATGATACAAGTTGCTAATTAAGTTGGTACACTTTCAATGCAAAAGTAGAAATGTCTGTGAATAAGTCCCATAGGACATTTGTATTTTTATGTTATTTTCTTTTTTGTCATGCTTTTTGTATTTTTTTCCCTTTACTTTCTTAGTTATGTTTTCCTTCCTTCCTTATCCTGTTTCTCTTTTCTTCATCCCAACACCCAGTTTCATGGCAGAGCAGGGTGGTGCAGGTGGACAGGGGAGCAGCAGCTCCAGGCCCCCAGAACAACCAGTAGCAACTGCCTAACTTGTGCAGCCCCAGCCCATCTTTTGTGAGGTGAAGATAGCCGTACTATCTATGTGCAGCATCACCTCCCTTCCATGCTGGGAGTAGGCGGCAGGGCTGGCAGCGGTTAACTCCTGCTGGAGCATCAGGTGCATTGGGGGAGGGTGTGCAGGTGTGTTCGGCCACCACCCAGGTCCAGCACAGCAGCTAGTGCACCAAGTGCATGGATATCATTGACCGTGGGCAGATCCCACTTGACTTGCTAGGCTTCGAGATTCCAGGGCTCGGTGAATTTTTACTAAATTATTGTGCTTGTATTCTACAACACTAACTTTTATTTTCCAAATAGCATACTGCTCACACTCAGAGGTAAGTTATGTTTAGTTTACATTAAGAATATTATTATTTCATCCAGTTAGAGCTAGGTAAGTGCTCAGCACTACTTCATCGTACTTGTTGGTGATTGTATGGTTGATTATTTAAGATGCCATTGCAATGCAGACTCTTCTGTCCTCCTGTCACCTTGTGAATTTGTGAATTTGTGATATCAGTGAGTTAGTATTGTCTGTGAATTTCTTAATGTAGCTCATACATTCCAAGCAGTTTCACAGAGATGTGTACTACTAGTATGCATCTATGTTTTGCAAAAAAGGGGGAGTGAGTTGGTCCATACAGGGGGCTGAGAAATGAGAACAGAATCAAAGATCATTCATTGCAATACATTAGTTCCAAATGTAATATTGGAAATCTGGAATATGGATTTTTGAATTAGTCTAGCCAACACAATGATAGTCGATACAAGTACCATAGGCTATCAGATTTAGATAAGTACAATGTTACTGCTTTTGCCTGTTGTAATAATTTTGTGGTGATTAACTGTACCATTGATCTATTTTTCATCTTCTTTTTCTCTTACATCAGTACCAAAGGACTAAAGAGAGGCAGCGAAGAGGCAGGGCCGGGTAGAGCTGCAGATGAGCCACCGACCACCAGTGACTCTGCTTAAGGCTCCGGTCACGCCAGTAAGTCCTATTGTTTACTATAAATTTTTTCTTAACTTCCCCTCTGCCAACATATATACTACTTTTAAGTTTGCTTTGTTTTTTTTTTTATACTGTCTACTTTTTTCCAACTCCCTTGTCCAATTTCTGTTGAATTCCTGTGATCCCTGCATTATTGTTTTTTCCTTATTTCATTTTATTTTTTTTGGTAACTGACTTTTTTTGGTCTGTTTGGTCTGCAGTCTTTAGATTTCTTATGCTTTGTTGGTAATCTTTTCCTCTCCCCTATATATCTTGTGATACTTTAGCACTAAGAAAAGGTTTTTGGTACTGTACTGTCTACTGTGAAGATTGCGGGCCCAAACAAGTATTATTAATTATATTCACCATATATATTAGTTGAGAAGGCATTCTTTTTCTTGCTCATGCTCTAACAGTTAAACAAGAGAGTGGCCTTGGTCATGGACTTGCCCCCCAACCCAATGTTGTGCTGTGTAATTCTTTTATACACTATACAGCAGTTCCCATGACAGTGCACCATGGCTGGAAAGTATGAGGTCCCATTGCATTTTCCAAACAAAACCGTATGTCTTTCATTGACCAGTATTATTCCACCTCTTTAATGCACTTCAATGATTTAGACTCATCATCATCAAAAGCTATATAGCTCTGTCCCTCCATTATGAAAAGTTTTTGGATTGCTTGACTACCTTGCTTTTCTAACATTGTGAACCAACAAAATGCGTAAAGTGATATTTGTGATAGAAGATACTGCAGTGGTATCCAAACTGTAGTGAAGTATTGTGGTTGTATTTTATTTTAATTAAAAAAATTAAGCAGAGGAATATTAGGCATCTACAAATTGTATAATGTTTCGGACTGGCCACACAGAGTTCCACCGGCTCAAGTTCCAATGCAGTAGCAGAAGGAGCCGAGTGAGAAGCATCAGCAGGGATGGTGCAGTGGTGTCACATTGCTTGCTTATTGACAATTACTTTTATACTCACTCGCTAGAAGGCTGTCGTTGTGACTCATGATAGTGAACCCCCCACCAGCTACAGAAGTGGGTGAGTTATGGCCTCTTCGATCTGTGACTCAACAAAATTTAACATAATGTACGCTAAAAATGATGGCTTGATTGACATGGGAGGAGGATGGGTGAAATGAGTGGAAGGAAAGAATGCATGTGTGGGTGAGTATTGGGTGAGAGAAACTAAAGCTTCAATCATGGTAGCTATGGGTTATTATACTGTGGAAAAAAGAAAGGGGATGATTGATTAATTGCTTGGATGATTAAACAAGGGATCTCTTCTAAAGAGGGGCATGCTGCTCACAGACTTATTTTGTTTTATGGTTATCAAAGCTAGGCTTCGAAGTGGGGGGGTATTTTAATTTGTGTTCTTCTAATTCCTTGACTCACTGTTTTTGTTAAGCGAGGCAGATATTTATCCCACCCATAATCATTCATCAACCCGCTCCCTGACATTTCACCACCCATGACCGAAGAAGTGCAGTAAGGTTCAATTTGTGACTGCAGAGTTGGCCTCGTAATGTATGTTTGCTTCAGGTAATACAGCTTTTACATAGTTTCAATGCAAACCAAACACACAAAGTGTATTTCCCTTTGCCCGCTCAGTCACATCTTGGTACTTCACTACTTTATACTTTTCCAAGATCTTACGTCCCAGCCCAATGAAAAAATTAAAAATCCATTCTCATCATGTGCCTCATTTTTATGCCCATGTGAAGTGTTTCCAAAATATATTTTATGGTTTCCCGTAACATATTTATTTTATGCATTATCAGATTTTTGCCTTTAGGCTTTTGTCTATACAGTGACTGAATAGGACAAATTTAGGCACAAGGTGAATCGATGATCAGTGACACCCCTCTATACCATAGCAAAAGCTCTACCTACCAGCCTAATAACTGTGCCTTACCCTGCAGTACAGTAAGTCAAGTTTCCTTTCCTTACTGCCCAGCAAATTAATTTCTTGGAATTAATGTATGGTGGTGGGTGATGCCAGTGAGTAAACGTGGACAAATTACCTCCTGATCTGATTTCAAGTTTGGTTTAAGGGATACACTATGACGAACATGCCAAATACAATCTATATAGCCTGTCCTTTTTCCTGTAGTGCAGTGCATCATTTTCACCAACGCCTACTTACACTGACAGGATAATTTATCTGAATTTTATACATGATGTGTGTGATGTATCTTATTTACTATTCATCTGCCTCATAGAAGTCGGGGTAGAAGATACGTGAAAAGCATTTAGAGAAGAACAGGGCATATGGCATTAAAGATAGTTAATTGCCACCTGCAGTTGCCGCAGCTGCACACTGTAACAAAGTACCTGAAGCGCTGGCTAGCATGCTTCTATTAATTTGGCACAACAACTTGGATTTCATAGCGCATAATGTCTTACTCGTAAATGATTATTTATTTTTATTTTTCCAATAAAAATGTATTTTTAGTTACTAGAAAAGCCTTTAAAGAAAAACAAACCAAATCATATTATTTTGGTGTTAATCTGCCTTAATTCTTTTCTTCCAGACAGTCTGTGCTTGTATGTGACACATGAGTGGGTAAAAAAATAAAATTGGTCCTGTGACTCTCCTACTCACATCATTTCTTATGTCCTTAGGGGACCAGCAAAAGACTGCTACTGTGCAATCCACTACTTACTTTTAAAGAAGTGTTTGCTCAGGGCATTATTTACAATTTGACTTTTTTATTTTAGTTTTTATCGATATAGCTACTCCTGCTGGTCGAACAGCACCAACCACCAGGCAGGAGATAGTGGCTCGTATGCAGTGGCAGAGGATAGAAAACATCCAGGCTGAATACTGGCGGCTGGTGGTCCTGGAGGATGAAGAGGAGGAAATTGTTACCTCAAACCCAGGACACAGTTCATCAGCAGCACCCCAGCCTCCCAGCCATCACAGCTCCAGTGCTGCTACCAGCTGTCAGGAGCTCTGAATGAACCTCCTACCAACCCCCCGCTCTGACAGGACATTGCTCTACTGTGTCCTGCAGTGGAATGGACAGTTTAGAGAGCCGGATAACCAGGATCGAGCAGAGCCTGGACCAGCTCTGGACCCAAATAGACAGTACGCTTTTCTGACCCATTTTTAAATATTTTGTTTTGGTGGGAAGGGCTTGTTGTGGGTGAAGAGGGTGTGGAGGGAGTTGGGACCGGGTTTCATTTTAAACATTCGTTGGACATTTTGAGGACAGGGCTATTTATTTAGGGAGAGGGGTGGACCTGTTGTGGGTGCAAAGAGTGGGTTTTCTTATTTGTTAAAAATAAAAGGGGAACATTATTTTACTTCATTTATGCCACAAATGTTTATTTTTTTTCTAGTTTGCACTTCTGTCTTTTATCGTAGCCTTTTTTTTCAAATCTGCTAACAAACTGGGGTCCATATCTATACTCTGTTTGCACTGAATTACCTAATTCAGCGCAAACCTAACTCTGTTTTTATACTTGGGCACTAGACACATCTAGCACCAAAGTTTTGGATTTAACGTCATTTTCTGGATGTGAAAAGCTACCTTGTGTCAATGAGATGGAAGGTAGGCGTTCCCATCAAGAAAATGACGGTATAGCCCTTGCACCATATTTATCCCATGTGCTAAAATGTAGCACAGGGGGATGGGGGCCTATTATTTAATGCCTGGGTCAGGGCAGGCGTTAAGGGACCTGTGGGCCTTAACCATGGAAAGAGCCCACAAGTGCCCTTTTCTGGCCCCAGGGACACCCTCACCCACCCCCACCCACACCAGGAAAACACCTAACGATGGGGTGACCACATTCCAGGTAGGTAGAGGTAGGTATGGGTAAGTATATTTTTTTGTCGAAGTGCCATTGGTGGGCCTAACTTGGACTCCCCTACATGGCACTGGGCCCAATGGCCATGCCCAGGGGACATAAGCCCCCTGGGCATGGCCATTGGGCTGGGTGGCATGACTCCTGTTTTCACTGAGACAGGAGTCATGTCCATAGGGTTTTAACGACAATAAATGACGCTAAACCCTCTGTTTCCCCCACACCTCCCCCACCTGGCTAGCGTCCTTTCTATGATGCTAGCTAGGCCTTACTGCCAGCTAGCGTTATACCATAAATATGACGCCCGAACGGCGTCCTGGTATGGTGCTAGCTGGCAGTAAACTTTTTGACCACTAGGGGATGATTGTATTGCACATTTTATATTCAAAAACATAGATACAGACAAACAATAGCATCTTCTGTAGAAGTTAATTATTAACTAAACAAGTTCACTTAAATCTCCTCTTACATAGATGAAGCGAGGGCTGATACCTCAGTCTTCTTACTGCTGGGATTTCCCAAGGTGGCATCTTAACTTAAGGGGGGTGGTAGTACTAGTAGCTGGCTTGCGCGCTAACAGGTATCTCACAAGGTTCCACTCCCACCTATGCAAACTCCAATTACATGGCTAATCAAAGCGTTATCCATCTCTGTCAACTATATTGAAAAACAAATAGAGCGTTAGTAGGTCATATATTATGTCATGGATTTAGGAAGACTGAGACCAGACTATCACAATGACAGTATTCAACAGACAATAAAAAAGACCTGATATCATAATAAAAACAAGCAATAGAAAATTCTTCTGAGCAATGGGGAGATAGTATTTAAAAACCTAACTTAGCAAATTAAATACTAGAGGCAGGAGAAGTGGGCACAGAGTCAGGAATGGTTGGACAAGGCTAAGCATGTATGTAACATACAACACATGGCCTTAATGATGGTATTGGTGGGGCTGTTGTAGAATATTGATCAGGTAATAGATGGTCATGCAGTGAGTTGGTGTCGGTTTCACCACATTTGCACCAGTTAGTTTGTGAAACATTTATGGTGTAAAATGATATCACAAAACAAAATAAAACGATGGACGGAGTGTTGAAACTTTTCAAGCAAGCAAGCAAAATGGCAATGGAGTAAACACAGATCTGTGACTAGGGGTGAGTGTTTGAAAAGTTTCAACACTCCATCCATCACTTTATATTGTTTTGTGATGTTGCTTTGTGCGTCCTAAGTGGTAGGGGAATGCCTAGACGGGGTCCTTTGCTCGCTGCACCACTGTAGTCAAGCTAGCCTGGCTGATACCCTGAAACCAGTCCTAGGATGCTTCCCTCTCCAGGGAAGACCTCGCCTGGAGGTTTGGACTGGACTGTTCCCATGGGAAACAGGGTGAAGACTGATTTGCATATGGCTGGGTCCAAACTGGGGTGACATGGCAAGCAAAATAACAGTGGAATAAACCCAGATCTGTGACTGAGGGTTAATGTTTGATTGGTTCCGCATTCCGTCCATGATCTATGTTTGTTTGTGCCGTGTATGCCCAGACGTGGGTCCCGTCCTCACTGTGCCACTGGATTCCAGCTAGTCTGGGTGATGAAGGGTAATATCCTGAAACAGGTCCAGGATGCTTTTTTTCCAATCCAGGGAGAACCTGCCCTGGCAGTTTGGGCTGGACTCTTTCGACAGGGAACAGGGTCATGACTGATTTACATATTGATAGGCCCAAAGGGGAGTGGAATGGTGAGCAAAAGAATTGGTGATTTAACCCAGATCTGTGACTTGGGGTGAATGTTTGATTGGCTCTGCACTTTGTCCATCATTTGTGTTAGATTGTTTTTGTCATCCTAAGTGTGCCGGGTATGCTCAGACATGGGTCACGGGCTCAAAGTGCCACTAGATTCAAGCTAGCCTGGCTGATGAAGAGGGATATCCTGAAACTGATCCCAAGATGCTTGTTAGTGGTTCAGGGAGGGCCTGGCCTGGCAGTGCAGGCTGGACTGTGTTCATGGGGAACAGGGTCAAGACTGATTTGCATATGGTTAGGCCCAAACTGGGATGGCATAGTAAGCAAAAGAATTGATGGATTAAACCCAGATCTGTCACTTGGGGTGAATGTGTGATTGGTTCCGCATTCCATCCATCATTTGTGTTTGTTTCCTTTTGTTGCTCTTAGGGGCAGTTTTATGGAAGGGGACACAGCACTGGCCACTTTCCTTGTGCCCCTTAGCATTCCTCTACTGCCACCATGTGTGTGCCGTATTTAAAATACGGCGCCCCATGGCGCAGGGTAGGGGGCATTAGTGTCATTTCTTATGACGCTATTGATGTACTCTGCACGAGTAGCGCCAAAATATTGGTGCTACTCCTACAGAGTACATGGGGCCCCATTCTAAAGAATGGAAGCCCCCCCTTTTATCACCTGCTCCTGAGCAGGCATTAAAAGTGCTGTAAAAATGGTGCATTTTTCTGGCTCCCCTAATGGGGGAATGTCCCCTTTGCAAGCATTATGCCTGGCACAGGTGGATGGATGGATGGATCAAGGCAAAATGCAAAAATAAATTAAGCCATAAATATATTCATAAATAAAGAAAGAACAAAGACAATTACAAAAATCTAAGTTAAAGAAAAACCTAAACAATCTAAAAGAAATTACTTTTTTAAATAAAACAAACATGAAAATAAAAATAAAATAAAAAAATTCAAATTCAAATGAAAATAAAAATAAATAATGATAAATAATTGCATAGATTTGTATGGGAGGGTGAGAAAAACCTATTTGTGAGGCAAGGAAGTGCAAAATAAAAATAAATAAAAAAATGCCAAAAAATGCGTGTAATGTAAGCACTGTTCATCAAAATCATATTCATAATACACATATACTACAATGATCCTCAAGCATATTGATAAACTGATATCACCTCCATCCATGCAAGCCTACAGCAAAAATGCACTGGCTGGATGCACAAAATGGGAGCCACCTACATGGTCAAACAACAACAGTGAGGAAGAAGCCAGAGAGAAACAAAGAACACATGCAAGCCTATGGCAAAGTTACACAGGCTCAATTCACTGATGAATAGTACTATTGTAAATGTAACAAATATGGAGAAAGGTTGCTGAACTGTACAACAGTTTTCCTTTACAGAAGATGAAAAATCAATGAAATGCAGAAAATAACTAGCTCCCTCCTTAAACTCCAGGCCACCTACCACAATAAAATGTAAATTCAAACTTACTATATTTTACCAAATGGAAATTGCACATAAAGGTTGTTTCATGGTAATCCCAATGTTAATCTATGGGAGAGAGATGATAAACGTAAACGTACATGTCCAACTTTTTAACTAAACTGCACCCTGCCCTTGGGGCTAGCTAAGCCCTACCTTAACGGAAACATCCATGTAATGAAAAGGAATGTTTGGTCCTGGTAAGTGGGTGGACTTTCCAGGTCAAAATAGCAGTTTCAATTTTCACACTCAGGCACTACAGTGGCAGGCCTGAGACATGTTTAAAGGCCTTGTTTAGCAGGTGGCAGAAGCAGTGCTGCAGGCCCACAAGTAGCATTTAGTTTACTGGTCCTGTGCACCTATAGTACACTTTACTAGGGACTGACACGTAAATGAAATAGATCAATTGGGGCCAAGCCAATATCACCATGTTTAGCGTACAGAGCACCTGCACTTCAACACAGGTTAGCAGTAGTAAAGTTCACAGAAACCTAAAGCCAGAAAAAAAGAAGTTAGAAAAACATGTCAGAAGGCAAAAAGTCAGGGTAAACCATGCCAAGGATATCATGTCTAACAGTTACTGTGAAGATAATGGTCTGCCCGTACAATATATATGTAGAGGTACTGTAGGTGCAACTGTGAGGAAACCTACTCCATCTGTGGCATGGTTGCACCCCTCCTAAGTCCTAACTGAGTAAGAGACACACCATCTGTCTCTGACCTCTATGTCCTTCCGCCTGATTTAGATGTGTAGAAATACAAGTCAATTTTTACTGGCCAGCTCCATAGAAAACCATGGTGGTAAAAGGCAGGGCTAACTGTCTAACACACTTCTCACTATGGGAGATAACTCCTGTGGTGAGAGGAGCTTATTTATGAAAATAAAATCCAGCTTCGGGATTTTGTTTTTGAAAATGAAAAAAAAGTTTATGGATGGCTCTGTCATGTAGATGGAGCAGTGGGACAAACATAAAAAAGGCATTGACAGGAGCCAGTTTTCAGTGGCGCCTGTGAATGTTTTTGAATTGGCCGCCATCTTGGAGGTTATTTATAAATTTGTCTGGTAGAGAAGCCCCAGTATTCAAACATTAAGGGACAAATTTATACTTTTTGACGCAAAACTGCACTAACGCAGTTTTGCGTCAAAAAGTTTAGCCCTGTCTAATGCCATTTATTAACGCCAACCATATGTCATATTTATACTTTGACACTGGGTGACGCTAAGAGGTTAGAGTCATTTTTCCTGACGCTAACATTTGTGCCTTGTCGTAAGGCAAAATGACGTTAACGCAGAGAAAAATTACTCTAATCCAGTTTATGATATGTAAACACGTCGCAAAACGGAAATGCACAATGCAATAGTGTTAAAAAGCAACACAAACAGAGCAAACAGTGCAAGGGGGCCCCAAAATGGATACCAGAAGCCAGGAGATACCCCAGGTAGACCCAGACAACCAGGAACCAGCCAGGAAGACAGAGACACGACCCAGGGGACAGACAAGAAGAAGAGGAAGTGTCGCTTCAGCGCAGAGGAGCATGAAATACTGCTGAGAGAGGTGACGGAGTACCAGCATCAATTCTTCATCACCTTTAAATTGCAAATTGGAAGGAGAGAGGCAATTTGGCAATCGATTGTGGACAAGATTAACAGTGTGGCAGAGGTCAGGAGAACTGTGACTGAGCGCAAGAAACACTGGCATGACTGCAAGCGGAGGACAAAGGAGAAAATGGCAAGGAACAGGAAGGTAGCACTGCAGATGGGAGGTGTAGTCCAGCACCGCAAGAGGACCTGGACAAGATGGAGGAGATGTTTGCAGCCGTCATCCTGGAGGAAACCGTCACTGGTATTGCAGGACAGGACAGCGCAGACTACAAGGAAACAATACATATGCTGGGTAAGTTGCATGGGGGAACAAAATGTCAAAATGTCACGAGCAAGAAGGGGGAGGCAAATACCTACTACACAATGCATGTCAGCCCTGCAAATCAGGCAGTGGAAAGGGCAAAGAGGGATGGCATGGGTCTCCCTGCAGTGCTCATGACAGATGCATGAGCTATGCAGGGGCATCCAGGGGCACAGAACAACACAACACAACACTGACTACCTTTGCATGGGGATACTGCTGGAAATTACTGAAGACCACAAGGGTAGTTTATAACGTAAAACTGTTCAGGCGTCACAGGACAGCTGGTATTGTCAAAATGTAAAGTGAAACACATTGGCGTGAAATTTGTATACCTAACCTCATCTGAAATTGGCACTACTCAGTTTAGCAGTGTTGACATGAACTTCAGAATGCAGGCAGATGTCCCACACTGCAACATCATGACACATGATCAATACAATTACAGCTTAAGAAACACTCCTACCTGTCCAATATATGTATATGAGTGGTGGGTATAATGGATAGCAGATGCACTGATATTTAGATTTGTTGTTGCTGCCAATGTGACAGCTCATTTGGATGTCAGAATTAACATGTCAAGAGAGGGATGTGAATGCAGAATGAAATTCAAAGGCCTACAGACAATTGGCACTGTACATTCATGTAAAGACCCTGAGCCCTAAGCATATGACACATGCAGTAAAGGAGTACCTAAATTGTTATTATCTATGTATGGAACTGAACTTCAACGTATGTAACACACCTATACTAACCTAATCTATCCTAACTATATAATAGCCACAACTGGCCCCAACTACCCTATGCTAAGCTTACTTACCACATTTAACAACACACTCTAAACATTTGCCCCCCATATATGACGAGACACATGCAGGACAACATATACTAACCTAAACATATACTACCTAATACTAAACACATATATATCTTTGTTTTGTGTACACAAAACCCCCAACATTAACCAACAAACTACCATGTAATAATATGAAAAACCACCTCCAAAACCTACTCATTCTAAGCCACTTAAACCCACTACAAAACAGGATGAGGAATGAGGAGGGAGGGGACTGAACTAGGGGTGAGAGGAAGCAAGAGTTCACAGGTTGGCTCTCCTCAGTGTCTTTTTGATTGCCTATGGTGTCCTTGTCTTCTTGTCAACATCCTTCTGAATGCTGTCTAGCTTTTTGAGGACCTTTTTCATGTCTCTCTGGAACTCCACAATTGCCGACATGTCCATTGTAGCAGGCGTGGTGGGCTGTGGTGGTGAGGTTGATGGTGCAGCAGGTGGAGCAGATGCAATAGTGGCAGCTGTGGTCCCCTCTGTACGTGTTGTGCTGGCTACAGTCTTTGTGGCCAATGCAGGTCCCCCTTGGCAGAAAGCCCGCCATTCCCCTGTAGCTTGCTCTCTTTGATATTGTTGTGCCATCTTGCGGTACCCAAACTCAGCATCAAAGACGTGGCGATATCGCACAGCCCACTTTTGGAAAGGCCTGATTTTCACAACATCTATGTTGGGAGCTATAAAAATGAGACAGGCAACCATCAGTGTCATCATTGTGTGATGCATGTACAGATGATAATCAAACAGTCTGCTTCGATTTTCACATGCAGTCCGAATCATAGTCCAGATAATACAATGTCCCTGATGAATGTAATGTCAACGCTGCCTACCCATCATGCCATTTCCACCACAGAAAACCACAACAGTAGTTGGACCAAATAAATTGATCTGTGCATTGATTTAGTACAATGTGTCACAATGCAAAGGCAGGAACTACTTCACATGGGCCAGACCCACTAATCTTTATCATCTGAGTCAACTACAAAGCACACGAGACCAGTGACTGGTAGATGTTATTGGCAGGATGATATAAACTTGCAAATCATAAGGGGTCAGTGTTGTTTGGGACACATGCATGCTTGAATGAGATGACTGTCATCTACACTGTGACCATCACATCTACCCACATATCTGTTGTTCCCCTACCCCTGTGCCTCATGGGTGATGGGCATGCGATACATCATCACAACTGTCGAGGACAACCATGAAGGCATGTCCACTTATACATGGATTTAGTGAGTGGAACATATGTGAGGAGGGCTGCCACCTTAGAATAAGGTATCCATAGGTCATTCACATCTACATTCATGTGTCCAGTTGTGGACAATCATCAACACCTGATCTGCCAACACAATTCCCAGAACACACACATTGATGTCAGCACACGTCTGGCCTTGTCCTGCATGCATGACTATTACATACCACACAAGTGTCACGTAAATGGAGTTCTACTTAATGGGTAACCCTTGCACGGAACACTATGTCACCATTCAGCCTAGTAAGATATCTTGCAATGGGTGCAACACACAAGAGTCAATCACACAACAACCGCAATCACTACACAGGACAGACATTATCACACTTACTGAATACTTCTGGGTCCTGAAATCTTGCCACTTCCCCAATGGTATATAGGGCAGGTCCACCAGTAAGACATGGAAAGGAAATATATGCTCAATGTCAGATCACTGTACATACGTGTGGACAACATACCACAGTGTGTAACATTTTACATGAGTGAGCTGGTGATCCTGCTGTGTTCTGTATACTGCGTTGTGAAAAATAAAGGCTCACTTCGCTCCGAATACTGCAGCCATCAAGACCTTCTTCATTTGTTCTGCAATTACCAACTTCTTGGAGCCAGGATGCAAAGCAGGTGACAGGGTCCCTGCCTTCAGCACAGAGGAGCTGGGGGTCATTGCTCAGAGAAGTACTGTGCCTGTGCAGGCAACTCTTTGGGACCCCAGAGAAAGAGGCACAAGTCTGATTGGGGAATGTCTGACTGAGTAGCTACTTCCTTTTTTATTCCACAAGCTGATTTGTCCATTTTGGTTAATGGAGTAAGTATTATAATTGGGGTTAAATGAGTGTTGTAGGCAGAATAGATTGTTTATTGCCACTGTCTGAAATGTCTATGTTTGGCAATGTTAAGTCATCTGAAAGTAGAAGCTGTAATGTGTGTCCATGTAACACACAAATCCTATTTCATCACGCAAACAGCAGGCCACTGACAACCAGTGGCCAGTAGATAGTGTACGAGTAGTATGACTGAAAATGTTAAAATGATAGTGATGTTGAGGGAAAAATGTAGATGGTCTGGAGTTATCTGATGCTGTACTGTCACATGGGATTCCAGCACATTATGGCCCTCATTACAACATTGGCAGTAAATCCTGCTTACCATTGTGCAGAAGACCGCCAACACACCACTGCGGCAGCGGAATTCCGCTACAGCTTTTACAACCCACAGGCCGGAATCCACCAAAATCCAGACACCCACACAAGTCCGCCACACCAAAGTGATAAACTGGCGATAACAAAACCGACACCATCACGCCAACAGGAATACGCCCACACTATCACGACCCACGAATCTACGCAGCGGTCTTTCAACCGCAGTATTCCATTGGCGGTACACACCGCTGCGCTCAAAATACACACACATTTACAAAACACAACCACATTGGACAATTCGAAATACACACACTTGATACACATACACACACCACTCCCACACACTCAATACAATATAAAACACACACCTACATCACCCACAAACCCCACGACAAAAATTGAGAAAGAAGCACAGAGAGATAATACTAGGATCTATAGGCACACAACACCATCACTCACACAACATCCACGCACCTCAGACAACACACACAAATACATCCCCTCACACATCACAACACACACCACCGCATACATCACCCACACCATACCATGGCACCGCAAAGACACCCCAGGTTCTCTGAGGAGGAGCTCAGGGTCATGGTGGAGGAAATCATCCGGGTAGACCACAGCCATTCGGATCACAGGTGCAGCACACCTCCACAGCTAGGAAGATGGAGCTATGGCGCAGAATCATAGACAGGGTCAACACAGTGGGACAGCATCCAAGAACTAGGGATGACATCAGAAAGAGGTGGAACGACCTACGGCCGAAGGTGCGTTCTGTAGTCTCAAGACACCAGATTGCAGTTCAGAGGACTGGCGGCGGACCTCCACCTCCTCCCCCACAACTAACAACATGGGAGGGGCAGGTCTTGGCTATACTGCATCCTGAGGGCCTCGCAGAAGTAGCAGGAGGAATGGACTCTGGTAAGTCAACTCTTAACTATTACATCCCCCAACCTACCTGCATGCTATCACATACCCCCACCCTCACCCTCACCCCCATCACTCCAACACCTCACATATGCCCCACTATCACTACCCACACATCCCAACACCAAGCCCTGCATGCAACACCAAAGCATGGACACCCATCACCAAAGCATGTCCACTACAGATACCCACACAGATCCCCAAACCAACTATCACACAAGGTCCTAGACAAGAATGCAAGCACTGGAGGACAGGGTCACCCACCCATTGCACACAATGGCACACACAGATGCAATAATCATGCCTTTACACCCCTGCAGAACCCCTACCCAACGTCACCGGACAGGAGGTTCCAGACATGTCCACTCCCCCCACAGAAGAGGCCCACAGTGATGACAGCAGCTCTGTCCAACTGGATCAAGATGACCATCCCGGCCCATCTGGGACCTCGGGACAGTCGGTTCCCCTCACACTGGCACATGCCACCACAGAGACACCCCCCTCAGGAAACACCAGCACAGCACCCACCCAGCAGGCCCATACCTCTGTCCCCAGGACACGTCAAGCAGCAGTGTGTTCACCACTACAGAGAACCCAGGCAAACCCACCAACCCAAGAAAATCAGGAACCTGGGGGCAGTGGCAGTGGGCACACGGTTCAGGAGACAGAGGAACTGGAAAACAGGGGAACTGGGAGGACTGCTGTGCGACAGGGGGAGGACAGGCCCAGGGAACCCACTCTCCACAAGGCCCTCTCCAACATCATGGGAGCGTACCATCATTCCCAGGAGACGATGGCAACGGTACTGCCCAAGTTTCAGGAGACCCAGCGGCTGCAGGAGGAACAGTATCTGGGGATCAGGAAAGAACGCAAGTCCATCAACACCACTCTGGTCACCATCGTAGGGGTGCTGAAGGACCTTGTGAACACCAGGAGGTACACTGTGGCACAACAAGGGGCCCCTGAGACTAGCCTGGATCATGAACAGTCCACCACCTCCGCCGGCGTTAGTGTACAGGAGGCACCGCCACAGGACCACGACACCAGCACCCCACCCCCAGCAGATGGAGAACCACCCCGCAAACGGTCACTGAGATCCAGGACAAAGACAAAGAACAATGCCACGACCCCCGCCAGGAAATGAGACCACCCTGAATGTCATCCTTCTGTCCCACTTCGTCACCCTGTCCATCCATCAACTGCCCTAGCTCCACTTCCTATGCCCCTTTGGACAATGCACCTGTGAAACAAATAGACTGGACTCTGCCATGGACAATCCTCCACCATCACCCCTGCCCATTTTACAACACCCTCCACTAATTTGCACTGAAATAAACACACTTGAATCACAAAAAAATCTGGAGTCAGTCTGTGCTTTCACAAATGTGTCTTTGCAATAACTATGGAATATAGCATTGTCAATTGTATTGTCAACATACCGATGTAAACAGCTCTAGTCCATGAGGTAATACAGCAGAGGTCACACAGTGGGACCCACATCTGTGAAATGGAAAGGCAAAGTGACAAGTCAAGGTCCATACACTGGGTGAAAGTGACAGACATATGATAGGTCTAACAATTGTATGAGATGTGGGAGGCAGTGATATCTTCTTACCTGTGTCTCACTGGAAGTATTGCTGGATAATGTTGTTTCTGTTGTCGATATTCTCTTCTTCTATCTCCTCTTCTTCACTGTCCACAGGCTCCACAGCTGCCACAAGACCTCCTTCTGGACCATCCTCCTGCAGAAAAGGCACCTGTCTTCACAAAGCCAGGTTGCGCATCATACAGCAGGACACGATGATCTGGCACACCTTCTTTGTTGAGTAGTAGAGAGAACCACCTGTCATATGGCGGCACCGGAACCTGTCCTTCAGGAGGCCGAAGGACCTTTCGATCACTCTCCTAGTTCGCCCATGTGCCTCATTATAGCGTTCCTCTGCCCTTGTCCTGGATTTCTCACTGGGGTAAGTAGCCATGGCAGGTTGGGGTAACCAGAGTCACCTGCAAATGTTAAGGGACAACTGTTAGACACACACTAACCCTTAGGGACAACCCCAGACCCAGACAACTATTCACACGGTATAGGGTCCTTGTCCTCACCTACTAGCCACACACAGTGCATCTGGAGTTGCCCCATCACATAAGGGATGCTGCTATTCCTCAAAATGTAAGCGTCATGCACTGAGCCTGGAAACTTGGCATTCACAGGGGAGATGTACTGGTCGGGCAAACACACCATCTGCACATTCGTTGAATGGTAGCTCTTCCGGTTTCTGTACACCTGTTCACTCCTGCAGGGGGGTACCAATACCACATGTGTCCCATCATTGGCACCTTTGATGTTGGGGATATGTCCCAGGGCATAGAAGTCACCTTTCACTGTGGGCAAATCCTCCACCTGAGGGAAAACGATGTAGCTGCGCATGTGTTTCAGCAGGGCAGACAACACTCTGGAAAACACGTTTGAGAACATAGGCTGGGACATCCCTGATGCAATGGCCACTGTTGTTTGGAAAGACCCACTTGCCAGTAAATGGAGTACGGATAGCTGACATCAGGTCTGGCTCCAACTGGGCACACAGTTCATGGATTGTTGCACGATAAAGTCTGTAGATGACTATTACGTGTCTCTCTTCCATAGTCGACAGGTCCACCAGCGATCTGTACACCGGAGGATGCCGCCATCTCCTCACCTGCCCCAGCGGACATGCCCTATGGACGAGAACAGTGAGCAGAGAGTCAGCCAACACTGAGGTAGTAAAAAAAAAAATGTATTGCACACATTTGTCAATCTGCAATGTGCCTGTCACTGTGTGTATGCAAGGCCTAGATATGTGTGACACATTTAAAATGTATGCCATGTTGCCCCCTGAAATGGCAGCTGCCTGACCTGCTAAGGTGCGACAAGGGGATATGAGGTAACTGCGCTGGCATTGTACACCATTGCTGTAGGCAGTCGAAGACCGCGGCGCAATCCTGCATTGGTTAACATTGTACCCTATGGGTCCCAGGAGCCAATGGCGATGTACGCCGGCGGTGACGGTACGCACCGGCGCGGACGTGACTGCCATTTTGTGTCTGTTCTCTCACTTGATTCCTGACCTTCGACAGGAGAGGACCTACACTGCAAGTGCTGCTGTGACCTCAGTCTGGAAGCGACAATGGCTCATGTGTCTGGGGAAAGGGCCCCTGCCTTCACTTCGGAGGAATTGGAGAAGTTAGTGGATGGGGTCCTCCCCCAGTACACGCTACTCTACGGTCCTCCAGACAAACAGGTGAGTACTCTGTGAGCATGCTGTATGGGCAATGCCTGTTTGGAGTGGTGTGGATGGAAGATACAGGGGGGGGACTGAGGCCTGCATGAGCGGACGGTGAGTGTATGTGCGTCAGGGCATGGATGGGAACGTGGGTCAATGACTGTGATGGTCCGGACGGTTAAAGATTATCCTTTTCCCCTGTACTATTCCTCTAGGTCAGCGCCCACCAGAAGAAGGATATTTGGCGTGCCATCGCCAAGGACGTCCGGACCTTGGGGGTCCACCACAGACAGAGCACCCACTGCTGTGAAAGATGGGAGGACATTCACTGCTGGAGCAAGAAGACGGCGGAGGCCCAGCTGGGGATGGCCTCCCAATGTGGACCATGACCCCCCTGATGTTCTGGATCCTGGCGGTAGCATATCAGGAGTTGGGTGGGCGCTTGAGGGCATCACAGCAGCCACAAGGGGGTGAGTACAGTCACATCCATCTGACTCTGCGGGTATTACGAGGTGTCTGGGTGGGGGAGGTGGGCTCTGGGTTCCCCTAGGCCAGGGTGAGTTTTGTAGGCAAAATCCCTTTGTGAGGCAGGCTATGTGGCACCCCAACCCCACCAGTGGTAAGAGCCAACTACACTTAGTCAGGCTCCTGTGACTTCCATGTGTGCAGCAATTGGGCATAGGCCTTGTACCCTATGTCCCTGTGATTAATTAGGGAACTGTAAGTGCATGGCGTAGTGCAGAGGGCTGATGTGTTTGTAGTGTCTGCCAACGGTAGCGGTATTGCATGTACTGAACATGTCTTTCTTCTGTCTTTCCCCCACTTTTTGTGGTCTCCCTGTTCTTGTGTGTATTAGCATCATCAGGCGGAGGAGCAGTTACACTGGAGCAGGAGGGAACTGCATCCCACATGGCCCTGGAGGGTGAGAGAATGGAGTCTCAAGCCACCAGTGGGACGGAGGGCGAGGGGAGCTCGACGGTGGGGACGGGAGGTGACATCAGCGACTCTTCCTCTGATGGGAGCTCCCTTGCGGTGGCGGGTCCCTCTATGCCCCCCACATCAACAGGTACAGCCGCCACCCCCCACCAGCACCGCCCTCCCAGCAGCCCCTCAGCGTGTGTCCCGTGGCCGCTCACCCAGGAGGGTGGGCATCTCCTTCGCCCCAGGCACCTCAGGCCCTGACCCAGTCAGCCCTGCTGCCCTCAGTGAGGAGGCTATTGACCTCCTGAGATCCCTCACTGTTGGGCAGTCAACCATTCTGAATGCCATCTAGGGTGTTGAGAGGCATTTGCAACAAACAAATGCATACCTGGAGGGCATTCATTCTGGCCAGGCAGCCCAAAAGAGAGCATTTCAGGCTCTGGCCTCAGCACTGATGGCAGCCATTGTCCGTGTCCAGTCTCCCCCCTCCAACTTCCTCCACCCAGACCCAATCCCCTGTACCTCAGCCTATCCCAAGCACACCATCAGACCAGCATGCACACACCTCAACACACAAGGGTGGCTCTGGCAAACCTAAGCACCACACACCCCACAGGCACTCACACAAGCATCATACCCATATACACATACCAATATCCCCTGCCTCCACTGTGTCCCCCTCCTCTACATCGTCCTCCTCCCTCCCTGTCTTGTCTCCACTCACACCTGCATGCACTACATCTTCAGCCACTACCTCCATCACCAGCACGCCCATCACCACACACCGGTCACGTGCACTCACCACCCCCAATACCATTCACACATCCGCTGTGTCCTCTACCAGTGTGTCTGTGAGCCCTCCTCCCAAAGTACACAAACGCAGCTACACATCCACCCAACAGCCATCCACCTCACAACAGACTCCAGCCCATGCACCTTCACCCAAAGTCAGCAAACGTACACCTCCTACAACCACTACCTCTTCCTCCACTCCCAAACCCCCTCCATCTACCCGTCCCAGTCTGTCTAAAAAGCTTTTCCTATCTAATGTTGACCTCTTCCCTACACCACCCCGTCCATCCCCTACAGCCCGCCTTTCCAGGTCCCAACCCCACACCTCAGCCACCACATCACCGGGCACAGTGGTGACAGCAACTGCGGGCTTTTGGAGTGCGCAAAGCAACAGGGCTGCCAGTGTTCCATGGAGCGAGGGCAAGGACATTCCGCCACCTCCAAAAGTAAAAACGTTGTCCACATCCTGGAGGGAGAAGGCGAAAACACCTGCCACCAAGTGCTTAGGCAAAACGAAAGTGGATAGTGGCAAGACAGCTGCGCCACCATCCAAGGTGGGGAAGGACCAGAAAATCAAGGGCAGGTCCACGTGGACGCCAACCTGCACGGCGGACAAGACCGACACCAGCACCGCCACCTGCACCGCCACATGCACCGCCACCAGCACCGCAGTCACTGACACTGCCACCAGCACTGATGCCACTGAGACAGCCACAAGCACCGCCGCTACTGACACCACCGCCAGCACCGCCAGCGGCCCACGACATCCTGAGCCAGTGGCACCACCACAGACATGGCTGCCATCCCCAGTAGCCAGTCGTCTGAGGCTGGTGGTCAGTTCCAGGATCCTGGGCAGCTTGCATGTTGCACCACCGTCAGTGGAGTATCACATCTACTAGCTCAGTCCTTGGCAGGATGAAGCACTCTGGGCACCGAGCTCCCTCCAGAACCAGTGGAGAATCACATCCACTACCTCAGTCCTTGGCAGGATGAAGCACTCTGGGCACCAAGCCCCCTCCAGAACCAGCTGAGAATCACATCCACTACCGCAGTCCTTGGCAGGATGAAGCACTTTGGCACAAAGCCCCCTCCAGAACCAGTGGAGACTGTTATCCACTTGAGAGACTGTGGCTTTGCACTCCCCAGGATAGAGCAGTGGTGAAACCACCCACTGGAGAGACTTGAGAGACTGTGCCTTTGCACTCCCCAGGATAGAGCCGTGTGCAAATCACCCACTGGAGAGACTTGAGAGACTGTGGCTTTGCACTCCCCAGGATAGAGCAGTGGGCAAACCACCCACTGGAGAGACTTGAGAGACTGTGGTTTTGCACTCCCCAGGATACATCAATGGACATGGAGCCCCCTCGTGGAGCTGGCGTTATGCACTCATCCGGCTGAGGTGCCCCCCCCCTTCCCTTCGCACTGAGATGCCTGTTTCATTTTGATCTGATGCCCCTGTAGTGTTCTCTCCGTTCGATGTCTGGTATCTAGTGTGGGCCTCGCCCATGCATTTTGGGCCCAGTGGTCCACGGACTATGAGTGGTGCACTATCCAGACTTGTGTACTTGATGTACATAATTGTTTATACTGTATTTCAAGTTTTGACTAATGGATTTTTATTTATTACAATCGTTACAATCATTTCCTTTTGTCCTTGCGTTCTTCCAGGGAGGTGGGGGGTGTAAATATAATGTTGTATCATGTATTTGTGTGTATGTTGTTGTGGGTGAGGGTGGGGGTTTTGCATGTTGCGTGTGTGTGTCACTCTCTTTTCCCTCCCCCTCCCCTGTGTTGTAGGTGCAGTTCTCACTGTGGTCGTCGCCGCCTTCTTTCGTGCTCCTGGTAGAGGAGCAGAAATACTATCACAGGGAGTATTTGGAGTTCTGGCTCCATGGCATCCTGGTTCCTCGTGGAATGTGTAGAGGTGAGTGTTTTCTCTTCCAAGTCCTGTTTCCGCCGTGTTTTTGTTTGCGTTGGTTCCGCCCCAGAAAAGGTGGTGGATTGGCCTCTCATAATAGTGTGGGCGGTACATTGTCTTCTGTCCGCCTGTATGTTGGCGGTGACCGCCAAGCTGTTTGTTTCTACCGCCGTGGCGGTCGAAGTGTTAAAGTGGCTGTCTATGTTGGCGGTTTCTGCCATGGTCGTGATTCCATTTTTTTTTACTGCCGGCCTGTTGGCGGTCTTACCGCCACTTTAACACCGACCGCCAGGGTTGTAATGAAGGCCTATGTGTATTAGGTTGTTCTGTATGGTTTAAACCTGTCATAGAGCCACATATAAGTTATTTCATGTGCAGAAAGTTCAGATTACACTGGCTCACAACCATCCATCCCAGTCTGTCCCATTCCATGACACACTTTTTCATTCAACTCATAAATCCCTTCTCTCATTGACACTTAGCAGCCCTTCTATCCTTCCCTTACTCACATGGGTTCCAACTCTTGTGAGTTTAGGCAGGAAGGCAATGTAGCCGTGAGTGTGATTATGTGCAAGGATTTTACAAATGGTTTGGCATTTAGTGGTTCTAGCTAAGATGATGTTGTAGGCCTGATTAGGTAACATGAGAAGCTAGTAAGTATTGATGGTGCACATGACATCATTGCAGATCAGTATTTCAGATCTACCTGTAACAATTTGCTGGTAAAACAATGAAGTAACTCTTTGGTGAATGTATGTGTGTCTATCTAAAATCGAATGTCACAGGAGTACTGCCAAACAGAAACACAGTCTTTTCTTGTTCTTTTATGTCATCGATATAGGTCAATGCCCATCAGAAGCAGGTGATTTGGAAGGCCATCACAAAGAAGGTGTGGACCCTGGGGTTCCACACGCGGCATAGCCCTCACTGTCAGAAAAGGTTGGAGGGCTGGTGTCAGACAACACGCAAGTCAGCTGAGATCCAAGTCAAGCAGTCCTCCCAGTGATCTAGGTGGGTGCTCTGTACCCTGATTCCTCTAATGGACCACTTTTTCGCATTGGCTTACTCCGAGCTTCATGGGCAGTTGAGGACCGAACAGAAGCAACAAGGGGGTAAGTCACTGTCTGTAGATTTTGTTGTGTTTTAATCTTGTTGCTTTCCAGCTATGTTGTATGCTATCCACATTGAGGTAGACCCACATCCAAAACCCATGAGGATTTCTGAAGGTGTTAGTTGACCTGACAGTGTTGGATGCTTTGTATGTTGTATTGCTTTGTGCTGAAGGATGACATTATATTCCTCCTCAAAACACAATTACTGTTGTGGCCAGACACATGGCTGCAAGCAAATAAAGGGATTGTCAGCATTTTCAGCATCACATGAGGGACAGTTTCAGAAAACATGACCCATGTCATGATTGGGTCAGGTGGGATGCTACGTGACAAATGTGTGTATTGAATGTAGGCTCCATTACTGGTAACCGTGGAAATTTGTACAATTAAAATACTGCTGACATGTCAGAGATAAAATTGGTAGGTTGGTGTTTTGACAACATAAGAACATGCATCTTCACCAAAAATATTGATATTCTCTGTACAGTGGCATAATTCCTCATCTGACATGTTTAAAGTAGTTTGTCTTGCAAACTTCCAGAACATTAATGTGGACCTGAGTCCTTAGGCCTTCACAAATGTGTCTGTAAGCCAGTCTGTGATCACTAACATAGGCCCTCATTACGACCCTGGCGGTCTGCTGTAATTTGGGGAAAGGTACTGCCAACAGGCTGGCGGTACCTTTTCCCAAATTATGACATTGGCGGTTTGGCTCCAGCCAAACCGCCAATGTACCACTCAGTCTGTCAGGTTGGTAATGGCCGCTGGGCTGGAGACTTCAATCTCCAGCCAGACGGCCGTCACAATCCCACCCTCTGGATTATGACCCCGCCTACCACCATGGTTTCCGTTGCAAGCGTACCACCACAAAACCATGGCGGTATGCTCTATCAGTGTCATGGAATATCTTCCCTGACACTGATAGAGGTCTCCCCCTCCCCCTCCCGAGAGCCCTCCCTCACCATCCCCCTCCCTCTCCTGCCCCCGCACATTTACACACCCTCACACATAAACACTCATGCACACACACATAACCACATCCGCCCATGCATGCACACATACATACCCACACACTAACATACATTGTCACACACCCGCATTCACAGCACACAACATACAGGTACAATCACATTCAGTCATTCACACGTGCATTCAACGCAACAAACAACCACATGCACGCATACAAAAACAGATACACCCCCCCACACACACACACAACACCATCACACAACACCCCCCAGCACCATCTCCTGTCAGAGAACCCAACTTACCTGCTTGCAGGTGGTCCTCTGGCAGGAGACGGGATGCAGCGCTGCTGTCAGCAGCAGCTTCCACCAGCAAAACACTGCCAGGCTGTATCATTGCTCACAATACGGTCAGCGGTGTTTTGCTGGCGTGGCGCTGCTGCTGACAGCAGCGCCACCTTTCCGCCGTCCACTTACATGACCGTCAACTGTATACCGCCAGCCTAATAGCGGAATTCCATCGACGGTCATAATTTAAGTGGGTGGCTGGTAGCCACGGCAACGGTATGTTGGCGGCCGTTGCTGTGGCAATAGGCGGCAGTTACTGCCAAAGTTGTAATGAGGACCATAATTTGATCTGCCAAACTGCGTTGATTGCAACAAACAGGAATGTGTCCACATTGGTGAGAGATATGTACATTCCACAGGCAACAGTTTCGTATCCTTAGTCCAGTTTAGAGGAGAAATTAATGATGGAGAGAAGAGCAATGTTTTACTTAAAGGGGCATTTGCATAAGGAAGTTTACATCACATAGATATTGTGGTTTCTCATCTCGACCAGACAATTTAAATCCCAAAAACTTACCCTTTGGAAGAAGTGAATCAATTTTAGCTCTGTACTACAGTGGTTCAGAGCTGTCTTTAGGCCTATGTGTTTACTCATGGTGTTGAAACCTTTTGTCATGGAATGTACTACAAGTACATATGTGACAAAGGCATACATGATATGGGAGCTGAGATGGGGATTAAGGTACTTGTTGCAAATGTTGTGTGATTTACATTGACATTCAATTGTATTTTCACAGATACCCTACAACGGTTGTATCTGTTTTTCCAGCATCTACTGGGCAAAGCAAAGGTGACAGTGGCCACATCGGTGGGATGTATCTGGCAACCGGGAATCAGCTGTGGACACCACCGACACCAAGAGACCCAGTGGCACAGACGATGAGGGGACTGGCCAGGAGGCAACAAGTCATTTTACATCTTCCTCAGAGGCCTCTGTCACCTTCGTCTTCATTTGGCCCCATTCCAATCTCTACCCTTCTTTTTGCCCCCCCCCCAGTTGGTCGTAACTGTTCCCCTAAAAGGGGCAGTGTCACCTTTGATGCAGGCTCCTCTGCCCCTGCCCCAGTGTCCCAAGCTGTATGCAATCAGGAGGCTGTTAACCTATTATGGATGATCGCTGTAGGCCAGATTGAACTTCTAAATGCCATCCAAGGGCTGCTCACAACACTGAGATGCTTGCTTACCTAGATGGCATTCACTGTGCCCTGTCTGGCCTACAGCGGTCGCTCCAGGGTCTGGCCTCCTCATTGACCACAAACTCCCACCCACCCCAACCTCATTCCCACGCTCCCACCCCTGACCCATCCCAAATCCGTCCACCCAGTCCTATACAAAGCACATGCAAACATATGCAGGCACTCACATCAACAAACGCAAGCAGCACATCCTAACACTGACACAGCAAAAAAACCAAGACACATACATTCAGACACCACAAACACCACCATACCCAAAGGCTTCATGCCCACTATGATACAACAACACATCCCAACAACCAGCATACCCACAGATGTAACACCCACCATAACTCCAACACCCACACACACCTCACTTACACCCCAGTCAGTGCACCCACCAACACACACACCTGCATCAGCACACCCACAGACACCACACCAACACATATCACATCCACTATACACACACCCACACACACACACTCACCCACAATCTGTAAGATCTACAAATTTAAATATACACCACATCCAGCAGACCCTCAAGGCACCCACACCTTCAACATACACATGCACAACAGACACATCCACACCCACTCCCTCTCAAACCTAACTCCCTGAAGACCACCCTACCCTTTTTCTAATGGAGCACCTACTTTTTTCCCTGGCCCTGACCTCTTCCAAAACCAAACCACCCCTCCCAAACATATTTCAATCCCTTCCACCTCCCAAACCACCCCTTTCACACCCCCTTTCAAACATAAATGCACCCTTCCAAATCCTAAACCACCTCTACCAAACCTACCCCTTGTAATCCCAAACCCAACTCTACTAAAACCCACACTCCCAAATACAAACCCAAGGACCGACTACTAACATCATTGAGGTGCCTGCTTTTTGTCCCATAGATTCGCCTTCCAGAGGATGTTTGTTCAGGCAGTGAATTTAGGAGGCAAGAGATGGGCCTGAAAGCCATTGTGGCCCACATGGACTAACACCTTTGTGTATTTATTCTGATGGACTTTTCAGAATTATCATTGAGAGACTTATCGCATCCATACATTAAGAGGTTATTTTGATAATGCCTTTGTCCTGGCCTTAATTTTCCATTGTTACTAATTGTTTTCTGATGATGTCATTTTTGGATATGGGTGAGCCATGCACTTACTCTTGTTTGTGACACTGACAAACACAGGCTGTATATTTTAGATATTTGTTTTAAATGCATACATGAGTGTTGTACATTTGTGATGGACATATTCATCTTGGTGCAAGCATTCATGTTGTTACTGGGCACTTACACCAAAATCATATAGGTTTCTGTCTTGTGACTGGATATTCCATGTGTGTTTATTTTGAAACGGTGTGTCAACAATATGCATTACATACAGAACCTGCCACTCTGTAGTTACATGGGATCTCATGTTTGTGATATATTACACACGCCAAGGGGACATGTGACCTTCATACATCTCTGCCATGTTTGCAGTTCACCATTAATAATTGTAGTACATTTGGTATGCACCCACCTGCAGCATGTTGTAGTGTAGTTGCTACATTATCATTGGATTGTTTGTTTCATTTTGGTATACTGTTTCAGTTGATACTTTAGATATTTTGGCTACATTATTGCATACAGCGGTGCAGACACATTGCTTTTTGTGATTGTTGAACTTTTTTGTGCAGGTGTCCATTGCCATGAAGGCAGTCCATCCCAGATTAATGGGTGCTACTTGTATCTCAAGGTCTCTTCGTTCTGATAAATTTTTTAACTACACCATTATACACTTCAGCATTGTGCAGCAGTATGTTGGTGTTGGCAAACACTGTTGAGCCATGCTCGATTCCAATATTCCTGTGATGCTACAACTCCAAGGGTAACAGGAATGCCTGGGACGTACCTTCTGTTCCAGTGATGACAGGGCTGATTTCCGTGTTGGACCAGGCCCTGGAGCAATGGGAGGATTGGTAACAGTGGGTACATGGTGAAAGGATACATGAAAAGCATTAAAAACATGAGTTTCATTCTTAAATCTCTCCCAATTTGCCAACTGAAGTGTGGAGCTTTAGCCACCACAGTTAGGTCAGAAGGACTGCACATCATGATTAGCTCAGCCGTAAAAGGGGCTCTCATCCAGCTGTCAGACGCTTTTGCCTGTGGTGCCTAAGGCAAGGCAATTAAGTGGTTACGGAAAGGAAGGGAATTGTGAAATGCACACCATAGTCTTAAAAATGTTATAATGTGGACCTATATTCCTTGAGGCCATTAATAAAATATTGACATTTTGATGAAACAGCAGAAGCTTTCTTTCTAGTTATAAATTTGATTTTCAAACAAAGTTATGAAATTAATTATAGTATGCTTAATCCATTAGTATTGGTTCTTCAACTGTCCACACCAATAAATAATTATTTAATACATACCTTCTTGATATGATAAAGCTTAATTTGATGGTGGGGACAGGGCTCCTCTGCAGAGCAAGCTTATAAAATGTCATAACTCATTTATTTGTAAAAAAATGATGATAAACCAAGGCTTAAATCAAGGATGTGTATTTCTACCCCTGTTATTCAGCTTGCGTATGGCATTTTTGAAGATGAAGTTGCAAAAAGAAAGGTCTTGTTGAAATTGTAGACCTGCAGAGAGTCTTCACTCAGGGTGGATAACTCAGGGCTTAAACAAATAGGACAGCTCAGCCTTTTTGTATTTGTCTATGCCATGAGTGCAGAGTCTCTCCAGTCATAAAATTGTTTTTAGTAATGTTAAAACGTTTAGTTTGGGAATGCCAAAACAAATAGTAAACGTGCACAACAGTGAAAGTTTCCCCTTTGTCAATCAGACCTGATGTATTTTAAGCAAACACTTTTGGCATGCCATAAAGCCATCATCGGATGAAATTGTCAAGGAACCCTTTTTTCCTGATTGGTGGAATGCTTAGCCACCTTATGATTCAGTAGTCTCCTAAAGGACCACCCCTCCTTACTGTCATGGCACAAGAAAACACCTCTCGTCACATAATGGTGTTCCTCCTCAAATGGATCCCAGAAATGCCTATTGCATAAAATTAGACTTGTCATTTTTTGACATGTTTCTCCTGTCTTTTTGCCTTCTGACCTCCTGTTTTTATGCTATGCTGTTCTCTGTTTTTGCTGGTTTATTGTCTCGGCTCACTTTACACTGTTGATCTGTGCTGAAGTGCAAGCGATCCCTATGTAAATTGTACTGGTGACTGGTTTATCCATGATTTGCATATTTGGTTTACTGTAAGTCCCAAGTAAAATGCACTATGTGTGCTCTAGGCCTGTAAATCAAATACTACTAGTGGGCTTGCAGCAGTGATTATGCCACCCACATGAGTAGCCCTATTACTGTTGAAGCCTCCTTCAGAGTAGGAACAAAACCAGAGACCAGCATGTCTTTAGTTTATATAGAAAGACGGTTTAATACCTGCACAGGAGCTGATGGCTTGAGAGGCCAAGACCAAGCAGTCCGAATTGCGGAACTCCAATACAATCTTCTATGCATGAAGACCACAAAAATGTGAAAATACATCATTCAATGAGAACAACAGAGAGTTAATTTCTTCATCAATTACATGGTGTGATGTTGATCAGGTGATGCATGTTGTTACACATATATTAGGCATCTATCCATTCACAGTAGAACAACATTTTATGATGCCAGCGTGATACAAGATGATCACAAGTGTGACCTGCACATTTCTCACACAGTTGGGACTTTCCAAGGCATCACCAAACCAGTTTCTGCAAACCATTCCTCAGACCTATGTGGACATTCAGATGTCTGTCTGTTGCTGGATGAATGAAGCAATGCACGTTGCGTGAGGTGTCTCTTTGAAGCAAGCCTTGCATTACAAGCTGTTTGTCAGGGTTAATTTAATAAAGGTCATCCAACCTTTTGCATATGATTTTCAGGCCTGTTCAGCACTGAGTATCACAGGATGAAGTCAGGCCTGGAGAAATAATAAAATGGATTCATTAGCCAGTTTCCACATACTGCTGTACTGCAGTACTATATTGCACATCATAAGGTAGTAATAACTCTGTTCTAATATAGGTATGTTCAACACCCAAAACCAGTATAGAAAGTATATAGTTGCAATTTACAAACACATAAAGGCAGTCCATGTCACTGTACATTATATATTGAGATGTACCCCCAAAACTCCCATAGATTATGAAAACATATAATTGGACATAGACAGACGGATAAAGAAAACACATCTTCTTGTTCATGTTCTGAAACCTAGGAAAAAACATGGATAGAAAAATACTCCTCCTGCAACCAATTATATTAGTCATTGATATATTGATATATACAAATATACATGCACACACACATATATACACAGATACGTACATCCCTGTGTCATACACACCTGAAAAATAACAGTATCCAAAGAATTATTAGCTATCAACGTTCAGCTGTGCATTTGTTATTTATTCTGCACTTCAAAGAACTAGGTTTAAACCACCACATTATCCCAATGTTGGGTACATCACACTTCTACTCAGTCATGGTGTGATATGTGGGATATTGCAACAATCCATGGATTTGCACTTGGAGCCGTGCCCAGAGTCTGTGGTGAGCAGAAATGGGGAAGGTAATCCTAACCGGCACAACCGATGCAGGGACCCTGCACACAAATGGAAAATTTGTGCCCGGAGCTGATCAGTGAATGCCAAAGTTAAAATTACAATTGTCATGAAGTGATTGTTCTTTCTACTGAAATTCCTTCATCTGGAAAAGCAGTAGGAACATTGTATCAATATCATCCAAGCACTGTTGTTGGATATATTTGGTATAAATAAAAAAACACATGCACTCTTCTTTTACCTGTGGAAGAGACGTCACCTATAATATTGCATAATCGTACCCAGTTAGTGCTATTCTCCTTTTTTTCCCATTATTTTATGCATTTCCTTTCATATTCATATTTTGTTTGTGAACTATGAGTGCGCTAGGTAAGAACAGTATGAAATCTGGGGAAATTGTACTTTCTTTTGTGAATTACCTGCAGTTTTGTATGTAAATATTCTTGCATTTGTATGATATGAAAACAAACAATAAGCCAAGGAAAATTTTGCAGAATTCACCCAGTGTATCTTATACTATATGTGTAACCAGAATGATTAACCCAAAAACAGCACATTCATTGTTTTGTTCAACACATATTCCAATAACTAGAGACATTGTACAAAGTACAATGTATATTGATTAGGTGGATCCATTAAAGAATCCATTATTATTTACAGGAGATCTTCTGTTCTGATACAATATAAGCATTTTTGCTGTTACTGCTATAAAATACAATACATTTTTGACAAACGTGTTGCATTTTGTTTTGCTATTTGCAATTATTCAGTATGAGGTGAAAATACCCATTGCCCCTTTTATACTTTAGTTGAGCTCACATGACTTCAACGTACTGCATGGTCTGCAGGGTTTGAGACATCAACTTGTGTTATTTTTTTTTGGTCTGCTTATTCAGTGAAACGAACAATGTTACTAACATGTCACATATCATTATTATCATTGCACTAACATATGTTTAGTATGAATATCAATACACCTTAATAGAATTATGTTATCACAAATAACTCTAATGTTGTATTTCTATAATTCCTGATATTCTTTACATTTCAGCACATAGTAACTCTTTGTGTAATGTCTAGATGTTTTTCATATTTTAAAATGACTAAATCATTTGTATTTACTGCATAAAGCTCTGAAGAAATACACAACTAGGGGTCTGGAAGTACCATAGACTGATGCCATAGACTAATGCCTAGCTTACTGTTTGGTGTCAAGGAAAACACATTTTCGTATTTATTTTGTCCTGGTGACAAGTGGGCATAACCCTCTGCAGCACAAAGCCAACGGCTGCCAGTTTGCAGTACCACATTATGGATCAGTAAAGGGCATTGTCTGCAGTTAAGGTAATGTTTTTCTATATGTTGATGCTATTTGAACTTGTATTAATGGTTCATTAATGCCAAGCTTTTATTATTAGGGCGAGTACACTCAGAAAATGTAAGCTCTGACTGCACTGCTGACGGTGCTCCCAATACAAATATGTGTACACACATTTGCAAGGTGTAACTAAATGGGGCTCTGTTCAATGCTTCCAGAATGCTGTCTCATCAAATGCAAATATTTGCAGAAGCTCGAACGTAGAATTTACTATTCTTTGCTTTCAAAGTATGTTCACAAAAATGCAACTAGGAAAGAAACATTTTGCTGAACTACTATGAAAGTTAGGTGCCATTTCTTTGAAGCATCATTTAGTAAAATGTGCGGATGCATGGTAGTATTTCCAAAATTTACATTCATAATGGAAAAATCTATGTTACCATTTTCAGCAAGGTTATGGGAAGCATAAAAATAAACAAGCATTGGCAAAAAGCAAAAAAAATAAAAAATCCGTTCTCAAAAAGCACACATCACCACAGTAGTTCCTGGCACGAACAGAACTACTTTGTGTCAATATACTTTGTGACTGGAATTGTTCACTTACAATGAAACCCCTGACAACATATTCTTAACTGCTGCAAATTAATCCCTCAAGACTTAGGCCCTCATTATGAACTTGGTAGTAATCACCGCCGACCGCCGTGCTGACGGTGAACAAAAGACCGCAAGTGGCTGTGAACTGCACGCAGCCGAATAATGATGCCAAAAAGATAAACCTCCAAAAATCCTGCAACCTCCACCCACCACCAGGGGCCAACAACAGCGGAAAGGCAGTACACCCCACCCCGCCACCGCCATGCAGACAAATCCTCCACCCACCAAATAATGATGCACCAATCATTTTGGTGGACAGTGAATGCTGAACGACCATTGGTGGCCACAGCCAGCAATGGGACCCACCAACAACAAATATACACATTGGCAAGTTTGAAACCCACACACCTGACCCACATCCACAACACTATCAAACACACACATACACAACCCCCAATCCTTTGCAATGCCAATAGCACAACAGATATTGACAACACAACACGCATACACTGAACTCAACATCACACGTCACACACAAATACACCACGAAAACCCATACATAACCCAAACACTATCACAAGCAACACACCCAACCACACAACAGCACCCTCACCAATACACCTACAACACACCACCCACAACACACACCATGGCACCCCCGCTTCACAGGGAGGGATCTAAGGACCATGGTGGACGAAATATTCAGGGTCGAGCCAGAACCTTTCGACGCACAGGTGCAGCAGACTCCTGTGGCCAGGAAGATGGAGCTATGGCAGAGGATAGTCAACAAGGACAATGCAGTGGGAAACCATCCATTCACAAGGGACGACATACGAAAGAGATGGAATGACCTGTGCAGGATGGTTCAGTATATGGCATCCAGGCACAACATCGCCATACAGAAGACTTGTGGTGGTCCCCCACCTCCTCCCCCTGAATACACTGACTGGGAGGAGAAGGTCCTGGCCATCCTGCACCCAGAGGGCCTCAACCGACTCACTGGTGGACTGTACTCGGGTAAATCAACTACAATATCTTAATAGTCACCACACCTGTAATGCATGGATCACCCCATCCCCTCACAACCACCAGGACCCCATCCACTAACCAGTCCACAACACCCACATCCAAGTCCCCTCTATGCCCAGAATCCCACAAACAAATCTCCATCCAGCCCCCTGTGCATAGTTACCTACCCCTGCATTGAATCCCAATGCCACTACAGCACCCACAATGCACCTCCACCCCAACAAAAAATGAACCAAAATGTACACAAAGGGACCTTGCATGCCACTACAGGGGAATATAAGCATAAAATAGTGCAGATCAGTGCAGTAATTTCCGAGAAAGTACAGGACACCCACATGTATATTCTCCCACACACAGGCACTACCACCCATGCCACCCAGACGTAGATGTGAAGGAGTGCCAGTACTCCTCATGAAGACAGAGGCCCCACTCAGGAGAGTGCAGAGGGATGTCTGGACACAGAGGAAATCCCTGGCCCATCCCACAGTCCTGGACTATCACCCTCTAGAAGCCCCACTCAGGACAACACTGACACCGCTAACATACAGTCACCATCATCAGCTCTGGCCAAATGACCCCACACCAGTGTTTCCCAGCCATGGACTGGCTGCCCATATGTACAAAGGCCAGAGTCTCCACCCACCACCATGCAGGATGATGAAGGGCCCAGTGCAAGTGGGACTGCCAGACCTGTGCAGGGGACACAGCACAGTGGCCTAGGGCCAGTGGGAGCACATCAGTGGCCCAGGGTGGTGGCCAAAAGAGGGATGCTGCAGCCTAGGAGGTGATTTCTGAGGTCCTGGGTGCATACCACCATACCCAGGACAGGATGGGCCAGATCATGGCCACCCTGAAGCAGAATCAGAGGCTGTAGATAGCACACAACGAGGAAGCCATGGAGCAATGGAAACTGCTCAATGCCACTATGGTCTTCATTGCATGGGTGCTGCAGCACCAGTACCACAGCGAGCCTGAGTCCTCCATCCACCGTCAAGCCCCTACCACTAGCCAGGACACTGCTCTGCCATCTACATCTGCAGCATCCACTGGACTGGTGGCACTGCCAGAGGACTCACAGGGCATCAGCACCCCTACCCCTGGAGCCCAGCTGTACCTTCGCAAATGGTGCCTCAGACCCATGTATACCACTGAAACACCAGCCAAGCCCAGCACCAGGAAGTGACTCTGTTCTGAACTGTCTCCCTTGTGTGCCACTGAGCTACCTTATTGACATGCCACTGCCATCACACCATCTTACAATGGCCGCATGGACTCTACCCCAGAGCAACCAACAGCTGAGCATATGTACCTGAGTATGTTTTTCACCATGTGCCCACTCCCTTTCACTGTCCCAAGACTTATGTATATATTGCCATTGAATAAATACACCTATACACTCAAATTAAATGCCCTTCATCAATATGAGAGATCAATTGTGAATGTGAATGCATTAGCCAGTTACTATCATAATAACACTTTTATTGCAGAAGGGGATCCAACACATTGTAGTGTCTGAACTATGTCACATTGTACCTAAAATTGCATTCCCTGTCACATGCCACTTCAGTCATGATTTAGCATTGTCACTGACAAAAGACACCACAGTACTTATTACATGAGTCAGACTGTAACTATGCAGTGAAGACATCAGCATCATTGAACAATACCTTAGAGTCACTGGAAGTATAGCCGGATTAGCTGGGTCCTGGAGTTGAGATCTTCCCCCTCTTCTTCCTTAACATCACTCTAAACCCCTGTCCGAGGCTGGAGGACTGGTTGGACAGCACCCTCCTCTTCCAGAAGGGGGATAGCTTTCCTCACAGGCAACTGTGCAGCATGCAGCAGGCCAGCACTATCTTACACACCTTGTCAGGGACGTAGCACGGGGGTCCCCCAGAGAGATGGAGGCAACAAAATCTTGCCATCAGGAGTCCTATAGTCCACTCTATCACCCTCCTAGTACGACCATGGGCCTCATTATAATTCTTTTCTGCATCTGTCCTGGGATTCCCCACAGGTGTCAGGAGCCATTGCAAGTTGGGGTAGCCAGAATCACCTGCAAAAGTGGCTGAAAGAGGACTTGAACAAACTACCTTTACTTCCATACAGCCTGGCTGTCAGCTATGTAACTGATCCAGTGTCATACACACTCACATATGAGCCAAGCTCTGTCCCCCTGTAGTTGTCCCATCATGTGTGGCACACTGCTGTTTCGCAGGACAAATGAATCATGGACTGATCCTTGGAACCTGGAATTGACATGTGATATGTACTGATCAGCAGTACACACCAATTGTACATTCATGGAGTGCTAGTTTTTATGATTCATATACAACTGTTTATTCACTCTTGGGGGTATGAGAGCTATGTGGGTTCCATCAATGGAAACTTTCACATGGGGGATATGAGTGAAGGCATAGAATCCAGATTTGATGCAGTGAGTTTATCCCTTTGCGGAAACTGGACATAAGTTTGCAAGTGTTGAACAAATGTATCCAGGAAATTGGACAGAATTTGGCTGAACATTGGCTGTGAGAACCCTGCAGCCATTCCCACTGTCACCTGAAATGAGCCCGTGGCCAAAAAATGGAGCACAGTTAGCACTTGCACAGTTGTAGGGATGGCATGCTGATTCCAATTGGTCGGCTTCAGAACAGGATCCATTAATGCACAGAGGTCATGGATTGTAGCTCTATTGAGTTGGTAGTTGATAATGATGTGACATTCCTCCATGGTGGCCAGATCTACCAGGGGTCTGTCAACAGATGGGGCCCTCCCTAACAACATGGGTATGTACTCATGGGGGAGGAAAGAACACATTTTGAGGGTCAACATACACTTGCATTACATGATGTCACTGTGTTTTTCAGAATGTGTCACTTAGGTAACACACAAAAACAGAAAGAATGAGGTACACCGTCAGGCTAATGTGTGCTGAGGTTTCTCTGTCATAATGGCATCACATTGTATACACACTTCCAACCGTGACTGCATGTGTGGATCAAGGAATCGAGTCAGTAATCGACGAATGGGAGAGAGAATGGGGCCATGGATGAGGCCCCGGGCAAGGCTATTGAGACGTGGTGAAGGCAAAATGGCAGCCTCCTGCCATCCAGGTATGGTAGTGTGGAAGTGACTTCATTCCTCTGGCATTCGTCGTCATGGCGGAAAGCAATGTTCACCGCGTGCACCTGATCATTGGATTACATGGTTGTCAATAGGGAACCTCGTCCAATCATGATTACCGCAGGCGGTGACTGTGCACACGGCCGCAGTATCTACCGCCATTTTGTCAGACCCTTGACTCCTGCATTATGTAAAGGGTAGTATTCCACTGCGTGTGCTGCTGTGTCCTGACTCTGGTCCCTGAGATGGCGTGTGTCACAGGGGACAGGGCCCCGGCCTTCATTGCGGAAGAGCTGGAAAAGCTGGTGGATGGGGTCCTACCCCTGTACGCGAAGTTGTATGGGCCACCAGAGGAGCAGGTGAGTTGCCGTCTGTCATCCTTAGACATGTGTGATTGTGGCGGATGCCTGTATGCATGTGTGTTCGATGAGTGACTTTCCAGCCGTAGGTTGTCTGCCACTTTCTGCCTCTGTTTTGTTCATATGCATGTCAACATGGGCCATTCAGTATGAAAGGGTCCATACATTTGTGTATGGGACACCCACTCTGACGTCTGTATTTTTGCTCTGTGTGTCTCATGCAGGTCAGCGCCCATCAAAAGAAAAGCCTGTGGCAAGCCATTGCCAAGGAAGTGCAGACCCTGGAGGTCTACAACCAGTGGAGCATCCACTGCAGGAAGTGGTGGGAGGACCTGAGGTGCTGAGCCAGGAAGACCGGAGAGGCCCAGCTGGGGAAGGCCTCCCAACAGGAAGGGGTGCCTGTTGGACCCTGACTCCCCTAATGGCCTGCATTCTGGTGCAGGCATATCCGGATTTGGATGGGTGCTTAGAGGCAGCACAGCAGCCACAAGGGGGTGAATACCAACACAGTTGTGATACCACGTTAATGGGTGAATTTGCCTGCTGTGGGATGCATGCATTGTAGTGCCAGGAACTTAGTCCCTCAATATGACACTGGCAGTAAATCCCACTTACTGCCACACTGACGGCGGCCAACTTACCGCCGCGGTGGTGGATATCTGTTCACCATATTATGACACACACACACACCAATCTGACAGAATACAGCCACATACACAAATCCGCCAGAACAAAGGTCAGTGCAAAAGTGGCAGTCACAAAACCCTCACTGTTACGCCAACAGAACAACGCCCATCACATTATGGCCAACGAATCACCATGGCGGACATTCAACAGCGGTAAACCATTGGTTGTACTTACCGCCACGCTCACAATGGACACCCACAGACAAAACAATACCACATTGGAGAAATCAAACAACACACACCTGACAACCATACACACACCACACACACACCCAAACCACTATAAAACACACACCCACATTACCTACAACCCTTTACGAATACAAATCATTGGCATGAGACTGACACCAAGACCACTGTGACAACTAGACTCACACACCACTCACACCCATACACCCCTCACGCAATCCACATCACACACCCCAACATATTTCCCAACACACCCTCACTAACACGCATCACATAACACCCATGGCACCACAAAGGCACCCCTGTTTCACTGAGGAGGAGTTAAGGGTCATGGTGGAGGAAATTGCCATGGTAGAGCCACAGCTATTTGGAGCACAGGTGCAGCAGATATCAATAGCAAGGAAGATGGAGCTATGGCGGAGATTTGAGGACAGGGTCTGTAGGAGGCTGGCCTGGCCTATAGTGGGTAGCTGATGGTACTTACACTTTGTGCCAGGTCCAGTTATCCTTTATTAGTAGATTAGTAGTGTTCTAGCAGCTTAGGCTGATAGAGGTAGTTATTGCAGAGCAGCTTAGGCTGAACTAGGAGACATGCAAAGCTCCTACTATGCCACTTATATCATATAGGTACTATATCATAAGAAAGACAATACTCAGAGTTACTAAAAATAAAGGTACATTATTTTAGCGACAATGTGCCCAAAAACATTTTGAGGGTCAACATACACTTGCATCACATGATGTCACTGTACTTTTCAGAATGTGTCACTTAGGTGACACACAAAAACAGAAAGAATGAGGTACACCGTCAGGCTAATGTGTGCTGAGGTTTCTCTGTCATAATGGCATCACATTGTATACACACTTCCAACCGTGACTGCGTGTGTGGATCAAGGAATCGAGTCAGTAATCGACGAATGGGAGAGAGAATGGGGCCATGGATGAGGCCCTGGGCAAGGCTATTGAGACGTGGTGAAAGCAAAATGGCAGCCTCCTACCATCCAGGTATGGTAGTGTGGAAGTGACTTAATTCCTCTGGCATTAGTTGTTATGGCGGAAAGCAATGTTCACCGCCGTGCACCTGATCATTGGATTACATGGTTGTCAATAGGGAACCTCGTCCAATCATGATTGCTGCAGGCGGTGACGGTGCAGACCGCCGCAGTATCTACCGCCATTTTGTCAGACCCTTGACTCCTGCATTATGTAAAGGGTAGTATTCCACTGCGTGTGCTGCTGTGTCCTGACTCTGGTCCCTGAGATGGCGTGTGTCACAGGGGACAGGGCCCCGGCCTTCATTGCGGAAGAGCTGGAAAAGCTGGTGGATGGGGTCCTACCCCTGTACGTGAAGTTGTATGGGCGACCAGAGGAGCAGGTGAGTTGCCGTCTGTCATCCTTAGACATGTGTGACTGTGGCAGATGCCTGTATGCATGTGTGTTCGATGAGTGACTGTCCAGCCGTAGGGTGTCTGCCACTTTCAGCCTGTGTTTTGTTCATATGCATGTCAACATGGGCCATTCAGTATGAAAGGGTCCATACATTTGTGTATGGGACACCCACACTGACGTCTGTTTTTTTGCTCTGTGTGTCTCATGCAGGTCAGCGCCCATCAAAAGAAAGGCCTGTGGCAAGCCATTGCCAAGGAAGTGCAGACCCTGGAGGTCTACAACCAGTGGAGCATCCACTGCAGGAAGTGGTGGGAGGACCTGAGGTGCTGAGCCAGGAAGACCGGAGAGGCCCAGCTGGGGAAGGCCTCCCAACAGGAAGGGGTGCCTGTTGGACCCTGACTCCCCTAATGGCCTGCATTCTGGCGCAGGCATATCCGGATTTGGATGGGTGCTTAGAGGCAGCACAGCAGTCACAAGGGGGTGAGTACCAACACAGTTGTGATACCACTTTAATGGGTGAATTTGGCTGCTGTGGGATGCATGCATTGTAGTGCCAGGAACTTAGGGCCAGATGTAGCAAAGGATTTGCATGTCGCAAATGGCGAAAATCGCCGTTTGTGAGGCGCAAATGCCTCTTTGCTATGCAGAAATGCATATTGCGTGTCGGGACCGACTCGCAATATGCATTTCAGAATCGCAAATAGGAAGGGGTGTTCCCTTCCTATTTGCGATTCGGAGTGGCATGCAATACCATTTGCGACCGCATATGCGGTCACAAAGGGTGTCGCAGTTACCATCCACTTCAAGTGGATAGTAACCCATTCGCAAATTGGAAGGGGTCCCCATGGGACCCCTTTCCCTTTGCGAATGGAGCCAATACTATTTTTTCAGGGCAGGTAGTGGTCCAAAGGACCACTACCTGCCCTGAAAAAATACCGAAACTAAAGGTTTTTTTTTTTTTTTAAATGCAGCTTGTTTTCCTTTAAGGAAAACGGGCTACACTTAAAAAAAAAAATGCTTTATTGAGAAAGCAGTCACGAACATGGAGGTCTGCTGACGCCAGCAGGCCTCCATGTTTGCGAGTGCCTAGACTCGCTATGGGGCCGCAATTTGCGACCCACCTCATTAATATTAATGAGGTGGGTCATTGCGACCCCATAGCGACTCGCAGACGGTGTCTGAGACACCGTACTGCATACCAATTTGCGAGTTGCAAATTGCAAGTCGCATGGAGTCGCAATTTGCAACTCGCAAATTTTCTTTTTGCTACATCTGGCCCTTAGTCCCTCAATATGACACTGGCGGTAAATCCCACTTACTGCCACACTGACGGCGGCCAACTTACCGCTGCGGTGGTGGATATCTGTTCACCATATTATGACACACACACACCAATCCGACAGAATACAGCCACATACACAAATCCGCCAGAACAAAGGTCAGTGAAAAAGTGGCAGTCACAAAACCCTCACTGTTACGCCAACAGAACAACGCCCATCACATTATGGCCAACGAATCACCATGGCGGACATTCAACAGCGGCAAACCATTGGTGGTACTTACCGCCACGCTCACAATGGACACCCACAGACAAAACAATACCACATTGGACAATTCAAACAACACACATCTGACAACCATACACACACCACACCCACACACCCAAACCACTATAAAACACATACCCACAGTACCTACAACCCTTTATGAATACAAATCATTGGCATGAGACTGACACCAAGACCACTGTGACAACTAGACTCACACACCACTCACACCCATACACCCCTCACACAATCTGCATCACACACCCCAACATATTTCCCAACACACCCTCACTAACAAGCATCACATAACACCCATGGCACCACAAAGGCACCCCTGTTTCACTGAGGAGGAGTTAAGGGTCATGGTGGAGGAAATTGCCATGGTAGAGCCACAGCTATTTGGAGCACAGGTGCAGCAGATATCAACAGCAAGGAAGATGGAGCTATGGCGGAGATTTGAGGACAGGGTCTTTAGGAGGCTGGACTGGCCTATAGTGGGTAGCTGATGGTACTTACACTTTGTGCCAGGTCCAGTTATCCTGTATTAGTAGATTAGTAGTGTTCTAGCAGCTTAGGCTGATAGAGGTAGCTATAGCAGAGCAGCTTAGGCTGAACTAGGAGACATGCAAAGCTCCTACTATACCACTTATATCATATAGGTACTATATCATAAGAAAGACAATACTCAGAGTTACTAAAAATAAAGGTACTTTATTTTAGCGACAATGTGCCAAAAATATCTCAGAGGAGATACTCCCTTAGGAGGTAAGTAAAAACACACAAAATATACACACAAACCAAAATCAGGTAAGTAAAACAGTCAGAAATTAGTGCAAACACTGTATAATACAATAGGATGCAATAGGCCTAAGGGCAACACAAACCATATACTAAGAAAATGGAATGCAAACCACAAATGGACACCTAAACTAGTGTAGTGTGTAGAGGTTTGCTGGGAGTGTAAGAAAACACTAAGGGTGTCCAAGATACCGCCCCCCAAGAACCTAGAAAGTAGGAGTAAATTACTACTATTTCCCCCAGAAACACACTAAACTCGTGATAGAGGATTTTGCAAAGACCACAACAGACTGCAAAGCACTGAAGATGGATTCCTGGATCTGAGGACCTGCAAAGGAAGGGGGCCAAGTCTAAGAGTTGGGAACGTGTCCGGGGGGGGCATGAGCCCACTAAACCGCAGATGAAGGTACAAAATGGCTGTCTCCCGATGGAAGAAGCTGAAGATTCTGCAACAACTAAAGATGCTAGGACCTTTTCCTTCGTGCAGAAGATGTCCCACTGAGTGCTGGAGGATGCAAAGTGGTTTCTTTGGCAAAATACCACAAACAAGCCTTGCTAACTGCAAGAGTCACTGTTGAAGAAAAAGGGTGCTGCCCGGGCCCAGGAAGGACCAGGATGTTGCCACTTGAGAGAGGAGACAGAGGAGGCCCTCAGCAATGTAGAGAGCTCTCGCACAAGAAGGTAGCAACCACAGAAGCACTTGAACACGGGTTCAAGAAGTCTGAACACAACAGTCATCTCAACACTGCAAAAGAGGGTCCCACAAAGCTGGAGATCAACTCAGGGAGCTGAGCATCGCAGGACAGAGTGCTGGGGACCTGGGCTTGGCTGTGCACAAAGAATTTTGTGGAACTGTCTACAGAAGCCCTAGTAGCTGCAGTTCACGCGGTGCACAGGACTCATGACTAAAGAGGGGAGGCAACGACTTACCTCCTCCAAATTTGTACAGTTGGACCACTCCCCAGCCTTTAACACCTATTTCCAAAGGGAGAATGTGTAACACCCTCTCTCAGAGGAAATCCTTTGTACTGCCTTTCTGGGACTGGGCTGCCCAGACCCCAGGAGGGCAGAACCCTGTCTGTGTGGTGGCAGCAGCGATAGCTGCTGAGAAAACCACAGAGAGCTGGTTTGGCAGTACCCGGGGTCCATAGTGGAGCCCCCAGGATGCATGGGATTGGCACCCCAATACCAGATTTGGCATAGGGGGACAATTCCATGATCTTAGACAAGTTACATGGCCATATTCGGAGTTACCATTGTGAAGCTACATATAGGTATTGACCTATATGTAGTGCACATGTGTAATGGCGTCTCTGCACTCACAAAGTCCGGGTAAATGGCCCTGAACTATGTGGGGGCACCTTTGCTAGTGCAAGGGTGCCCTCACACTAAGTAACTTTGCACCTAACCTTCAGCAAGTGAAGGTTAGACATATAGGTGACTTATAAGTTACTTAAGTGTAATGAAAATGGCTGTGAAATAATGTGTGTGTTATTTCACTCAAGCTGCAGTGGCAGTCCTGTGTAAAGGTTTGTCTGAGCTCCCTATGGGTGGCAAAAGAAATGCTGCAGCCCATAGGGATCTCCTGGAACCCCAATACCCTGGGTACCTAGGTACCATATACTAGGGAATTATAAGGGTGTTCCAGTGTGCCAATTGAAATTTGTAAAAGTGGTCACTAGCCTATAGTGACAAATGTAAAGGCAGAGAGAGCATAAGCACTGAGGTTCTGATTAGCAGAGCCTCAGTGACACAGTTAGTCACTACACAGGTATACACATTCAGGCCACAAACTATGAGCACTGGGGTTCTGGCTAGCAGGATCCCAGTGAGACAGGCAAAAACAAACTGACATACATGTAAAAATGGGGGTAACATGCCAGGCAAGATGGTACTTTCCTACAGGGTCAACGCCGTGGGACAGCACCCCAGAACAAGAGACGATGGGGGTTATTACAACTTTGGAGGAGGTGTTAATCCGTCCCAAAAGTGACAGTAAAGTGACGGATATACCACCAGCCATATTATGAGTCCATTATATCCTATGGAACTCGTAATACGGCTGGTGTATATCAACAACACCCTGATCTCCATAGCAGGGGTGCTGGCAGACATGGTGCTGGAAGACATGGCCAACCTTATGAGGGAGGAAGTGTCACACCAGCAGGCCCCTGCCACTAGCTAGTCTTCTGAACAGCCGTCCACTTTCACTGCCTCTAGTGGCCAGGGGGCCCGCCACAGGAACAACAGGCCACCAGCACCCCTCCCCCTGCAGAAGGTGAACCACCCTGCAAATGTTCCCTGCAAACCACACAGAAGCCAGAAACACTTGCCAAGACCACCGCCAGGAAATGAGACTCCCCTGATTGCCCCCCTTGTGTCCCACTCAGTCACCTTGTCCACATTGAACTGCCATTGCTCCCCTTCCTATGTCCCCATAGACAATGCACCTGTGCTTCAAACAAACTGGAACAATGCCCTGGTCTTTCCTCCATTATCACCCCATCCCATTGCACTTCCCCTTTATATATTAGCACTACAATAAACACCCTTGGATAAAAATCGACTACGAGTATTTCATGTATTTCAAATAGGTATTGATTGAAACAGCTACAACCATTGCAAATAAACTGAACATAGAATGAGCATAGAATTAATGATCTGTAGCTGGATGTTGTGATCACACCAGGAGAATTTGTCAAATCACTAACATCTGAAAAATGAATATCCAGAGGTAACAGTAAGTAGGCAAAGAAGTGGGAAATGGCAGCATGCCAGTGCCACACAGAATACAACCAAAGTCATAGAAATGTAAAGTTGCACTGTCTCACCTGTGTGTCATTGGAAGTACTGAAGTATCACATATGTTCTGTTGTCCACATCCTCATCTTCTGCCTCCTCATCCTTAGTGTCCTCAGGGTCCACTGCTGCCACAGGGGCATCTCCAGTCTCCTCCTCCTGCAGAAAAGATACATGGCATCTGAGGGCCAGGTTGTGTAACATGTGTCATGCCACTACTATCTGAAAGACCTTCTCTGGTGAGTAGCACAGGTATCCACCTGTTGGATAGCGGCACCGGAACCTGGCCTTCAGGAGGCCCAAGGTCCTTTCAATGATCCTTCTGGTTCGCCTATGTGCCTCATTATAACGTTCTTCTGCCCTTTTCCTGGCATTCCTCACAGGGCTCAGCAGCCATGATAGGTTTGTATGACCATAGTCACCTGCAAATATTGAGGGACAACATTTAGCCACACCTTATCCTATATGGCCCACACCATAGGCATACACCAACATATCCCGGGTGAGAACCAGGGCTCACCTATTAGCCACACCCAGTGCCCCTGTAGTTGGGACATCACATTTGGGATGCTGCTATTCCTTAGGACAAAGGCATCATGCACTGACCCAGGATACATACTATTGACGTGGGAGATGTACTGGTCCACGATACACACCATGTGCACATTCATGGAGTGGAAACACTTACGATTCCTGAACACCTGTTCATTCTAGCATGGGGGCACAAATGCTATATGCGTTCTGTCAATTGCACCAATTATATTGGTGATATGTCCCATTACATAGAATCTGGCCTTTACAGTGGCCAAGTCCTCAACCTGGGGGAATGCAATGTAGCTGCATATGTACTTTATCAGAGGAGAAAACACTCTTGTTAGCACGTTTGAGAACATTGGCTGTGACATTCCTGCTGCTAGCCCACAGTCACTTGGAAAGAACCAGTTGCCAGGAAATGGAGCACTGATAGCACTTGAACAAGAGGGGGGATGCCAGTGGAATGACGGATAGCAGATATCAGGTCAGGCTCCAATTGGGTACACAGCTCTGTAATTGGGGCCCTGTCCAGTCTATAGGTGAGTATTATGTGCCTGTCCTCCAGTATAGCCAAGTCCACCAGAGGTCTGTACACGGGGTATGTCTCCATCTCCTATTCATCCACATCTTTAGGTATCTAATGGACAAAAGAGTGAGTAGGCTATCACAAACTGAACAATGGAGCCACAACAGTCCGCAATGAGCATACATGTTATGGGGACATTGTAATTTGTGACATATGTGCCTATTTATCCTGTGATGCAGCATTAATCCATAGGCCTGTTCGTCCCCCCTGAAATGGCGTCCGCCTGTCCTATGTTGAGGGACAGGTGGAAGTGAGGCAATACCGCTGACGTTGTGTACCGTGGCGGTAGGCGGTTGAGAACCATCGTGCAATTCCTCATTGGTTATAATTGGGCCCTATGGGGTACAGTATCCAATGGTGATCTATGCCAGCAGTGACGGTATGTACTGCGTTGACGTGACTGCATTTTCTATCAGATTCCTCATTTGTTTCCTGACCTTCCATAGGAGAAAACCTACACTGCATGCGCTGCTGTGACCTGTGTCTGGAACCTACCATGGCCCGTGTGACCGGGGATAGGGCCCCAGCCTTCACTTCTGAGGAGTTGGAGTGACTGGTGGATGGGGTCCTCCCCAGTACGAACTGCTGTATGGGTCTCCAGACCAACAGGTGAATACACTGTTGGCATGATGCATGTGGCATTAATGCATGGAGTTGTGTGTGAAGACCTCGTGTAAGGAGGGTGGGAGGATGTTCTCTTGGCGGTGTACATGTTGTATGCTGGGCTATGTGTGTGCCAATGGTGATGGAAACGGGTATGGTGGGCCATTTGTGTGACTGGCTGGACTGTTTGTCTAATGGTGTTCTCCTGTCTCTATTGCCTCTGCTAGTGAGCGCCCATCAAAAGAAGGGAATATGGCATACCGTCGCCAAGGATGTGTGGACCTTGGGGGTCTATGGCAGGCGGAGCACCCACTGTTGGAAACGGTGGGAGGACCTGAGACGCTGGGCATGAAAGACCGCGTAGGCCCAGCTTGGGATGGCCTCCCAACGAGGAAGGGGTGCCCTTCGGACCCTGTCCCCCTTGATGGCCTGCCTACTGGCGGTGGCCTACCCTGAGCTGGATGGGCTCTTGAGGGCACCACAGACACCACAAGGGGGTGAGTACAGTAGCTATCATTTAATCTCCTCATGGCTGGAGGGGTGGTATCCCGGTGGTGGTTGTGTGTCAGTGGGTGCCCCTACGCCAGGCCAGACATAGAAGCGTAGGTCCTCTGGTGACTAAGGGTTTGATTGTGAAATACTGCTTACCTAGCTTGTTAGTATTCACTACTGGTCAGGTCTGCGTGGGTCCCAGTTGTGCTGAAGTTGGCGGTGTATACCCCTCCTCATTCCTTGTTGCGTAGGCCAGTTCACTTTGTGTGAGGGTGCTGTGTACACCAAACAGCGGTGTTGGTGCAGACTGATACCTCCTCCGATGGGAGCTCCCTGGTAGTGGCGGACACCTCTGTGACCATCCCAGCTGCAGGTACAGCCACCATCCCCCATTTCCAGCACCTCCCTCCCAGTAGCCCCACAGCGAGTTGCCCGTGACCGCTCACCCAGGAGGTTGGGCATCTCCTTCGCCGCAGGCAACTCAGGCTCTGCCCTAGTGAGCCCTGCTGCCCTGAGTGAGGAGGCTATTGACCTCCTGAGATCCATCTCTGTAGGGCAAACAGCCATTGTGAATGCCATCCAAGGGCTGGCAGCCCAGATGCAGTTATCTAATGCATTCCCGGAGGGCATTCATGGTGGATTGGTGGCCCCAACACTCAAGAGTGTCACAGGCATACACAAGCACCACACTTCATCCCACAGGCACAAACACCATTCAGTTGCAGACACAACAACATCCACTATCTCCACTGTCTCCCCCTTCTCCTCCTCCACCACCCACCCAGTTACATCCACACTCATACCTGCATGCACTACATCAATATCCACTACCAGCATCATCACCACACCAAGCAGCACACACACCTCACTGGCAGACACCTCCACAACATCCATGCACACGTCCCCTGTGTCTTCTCCCACCATGTCTGCCCCACCTCCTAAATACACAAACGCAAGCACTCAGACACCCAACAGCCATCCACCTCAAAACAGCATACAGCCCATGTACCTGCATCCAAATCCAGCAGACAAACACCTCCAACAACCACTCCCTCATCCTCCACTCCCATTACTCCTCCCTCTTCCCACCCCAACATCTCTAAAAAGCTCTTCCTTTCCCAGATTGACCTCTTTCCTACCCCTTTATACTCCCCCGTCCAGCATGTATAGGCAGGGTAGCAAGGACCCAGCCAAGCATCTCTGCAAACACTCCACAGGCCCAGTGGTAGCACCACCTCCTCGTGGTGGAAAGGATTCCAGGCTAACAACATGAAGGGGAAGGAGCCTGCAGCAGCTGCGAAGAAGGGGAAGGATTCTGCACCAGCTGCAAAAAAGGGGAAGGAGCCTACACCAGCTGCAAAGAAGGGGAAGGTGCTTGCACCAGCTTCAAAGAAGGAGCCTGCAGCAGCAGGCAGAGGGGGGAAGAGCCCATCCACCAATGCCAAGAAGGGTAAAGGACCTCCAACCCAGGGGCAGGAGGGGATGAGGCAATCTATGCCAGCAGAAGCTGACAGCTAAACACCGCCACCACCAGCAGCTGTCACAGATCCCCCACTGCCAGACGTGGTTGTGCAGCCATCAGAAAGTGCAGGAGCCTCCCACAACCACCACCACAGTGCAGCCATCGGAGAGTGCAGGGGCTGAGCAGGAGCCTCCCACAACCACCACCACAGTGCTGCCATTTAGATCAGCTTTGTCACCGATAAACCTTTCTTTTTAATTTGATATCTGTTTGTACTTCTGTTCATGTATTCTGATGGAATGAGCACCTTACCCTTTTGCTTTGGCTAAGGAATAACTGCCTAATTCTTTCATAAGTTCTATAACTTTTTGGGGTTTTCACCACTTCATCTTTCATCAAACGCCATGCTAGGGTGCGGCTTCCGCATTCCTTTTCTGACTGCTGCTATGCAGCCATCTCAGAGTGTTTGGTCCCTGTTATGGTGCCTCAGGCTGTTGTGTATTTCCCATCCTGCCTATCAAAATGCCGTTAAGGAAAATCTATGTGTTTGTTCCTGTGACGTGCACTCGCCACAGGAAGAGAGCTTAGAAAGCCCCATATTATCTCAAATTCTTTTATCCTGCAATCTTCCCTGCCCTTGTCTTCCCCCACACTCTGGAGGAGACCCTTCTTCAGTTCATGCAGTTCTTTGTGTATTTTGTCTGTCACATACAGGACAGCGCCTCATTCAGGTGACATCTCATATGCTACTAGAATGTGGGCAGCATTGTAAAGCACAACACATATCCACAAATTCACAATAACAATACTGTCATTTTCCTTGCAATGTCAAAAAACAACCCCTTTGAAAAGGCCCTTACCAGGATTGAACAGACATTGAAAACTAAACAGTACATTTCAGCTGTACTTAGCGTGGAGAAACAAAAGGGTGTCGACAGGCTATCCCTGCCGCTCATTCCCCAGAAGACATGAGGGAGCAGACAGTTGATACTTCAAGCAATCTGACAGTCACCTGCCAGCAGCAAATGTAATTAGTGAAGCAGAGAGCGCACTTCAATTTTACCACATTGCACTTGATTCTTGTTCACCGTAAGAATACACAAGTTGGAAATAGGTAGTTAAACAGTGTTCTTTTATCAGCGTCCTTATGTGGCCTGAAAGAGAAATGACGGAAAAGTAAAGAAAGACGTTCAAAATTCCACATCCTTGCGATCCTGCCCAAGAGCAGTTTGCAATGCAGCAGTATGGAATTGAAGCTTTGCCCAAATCCACAGGAGGCAGCACACAGGTTAGGCACAGATGGTGAACCCTTCATGCACGTACAATCATACAAACATTATACAAAAGTGGGGAGCTGTCCCTGAATCATGGCAGTCAATCCTACCCTTTGCACTCGGGCTTCATAACAATTAAGTGGCCTGAACAAAAGCCATAATGTGAATGAGATAATAAAGCAATCTGTTATTATAATTGCAATATGAAAAAAAAATATCTAATGTCATGTCAGCCTTTTCTGCAGCAATGTCGACAGATGTCAATGTGGTAAGCATTATTGCCCTCATTACAACCCAATGGTAAAAAAATGGGATTTGGACCCTGGCGGCGACCGCCACTTTAACACAAAGACCGCCAGGGTGGTAGCAGCCGCTGGGCTGGCGACTTCAGTCTCCAGCCCGGCGGCCATCACATTCCCTCCCTCAGCATTACGACCTGGCCTACCCTCATGGTTTTTGTGGTTTCTGTGCTGCCACGAAAAAAATATGCACCCATATACACACATGCACACATGAATACCCACCTCCACCCATGAATGCACACATTCATACCCACAAACCACAACACACACTAACATAGCTTGTCACACACATGCATCCACAACACACAACACTCACAATCACTCATTCACGCATGCATCCAACGTGAATCACACCCGCATGCACGCATCCCAAAACATACACACAACACCCCCCACCCCTCTCTCCGGTCAGAGAACCTGACTTACCTGCTTGCAGGGGGTCTGCAGCGCTGCTGTCAGCAGCAGCATCTGCCAGCAAAACACCGCCAGGCTGTATCATTGCTATGACCGTCGGCGGTGTTCCGCCAGATTTCTGGTGGAATACAGTCGGTGGTCGTAATACGCGTTGTCGGCTGGTAGCCACGGCGGCGGTATTTTGGCGGCTTTCACCATGGTGGTAGGCGCTCATTACCGCCAATGTTGTAATGAGGGCCTAAGAGCCTATTTTCGGTCTTGGCAGAGGTGAATTCTCTGTCACAAATGTGCCGGATATCCTGTCCTCCATATTACGATCTCATTATCTCCCATGGGATCATAATACATTGGACGAATATCCGTCATGTTTGTGATGGAGTTTTCCATCTGCCAAGAACTAAATCAGGCCCTAAATGTCAGGACTGTGGTGACTGGTAATAACCACCAGCATAAAATGTCACCATAAAGGACTGTGATTACCATTTTTTCAATTACCTCCCTACCAATGGAATGACAATACAAGCTTCTAGAAATGAAAATATAGTCAATTGTTGTCAAAAAAATTTAGAGTATGGTTGGCCTTAAGGGCGCTGGTTTCTGGGGCATTTATATAGTCCCATACGACAATATACTTACAAAGCTAAGCGTCTGAGCATCTGAGTATAAGGGTGCCCATTACATTTGCTAAAAACAATTATATTATCAGATAATTTTGTATTAAAGTCGCCACATAAGGATCAAATTATGTGCATACAATGAGGACATGAGATTTGCACTAATACTATTGGCCACATTGAATCATAAATTTGCTATTATCAAGGCAAGAACAATTGTCCTTATATAAATTACCCAACCAAAGCCACAAATTGTTTAGTCTGACAGAAAAGATTTGAATCCCCCAAGTTTGGAATAACATGAATAGCCGTCAAAATACAGATCAATAGTAGACCGGGTCACTTGAAATTTTATCAAAGCTGTTCAAAAAGCAAGAGCGGTCAGCTTGGTTAATTTTGGAATCAATTCCTGTGATGTTCCGGCTGGGTAATGTCAGGCTACCCTTGGACATTGTGGAGGTTGAAATGAGAGAGATTGCCTGGTTACTTTAAACATAATTGTCCACCAGTGAACTAATTGGAGGGGTGAGATGTAAGTCTCATTGATCAAGGCTAAACTTGCTAAGTGACTGACAAAAACGCGTCATTAACAAATGTGAACCTGTCGCTGTTGATTGAAGCAATACAGTGATGTTGTATGCATGTTCATAAGATCCAGGGCTATGTTGAAAACTGTAGCAGAGCTTGGGCTTGCAAAAGGATCTGTCTTTTAAGATGTGCACAATGGACCATCTTTCTTAGTTTGTTAGTAAGGCACAATGCACAGGTTTCTACCCATATGTAATTTGTGTATTACTTACCTCCTTAGGGAGGACAGTCTCTATGGTATTTTTGGCATTTGTGACACCAAAAGAAAGTCCCTTTATTTTTTTAACACTGAGTATTTTCTTTCATGTGTGTGAATACTATGTGACTACAGTGGTATTGCATGAGCTCTGCATGTTTCCAAGATAAGCCTTGGCTGTTCAGCTACAGCTACCCCTAGAGAGCCTGGCTTCTAAACACTGCCTACATTTCACTACTAAGGGATAACTGGACCTGGTATAAGGTGTTAGTACCTTAGGTACCCACTACAAACCAGGACAGCCTCCTACACTCTGCAAACCTGCATGGGCTTGAGGCAGAGAGACACATTACCTTCTCACAAGTCTTCCTCATCCAGTCCTTATGGCATGAGCAGTCCTCTGTTCCCACAGATACTGATATTCCTAACCAGCCAGAAAATACATCCAATATAGCCACCCCTATCCCAGCATGCCATATAACCAGAAGCCCCACCTAACCACATCCTGTTTTGTTTTTCTGTGAATCCGTATTGATTTCTGACACCAGCCAGAGGTAAGTGTTTTCGAGCTCTTTTTCTTGTTCTTGTGCTGATGTTTAACACTGTCATTCATCTTTTGTTTTCTAAGAACTTTGCTATAGAGTTTTTTAATTATACGAAGTCTCACTGAATCACTGGGCATTGGGGGCTTGCACATGGGGATTTGGACACACTGGGTGGTCCTTTTGATTTAGACGGTGCACAGGGATAATTTGGGTTTTTCTGCTGCTGTGGTTGCTTCTACAGAAGAGGATTTTCTGGTGCAGTGTCATCACCTGAAACCTGTATCTCTTCTTTTGCACAGTTCTGTCTGAAGGATTTTGACCAATAAATGACAGGATTTGTAGCACCAATCCTTTCCTCATTTCTTGCTGAAGCAGAATCCTTTTGAGGGGTTTTTGGAGGAATTTCCTTCTTATGTTAAAGTTGACAAACTTGTGGCAAGTCTTTCTACTCAGGGGTCAGTCATCTTAGAGGATGCCCTTTTCTCTGACCCTGTGCACAGGAAAATCAAGAATGCCATTACAAGGCCTTATTCTGCATTCTCAGTCTGGGCTAATGCCTATTCTATGTACACTGTACAGTTTTTGTTACAGAATTTTAAATTGTTGGCTGAAAGGATGTCATAAAGGTCTGATTATTCCTCTCTTCTGAGGGCCAAGGAGCAATGGGTCTGTTCTCCCTCTGAGATTTCTTTTGACAGTTTATGTTCATCGGCAACTGCATCTGGGGTGGCTGTTTCAGCACGCAGGAATATCTGGCTTTACTCCTGGAAGACAGATGCCTCAGAGAAGGCGGTTCTTTTAAAATTGCCATTCTCTGGGTCAAATGATCAAACTGAAGGATCTAGTGAAAAAGACTATAGAAAAAAAGAAATTGATCACCTCACCTACATCTTTTGGTAGGTTTAGGAGATTTGGTTTCGGTTGAGGTTTTGGCCCGAGCTCTGCCAAGGGTTGCTCTAAGCATTTTCAAGGCATAGGTCGTGGCTGGGATGCCCTAGGTTATGATAAGTCCTAGTTCCAACATCAATCCAGTCTCTCTGTCTAGAACCTCCCACAGCCAAAGGCATGACTATGCTTCGCCTCTGCCAGTGGGCGGCGCCAGCCATATTTGGTGAATGACTGTTGCTTGGACTCTGGAGGTTGTATCCTGTGGCTACAGGATTCCATTTTTCTCTCCTCCTCTGCGTTTTTTCAGGCTCAGTCCAGTTCTGCTGAGTACTCTGAGGAGGGAAAGTTTGCTGCAGAAGGACGCAATTTCAGTGGTTCCCCTAGGGGAAGTAGGCCGGGGGTTTCACTCAGTTCTTTTTTTGGTGCAAAAACTTTCAGGGGCTTTCTGTCCTGAACTTGAATAGGATGAACAGATTCCTTCCTCACCAGTCATTCAAACTGGTGTCTGGTGTCTCTCCAGTCCATAATGCCGTTAACAAATCCAGGGGATTTTATATGTTCCATTTACCTATGGGATGCGTACCTTTACATTCCTCTCCATCCACATTCCCATCAGTTCTCTGGTTTGCAGTGAATGGCATCCACTACCAGTTCAAGGTTCTGCTCCTCAGGCTGTCCACGTCCCCAGGGTCTTCACCAAAGTGGTGGCCCCTCTGGTGGGTATTATTCATTCCACAGGTATTCGGGTTTTCCTGTATTTGGACTGGCTCGTTGCTTCTCCTTCTTCCTGCAAGGCACAAGAAGATATCTAGCATGTCTCAACCTGGAGAAGTCCCATTTGTTCCCTTCACAGAGGCTCCAGTTCATTGAAGTGGTGTTTCATACGGATCTGGGACAGGTACTTTTGTCAACAAGCAGAGGATGAGATTGATGTCCCACTTGGAATGTCTGCTGGCTCAGGAACTATTCCTGAGAGGACTTGGTTGCTCACTCAGGGTGATGTGGCAGCGCCTCTGACCATCATTCCTTGAAGCCATTTACATTTATTTCCTCTAGTTCACCAACTGCTGCAATATTGGGATTCACTACCACAGGACTACAAATTTTTGGTTCCAGTGACATTGGTGATCAACGCACGCCTCCAGTAGTGGCTGGTGGAGCATCACTTGTTTCAGGGTTTTCTCCTTACAGATGCAAGCAAGATGGCTGTGGTGCCAGTTGTGAGTCTCACTCAGCCCACAGCAAATGGTTGCCTGCTCAAACTTCCCAGTCAGCCAACTGGAGGGAGTTCGTAGCTGTCTGGGTGGCTCTGCTCAGGTTTTCCAGTGGGATAAGCTCTCGAGCGGTTTGTGTCCAGACAGACAACCAGTTGGCTCAGGCCTACATCAACAGACAAGAGGGTATGGGGTCTCTGAATCTGAATCTCCTGGCCCGAAGGATTTGCAGTTGGGCAGAGCAGAATCTGTTGGCTCTGTTGGCAGTGTAGCTTCTGGGGAGAGAGAATTGGATAACTTGAGCCACCATTCACATCTTCAGTAGCCCTCTGTCTGTATCCTCTCCTTTTTCATCAGATCACTTTGTGGTTCAGAGCCCCGTGGATGGAACTGTTTGCAACAGAGTCCAACGCTCTTCTCCCTTTGTATTTCCTGATTCCCTTTCAGAATGCTTGGGTGACTGACACATTGTCAGTGAGGTGGCTGGCGTGTCTCCTTTACTGGTTTCCTCCCCTTTTTCTCCCTACCAGCTGCTCTCTGAGATAGTGAGGAAGAATCAAACAGACCATGCAGAAGTCCTTCTGGTGGCTCTGGGTTGAAACAAGGAGGACTTGGTTTCCCCTACTCATTCAGTTGTCGTCTCTCCCCAGTGGCAGTTCTCTCTATCTCCGTCCCCTCTGAGGTCCCCCCACCTGTCGCTGGAGTCAACGAGGTGACTGAAATTAGGGGTCTTGCATTTAAGAGTATGAGGCTAATTTCCCAGGGTTGTTCTGTGGAAGGGGCAGAATCTATTCAGCAACATCTGTGCCTCTCCACATTGAAGATCTATGGGCATCATTGGAGGAATTTTGAGAACTGGTGAGGGGATAAGGCAGTCTCTCCCTATAAGTGTGATCCCAGTATGGTCTTGGATTTAATGAGGGATGAGTTTTTGTTGGGTCTGGAGGTTTCCATGATTCAGAGCCAGTGGGCTGCAATCCAGTCGTCCTGATGTTTTGGTGATTTCCAGTCTTGTAAGTTGTTTCAGGAGTTTTTCCATAAAAGGACCATTTTGCATTCTCCAGTTCTCTCTTCGAGATCTTCCCTTGGTTTGAATAGCCTTTAGGGTCCTCCAATTGAGCCACGTGAGTCCTTGGATTTGAAAAATGTATGTGCAAAGGTGGTGTGGCATCTGTTTAGGTATATGAATTGGGGAGCTTTGGGCTGTGCAGCCTTTTCCTCTATTTTTTGTTTTTTCATGATCGGGTGGATTTTAGACACAGAGGGGGTTATTCTAACTTTGGAGGAGTGTTAATCCGTCCCAAAAGTGACGGTAAAGTGACGGATATACCACCAGCCGTATTACGAGTTCCATAGGATATAATGGACTCGTAATACGGCTGGTGGTAAATCAGTCACTTTTCCGTCACTTTTGGGACGGATTAACACCTCCTCCAAAGTTAGAATAACCCCCAGACTGTCTTTCCTTCCTAAGATGCCTAACTCTTTTCATTGTTCAGAAGACATAGTTCTGCCTGTGTTTTTTCCAGCCTCTTCCGCAGAGGATCAGGTCTGTTTGCATACCCTGGATGTTCATCAAGCCTTGTTCATTTATGTGTCATGGACTGAGTCATTCCAAAAGGTGGGTTCTTTGTTTGTTACTTTTAACCTCTCTACTAAAAGTCTTCATCCCTCTTTTGCCACCTTGTCCAGGTGGGTTAAGCTGACAATCACGGGGGTTATGATTCACTGTGTCGGCAGCTGACTTCTTATGTTTAGGGCAAGTCTACCAGGGGTGTTGCTTTGTGATATCTGTTGGGCTGACACTTGTTCTTCCCCTCATAACTTTTGTCCCACTGTAGGATGCAAGTGGATGGTTCTTCTCCTACTGCTTTTGCAGAATGTTAGAAATGGGGTTTCTGGTTGGCTAGGGTATGTACCTAAACCAGGCAGAACCCACCCACTCTAGTCAAGGTGAGGGGGTTACACACCCAGGATAACCCCTTCTCAACCCCTTGGAAGCTTGGCACGAGCAGTCAGGTCTAACCTGGAGGCAATGTGTAAAGCGATTGCACAACATACGTGACACACTATCCCCATCACAAAGGAAACAAAACACCAAGCTGTATAAAATAAACTGTATTGCCCAAAACATCATGAGACCACACCTAACATGTATCAGTAATACCTTGCTACACAAGCAGTTGTCAGAACATTACTCAGGTACTATTACTCTGTGAAAACTAACAGTAGTCATAATAAAACACATAGGTTACTGGTTGCCCTGCAACATAAGTAGTAGCCATGTTATCATTATTACCTGTACTGCACTAAGCAAATGAGAAGAATCAGTACATGTATCCAGCCATCATCATGCATGCATGATAAGGGAAAAACACATATAGGCCATAATTATGACATTGGCGGTAAATTCCACTTACCGCCACAGTGACGGCGCCAACTTACCGCCGCCGTGGCTGATATCCATTCACCATATCATGACACACACACACCAATCAGTCAGTGTTCAGCCACATACAGAAATCCGCCACACCAAAGGTCAGTGATGAACTGGCGGTATCAAAATCCACACCATTACGCCAACAGAACTACACCGACCACATTATGACCCATGAACCACCACAGCGGTTCAACTGAGGGAGACCATTGGTGGTACATACTGCTGCGCTCACAATAAACACCCACATACAAAACAACACCACATTGGACAATGTAAACAACATACACCTGACACCCATACACATACCACACCCACACCATTATAAAACACACACCCATATTACTCACAACCCTTTACAAACAACAGTTACTGGCAGGGGATTGAAACCAAGACCACTGACACAACTAGAGCCACACACTATTCACACCTATACACCACTCATGCACTACATATCACACACCCCAATACATTACCCAACACACCCTCACCAAAACACCTCACAGAACACCCATGGCACCACAAAGATACCCCCGTTTCACAGAGGAGGAGCTAAGGGTCATGCTGGAGGAAATTGTCAGGGAAGAGCTACAGTTGTTTGGAGCACAGGTGCAGCAGATATCTATAGCTAAGAAGATGGAGCTATGGCGGAGAATCATGGACAGGGTCAACGCCGTGGGACAGCGCCCAAGAACTAGGGGTGACATCAGGAAGAGGTAGAATGACCTACGGGGGAAGGTACGTTCCATTGCAGCAAGACACCAGCTTGTGATCCAGAGGACTGGAGGTGGATCCCCACCTCCTCCAACACAACTCACAGCATGGGAGGAGCAAGTCTTGGCAATACTGCATCCTGGAGGAGGACCGTTCTCTGGTAAGTCAACTCTCTACCGCTATCACCCCACTACCTGCTTGCCATCACATACCCTCACTCCCATCACTCCACTACTTCCCACACACTCCACCATCACATCTCACTCACCCCAATGCCATGCTCTGCATGCTGTACCAATGCATGGACACCCCTCATCACTAAAGCATGCACACTATAGAGAATTAACTATCCCAGCGTACACCAACATACACAAGTGAAAGCTGCAGGGGAAATCCAACCAAAAAGGGGACAATGTGTCAGACACAGAAACCATAACACATCATTTACATTTCCACAGGTATCCCAGCCAATGTCAGCGGAGAGGAGGTGCCAGCAATATCCAGTCCTCCAACTGAAGAGGCCCACAGTGATGACAGCAACTCTGGTCTTTAGGATCTGGATGACCTACCTGGCTCATCAGGGACCACTGGACAGCCGGTTACCCAGGCCCAGTCACACACCACCACAGAGCTTCCACCATCAGGAAACACCACCGCAACACCCACCCAGCGTACCCATACCTCTGTCCCTAGGACACGTCAATCAGCAGTGAGTCCACCTCTACAGGGACCCCACGGCACATCTCCCACATAAAACAATTAGGGACCTGGGGTCAGTGGCAGTGGGCACACGGTTCAGGGGACAGAGGCACTGGCCAACAGGGACACTGGGAGGTCTGCTGTGTGCCAGGGGGAGGACCGGCACAGGGAACCGACTCTCTAGGAGGCTCTCGCAGAGATCCTGGGAGCTTATCAACATTTCAAGGACACGATGGGCAGATCCTGGACAATGTGCAGTAAAACAGGCGGCTGCAGGAGGGTCAGTACCAGGGGATCAGGGAGGACCTGCAGGCCATCAACAACACCCTGATCTCCTTTGCAGGGGTGCTGGCAGACATGGCCAACATTATGAGGGAGGCAGTCTCACACCAGCAGGCCCCTGCCACTAGCCATACATCTGAACAGCCTTCCACTTCTGCCGCCGCTAGTGGCCAGGAGGCCCTACCACAGGACTCACGGGCCACCAGCACCCCTCCCCCTGTAGAAGGTGAACTACCCCACAAACGTTCCCCGCGATCCAGGCAGAAGCCACAGACACTTGACAAGACCCCCACCAGGAAATGAGACTCTCCTAATTGTCACCCTTGTGTCCCAGTCTGTTACCCTGTCCACCTGGAACTGCCATTGCTCCCCTTCCTATGTCCCCATGGACAATGCACCTGTGCTACAAACAAACTGGAACAATACTCTGGACTTTCCTCCATCATCAGCCCCTCCCATTGCACTTGCCCCTTCATATATTAGCACTTCAATAAACACCCTTTGAAAAAAAACAATTTTAGAGTATGTCATGTATATCAAATATGTATTCACTGTAACAGGTACAAACATTGCAAATTAACTGTACAAAGAATGAGCATAGATTCATTATCTGTAGCTGGCTGTAGAGATCACACCAGAGGTATAAGTCAGGTCACCAACATCTGCAAAATGAATTGCCAGAGGGAACAGTAAGTGGGCATAGAAGATGAATATATCAGGATGCCATTGCCACACAAATTAAAACAAATGTCATTGAAATGTGAAATAACACTGTCCTACCTGTGTGTCATTGGAAGTATTGTTGGATCACATTTGTTCTGTTGTCCTCATCCTCATCCTCTGCCTCCTCATCCTCACTGTCCACAGGGTCTACTGCTGCCACACAGGCATCTCCAGCATCCTCCTCCTGCACGAATGGGACAGGGCATCTGAGGGCCAGGTTATGCAACATGCAGCATGCCACCACTATCTGGCAGACCTTCTTTGGTGATTAGCACAGGGATCCACTTGAATCTTGCCTTCAGGAGGCCAAAGGTCCTTTCAATTATCCTTCTGGTTCACCCATGTACCTCATTATACCATTCTTCTACCCTTGTCCTGGCATTCCTCACAGGGCTCAGCAACCATGACAGGTTTGGGTAACCAGAGTCACCTGCAAATATTGAGGGACAGTATTTAGCCATACACTATCCTGTATGGCCCATACCATACCCATACACCAACATATACTGGGTGTGAACCAGGGCTCTCCTATTAGCCACACCCTGTACCTCTGTACTTGGCCAATCACATTTGGGATGCTGCCATTCCTTAGGACAAAGGCATCATGCATCGACCCAGGATACTAAGCATTGACATGGGAGATGTACTGGTCTGCCAAGCACACCATCTGAACATTCATAGAGTGGAAACTCTTACGATTCCTGAACACCTGTTCATTCTGGCGGGGTGGTACAAATGCAATATGTGTTCCATCAATCGCCCCAATTATGTTGGGGATATGTCCCATTGCAGAAAACTTGGCCTTCACTGTGACCAAATCTTCAACCTGGAGCGAAAACAATGTAGGTGCAGATGTGTTTTATCAGGGGAGACAACACTCTTGTCAGCACTATTGCGAATGTTGGCTGTGACAATCCTGCTGCCAAGAACCTCTGTCAGTTGGAAAGAATCAGTTGCCAGGAAATTGAGTACAGATAGCACTTGCACAAGAGGGGGGATCCCAGTGGAGGGACAGATAGCAGATATCAGGTCAGGCTCCAATTGGGCACACAGCTCTGTGATTGTGGCCCTGTCAAGTCTATAGGTGAGGATAATGTGCCTGTCCTCTAGTGTTGCCAAGTCCACCAGGGGTCTGTACACGGGGGTATGTCTCCATCTCCTATTCATCCACAGCAGGATAATTCTAAGGGACAAAGGAGTGAAGATTCGGTCGCAAACTGAACAATGGAACTACAACAGAACTTTGCATCCTGTAAACATGAAATGGGTCATTGTGATTTGTCCAGTATGTGCTAATATCTCCTGTAAATCACAACTGAGAGTACGGGGTTCTTGTAACGAAGGTGGGTCGGTAGTGTACCGATTGTAACACTGGACCACTCGTGACCCTCAACTAGAAGCAAAATGTGGGTGAACTGTGGTGTGGTGTGGTGTATGGTCCGGAAGGGGGATTTCCTTTACGGACTAGGCGGTCTCACACACTATATAGTGTCATGCTTCATCATATGACCACCTAGCCCCACCCAGGTAGGACAGTGCCACCTGGGCGGACTCAACCTCACTGTTAAAAGAACAGGAGGGAGTGCGTAAATTATTTTTTATTCTGGAAAAGGGATCCAGCTATGCTAGGAAATAAAAACACCTACTCAGATACCCATGTAAATTTTAATAGAGGGTTCTGTGTGGTGTGATTAAAAAGGACTAGGGAACCGGTGTGAGAGCAATGACTCACAAGGTCACCTATCTAAAGGAAGTAGCCGACATGTTTCTGCCCTTAAAATTGAGCTCTGGAAGGTCTCTGGGCATTCATCAGGGCGTTTGATCCCTGTTGCATATGCTTCGTGAGCGCTGCATGAATAATAACACTTGAAAAGGGTGAAGGAGGGGCCTACCTTTACCAAGGGAATACCTGGGGAGGACCTACAGTAAATGGGATAAAACAGACCAAAAAATGACAGTGATTAGGTAATACACAGCAAACCACAGCACACGTGACATAATTCATGCAAGACGCAGGAGTTCTGGTTGCATTTTAAGCATAACAATCATATCAATACTGGCTTGTGCGCAGATATGTGGAGGACAACAAGCAAGGGAAGGCAATTTCTTACCCTAACAACAGAGGCTAGTGGCCTCTGGTATCCTGGAGAGGGAGCGTCCCCTTATAGTCAGACTCTAAGGTTCGAGGAAAAAGAAAGAAGGGAAGAACCCATATGAAGGTAGACGGAGAAATACAAAAAAGAGAGAACAGGTCTCGAGTGAGTAGAGTGAAAAGGGGGAAAAAAAAGTGGGGAAAGGGGCATCTATCAGGGTCCAGAAAAGAAACGGCCAGAGTGACCTAACCGGGAGTGAAGGCAGGGAGAAGCAGAGACAAGGATCACACACAAATAAGGTGATTAAAGGGGAGGCTGAAACAGGGGAAACAAAAAGGATAGAGCAATAGAGGGCAAAACGTGGAGATAATAGAGGGCAATCCATATTAGAAAGAAAGGGGAAAGCCGGGAATGAGAAAAAAAGAAAAAAAAAGGGAAGCTAGAAAGAATAAGAAGAAGAGAAGAAGAAAAGCCAAGAAAGAAAAGGAAGAAATGAGAAAAAGAAGAAAGAAAATAGAGAAAGAAAGAAATGAGGGAAAAGAGAGAGGTCTCTTATCTGTGAATCCAACGCTGGCCGACTCACTGCATCAAAGCTGGGCGCTCTCTGTGCGCCTATACCGACCTCTCCTCAGGACCGCTTGAGTGAAGTGGCCTGGTTGAGGTGGGTAGATATAGTGGTAATAATTAGGTGAGATGAGATCCAGCTGCTGGCAATCACCGTCGCGACCCGGGTGCGGGCTGTGGGTGGAACCGGAAGTGCTAATGACGTTCCTTCGTTGTTGGATATTAGCAAAGTATGGCCTGGCCGGACCCGGTGATGCCGAGGACCGGGAGCGCCCAAAAGTGACGCTGCCCTCGCGTATGCAGGACGAATAGTAGAAGGGCCGACCTCGGTAAGAACGCCACAATGGGCGGCCGAGGCTCGGAAACACCCAGTGTGCGGGGATGGCACTGGGGAGTGACGCCCTTCCCGTACAGGTCGCCGGGAAACTTAGTTTTCCGGCGGCGGAGCAGGGTGAGCACGGGGATCGGGAGATCCCCGGCTACCTATAGATTGAAGTGGGGAAAAGGAAAAAGGCCCAACAGGGGAGTGGGAAGGGAAAGTGAAAAGAGGTGAAAGGAGAAAAAGGAAAAAAAGAAGAAAAGGGGGAGAAAAAAGGAAAGAAGAAGAACAAAGCACAAATTGTAGAAACCAAAGGACAAAAAATACAACAGCAAAGCACAAGACACAGCGCAAAATAAACAGCAACAACCCACACATGGCAGAAGCAAAACGAAAGTGAAAGAAAATGGAAAAATAGAGAGGGAAACTCGGGGGGGAAGGGAGTTGGAATGAAGGGGAAAGGGAGAAAGGAGGAAATGGGAGGGATGAGGGAGGGAAAAAACAGGAGAGTGAGGATAATTTAAGGTGAGAGGGAAGGGGAGAAAAAGGGGGAATGGGAGCTAGAGATGCCCAACCAAGGGGGACAGAAATGGAAAAAACAGTACTAAACAGGCGGAGGGAGAAGAAGGGGGAGGTAGAGAGGGCATGTACAGAGGGAAAGTGCGAATGGAGGCGAAGGATGTATGAAGGGTTCAAGTTTGGAGAGAGAACCAAGGTATCTCATCATTTAGTCCAGCCGTGTCGGTGTGTAACCTCCATATCCAGCGTTGTTCAGCCCTAAACAGTTTTTCTGACATGTTGGGGGTCGAAGGAAGAAATTGTTCCAGGACCGTCCACGACATGTCATCCGGGGAGTGATTTTTTAACAGGAAGTGGCTAGTAAGTTTTGTTGCATCGCGTTTGTACCTAATCGTGCTTCTGTGCTCACAGATTCTGGTGCTAACCTTTCTTGTGGTCATCCCCACATATTTGAGTAGGCAGGGGCATTTGATTAGATAGACTACGTTCTTACTGTTACAGTTCGTAAGTGATTTTTTCACCCATGGTGTTTTGAGGTCAAGGTTGATGGTGGTAGATCTGTGGGTAAAGCGGCATACGCTGCAGTTGCCGCACGGATAATGACCTGCAGGGGGGGCCATCTGCCAAAGTGTAGTCTGTGTAGGACGAAGCTTCTCTTTGGGTCTTGTGTGGACCACCATGTTGCGTATATTGTTTGCTCTCCTATACGCATGCAATGGTGGTTCAAAGGGTAAACAGTGAGGATTTTCCAATTGTCTTTTATAATCTTCTGGATTTTATTGGATAAGGGATTAAGGGGGTCATTCTGACCTCGGCGGTAAAAGGCCCTTACCGCCGGTCAGAAGACCGCCATAACACCGCCGCGGCCGCGGTTAACCGCCACGGTCATTCTGACCCACAACGGCCAAACCTCCAAAATTCCGTCCTCCACTGCAGCCCGCCACATCAGCGGGCAGCGAGAAACTGGAGATGACCAAACCTCCACCGTCACGGCAACAGAAATACGCCCATGCCATTACGACCCATGAATCCACACGGCGGTCATTCAAACGCGGTATTCCATTGGCGCTACACACCGCCGCGGTCAGAATACACACACAGCACCAAAACACAGCCACATTGGACAATTTGAAATACACACACCTGATACACATACACACACCACTCCCACACAATCAACCAACTATAAAACACACACCCACATCACCCACAAACCCCTGCGACCATAATTACTGAGAGAAGGAGAGAGAGACACAGCAGACAATCCAAAGCAAGACACACTGAGGCACACTACACCATCACACACACCACATAGTAGCACAAAGCACCACTCACCAACATACTTATCATCACATACACCACCCCACACCTCACCCACACCACCCCATGGCACCCCAAAGGCACCCACGCTTTTCGGACCAAGAACTCCGGGTCATGGTGGAGGAAATTCTAAGAGTGGAACCCCAGCTCTTCGGCTCGCAGGTGCAGCACACCAGTATAGCTAGGAAGGCGGAGCTATGGCAGCAGATCGTGGACAGGGTCAACGCGGTGGGACAGCATCCCAGGAATAGGGAGGACATCCGCAAAAGATGGAACGACCTACGGTCCGATCGATGGTCTCCAGGCACAACATCGCGGTCCAGAAGACTGGCGGCTGACCCCCACCCACCCCTCCCGAATTCACATCGTGGGAGCAAGACGTCTTGAACATCCTGCATCCTCAGGGCCTCGCAGGAGTAGCCGGAGGAATGGACTCTGGTAAGTCCAATCTCAACTACTAGATCCCCCCCACCCCACTAGCATGCCAACCCACACCCCCAACCCCCCAGCACACATCCTCCCTGACAATGTCTCACCAGCACAACCCTCCCATCCCAACACCAACTCCTGCATGCCAACACAAATCATGGGCACCCATCACCTAAGCATGACCAATGCACTAACCCCCCCCCCACTAACTACCCTCACAACACCTCCCTCAAGGGAATGCCTGCACTGGGGGACAAGGGCACCCATAACACGCACGCTATTGCACACACAGAAACAATAACCAAACTCTCTTTCCCCATGCAGGACCCGAACGACAACACACCAGCCAGGAGGGTCCAGAAGTGTCCATCCCACCACCGGAACAGGCCCACACTGAGGATAGCAGCTCTGTCGACAGTGAACCTGATGACCAGCCCGGACCATCGGGGACCTCTGGGCAGTCGGTTCCCCTCAGGCAGCCACAGGCCACACCAGACCCGACCCCCGTCTGCCAACACCAGCACAGCACCCACCCAGCGGGCCCATGCCTCTGTCTCTAGGACAGCTCAATCAGCGGTGTGTCTGCCACTCCAGGGCACCCAGGCTAACCCAACACCCCAACAACAACAGGGACCTGGGGGCAGTGGTAGCGGGCACACCGTCCAGGGGACAGAGGCCGGGGGAAACCGGGCAGCTCGGAGGGCTGCTGTGCGACGGGGGGGGAGGAGAGGCCCAGGGAACCCACTCTCCAAGAGGCCCTCACCACCCTCATGGGGGCATACCACCACTCCCAAGAAACGATGGCGACGGTACTGGCCAGGTTCACTGAGATCCAGGCACAGCAGGAGGAACGCTACATGGGGTTCAGGGAGGAGCTGAGAATCATCGGGACCGCAATGGGGACCATCGTCCTGGCCCTCCACAGGATAGAGGACGCGTTGCGGGACCATGGTGCACCACACAGGGCCCCTGTCACTAGCCCGGACCAGGAACAGCCTACCACCTCCGCCGGCGCTAGTGGACAGGAGGTCCCAACACCTCGACAGCCCCCCAGAACCCCACCTCCTGCTGAAGAACAACCACCCCGTAAGAGGAGCCTGAGACCAAAGAAAAAGACAGAGTAGGATGTCAAGACCCCCGCCAGCAGGACATACCCCCTCAAGTCTTCCCACTGTCCCACATTGCCACCCTGTCCAACCATGAACTGCCTATGCTCCATCCTTCCACAGGCAAAAGGACAATGCACCTGTGAGACTGAGAACTGGACTCTGCCATGGATATTCCTCCACCCCCACCCATCACCCTTAGAATCACATGTACCGATATCTAGCACTGTAAATAAATCACATTTTGCACACAAATCTGTTTTGAGTCATGCTGTATTATTTACAAATGTATTACATATTACTGTTCAATTTCTGTTCTGTCAATTAGTCATGACAACATACCAATGTCAATACGCTGTATTTCATGGGCGAACCAAGCAGAAGTCAGGTACTGAGTCAGACAGCACTGAGAAGGGAAGGGAAAGGCAAAAATTAATGAAAAACATCTGTGGGGAACTACAGAAAGTACAGATGCAGGAGGCTATAAGCAATTGTGAAATGGCGTGGGTGATTCTTACCTGTGTGTTACTGGAAATACTGTTGTATCACTCTGTCCCTATTGTCTGTGTCGTCCTCAGAGTCTTCCTCCTCTTCACTCTCCACAGGCTCCACAGCTTCTACAACACCACCATCTGGACCATCCTCCTGCAGGAAAGGCACCTGGCGTCGCAAAGCCAGGTTGTGGAGCATAGAGCACGCCACGATGATATGGCACACCTTCTTTGGTGAGTACATTAGGGATCCACCTGTCATATGCAGGCACCTAAACCTGGCCTTCAGGAGCCCAAAGGTTCGCTCAATCACCCTCCTAGTACGCCCATGGGCCTCATTGTACCGTTCCTCTGCCCTGGTCCTGGGATTCCTCACTGGGGTCAATAGCCACGGCAGGTTGGGGTAACCAGAGTCACCTATTAGCCACACACGCTGTCTCTGTAGCTGTTCCATCACATAGGGAATGCTGCTATTTCGCATAACATACGCGTCATGCACTGACCCTGGGAACTTGGCATTTACATGGCGGATGTACTGGTCAGCCAAACAGACCACCTGGATATTCATTGAATGGTAATTCTTCCTGTTCCTGTACACCTGTTCATCGTCATTTGGGGGGACTAAAGCCACATGGGTCCCATCAATTGCACCAATGATGTTGGGGATGTGTCCAAGGGCATAGAAATCAGCTTTCACTGTAGGCAAATCACCCTCCTCTGGGAAAATGATGCAGCTCCGCATGAGTTTCATCAGGGCAGACAACACTCTGGATAAGATCTTGGAAAACATAGGCTGAGACATCCCAGATGACATGGCCACTGTTGTCTGGAATGAGCCAGTTGCAAAGAAATGGAGGACCGACAGAACCTGCACTAGAGGGGGAATTCCTGTGGGTTGGCGGATGGGGGACATCAGGGCTGGCTCCAGCTGGGCACACAGTTCATGGATGGAGGCTCGGTCAAGTCGGTATCGTAGTATTATGTTGCGTTCTTCCATTGTGGACAGGTCCACCAGCGGCCGGTACACGCGAGGATTCCTCCTTCTCATCGCTAGTCCCAGCGGACGGTGCCTAGGAAGGAGAATATGGAGTACAGAGTCAATCCACTCACAGGTACGTACAACACAGCTTGCACAGTACAGGTAAATGTATGGTTTGATATGTTTGTATGTGTGCCATTGCAAGGCCTAGGCCTGTGTGACGCATTAGAAATTAAGCCATGTGGGCCCTTGAAATGGCCGATGCCTGACCTGTGAAGTGGGACAATGGGATGTGAGGTCACTGCGCTGGCGGGGCACACCGTGGCGGTAGGCGGTCGAAGACCGCTGTGCGAAGACGCATTGGTTAACATTGAAGCCTATGGGTTTCAGGAGCCAATGACGATGTGCGCCGGCGGTCGCGGGACGCACCGCCGTGGTACGCACCGCCGCGGGCGTGACCGGCATTTTCTATCTGCTCAATCATTCGAGACCTGATCATCCACAGGAGAGGACCTATACTGCAAGTGCTGCTGTGAACTCGGTCTGGAAGTGACAATGGCTGCTGCTACTGGTGAAAGGGCCCCCGCCTTCAGTTCAGAAGAGTTGGAGAAGCTCGTGGACGGGGTCCTCCCCCAGTATGCGCTACTCTACGGTCCTCCAGACCAACAGGTGAGTACACTCAGTGCACATTGAATGGGTTATGCCTGTGTGGAGGGGGGGATGTAAGTTGGTGGGGTGTGGAGGGAATGAGGAGTGCAACGCACGACAGATGAGAGAATGGGAACCATGACAAGGTTGGGGAGGGGGGGGCATGTACTCCAAACGTGCAGATATGTGACGGTTTCTCTTTCCCACCCTGTACATGTCAAACAGGTGAGCGCCCACCAGAAAATCGATATTTGGCGTGCCATCGCCAATGAAGTCCGGAACTTGGGGGTCCACAACAGACGGGGCACCCACTGCCGCAAGAGGTGGGAGGACATCCGCCGCGGAACGAGGAAGACCGCAGAAACACTGCTGGGGATGGCCTCCCGACCTAGGAGGGGTGCCAGTCGCACCATGACCCCCCTGATGTCCCGGATCCTGGCGGTGGCCTACCCTAATTTGGATGGGCGCTTGAGGACAGCACAGCAGACACAAGGGGGTGAGTATCCGCACATTCTCCTATCTGTATGCGCATTGGAGGCGTCTGGGTGGGGGAGGAGGGCTGTGGGTGACATTAGGCCGGGGCGCTCTCTGTAGTGTAGTCCGCTCCCTTAGGCATGGCCCTGTGCCCCCGCCCCCCACCTCTGTAGGGTGCCAAGTGCAGCTACCCATGCTCCAGCATCACACATGTGCGCGTGTGTTGTCCCTAGACCTGTTTGCCTAGTCAGAAGTACTGAGTAGTGTACCCCAAGTTCGCGACTTAGTGCACGAGGCACCTGTGTCTGTCCTCTCCGCAAAGGGTATTGCTAAGGCATGCACTCAACTTTGTTTCATTTCTCCCCCCACCCTAAATCTTTGTCTTCTTGTGTTTTAGCATCATCCGGCGGAGGAGATTTGGCGTCGGAGCAGGAGGGAGCTGCAGGTCACCAGGCCCCGGTGGGCACTGACACAGACACAGAGGGCACCAGTGATCCGGAGGGCGAGGGGAGCACCACAACGGGGGCCGGTGGAGACACCAGCGACACGGACACGTCCTCGTTTGGGAGCTCCCTAGCGGGGGCGGCACCATCTGTGCCCCCCGCAACAACAGGTACAGCCGCCACCCAGCGCACCAGCACCGCCCTCCCAGCAGCCCCTCAGTCTTCGATCCGTGGCCGCTCGGCCAGGAAGGCGCGCGTCTCCTTCGCCCCAGGCACCTCAGCCCCTGCCTCTGTTACCCCTGCTGCCCTCAGTGCGGAGCTCATTGACCTGGTGAGGACGGTCATTTTTGGGCAGACTACCCTTCTGAATGCCATCCAGGAGGTGGAAAGGGAGGTGCATCGGAGCAATGCCTACCTGGAGGGCATTCATTCGGGTCAGGCTGCCCATCAACGAGCGTTCACTGCTCTGGCCTCAGCACTGACGGCAGCCATTGTCCCTGTCTCCAGTCTCCCTCTTCTATCTGCCTCCACCCTTTCTCTGTCTCCTGTACCTCAACCTATCCCATCCACACCATCAGACCAGCCTGCACACACCTCAACACCCAAGGCCAGCTCATCCAAACATAAGCACCACAGAAAACACAAGCATTCACCCAAGCAACACACAGATGCAGACATATCAACAGTCACTACCACCTCTGTGTCCCCGTCCTCCTCGTCTCCCTCCTCCCTCCCTGTGACGTCTACACTCACACCTGCATGCACCCCGATATCGGCCAGTTCTTCCACCACCAGCAAACCCTCCACTACAGTCCGCACACCTGCAGTCACCACCCCCACTGGCATTTACACGTCCCCTGTGTCCTCTCCCACTGTGTCTGTCACCCCCTCTTCCAAGACACATAAACGCAGGCAGACACCCAAACAACAGCCAACCACCTCACCACAGCCTACGTCCCATTCACCTGCACCCAAGGACAGCACACCTGGCTCTCATACAACCACATCCTCTTCCTCCACTTCTCTCACCACTACTCCTACCCCTTACCTTGGTCCCAAGAAAAATTACCTCTCCAGTTTTGACCTCTTTCCCTCCCCCGAACCCCCCCTCCAACTGGGAAAAGTCCCAAGGGCACCTCAGCCACCACCAGCCCAACTTCTACAGTGCAAGTGGTGCATGGCATGTGGAGTCCACCCTTTGGCGGCAGTAACACTTCGGTGAGCAGCAAGGGGACAGCCAGCCCCCCCCCAGGCAAGAGGACCCGGAAATTGAAGGGCCGCCGTGAGCGGACAGAGACGGCTGCCCCCAAGGAGGTGACTCCGGCCACTTCACCGGCCACAGCAGCCAGGGGAGGCAAGGGCCCGAGAGCCCTATCTAAGGAGCGGAAGGACAGCAGGGCGGAGAGGACTACCACCAGGAGCGCGGAGCAGGAGGGCCCCACAAGCCCCATCCCGGCTGCAAGGGACGACACCAAAGGGCCCAGGACTCACTCCCCGAAGGGGCCTGACACAGCACGGTCGGAGGGCGAGTGAGCAGGGTGTCCAGGCCAGGTATGACTCCCTTGACATACTGCAAGAGCACCGCTGAACAGGGCCCCGCCGTGAAGACAGGTACCGCTGAACAGGGCCCCGCCGTGAAGACAGGTACCACTGAACAGGGCCCCGCCGTGCAGAAGAGCACCGCTGAACAGGGCCCCGCCGTGAAGACAGGTACCGCTGAACAGGGCCCCGCCGTGCAGAAGAGCACCGCTGAACAGGGCCCCGCCGTGAAGACAGGTACCGCTGAACAGGGCCCCGCCGTGAAGACAGGTACCGCTGAACAGGGCCCAGCCGTGCAGAAGAGCACCGCTGAACAGGGCCCCGCCGTGAAGACAGGTACCGCTGAACAGGGCCCTGCCGTGCAGAAGAGCACCGCTGAACAGGGCCCCGCCGTGAAGACAGGTACCGCTGAACAGGGCCCCGCCGTGAAGACAGGTACCGCTGAACAGGGCCCCCCGTGCAGAAGAGCACCGCTGAACAGGGCCCCGCCGTGAAGACAGGTACCGCTGAACAGGGCCCCGCCGTGAAGACAGGTACCGCTGAACAGGGCCCCGCCGTGAAGACAGGTACTGCTGAACAGGGCCCCGCCGTGAAGACAGGTACCGCTGAACAGGGCCCCGCCGTGAAGACAGGTACCGCTGAACAGGGCTCCGCCGTGAAGACAGGTACCGCTGAACAGGGCCCTGCCGTGAAGACAGGTACCGCTGAACAGGGCCCCGCCGTGAAGACAGGTACTGCTGAACAGGGCCCCGCCATGAAGACAGGTACCGCTGAACAGGGCCCCGCCGTGCAGAAGAGCACCGCTGAACAGGGCCCCGCCGTGAAGACAGGTACCGCTGAACAGGGCCCCGCCGTGAAGACAGGTACCACTGAACAGGGCCCCGCCGTGAAGACAGGTACCGCTGAACAGGGCCCCGCCGTGCAGAAGAGCACCGCTGAACAGGGCCCCGCCGTGAAGACAGGTACCGCTGAACAGGGCCCCGCCGTCTCAAGCACCGCTCCGCTGGGCCCTTCCTGTCAAGCACCGCTCCGCTGGGCCCTTCCTGTCAAGCACCGCTCCGCTGGACCCTTCCTGTCAAGCACCGCCCTGCTGGGCCCTTCCTGTCAAGCACCGCTCCGCTGGGCCCTTCCTGTCAAGCACCGCTCCGCTGGGCCCTTCCTGTCAAGCACCGTTCCGCTGGGCCCTTCCTGTCAAGCACCGCTCCGCTGGACCCTTCCTGTCAAGCACCGCTCCGCTGGGCCCTTCCTGTCAAGCACCGCTCCGCTGGGCCCTTCCTGTCAAGCACCGCTCCGCTGGACCCTTCCTGTCAAGCACCGCTCCGCTGGGCCCTTCCTGTCAAGCACCGCTCCGCTGGGCCCTTCCTGTCAAGCACCGCTCCGCTGGGCCCTTCCTGTCAAGCACCGCTCCGCTGGGCCCTTCCTGTCAAGCACCGCTCCGCTGGACCCTTCCTGTCAAGCACCGCTTCGCTGGACATCGCCATGTCATGCACCGCTGCGCTGGGTCCCACCGTCTCAGGCACTGTTTATGGTTCACTGTGCCCACCATGCCTCCTCCTTGACCAGTGAACTCTGTAATCCACCTGAGAGACTGTGGCTTTGCACTCCCCAGGATGGCACAGTGGGCAATCCACCCACTGTAGAGACTTGAGAGACTGTGGCTTTGCACTCCCCAGGATGGTCCAGTGGGCAACCCACCCACTGCAGAGACTTGAGAGACTGTGGCTTTGCACTCCCCAGGATGGTACAGTGGGCAACCCACCCACTGTAGAGACATTGAGAGACTGTGGCTTTGCACTCCCCAGGATGGTACAGTGGGCAACCCACCCACTGTAGAGACATTGAGAGACTGTGGCTTTGCACTCCCCAGGATGGTCCAGTGGCCAACCCACCCACTGCAGAGACTTGAGAGACTGTGGCTTTGCACTCCCCAGGATGGTACAGTGGGCATGGTGGCTCCTCGTGGATCTGGCGTCGTGGACTCATGTGGCTGTGGTGGCCCCCCCTTCCCTTCCCCCTGAGGTGCCTGTAGTTTTGACATCAGATGCCCCTGCAGTGTTCTCTCCAAAGGACTCAGGTCTCGTGTGTGGGCTTTGCCCTTGTTTCGCAGAACCTTGGCCCACGGACATGTTAGATTCGTAGGATGTGCAGGACTTGTTACTTCAGTGATACACTGATGTGTATATCTTTTTGTTTTTTGTAAATATTTTTCACGGTTGCTCAATTATTTCCAGGTGCTTTTTTTGTACATGAAAATTTATTCCAAATTTGGTTGTGTCATTGTATTTTTAAAGGGTCTTTGTGTGGTGTCACTGTGACTTCCTGCTCTGCATTGGTGTGTACATATTGGGGGGGTGGGGGGGTCGCATATGTGTATGCCCATAACCTTTCTTCCTCCCCCCTCCCGTGTGTCGTAGGTGCAGTACTCACCGTTGACGTCTGCGCCGGAGTTCGTACTCGTGGTAGATGAGCAGGTAGACGAGAGCAGGTATGATGTTCAATTCGGGTTCCATGCTGTCCGGATTCCGCGTGGAGTGTCTCGAGGTGAGCGTTTTCCATTGGAAATGTCTGTTTCCGCCGTGTTTTTATCGGCGGGGCTCCCACCCCGGAAAAGGTGGCGGATTGGTGGGTCGTGATAGGGTGGGCGGTACATTGTCTGCCGCCTGGCTGTTGGCGGTGACCGCCGCGCTGTTTGTTTGTTCCGCCGTGGCGGTCGGAGTGTTAATGTGGCGGGCTGTGTTGGCGGTTCCCGCCAGGTTCAGAATTGCATTTTTTTGACCGCCGGCCTGTCTGCGGGTTGGCCGCCGCTTTATCACCGACCGCCAGGGTCAGAATGACCCCCTAAATGTGGTGACACATACGATCTTCTCCAAATCTGGTTTCAGTGCTCGGGGCTGCAACAACTGGTCCCTATTATTATTGCGTGCTTTTTTTCGGGCCCTCCTGACCAGGTGTGGGGGATAATCTTTGGTGTATAACTTGGTGGTTAGTTTGTCTGCATGCTTGCGGTAATCGACCATGGATGAGCAGTTTCGTCTTAATCGTAGGAACTGCCCGACCGGGAGGTTATCTCTTAGAGCTTGTGGGTGGAAGCTCTGGTATTGCAACAGGTTGTTGCAATCCGTCGGTTTATAGTACACTTCTGTGGCCAGACCGCCGTCATGTTCATAGATGAGTAGGTCGAGAAAAGGTAGTTTATTGTCACCTATGTTCATCGTGAAAGTTAGGAAGGGGTTGGCTCCGTTGAGCCAGACTGCGAACGCCAGGGCCTCTTCCTTATTACCAGTCCATATCAGCAGTACATCATCGATGTATCGCTTCCAGAGTTTAATCTGGTCTCGGTAGGGGTTGTCCTCATGTAAGACCACATGTCTTTCGAAGTGGTCGACGTATAGACATGCTAAACTTGGGGCGAATGTGCTGCCCATAGATGTGCCTCGTGTCTGCAAAAAGAAAGTCTAGGAGTGCTAGGTCCAGTATGAAACCAGGGGGGGTTTGGGATTCATCCATATGTAGTTCCAGGAGGTTGCTTATCACTTCCAGGGTGGCCTCTTGGGGGATGTTTGTGTATAGAGATTCCACATCGAGAGTGATCAGGAGCTCCTTTGATTTGTCAAAGGCTATAGATTCCAGTAAAAGGAGGACATGGGTGGTGTCCTTAAGATAGGTCGGGATTCTTTTGACTAACGGTTGTAGGAAGAAATCCACAAATTTTGACAAGGGCTCTAGTGCTGAGCCTATCCCGGAAACTATGGGTCTTCCGGGGGAGGGATCTTTTCTTTATGTACTTTTGTTAAAATATAAAAGTACAGGATTTTTGGATTGGTCTGTATCAGGAAAGTTGCCTCGTGGTCTGTGATCCAGTTGTTCTCCTTCCCTTTTAATACTAGGAAAGCGATTTCTTCTTGGATATCAGCTGTCGGATCACGTGCCAGACGCTTGTAGTGTCTGGTGTTACCCAGAAGACGCTCACATTCGTCTCTATACATTTTTTGTGGAAGAATCACCGTAGCCCCGCCTTTATCTGCTGGTTTTATGATGATATTTGGGTCGGCTGTAAGGCTCTTGAGTGACTCTATTTCGATTTTGCTCATATTGTGGAATACTTTGTTGGGTGCCTCAGTAAGCCCATTGATCTTAAGGGATACTGACTTCTCAAAAGCCAGCACCTCAGGGGGCATTTGCCCTGCTGTGGGACAGAAGGTGGACTTGGGGCGTAGTCCTGTGTTATGTGCAGGAGTCTCATATTCCTTCCCAAGGAAGAAGGTTTTTAGGCGGATCTTGCGAAACAAACCCGCTAATTCTGTTCTGGTTCTGAACAGGTCAACTTTTGGGGTAGGCACGAAATTCAGACCTTTATTTAATGCTTGAGTTTCGGTTTGCCTCAGTGTCCGGTTGCTTAGGTTAATAATGTTGGCTGTATTCTCCGAGCCAAGTTTCACTATGTCTTGCTTGTCCCTGGGATGGCCTCCCTGTGTGTTGGGTTTTCCATGGCATCCTCTTTTGGGCGCCACTGTACTTCTTTTCTCCTCCCTTTGCCCCTCCCGTGACCTCTGTCTAAAAAAGGGGGTGGGGGGTCTGAGAAGGACCATTGGGCAGGGTGCTGTAAGTAGGGTGCTTGGTATTGTGTAGGGGGCCATACTGGTTAGGCCAGCCCCATTGTTGGTTAAAGAATGGGGGGCATGGGGGCGGCATCGGTGGGTAGTTCCATCCACCCCGACGTTGCCCACGTCGTCCGCGGCGTTGTCGTGTATTCCCTGACGAGTTGCTATCACTATCTGAGCTAATGTTACTGCCTGAGGAAATATAAGATGTGTTAGTGGGGTTTTTTCTACATAGTCGGGTTTGGTGTAGGGGTATATCCTTTCTAGGGAAAACCGATTCAGGTCTTTTTGAAATTTTGCTATTTTTTGCTGAGTTAGGTATTCTTTATATTCATTCATATTTCTATTTACCTCCTCCAGTTTCTTTTTGAAGGAGAGAATACTCACACCTGACTTCAGGTTATTTTCACTGGTTTTTATCTGAATCAGTAGGGTTTCGGATAACCTAGTGGCAGTTTTTATAATTAGTATCAGCCGATCACGTGTACATTTCCACGCTATAGGCGACCAATCTTTACGAAACTCAAGATCGTCAAGGAATATGAGTGGTTCGTTGGTGACAAGTAGTCCGTTCGGTGCAGAATTACTGCGAAGGTATTCCGTGAGGACAGCTCCGTGCAGTAGGGTCTTAATCTGGGAGCGTTTCAGTTCCACTAGGGTGTCCCAGTCTCCAAGCTGGGACAAACTCTTTGACAAAGCTGTGTCCCCAAGGAGCGAGGGGGCTGCGAGGATAGCTGATACTTCCTCGTCGTTGAAGGAGAGGCCTTCTGCCATGGTGTGACGGAGGGGGGGGGTTTAGGGGGTGAAAAAGGGGGGAGAGAGAAAACCTAAAGCACTGAGGGGCGCAGGCAAGACTATTGTGCTTGCTGGGAGGAGGTAAGAACTCTCGCAGCCGAGAGGCTGCTCTACTATAACATTACACTAAGAGAGAGTATATGGGAGAGAGGGGGACAGAGGAAAAACACAACCGTACTCGACTCCCGAAAACAACACTAAGGGGGTCATTCTGACCCTGGCGGTAAAAGGCTCTTACCGCTGGTCAGAAGACCGCCATCATACCGCCGCGGTAAACCGCCACGGTCATTCTGACCCCCAACTGCCAAACCGCCAAAAACCCGACATCCACTGAAGGCCGCCTCATCAGCAGTCAGCGATAAACTGGAGATGACCAAACCTCCACCGTCACGCCAACACAAACACGCCCATGCCATTACGACCCAAAATACACACACATTTACAAAACACAGCCACATTGGACAATTCGAAATACACACACTTGATACACATACACACACCACACCCACACACCCATCACCATATAAAACACACACCCACATCACCCACAAACCCCCACAAATCGAAATTCAGAGACAAGGCGCAATACACAGAGAGAGAGCACAGGGAACGCAAACCACAACACACACAGGAACCCAACATCATCACCCACACCACATCTACGCACAAAACACCACACACCACCACACTCATCACCACAAACACCACCCCACACCTCATCAACACCACCCCATGGCACCCCAAAGACACCCCAGGTTCACGGACCAAGAACTCAGGGTCATGGTGGAGGAAATAATCAGGGTAGAGCCCCAGCTCTTCGGCACACAGGTGCAGCACACCACAATAGCCAGGAAGGCGGAGCTATGGCAAAGGATCGTCGACAGGGTCAACGCTGTGGGACAGCATCCCAGAAATCGGGAACACATCCGAAAGCGCTGGACCGACCTACGGGGGAAGTTGCGGTCGATGGTGTCAAGACACAACATCGCTGTGCAGAAGACTGGCGGCGGACCCCCACCCACTCCACCCGAATTCACAGCATGGGAGCAAGAGGTCTTGAACATCCTGCATCCTGAGGGCCTCGCTGGAGTAGGCGGAGGAATGGACTCTGGTAAGTCTAATCTCAACTACTTCACCCCCCCACAACCACCAGCATGCCAACCCACACCCCCACCCTCACCCCTAACCCCCCAGCACACATACTCCCTGTTAATGTCTCACCAGCACAACCCACCCAACCCAACCCAAACCCCTGAATGCCAACACAAACCATGGACACCCATCACCTAAGCATGACCACTGCACATACCCCTCCCCCACAAACCACCCTCACAACTCCTCCCACATGGGACTGCCAGCACTGGGGGGACAAGGGCACCCACAAATCGCACGCCACGGCACACACAAAATCAATAACCATATTCTTTTACCCCTGCAGGGCCCGAACGCCAACACACCGGCCAGGAGGGTCCAGATTTGTCCATCCCACCCCCAGAACAGGCCCCCAGTGATGACAGCAGCTCTGTCGACCTAGAACCTGATGACCAGCCCGGACCATCGGGGACCTCTGGACAGTCGGTTACCCTCAGTCAGCCCCAGGCCACAGCAGACCTACCCACCCAGCGGGCCCATGCTTCTGTCTCCAGGACAGGTCAAGCAGCGGTGTGTCTAACAGTACACATCACCCAGGGTAACCCACAACCCCAACAACAACAGGGACCTGGGGGCACTGGTAGTGGGCACACTGTCCAGGGGACAGAGGCCCAGGAACAAAGAGGAACTGGGAGGGCTTCTGTGCGACAGAGGGAGGACAGGCCTAGGGAACCCACTGTCCAGGAGGCCCTCACCACCATCATGGGAGCGTACCACCACTCCCAAGAGACGATGGCGACGGTCCTGGCCAGGTTCCAGGAGATCCAGGCCATGCAGGAGGGCCAGTACATGGGGTTCCGGGAAGAACTGCGCAGCATCAGTTCCGCAATGGGTACAATTGTGGTGGCACTCAACCAGATTGTCACCACATTGCGGGACCATGTGGCCCCTCAAAGGGCCCCTGCCACTAGCATGGAGGAAGAACAGCCCACCACCTCCGCCGGCGCTAGTGGTCAGGAGGCCCCGACACAACAGCAACGGCCCTCCCGGACCCCACCCCCTGCAGAACAAGAACCACCCCGCAAGAAAGGCCTGAGATCGAGGAAGAAGACAGAGTAGGATGTCAAGACCCCCGCCATGCACGGAAACCCCCGGATGTCATCCCACTGTCCCACTTGTTTACCCTGTCCAACCTTGAACTGCCCCTGCTCCACCTTCCACAGGCATATGGACAATGGACCTGTAGGAACGACAGTCTGGACACTGCCATGGACATGCCTCCATCATCACCCTGTTTGAACTATACACCTTTTTTAAAACTTCAATAAACACAATTATTGCACATTAACCAACTGGATTCTGCTATCTATTTATTTAACCCCTTCGCTGCCAGGCCTTTTCCCCCTCCTGTGCCGGGCCTTTTTTTGCCTATTTGGGGCAGTTCGCGCTTAGGCCCTCATAACTTTTTGTCCACATAAGCTAACCAAGCCAAATTTGCGTCCAGACTTTGTGGGTTCCCTTGAAGGAGGCCAAGAAATTGGCCAAAATACAGTGAAAATTTCGTTTTTTTCAAAAAAATTGGAAAAAGTGGCTGCAGAAAAAGGCTTGTGGTTTTTCCCCTGAAAATGGCATCAACAAAGGGTTTGCGGTGCTAAACTCAGCAGCTTCCCAGCTTTCAGGAACAGGCAGACTTGAATCAGAAAACCCAATTTTTCAACACAATTTTGGCATTTTACTGGGGCATACCCCATTTTTGCAGTTTTTTGTGCTTTCAGCCTCCTTCCAGTCAGTGACAGAAATGGGCATGAAACCAATGCTGGATCCCAGACACCTAAACATTTCTGAAAAGTAGACAAAATTCTGAATTCAGCAAGGGGTCATTTGTGTACATCCTACAAGGGTTTCCTACAGAAAATAACAACTGAAAAAGAAAAATATTGAAATTGAGGTGAAAAAAACATAAATGTTTCTCTACGTTTTACTCTGTAACTTTTCCCTGCAATGTCAGATTATCGAAAGCAATATACCGTTACGTCTGCTGGACTCCTCTGGTTGCGGGGATATATAGGGCTTGTAGGTTCATCAAGAACCCAAGGAACCCAGAGCCAATAAATGAGCTGCACCCTGACGTGCGTTTTCAATCTATACCGGGTATAAAGCAATTCATTTGCTGAAATATAAAGAGTAAAAAATTGCTATCAAGAAAACCTTTGTATTTCCAAAAAGGGCACAAGATAAGGTGTTGAGGAGCAGTGGTTATTTGCACATATCTGAATTCCGGGGTGACCAAACTAGCATGTGAATTACAGGGCATTTCTCAAATAGATGTCTTTTTTACACACTCTCCTATATTTGGAAGGAAAAAATGTAGAGAAAGACAAGGGGCAATAACACTTGTTTTGCTAAACTATGTTCCCCCAAGTCTCCCGATAAAAAAGATACCTCACTTGTGTGGGTAGGCCTAGTGCCCGCGACAGGAAACGCCCCAAAGCGCAACGTGGACACATCCAAATTTTTGGAAGAAAACAGAGGTGTTTTTTGCGAAGTGCCTACCTGTAGATTTTGGCCTCTAGCTCAGCCGGCACCTATGGAAACCTACCAAACCTGTGCATTTCTGAAAACTAGAGACCTAGGGGAATCCAAGGAGGGGTGACTTGCGGGGCTCGGACCAGGTTCTGTTACCCAGAATCCTTTGCAAACCTCAAAATTTGGCTAAAAAAACACATGTTCCTCACATTTCTGTGGCAGAAAGTTCTGGAATCTGAGAGGAGCTACAAATTTCCTTCCACCCAGCGTTCCCCCAAGACTCCCGATAAAAATGATACCTCACTTGCGTGGGTAGGCCTAGCGCCGGTGACAGGAAACACCCCAAAGCGCAACGTGGACACATCCTAAATTTTGGAAAAAAACAGAGGTGTTTTTTGCGAAGTGCCTACCTGTAGATTTTGGCCTCTAGCTCAGCCGGCACCTAGGGAAACCTACCAAACCTGTGCATTTCTGAAAACTAGAGACCTAGGGGAATCTAAGGAAGGGTGACTTGCGGGGCTCGGACCAGGTTCTGTTACCCAGAATCCTTTGCAAACCTCAAAATTTGGCTAAAAAAACACATGTCCCTCACATTTCTGTGGCAGAAAGTTCTGGAATCTGAGAGGAGCTACAAATTTCCTTCCACCCAGCGTTCCCCCAAGTCTCCCGATAAAAATGACACCTCACTTGCGTGGGTAGGCCTAGCGCCGGCGACAGGAAACACCCCAAAGCGCAATGTGGACACATCCTAAATTTTGGAAAAAAACAGAGGTGTTTTTTGCGAAGTGCCTACCTGTAGATTTTGGCCTCTAGCTCAGCCGGCACCTAGGGAAACCTACCAAACCTATGCATTTCTGAAAACTAGAGACCTAGGGGAATCCAAGGAGGGGTGACTTGCGGGGCTCGGACCAGGTTCTGTTACCCAGAATCCTTTGCAAACCTCAAAATTTGGCTAAAAAAACACATGTCCCTCACATTTCTGTGGCAGAAAGTTCTGGAATCTGAGAGGAGCTACAAATTTCCTTCCACCCAGCGTTCCCCAAGTCTCCCGATAAAAATGATACCTCACTTGCGTGGGTAGGCCTAGCGCCGGCGACAGGAAACACCCCAAAGCGCAACGTGGACACATCCTAAATTTTGGGAAAAAACAGAGGTGTTTTTTGCAAAGTGCCTACCTGTAGATTTTGGCCTCTAGCTCAGCCGGCACCTAGGGAAACCTACCAAACCTGTGCATTTCTGAAAACTAGAGACCTAGGGGAATCCAAGGAGGGGTGACTTGCGGGGCTCGGACCAGGTTCTGTTACCCAGAATCCTTTGCAAACCTCAAAATTTGGCTAAAAAAACACATGTCCCTCACATTTCTGTGGCAGAAAGTTCTGGAATCTGAGAGGAGCTACAAATTTCCTTCCACCCAGCGTTCCCCCAAGTCTCCCGATAAAAATGATACCTCACTTGCGTGGGTAGGCCTAGCGCCGGCGACAGGAAACACCCCAAAGCGCAACGTGGACACATCCTAAATTTTGGAAAAAAACAGAGGTGTTTTTTGCGAAGTGCCTACCTGTAGATTTTGGCCTCTAGCTCAGCCGGCACCTAGGGAAACCTACCAAACCTGTGCATTTCTGAAAACTAGAGACCTAGGGGAATCCAAGGAGGGGTGACTTGCGGGGCTCGGACCAGGTTCTGTTACCCAGAATCCTTTGCAAACCTCAAAATTTGGCTAAAAAAACACATGTCCCTCACATTTCTGTGGCAGAAAGTTCTGGAATCTGAGAGGAGCTACAAATTTCCTTCCACCCAGCGTTCCTCCAAGTCTCCCGATAAAAATGACACCTCACTTGCGTGGGTAGGCCTAGCGCCGGCGACAGGAAACACCCCAAAGCGCAACGTGGACACATCCTAAATTTTGGAAAAAAACAGAGGTGTTTTTTGCGAAGTGCCTACCTGTAGATTTTGGCCTCTAGCTCAGCCGGCACCTAGGGAAACCTACCAAACCTGTGCATTTCTGAAAACTAGAGACCTAGGGGAATCCAAGGAGGGGTGACTTGCGGGGCTCGGACCAGGTTCTGTTACCCAGAATCCTTTGCAAACCTCAAAATTAGGCTAAAAAAACACATGTCCCTCACATTTCTGTGGCAGAAAGTTCTAAAATCTGAGAGGAGCTACAAATTTCCTTCCACCCAGCGTTCCCCCAAGTCTCCCGATAAAAATGATACCTCACTTGCGTGGGTAGGCCTAGCGCCGGCGACAGGAAACACCCCAAAGTGCAACGTGGACACATCCTAAATTTTGGAAAAAAACAGAGGTGTTTTTTGCGAAGTGCCTACCTGTAGATTTTGGCCTCTAGCTCAGCCGGCACCTAGGGAAACCTACCAAACCTGTGCATTTCTGAAAACTAGAGACCTAGGGGAATCCAAGGAGGGGTGACTTGCGGGGCTCGGACCAGGTTCTGTTACCCAGAATCCTTTGCAAACCTCAAAATTTGGCTAAAAAAACACATGTCCCTCACATTTCTGTGGCAGAAAGTTCTGGAATCTGAGAGGAGCTACAAATTTCCTTCCACCCAGCGTTCCCCCAAGTCTCCCGATAATAATGATACCTCACTTGCGTGGGTAGGCCTAGCGCCGGCGACAGGAAACACCCCAAAGCGCAACGTGGACACATCCTAAATTTTGGGAAAAAACAGAGGTGTTTTTTGCAAAGTGCCTACCTGTAGATTTTGGCCTCTAGCTCAGCCGGCACCTAGGGAAACCTACCAAACCTGTGCATTTCTGAAAACTAGAGACCTAGGGGAATCCAAGGAGGGGTGACTTGCGGGGCTCGGACCAGGTTCTGTTACCCAGAATCCTTTGCAAACCTCAAAATTTGGCTAAAAAAACACATGTCCCTCACATTTCTGTGGCAGAAAGTTCTGGAATCTGAGAGGAGCTACAAATTTCCTTCCACCCAGCGTTCCCCCAAGTCTCCCGATAAAAATGATACCTCACTTGCGTGGGTAGGCCTAGCGCCGGCGACAGGAAACACCCCAAAGCGCAACGTGGACACATCCTAAATTTTGGAAAAAAACAGAGGTGTTTTTTGCGAAGTGCCTACCTGTAGATTTTGGCCTCTAGCTCAGCCGGCACCTAGGGAAACCTACCAAACCTGTGCATTTCTGAAAACTAGAGACCTAGGGGAATCCAAGGAGGGGTGACTTGCGGGGCTCGGACCAGGTTCTGTTACCCAGAATCCTTTGCAAACCTCAAAATTTGGCTAAAAAAACACATGTCCCTCACATTTCTGTGGCAGAAAGTTCTGGAATCTGAGAGGAGCTACAAATTTCCTTCCACCCAGCGTTCCTCCAAGTCTCCCGATAAAAATGACACCTCACTTGCGTGGGTAGGCCTAGCGCCGGCGACAGGAAACACCCCAAAGCGCAACGTGGACACATCCTAAATTTTGGAAAAAAACAGAGGTGTTTTTTGCGAAGTGCCTACCTGTAGATTTTGGCCTCTAGCTCAGCCGGCACCTAGGGAAACCTACCAAACCTGTGCATTTCTGAAAACTAGAGACCTAGGGGAATCCAAGGAGGGGTGACTTGCGGGGCTCGGACCAGGTTCTGTTACCCAGAATCCTTTGCAAACCTCAAAATTTGGCTAAAAAAACACATGTCCCTCACATTTCTGTGGCAGAAAGTTCTAAAATCTGAGAGGAGCTACAAATTTCCTTCCACCCAGCGTTCCCCCAAGTCTCCCGATAAAAATGATACCTCACTTGCGTGGGTAGGCCTAGCGCCGGCGACAGGAAACACCCCAAAGCGCAACGTGGACACATCCTAAATTTTGGAAAAAAACAGAGGTGTTTTTTGCGAAGTGCCTACCTGTAGATTTTGGCCTCTAGCTCAGCCGGCACCTAGGGAAACCTACCAAACCTGTGCATTTCTGAAAACTAGAGACCTAGGGGAATCCAAGGAGGGGTGACTTGCGGGGCTCGGACCAGGTTCTGTTACCCAGAATCCTTTGCAAACCTCAAAATTAGGCTAAAAAAACACATGTCCCTCACATTTCTGTGGCAGAAAGTTCTAAAATCTGAGAGGAGCTACAAATTTCCTTCCACCCAGCGTTCCCCCAAGTCTCCCGATAAAAATGATACCTCACTTGCGTGGGTAGGCCTAGCGCCGGCGACAGGAAACACCCCAAAGCGCAACGTGGACACATCCTAAATTTTGGAAAAAAACAGAGGTGTTTTTTGCGAAGTGCCTACCTGTAGATTTTGGCCTCTAGCTCAGCCGGCACCTAGGGAAACCTACCAAACCTGTGCATTTCTGAAAACTAGAGACCTAGGGGAATCCAAGGAGGGGTGACTTGCGGGGCTCGGACCAGGTTCTGTTACCCAGAATCCTTTGCAAACCTCAAAATTTGGCTAAAAAAACACATGTCCCTCACATTTCTGTGGCAGAAAGTTCTGGAATCTGAGAGGAGCTACAAATTTCCTTCCACCCAGCGTTCCCCCAAGTCTCCCGATAATAATGATACCTCACTTGCGTGGGTAGGCCTAGCGCCGGCGACAGGAAACACCCCAAAGCGCAACGTGGACACATCCTAAATTTTGGGAAAAAACAGAGGTGTTTTTTGCAAAGTGCCTACCTGTAGATTTTGGCCTCTAGCTCAGCCGGCACCTAGGGAAACCTACCAAACCTGTGCATTTCTGAAAACTAGAGACCTAGGGGAATCCAAGGAGGGGTGACTTGCGGGGCTCGGACCAGGTTCTGTTACCCAGAATCCTTTGCAAACCTCAAAATTTGGCTAAAAAAACACATGTCCCTCACATTTCTGTGGCAGAAAGTTCTGGAATCTGAGAGGAGCTACAAATTTCCTTCCACCCAGCGTTCCCCCAAGTCTCCCGATAAAAATGATACCTCACTTGCGTGGGTAGGCCTAGCGCCGGCGACAGGAAACACCCCAAAGCGCAACGTGGACACATCCTAAATTTTGGAAAAAAACAGAGGTGTTTTTTGCGAAGTGCCTACCTGTAGATTTTGGCCTCTAGCTCAGCCGGCACCTAGGGAAACCTACCAAACCTATGCATTTCTGAAAACTAGAGACCTAGGGGAATCCAAGGAGGGGTGACTTGCGGGGCTCGGACCAGGTTCTGTTACCCAGAATCCTTTGCAAACCTCAAAATTTGGCTAAAAAAACACATGTCCCTCACATTTCTGTGGCAGAAAGTTCTGGAATCTGAGAGGAGCTACAAATTTCCTTCCACCCAGCGTTCCCCCAAGTCTCCCGATAAAAATGATACCTCACTTGCGTGGGTAGGCCTAGCGCCGGCGACAGGAAACACCCCAAAGCGCAACGTGGACACATCCTAAATTTTGGGAAAAAACAGAGGTGTTTTTTGCGAAGTGCCTACCTGTAGATTTTGGCCTCTAGCTCAGCCGGCACCTAGGGAAACCTACCAAACCTGTGCATTTCTGAAAACTAGAGACCTAGGGGAATCCAAGGAGGGGTGACTTGCGGGGCTCGGACCAGGTTCTGTTACCCAGAATCCTTTGCAAACCTCAAAATTTGGCTAAAAAAAACACATGTCCCTCACATTTCTGTGGCAGAAAGTTCTGGAATCTGAGAGGAGCTACAAATTTCCTTCCCCCCAGCGTTCCCCCAAGTCTCCCGATAAAAATGATACCTCACTTGCGTGGGTAGGCCTAGCGCCGGCGACAGGAAACACCCAAAGCGCAACGTGGACACATCCTAAATTTTGGAAAAAAACAGAGGTGTTTTTTGCGAAGTCCCTACCTGTAGATTTTGGCCTCTAGCTCAGCCGGCACCTAGGGAAACCTACCAAACCTGTGCATTTCTGAAAACTAGAGACCTAGGGGAATCTAAGGAGGGGTGACTTGCGGGGCTCGGACCAGGTTCTGTTACCCAGAATCCTTTGCAAACCTCAAAATTTGGCTAAAAAAACACATGTCCCTCACATTTCTGTGGCAGAAAGTTCTGGAATCTGAGAGGAGCTACAAATTTCCTTCCACCCAGCGTTCCCCCAAGTCTCCCGATAAAAATGATACCTCACTTGCGTGGGTAGGCCTAGCGCCGGCGACAGGAAACACCCCAAAGCGCAACGTGGACACATCCTAAATTTTGGGAAAAAACAGAGGTGTTTTTTGCAAAGTGCCTACCTGTAGATTTTGGCCTCTAGCTCAGCCGGCACCTAGGGAAACCTACCAAACCTGTGCATTTCTGAAAACTAGAGACCTAGGGGAATCCAAGGAGGGGTGACTTGCGGGGCTCGGACCAGGTTCTGTTACCCAGAATCCTTTGCAAACCTCAAAATTTGGCTTAAAAAACACATGTCCCTCACATTTCTGTGGCAGAAAGTTCTGGAATCTGAGAGGAGCTACAAATTTCCTTCCACCCAGCGTTCCCCCAAGTCTCCCGATAAAAATGATACCTCACTTGCGTGGGTAGGCCTAGCGCCGGCGACAGGAAACACCCCAAAGCGCAACGTGGACACATCCTAAATTTTGGAAAAAAACAGAGGTGTTTTTTGCGAAGTGCCTACCTGTAGATTTTGGCCTCTAGCTCAGCCGGCACCTAGGGAAACCTACCAAACCTGTGCATTTCTGAAAACTAGAGACCTAGGGGAATCCAAGGAGGGGTGACTTGCGGGGCTCGGACCAGGTTCTGTTACCCAGAATCCTTTGCAAACCTCAAAATTTGGCTAAAAAAACACATGTCCCTCACATTTCTGTGGCAGAAAGTTCTGGAATCTGAGAGGAGCTACAAATTTCCTTCCACCCAGCGTTCCTCCAAGTCTCCCGATAAAAATGACACCTCACTTGCGTGGGTAGGCCTAGCGCCGGCGACAGGAAACACCCCAAAGCGCAACGTGGACACATCCTAAATTTTGGAAAAAAACAGAGGTGTTTTTTGCGAAGTGCCTACCTGTAGATTTTGGCCTCTAGCTCAGCCGGCACCTAGGGAAACCTACCAAACCTGTGCATTTCTGAAAACTAGAGACCTAGGGGAATCCAAGGAGGGGTGACTTGCGGGGCTCGGACCAGGTTCTGTTACCCAGAATCCTTTGCAAACCTCAAAATTTGGCTAAAAAAACACATGTCCCTCACATTTCTGTGGCAGAAAGTTCTAAAATCTGAGAGGAGCTACAAATTTCCTTCCACCCAGCGTTCCCCCAAGTCTCCCGATAAAAATGATACCTCACTTGCGTGGGTAGGCCTAGCGCCGGCGACAGGAAACACCCCAAAGCGCAACGTGGACACATCCTAAATTTTGGAAAAAAACAGAGGTGTTTTTTGCGAAGTGCCTACCTGTAGATTTTGGCCTCTAGCTCAGCCGGCACCTAGGGAAACCTACCAAACCTGTGCATTTCTGAAAACTAGAGACCTAGGGGAATCCAAGGAGGGGTGACTTGCGGGGCTCGGACCAGGTTCTGTTACCCAGAATCCTTTGCAAACCTCAAAATTTGGCTAAAAAAACACATGTCCCTCACATTTCTGTGGCAGAAAGTTCTGGAATCTGAGAGGAGCTACAAATTTCCTTCCACCCAGCGTTCCCCCAAGTCTCCCGATAATAATGATACCTCACTTGCGTGGGTAGGCCTAGCGCCGGCGACAGGAAACACCCCAAAGCGCAACGTGGACACATCCTAAATTTTGGGAAAAAACAGAGGTGTTTTTTGCAAAGTGCCTACCTGTAGATTTTGGCCTCTAGCTCAGCCGGCACCTAGGGAAACCTACCAAACCTGTGCATTTCTGAAAACTAGAGACCTAGGGGAATCCAAGGAGGGGTGACTTGCGGGGCTCGGACCAGGTTCTGTTACCCAGAATCCTTTGCAAACCTCAAAATTTGGCTAAAAAAACACATGTCCCTCACATTTCTGTGGCAGAAAGTTCTGGAATCTGAGAGGAGCTACAAATTTCCTTCCACCCAGCGTTCCCCCAAGTCTCCCGATAAAAATGATACCTCACTTGCGTGGGTAGGCCTAGCGCCGGCGACAGGAAACACCCCAAAGCGCAACGTGGACACATCCTAAATTTTGGAAAAAAACAGAGGTGTTTTTTGCGAAGTGCCTACCTGTAGATTTTGGCCTCTAGCTCAGCCGGCACCTAGGGAAACCTACCAAACCTGTGCATTTCTGAAAACTAGAGACCTAGGGGAATCCAAGGAGGGGTGACTTGCGGGGCTCGGACCAGGTTCTGTTACCCAGAATCCTTTGCAAACCTCAAAATTTGGCTAAAAAAACACATGTCCCTCACATTTTTGTGGCAGAAAGTTCTGGAATCTGAGAGGAGCTACAAATTTCCTTCCACCCAGCGTTCCCCCACGTCTCCCGATAAAAATGATACCTCACTTGTGTGGGTAGGCCTAGCGCCGGCGACAGGAAACACCCCAAAGCGCAACGTGGACACATCCTAAATTTTGGGAAAAAACAGAGGTGTTTTTTGCGAAGTGCCTACCTGTAGATTTTGGCGTCTAGCTCAGCCGGCACCTAGGGAAACCTACCAAACCTGTGCATTTCTGAAAACTAGAGACCTAGGGGAATCCAAGGAGGGGTGACTTGCGGGGCTCGGACCAGGTTCTGTTACCCAGAATCCTTTGCAAACCTCAAAATTTGGCTAAAAAAACACATGTCCCTCACATTTCTGTGGCAGAAAGTTCTGGAATCTGAGAGGAGCTACAAATTTCCTTCCACCCAGCGTTCCCCCAAGTCTCCCGATAAAAATGATACCTCACTTGCGTGGGTAGGCCTAGCGCCGGCGACAGGAGACACCCCAAAGCGCAACGTGGACAGATCCTAAATTTTGGAAAAAAACAGAGGTGTTTTTTGCGAAGTGCCTACCTGTAGATTTTGGCCTCTAGCTCAGCCGGCACCTAGGGAAACCTACCAAACCTGTGCATTTCTGAAAACTAGAGACCTAGGGGAATCCAAGGAGGGGTGACTTGCGGGGCTCGGACCAGGTTCTGTTACCCAGAATCCTTTGCAAACCTCAAAATTTGGCTAAAAAAACACATGTCCCTCACATTTTTGTGGCAGAAAGTTCTGGAATCTGAGAGGAGCTACAAATTTCCTTCCACCCAGCGTTCCCCCAAGTCTCCCGATAAAAATGATACCTCACTTGCGTGGGTAGGCCTAGCGCCGGCGACAGGAAACACCCCAAAGCGCAACGTGGACACATCCTAAATTTTGGAAAAAAACAGAGGTGTTTTTTGCGAAGTGCCTACCTGTAGATTTTGGCCTCTAGCTCAGCCGCACCTAGGGAAACCTACCAAACCTGTGCATTTCTGAAAACTAGAGACCTAGGGGAATCCAAGGAGGGGTGACTTGCGGGGCTCGGACCAGGTTCTGTTACCCAGATTTCTTTGCAAACCTCAAAATTTGGCTAAAAAAACACATGTCCCTCACATTTTTGTGGCAGAAAGTTCTGTAATCTGAGAGGAGCTACAAATTTCCTTCCACCCAGCGTTCCCCCACGTCTCCCGATAAAAATGATACCTCACTTGTGTGGGTAGGCCTAGCGCCGGCGACAGGAAACACCCCAAAGCGCAACGTGGACACATCCTAAATTTTGGGAAAAAACAGAGGTGTTTTTTGCGAAGTGCCTACCTGTAGATTTTGGCCTCTAGCTCAGCCGGCACCTAGGGAAACCTACCAAACCTGTGCATTTCTGAAAACTAGAGACCTAGGGGAATCCAAGGAGGGGTGACTTGCGGGGCTCGGACCAGGTTCTGTTACCCAGAATCCTTTGCAAACCTCAAAATTTGGCTAAAAAAACACATGTCCCTCACATTTCTGTGGCAGAAAGTTCTAAAATCTGAGAGGAGCTACAAATTTCCTTCCACCCAGCGTTCCCCCAAGTCTCCCGATAAAAATGATACCTCACTTGCGTGGGTAGGCCTAGCGCCGGCGACAGGAAACACCCCAAAGCGCAACGTGGACACATCCTAAATTTTGGAAAAAAACAGAGGTGTTTTTTGCGAAGTGCCTACCTGTAGATTTTGGCCTCTAGCTCAGCCGGCACCTAGGGAAACCTACCAAACCTGTGCATTTCTGAAAACTAGAGACCTAGGGGAATCCAAGGAGGGGTGACTTGCGGGGCTCGGACCAGGTTCTGTTACCCAGAATCCTTTGCAAACCTCAAAATTTGGCTAAAAAAACACATGTCCCTCACATTTCTGTGGCAGAAAGTTCTGGAATCTGAGAGGAGCTACAAATTTCCTTCCACCCAGCGTTCCCCCAAGTCTCCCGATAATAATGATACCTCACTTGCGTGGGTAGGCCTAGCGCCGGCGACAGGAAACACCCCAAAGCGCAACGTGGACACATCCTAAATTTTGGGAAAAAACAGAGGTGTTTTTTGCAAAGTGCCTACCTGTAGATTTTGGCCTCTAGCTCAGCCGGCACCTAGGGAAACCTACCAAACCTGTGCATTTCTGAAAACTAGAGACCTAGGGGAATCCAAGGAGGGGTGACTTGCGGGGCTCGGACCAGGTTCTGTTACCCAGAATCCTTTGCAAACCTCAAAATTTGGCTAAAAAAACACATGTCCCTCACATTTCTGTGGCAGAAAGTTCTGGAATCTGAGAGGAGCTACAAATTTCCTTCCACCCAGCGTTCCCCCAAGTCTCCCGATAAAAATGATACCTCACTTGCGTGGGTAGGCCTAGCGCCGGCGACAGGAAACACCCCAAAGCGCAACGTGGACACATCCTAAATTTTGGAAAAAAACAGAGGTGTTTTTTGCGAAGTGCCTACCTGTAGATTTTGGCCTCTAGCTCAGCCGGCACCTAGGGAAACCTACCAAACCTATGCATTTCTGAAAACTAGAGACCTAGGGGAATCCAAGGAGGGGTGACTTGCGGGGCTCGGACCAGGTTCTGTTACCCAGAATCCTTTGCAAACCTCAAAATTTGGCTAAAAAAACACATGTCCCTCACATTTCTGTGGCAGAAAGTTCTGGAATCTGAGAGGAGCTACAAATTTCCTTCCACCCAGCGTTCCCCCAAGTCTCCCGATAAAAATGATACCTCACTTGCGTGGGTAGGCCTAGCGCCGGCGACAGGAAACACCCCAAAGCGCAACGTGGACACATCCTAAATTTTGGGAAAAAACAGAGGTGTTTTTTGCGAAGTGCCTACCTGTAGATTTTGGCCTCTAGCTCAGCCGGCACCTAGGGAAACCTACCAAACCTGTGCATTTCTGAAAACTAGAGACCTAGGGGAATCCAAGGAGGGGTGACTTGCGGGGCTCGGACCAGGTTCTGTTACCCAGAATCCTTTGCAAACCTCAAAATTTGGCTAAAAAAACACATGTCCCTCACATTTCTGTGGCAGAAAGTTCTGGAATCTGAGAGGAGCTACAAATTTCCTTCCACCCAGCGTTCCCCCAAGTCTCCCGATAAAAATGATACCTCACTTGCGTGGGTAGGCCTAGCGGCGGCGACAGGAAACACCCCAAAGCGCAACGTGGACACATCCTAAATTTTGGAAAAAAACAGAGGTGTTTTTTGCGAAGTGCCTACCTGTAGATTTTGGCCTCTAGCTCAGCCGGCACCTAGGGAAACCTACCAAACCTGTGCATTTCTGAAAACTAGAGACCTAGGGGAATCCAAGGAGGGGTGACTTGCGGGGCTCGGACCAGGTTCTGTTACCCAGAATCCTTTGCAAACCTCAAAATTTGGCTAAAAAAACACATGTCCCTCACATTTTTGTGGCAGAATGTTCTGGAATCTGAGAGGAGCTACAAATTTCCTTCAACCCAGCGTTCCTCCAAGTCTCCCGATAAAAATGACACCTCACTTGCGTGGGTAGGCCTAGCGCCGGCGACAGGAAACACCCCAAAGCGCAACGTGGACACATCCTAAATTTTGGAAAAAAACAGAGGTGTTTTTTGCAAAGTGCCTACCTGTAGATTTTGGCCTCTAGCTCAGCCGGCACCTAGGGAAACCTACCAAACCTGTGCATTTCTGAAAACTAGAGACCTAGGGGAATCCAAGGAGGGGTGACTTGCGGGGCTCGGACCAGGTTCTGTTACCCAGAATCCTTTGCAAACCTCAAAATTTGGCTAAAAAAAACACATGTCCCTCACATTTCTGTGGCAGAAAGTTCTGGAATCTGAGAGGAGCTACAAATTTCCTTCCACCCAGCGTTCCCCCAAGTCTCCCGATAAAAATGATACCTCACTTGCGTGGGTAGGCCTAGCGCCGGCGACAGGAAACACCCCAAAGCGCAACGTGGACACATCCTAAATTTTGGAAAAAAACAGAGGTGTTTTTTGCGAAGTGCCTACCTGTAGATTTTGGCCTCTAGCTCAGCCGGCACCTAGGGAAACCTACCAAACCTGTGCATTTCTGAAAACTAGAGACCTAGGGGAATCCAAGGAGGGGTGACTTGCGGGGCTCGGACCAGGTTCTGTTACCCAGAATCCTTTGCAAACCTCAAAATTTGGCTAAAAAAACACATGTCCCTCACATTTTTGTGGCAGAAAGTTCTGGAATCTGAGAGGAGCTACAAATTTCCTTCCACCCAGCGTTCCCCCACGTCTCCCGATAAAAATGATACCTCACTTGTGTGGGTAGGCCTAGCGCCGGCGACAGGAAACACCCCAAAGCGCAACGTGGACACATCCTAAATTTTGGGAAAAAACAGAGGTGTTTTTTGCGAAGTGCCTACCTGTAGATTTTGGCGTCTAGCTCAGCCGGCACCTAGGGAAACCTACCAAACCTGTGCATTTCTGAAAACTAGAGACCTAGGGGAATCCAAGGAGGGGTGACTTGCGGGGCTCGGACCAGGTTCTGTTACCCAGAATCCTTTGCAAACCTCAAAATTTGGCTAAAAAAACACATGTCCCTCACATTTCTGTGGCAGAAAGTTCTGGAATCTGAGAGGAGCTACAAATTTCCTTCCACCCAGCGTTCCCCCAAGTCTCCCGATAAAAATGATACCTCACTTGCGTGGGTAGGCCTAGCGCCGGCGACAGGAGACACCCCAAAGCGCAACGTGGACAGATCCTAAATTTTGGAAAAAAACAGAGGTGTTTTTTGTGAAGTGCCTACCTGTAGATTTTGGCCTCTAGCTCAGCCGGCACCTAGGGAAACCTACCAAACCTGTGCATTTCTGAAAACTAGAGACCTAGGGGAATCCAAGGAGGGGTGACTTGCGGGGCTCGGACCAGGTTCTGTTACCCAGAATCCTTTGCAAACCTCAAAATTTGGCTAAAAAAACACATGTCCCTCACATTTTTGTGGCAGAAAGTTCTGGAATCTGAGAGGAGCTACAAATTTCCTTCCACCCAGCGTCCCCCAAGTCTCCCGATAAAAATGATACCTCACTTGCGTGGGTAGGCCTAGCGCCGGCGACAGGAAACACCCCAAAGCGCAACGTGGACACATCCTAAATTTTGGAAAAAAACAGAGGTGTTTTTTGCGAAGTGCCTACCTGTAGATTTTGGCCTCTAGCTCAGCCGGCACCTAGGGAAACCTACCAAACCTGTGCATTTCTGAAAACTAGAGACCTAGGGGAATCCAAGGAGGGGTGACTTGCGGGGCTCGGACCAGGTTCTGTTACCCAGAATCCTTTGCAAACCTCAAAATTTGGCTAAAAAAACACATGTCCCTCACATTTTTGTGGCAGAAAGTTCTGGAATCTGAGAGGAGCTACAAATTTCCTTCCACCCAGCGTTCCCCCACGTCTCCCGATAAAAATGATACCTCACTTGTGTGGGTAGGCCTAGCGCCGGCGACAGGAAACACCCCAAAGCGCAACGTGGACACATCCTAAATTTTGGGAAAAAACAGAGGTGTTTTTTGCGAAGTGCCTACCTGTAGATTTTGGCGTCTAGCTCAGCCGGCACCTAGGGAAACCTACCAAACCTGTGCATTTCTGAAAACTAGAGACCTAGGGGAATCCAAGGAGGGGTGACTTGCGGGGCTCGGACCAGGTTCTGTTACCCAGAATCCTTTGCAAACCTCAAAATTTGGATAAAAAAACACATGTCCCTCACATTTCTGTGGCAGAAAGTTCTGGAATCTGAGAGGAGCTACAAATTTCCTTACACCCAGCGTTCCCCCAAGTCTCCCGATAAAAATGATACCTCACTTGCATGGGTAGGCCTAGCGCCGGCGACAGGAGACACCCCAAAGCGCAACGTGGACAGATCCTAAATTTTGGAAAAAAACAGAGGTGTTTTTTGCGAAGTGCCTACCTGTAGATTTTGGCCTCTAGCTCAGCCGGCACCTAGGGAAACCTACCAAACCTGTGCATTTCTGAAAACTAGAGACCTAGGGGAATCCAAGGAGGGGTGACTTGCGGGGCTCGGACCAGGTTCTATTACCCAGAATCCTTTGCAAACCTCAAAATTTGGCTAAAAAAACACATGTCCCTCACATTTTTGTGGCAGAAAGTTCTGGAATCTGAGAGGAGCTACAAATTTCCTTCCACCCAGCGTTCCCCCAAGTCTCCCGATAAAAATGATACCTCACTTGCGTGGGTAGGCCTAGCGCCGGCGACAGGAAACACCCCAAAGCGCAACGTGGACACATCCTAAATTTTGGAAAAAAACAGAGCTGTTTTTTGCGAAGTGCCTACCTGTAGATTTTGGCCTCTAGCTCAGCCGGCACCTAGGGAAACCTACCAAACCTGTGCATTTCTGAAAACTAGAGACCTTGGGGAATCCAAGGAGGGGTGAATTGCGGGGCTCGGACCAGGTTCTGTTACCCAGAATCCTTTGCAAACCTCAAAATTTGGCTAAAAAAACACATGTCCCTCACATTTCTGTGGCAGAAAGTTCTGGAATCTGAGAGGAGCTACAAATTTCCTTCCACCCAGCGTTCCCCCAAGTCTCCCGATAAAAATGACACCTCACTTGCGTGGGTAGGCCTAGCGCCGGCGACAGGAAACACCCCAAAGCGCAATGTGGACACATCCTAAATTTTGGAAAAAAACAGAGGTGTTTTTTGCGAAGTGCCTACCTGTAGATTTTGGCCTCTAGCTCAGCCGGCACCTAGGGAAACCTACCAAACCTATGCATTTCTGAAAACTAGAGACCTTGGGGAATCCAAGGAGTGGTGACTTGCGGGGCTCGGACCAGGTTCTGTTACCCAGAATCCTTTGCAAACCTCAAAATTTGGCTAAAAAAACACATGTCCCTCACATTTCTGTGGCAGAAAGTTCTGGAATCTGAGAGGAGCTACAAATTTCCTTCCACCCAGCGTTTCCCCAAGTCTCCCGATAAAAATGATACCTCACTTGCGTGGGTAGGCCTAGCGCCGGCGACAGGAAACACCCCAAAGCGCAACGTGGACACATCCTAAATTTTGGAAAAAAACAGAGGTGTTTTTTGCGTAGTGCCTACCTGTAGATTTTGGCCTCTAGCTCAGCCGGCACCTAGGTAAACCTACCAAACCTGTGCATTTCTGAAAACTAGAGACCTAGGGGAATCCAAGGAGGGGTGACTTGCGGGGCTCGGACCAGGTTCTATTACCCAGAATCCTTTGCAAACCTCAAAATTTGGCTAAAAAAACACATGTCACTCACATTTTTGTGGCAGAAAGTTCTGGAATCTGAGAGGAGCTACAAATTTCCTTCCACCCAGCGTTCCCCCAAGTCTCCCGATAAAAATGATACCTCACTTGCGTGGGTAGGCCTAGCGCCGGAGACAGGAAACACCCCAAAGCGCAACGTGGACACATCCTAAATTTTGGAAAAAAAACAGAGGTGTTTTTTGCGAAGTGCTTACCTGTAGATTTTGGCCTCTAGCTCAGCCGGCACCTAGGGAAACCTACCAAACCTGTGCATTTCTGAAAACTAGAGACCTTGGGGAATCCAAGGAGGGGTGACTTGCAGGGCTCGGACCAGATTCTGTTACCGAGAATCCTTTGCAAACCTCAAAATTTGGCTAAAAAAACACATGTCCCTCAAATTTCTGTGGCAGAAAGTTCTGGAATCTGAGAGGAGCTACAAATTTCCTTCCACCCAGCGTTCCCCCAAGTCTCCCGATAAAAATGATACCTCACTTGCGTGGGTAGGCCTAGCGCCGGCGACAGGAAACACCCCAAAGCGCAACGTGGACACATCCTAAATTTTGGAAAAAAACAGAGGTGTTTTTTGCGAAGTGCCTACCTGTAGATTTTGGCCTCTAGCTCAGCCGGCACCAAGGGAAACCTACCAAACCTGTGCATTTCTGAAAACTAGAGACCTAGGGGAATCTAAGGAAGGGTGACTTGCGGGGCTCGGACCAGGTTCTGTTACCCAGAATCCTTTGCAAACCTCAAAATTTGGCTAAAAAAACACATGTCCCTCACATTTCTGTGGCAGAAAGTTCTGGAATCTGAGAGGAGCTACAAATTTCCTTCCACCCAGCGTTCCCCCAAGTCTCCCGATAAAAATGATACCTCACTTGCGTGGGTAGGCCTAGCGCCGGAGACAGGAAACACCCCAAAGCGCAACGTGGACACATCCTAAATTTTGGAAAAAAACACAGGTGTTTTTTGCGAAGTGCTTACCTGTAGATTTTGGCCTCTAGCTCAGCCGGCACCTAGGGAAACCTACCAAACCTGTGCATTTCTGAAAACTAGAGACCTTGGGGAATCCAAGAAGGGGTGACTTGCGGGGCTCGGACCAGGTTCTGTTACCCAGAATCCTTTGCAAACCTCAAAATTTGGCTAAAAAAACACATGTCCCTCACATTTCTGTGGCATAAAGTTCTGGAATCTGAGAGGAGCTACAAATTTCCTTCCACCCAGCGTTCCCCCAAGTCTCCCGATAAAAATGATACCTCACTTGCGTGGGTAGGCCTAGCGCCGGCGACAGGAAACACCCCAAAGCGCAACGTGGACACATCCTAAATTTTGGGAAAAAACAGAGGTGTTTTTTGCAAAGTGCCTACCTGTAGATTTTGGCCTCTAGCTGAGCCGGCACCTAGGGAAACCTACCAAACCTGTGCATTTCTGAAAACTAGAGACCTAGGGGAATCCAAGGAGGGGTGACTTGCGGGGCTCGGACCAGGTTCTGTTACCCAGAATCCTTTGCAAACCTCAAAATTTGGCTACAAAAACACATGTCCCTCACATTTCTGTGGCAGAAAGTTCTGGAATCTGAGAGGAGCTACAAATTTCCTTCCACCCAGCGTTCCCCCAAGTCTCCCGATAAAAATGATACCTCACTTGCGTGGGTAGGCCTAGCGCCGGCGACAGGAAACACCCCAAAGCGCAACGTGGACACATCCTAAATTTTGGAAAAAAACAGAGGTGTTTTTTGCGAAGTGCCTACCTGTAGATTTTGGCCTCTAGCTCAGCCGGCACCTAGGGAAACCTACCAAACCTGTGCATTTCTGAAAACTAGAGACCTAGGGGAATCCAAGGAGGGGTGACTTGCGGGGCTCGGACCAGGTTCTGTTACCCAGAATCCTTTGCAAACCTCAAAATTTGGCTAAAAAAACACATGTCCCTCACATTTCTGTGGCAGAAAGTTCTGGAATCTGAGAGGAGCTACAAATTTCCTTCCACCCAGCGTTCCCCCAAGTCTCCCGATAAAAATGATACCTCACTTGCGTGGGTAGGCCTAGCGCCGGCGACAGGAAACACCCCAAAGCGCAACGTGGACACATCCTAAATTTTGGAAAAAAACAGAGGTGTTTTTTGCGAAGTGCCTACCTGTAGATTTTGGCCTCTACCTCAGCCGGCACCAAGGGAAACCTACCAAACCTGTGCATTTCTGAAAACTAGAGACCTAGGGGAATCTAAGGAAGGGTGACTTGCGGGGCTCGGACCAGGTTCTGTTACCCAGAATCCTTTGCAAACCTCAAAATTTGGCTAAAAAAACACATGTCCCTCACATTTCTGTGGCAGAAAGTTCTGGAATCTGAGAGGAGCTACAAATTTCCTTCCACCCAGCGTTCCCCCAAGTCTCCCGATAAAAATGATACCTCACTTGCGTGGGTAGGCCTAGCGCCGGAGACAGGAAACACCCCAAAGCGCAACGTGGACACATCCTAAATTTTGGAAAAAAACAGAGGTCTTTTTTGCGAAGTGCTTACCTGTAGATTTTGGCCTCTAGCTCAGCCGGCACCTAGGGAAACCTACCAAACCTGTGCATTTCTGAAAACTAGAGACCTTGGGGAATCCAAGAAGGGGTGACTTGCGGGGCTCGGACCAGGTTCTGTTACCCAGAATCCTTTGCAAACCTCAAAATTTGGCTAAAAAAACACATGTCCCTCACATTTCTGTGGCAGAAAGTTCTGGAATCTGAGAGGAGCTACAAATTTCCTTCCACCCAGCGTTCCCCCAAGTCTCCCGATAAAAATGATACCTCACTTGCGTGGGTAGGCCTAGCGCCGGCGACAGGAAACACCCCAAAGCGCAACGTGGACACATCCTAAATTTTGGGAAAAAACAGAGGTGTTTTTTGCAAAGTGCCTACCTGTAGATTTTGGCCTCTAGCTCAGCCGGCACCTAGGGAAACCTACCAAACCTGTGCATTTCTGAAAACTAGAGACCTAGGGGAATCCAAGGAGGGGTGACTTGCGGGGCTCGGACCAGGTTCTGTTACCCAGAATCCTTTGCAAACCTCAAAATTTGGCTACAAAAACACATGTCCCTCACATTTCTGTGGCAGAAAGTTCTGGAATCTGAGAGGAGCTACAAATTTCCTTCCACCCAGCGTTCCCCCAAGTCTCCCGATAAAAATGATACCTCACTTGCGTGGGTAGGCCTAGCGCCGGCGACAGGAAACACCCCAAAGCGCAACGTGGACACATCCTAAATTTTGGAAAAAAACAGAGGTGTTTTTTGCGAAGTGCCTACCTGTAGATTTTGGCCTCTAGCTCAGCCGGCACCTAGGGAAACCTACCAAACCTGTGCATTTCTGAAAACTAGAGACCTAGGGGAATCCAAGGAGGGGTGACTTGCGGGGCTCGGACCAGGTTCTGTTACCCAGAATCCTTTGCAAACCTCAAAATTTGGCTAAAAAAACACATGTCCCTCACATTTTTGTGGCAGAAAGTTCTGGAATCTGAGAGGAGCTACAAATTTCCTTCCACCCAGCGTTCCCCCACGTCTCCCGATAAAAATGATACCTCACTTGTGTGGGTAGGCCTAGCGCCCGCAACAGGAAACACCCCAAAGCGCAACGTGGACACATCACAGAAAACAGACCTGTTTTTAGCAAAGTGCCTACCTGTAGATTTTGGCCTGTAGCTCAGCCGCCACCTAGGGAAACCTACCAAACCTGTGCATTTCTGAAAACTAGAGACCTAGGGGAATCCAAGATGGGGTGACTTGTGTGGCTCGGACCAGGTTCTGTTACCCAGAATCCTTTGCAAACCTCAAAATTTGGCTAAAAAAACACATGTTCCTCACATTTCTGTGGCAGAAAGTTCTACAATCTGAGAGGAGCCACAAATTTCCTTCCACCCAGCGTTCCCCCACGTCTCCCGATAAAAATGATATCTCACTTGTGTGGGTAGGCCTAGCGCTCGCGACAGGAAATGGCCCAAAACACAACGTGGACACATCACCTTTTTTCATAGAAAACAGTGCCTACGTGTGGATTTTGGCCTCTAGCTCAGCCGGCACCTGGGGAAACCTAGCAAACCAGCGCATTTTTGAAAACTAGAGACCTAGGGGAATCCAAGATGGGGTGATTTGCGGGGCTCTGACCAGGTTCTGTTACCCAGAATTCTTTGCAAACATCAAAATCTGGCTAAAAAAACACTTTTTCCTCTCATTTCGGTGACAGAAAGTTCTGGAATCTGAGAGGAGCCACAAATTTCCTTCCACCCAGCGTTCCCCTAAGTCTCTCCATAAAAATGGTACCTCACTTGTATGGGTAGGCCTAGCGCCCACAAAAGGAAATGGCCCAAAACAGAAATGCCCTAAAATAAATTTGACCCCCCACCCCTCCAAACCCCCCCTGCCCAGGTGCGACCCTTGCCTACGGGGTCGCTACCCCTGCGTGACATTGGCGCCAAAAAACAAATTCCCGGTGCCTAGTGGTTTCTGCCCCCTTGGGGGCAGATTGACCTAAAATCGACCAATCTGCCCCCAAGGGGGGCAGAAATGGTCTAAACACAGTTTGCCCCCCAGGGGAGCGACCCTTGCCTGATGGGTCGCTCCCCATCTCTAAAAAAACAAACATACAAAAAAAAAAAACCACACCAAAAAAATTTGTCCTGGCGCCTAGAGGTTTCTGCCCCCCCCTGGTGGCAGATCGGCCTAATAATAGGCCGATCTGCCCCCAGGGGGGGCAGAAATGGCCTAAAATAAATTTGCCCCCCGAACATCCACCCCCCGCCTCCGGAGCGACCCTTGCCTATGGGGTCGCTCCCCCTGCGTGACATTGGCGCCAAAAAACAAATCCCCGGTGCCTAGTGGTTTCTGCCCCCTTGGGGCAGATTGACCTAAAATCGACCAATCTGCCCCCAAGGGGGGCAGAAATGTTCTAAACACAATTTGCCCCCCAGGGGAGCGACCCTTGCCTGATGGGTCGCTCCCCATCTCTAAAAAAAACCAAACAAACAAAAAAAAAAACACAAAAAAAAAATTTGCCCTGGCAACAAGAGGTTTCTGCCCCCCCTGGGGGCAGATCGGCCTAATAATAGGCCGATCTGCCCCCAGGGGGGGCAGAAATGGCCTAAAATAAATTTGCCCCCGAACACCCATCCCCCCCCCCCCCCCGGAGCGACCCTTGCCTACGGGGTCGCTCCCCCTGCGTGACATTGGCGCCAAAAAACAAATCCCCGGTGCCTAGTGGTTTCTGCCCCCTTGGGGCAGATTGACCTAAAATCGACCAATCTGCCCCCAAGGGGGGCAGAAATGGGCTAAACACAATTTGCCCCACAGGGGAGCGACCCTTGCCTGATGGGTCGCTCCCCTTCTCTAAAAAAAACACCAAACCAATAAAAAAAACACAAAAAAAAAATTTGCCCTCGCGCCTAGAGGTTTCTGCCCCCCCTGGGGGTAGACCGGCCTAATACCAATAGGCCGATCTGCCCCCAGGGGGGGCAGAGATGGCCTAAAATAATTTTGCCCCCCCCCACCCCTACCCCCCCCGGGGAGCGACCCTTGACTACAAGGTCGCTCCCCTTGTGTGACGGCGCAAAAAAAAGATCCCTGGTGCCTAGTGGTTTCTGCCTAAAATCGGCCGATCTGCCCCCAAAGCGGGCAGAAATGGCCTAAATACATTTTGCCCCTCCAGGGGAGCGACCCTTGTCCAAGGGGGTCGCTCCCCATCTGTAAAACAGAAAAACAAAAAAATCCCTGGTGCCTAGTGGTTTCTGCCCCCCTTGGGGGCAGATCAGCCGAATCAAAATAGGCTGATCTACCCCCCCAGGGGGGCAGAAATGGCCTAAAATAATCCCCCCACACCCCCCCCAGGGAGCGACCCTTGCCTAAGGGGTCGCTCCCCTTGTGTGAAATTCACGCAAAAAAAAAAACTCCCTGGTGTCTAATGGTTTCTGCCCCCCTTGGGGGCAGATTGGCCTCATCAAAATAGGCCAATCTGCCCCCACGGGGGGCAGAAATGGCCTAAATATAATTTGCCCCCTAGGGGAGCGACCCTTGCCTAAGGGGTCGCTCCCCACCTAAAAAAAAAGAAACATAACAAAAAGAAAAAAAAAAAAAAAAGATCCCTGGTGCCTAGAGGTTTCTGCCCCCCCTGGGGGCAGATCGGCCTAATAATAGGCCGATCTGTCCCCAGGGGGGGCAGAAAAGGCCTTCCCAAAAAATTGCCCCCCCTGGGAGCGACCCTTGCCAAAGGGGTCGCTTTGTTGCGTGACATACGCGCGCAAAAACAAACTCCCTGGTGTCTAATGGTTTCTGCCCCCCTTGGGGGCAGATTGGCCTTATCAAAATAGGCCAATCTGCCCCCAAGGGGGGCAGAAATGGCCTAAATATATATTGCCCCGTAGGGGAGCGACCCTTGCCTAAGGGATCGCTCCCCACCTAAAAAAAAAGAAATCATCACAAAAAAAAAAAAAAAAAGGTCCCTGGTGCCTAGAGGTTTCTGCCCCCCCTGGGGGCAGATCGGCCTAATAATAGGCCAATCTGCCCCCAGGGGGGGCAGAAAAGGCCTTCCTAAAAAAATGCCCCCCTGGGAGCGACCCTTGCCCAAGGGGTCGCTCCCTTTTGCCAATTTCAAGGAAAAAAAAAAAAATCCCTGGTGTCTAGTGGGGTTTCAAAAGCCGGATTGCAAGCAATCCGGCTTTTGAAACCTGTGAGAGACTTCGAAGGGAAGGAAATACATTTCCTTCCCTTTGAAGCCTCCCGGGGCCTCCCCCATGGGATTGAAAAAGAAATGCAAAAGCATTTCTTTTTCAATCGCGCTGAAGCTCTGCTTCCAGCGCGATGTGGGAGACCCTGTGACTAATCAGCGCGCGCTCGTGCGCTGACGTCACAGGGGGGGTTGGGGGGGGTCGGGGGTGGGAGGGGAAGGGCTTCCCCTTCCATCCCTGACTTGGGGGGGTGGGGGGGGACCCCACAGAGGGAGCCAGAGCGCTCCCTCTGGGCTCTGTGCACAGGACGTAATGGTTACGTCCTGGGCACAGCAGCACTGTGCCTCAGGACGTAACCATTACGTCCTGGGCACAGAAGGGGTTAAACCAAATGTATTCGATATAACCAACAAAACATTTCTAGTTACATTGTGATGACAACATACCAGTGTCACACAGCGGTAGTCCATGGGGAAAAAAAACAGAGGGCACTCCGTGGGGATCAGATCACTGAAATAGGAAGTGATATACACAACTAAGTTACCATACATTGGGGTGAAAGGTCAGACAGTAGAAAACCACTACAGTTACTGATATAATACAATGCAGGAGTAGATTATTACCTGTGTGTCACTGGAAATACTGCAGTATCACTCTGTCCCTGTTGTCTGTGTCGTCCTCTTCGTCTTCCTCCTCTTCACTCTCCGCAGGCTCCACAGCGGCCACAACACCACCATCTGGACCATCCTCCTGCAGGAAAGGCACCTGGCGTCGCAAAGCCAGGTTGTGAAGCATGCAGCAGGCCACGATGATATGACACACCTTCCTTGGTGAGTACATTAGGGATCCACCAGTCATATGCAGGCACCTAAACCTGGCCTTCAGGAGGCCGAAGGTCCGCTCAATCACCCTCCTAGTACGCCAATGGGCCTCATTGTACCGTTCCTCTGCCCTGGTCCTGGGATTCCTCACTGGGGTCAATAGCCAAGGCAGGTTTGGGTAACCAGAGTCACCAATTAACCACACACGGTGTCTCTGTAAGAGTTCGATCACATAAGGGATGCTGCTATTTCGCATGATGTACGCGTCATGCACTGACCCTGGGAACTTGGCATTTAAATGGGAGATGTACTGGTCAGCCAAACAGACCACCTGGACATTCATCGAATGATAATTTTTACGGTTCCCCTACACCTGCTCATCGTCTTTTGGGGGAACCAAAGCCACATGGGTACCATCAATGGCACCAATGATATTGGGAATGTGTCCAAGGGCATAGAAATCACCCTTCACTGTAGGCAAGTCACCCACCTCAGGGAAAATGATGTAGCTCCGCATGTATTTCATCAGGGCAGACAACACTCTGGACAACACCTTTGAAAACATAGGCTGAGACATCCCAGATGAAATGACCACGGTAGTTTGAAATGATCCACTTGCCAAAAAATGCAGTACTGACAGCACCTGCACTAGAGGCGGAATCCCTGTGGGTTGGCGGATGGGTGACATCAGGTCTGGCTCCAGCTGGGCACACAGTTCCTGTATAGTGGCACGGTTGAGTCTGTAGGTGAGTATGACGTGTCTTTCTTCCATTGTCGACAGGTCCACCAGCGGTCTGTACACAGGAAGATTCCTCCGTCTCCTCGCAAGTCCCAGCGGACGATGCCTAGGAAGGACAACATGGAGCACAGAGTCAAGCAACCCACAGGTAAGTGCCCACAGCATGCACAGTACACAAATCTCTCGGGATTGAATGGCTAGTATGATTGTCGGTGCAAGGCCTAGGTATGTGTGACGCAGTAGGAATGAAGCCATGTGGGCCCTTGAAATGGCGGCTGCCTGACCTGTGAAGTGTGACAATGTGAAGTGAGGTCATTGCGCAAGCGTGGCACACCGTGGCGGTAGGCGGTCGCAGTCCGCGGCGCAAAGCCGCATTGGACAACATTGAACCCTATGGGTTTCAGGAGCCAATGGCGGTGAGCGCCGGCGGTCGTGGTACGCACCGCCGCGGTACGCACCGCTGCGGCCGTAACCGACATTTTCTCTCGGCTTGATCACACGAGACCTGAGCATCCACAGGAGAGGACCTATACTGCAAGTGCTGCTGTGACCTCGGTCTGGAAGTGACAATGGCTGCTGCGACTGGGGAAAGGGCCCCCGCCTTCAGTTCCGAGGAGTTGGAGAAGCTCGTGGACGGGGTCCTCCCCCAGTATGCGCTACTCTACGGGCCTCCAGACCAACAGGTGAGTACACGGGGGGCAATGCATAGTGCCCAATGCCTGGGCTGAGTGGGGAGGATGTACGATGGAGGGGAGGGCAGCGAATGACGAATGCATGGCACGACAGATGAGAGCATGTGCCACATGGCAAGGTTGGGGAGGGGGGGCCACTCACATCGAGCATGCAGAAAAGTGATGATGTTTCTCTTCCCCCCCTGTACATGTCACATAGGTCAGCGCCCATCAGAAGATTGACATTTGGCGTGCCATCACCAAGGACGTCCGGGCCCTGGGGGTCCACACCAGAAGGGGCACCCACTGCCGCAAGAGGTGGGAGGACATCCGCCGCGGGAGCAGGAAGACCGCGGAGGCTCTGCTGGGGATGGCCTCCCAACCTAGGAGGGGTGCCAGTCGTACCTTGACCCCCCTGATGTCCCGGATCCTGGCGGTGGCCTACCCCGATTTAGATGGGCGCTTGAGGACATCACAGCAGACACAAGGGGGTGAGTACCAGCACATTCAGCTATTTTGCGTGCAGTGGAGGTGCCTGGGTGGGGGAGGAGGGCTGTGGGTATCCCTAGGCCAAGGCGATTTCTGTAGGATAGGCCCGTCCGTGAAGTATGGTCCTGTGCCCCCGCCCCCCACCTCTGTAGGGTGCCTAGTAACGTGATTCATGGACCAGTGTATACTGTGTGGGCAGTTGTCACCCATAGGCTTGTAGGGCATGTCCCAGTGAATGAGTAGTGTACCCCAAGTGCGCAGCGTAGTGCAGGGGGCTTCTGTGTCTGTCCTCTCCGCCAACGGTGTCCCCAATGCATGCACTCAACTTGTCTTTATGTTTTCCACCCCACTCATTTTCTTTGTTTTACTGTGAATGTGTGCATTAGCATCATCAGGCGGAGGAGAAGGGGCATCGGCGCAAGAGGGAGCTACATCTCACATGGCCCCGGAGGGCCATGCAACGGACTCCGACATGACCAGTGAGACGGAGGGCGAGGGGGGCTCCACCACGGGGACCCGTGGAGACGGCAGCGACACCGACACGTCCTCGGAAGGGAGCTCCCTTGCGGTGGCGGAAACATCCGTGCCCACCAATCCTACAGGTACAGCCGCCACCCAGCGCACCAGCTCTGCCCTCCTAGCAGCCCCTCGGCCTTCGGCCCGTGCCCGCAAGGCCAGGAAGCCGGCCATCTCCTTCGCCCCAGGCACCTCAGGCCCTGCCCCAGTCACCCCTGCTGCCCTCAGTGAGGAGGTCATTGACCTCCTGAGGACCATCATTGTTGGGCAGTCTACCCTTTTGAATGCCATCCAGGGTGTGGAGAGGGAGGTGCATCAAAGCAATGCATACCTGGAGGGCCTTCATTCGGGTCAGGCTGCCCATCAAAGATCGTTCAACGCTCTGGCCTCAGCACTGACGGCAGCGATTGTCCCTGTCTCCAGCCTCCCTCTTCTGACTCCCTCCACCCAGTCCCACTCCCCTGTTCCTCTGCCTATCCCATCCACACCTACAGACCAGCCTGCACACACCTCAACACCCAAGGGCAGCTCATCCAGACATAAGCACCACAGGACACACAAGCATTCACCCAGATGCAGACATGCCAACAGCCACTACCTCCTCTGTGTCCCCCACCTCCTCGTCTCCCTCCTCCCTCCCTGTGACGTCTCCACACACACCTGCAAGCACACCACCATCAGCCATTGCACCCATCACCAGCACACCCTCCACACCAGTCCGCACACGTGCAGTCACCACCCCCACTGCCATGTACACGTCCCCTGTGTCCTCTCCCAGTGTGTCTGTCACCCCCACTTCCCAACCACACATACGCAGGCAGGCACCCAAACAACAGCCATCCACCTCACGTCAGCCTCCTGCCCAAGCACCTGCACCCAAAGACAGCACAATTGACTCTCCTACAACCACATCCTCTTCCTCCACTCCCATACCCACTCCAGCGAACCTTCCCATGGCTCCAAAGAAAATGTTCCTCTCTAAAGTGGACCTCTTTTCCTCACCTGACCCACCCTCTCCATCCCGTAAGAGTTCCACAAACACCTCAGCCACGACCAGCCCAGCAACTCCAAAGAATGTCGTGCATGGTTTTTGGAGTCCGCCCTTTCCTTGGGCTGGGACATCGTCCAGCAGCAAAGGCACAGCCAGCCCCCCCCCCCCGGGAAGAGGACCAAAAAACTGAAGGGCAGGCGCGACAGGCCTGATACGCCTGCCCCCAAGGAGGGTAGCCTTGCACCGTCACCTGCCACATCGGGTAAGGGAGCCAAGGGCCACGGACAGTCTGCCAAGGAGGGCAAGGGCAGCAAGGAGCAAAAGGCAGGGAGCAGCCGACCTGGCCATGAGGGCCCCACCAGCCCGATTCCTGGGGTATCGAAGGAGAGCCAGGGCCCCAGGACTCCATCACAGGAGGGCCCCGCAACGGAAAGGTCCGATGCAGACTGAGCGGCAAGTATTGGCCAGGTGTGGTTCACTGGAAGCACAAGACAGGCACCGCTGAACAGGGCCCCGCCGTGAGAAGCACCGCTGAACAGGGCCCCGCCGTGACCAGAACCGCTGAACAGGGCCCCGCCGTGAGAAGCACCGCTGAACAGAGCCCCGCCGTGACCAGAACCGCTGAACAGGGCCCCGCCGTGAGAAGCACCGCTGAACAGGGCCCCGCCGTGACCAGAACCGCTGAACAGGGCCCCGCCGTGAGGAGCACCGCTGAACAGGGCCCCGCCGTGAGAAGCACCGCTGAACAGGGCCCCGCCGTGACCAGAACCGCTGAATAGGGCCCGCCGTGACCAGAACCGCTGAACAGGGCCCCGCCGTGTGAAGCACCGCTGAACAGGGCCCCGCCGCGACCAGAACCGCTGAACAGGGCCCCGCTGTGAGGAGCACCGCTGAACAGGGCCCTGCCGTGAGAAGCACCGCTGAACAGGGCCCCGCCGTGACCAGAACCGCTGAACAGGTCCCCCCCGTGACCAGAACCGCTGATCAGGGCCCCGCCGTGAGAAGCACCGCTGAACAGGGCCCCGCCGTGACCAGAACCGCTGAACAGGGCCCCGCCGTGACCAGAACCGCTGAACAGGGCCCCGCCGTGAGAAGCACCGCTGAACAGGGCCCCGCCGTGACCAGAACCGCTGAACAGGGCCCCGCCGTGAGGAGCACCGCTGAACAGGGCCCCGCCGTGAGAAGCACCGCTGAACAGGGCCCTTCCTGTCAAGCACCGCTCCGCTGGGCCCTTCATCTCAAGCACCGCTCCGCTGGGCCCTTCCTGTCAAGCACCGCTCCGCTGGACCCTTCATCTCAAGCACCGCTCCGCTGGGCCCTTCATCTCAAGCACCGTTCCGCTGGGCCCTTCCTGTCAAGCACCGCTCCGCTGGGCCCTTCATCTCAAGCACCGCTCCGCTGGGCCCTTCATCTCAAGCACCGCTCCGCTGGGCCCTTCATCTCAAGCACCGCTCCGCTGGGCCCTTCCTGTCAAGCACCGCTCCGCTGGGCCCTTCATCTCAAGCACCGCTCCGCTGGGCCCTTCATCTCAAGCACCGCTCCGCTGGGCCCTTCATCTCAAGCACTGCTCCGCTGGGCCCTTCATCTCAAGGACCGCTCCGCTGGGCCCTTCCTGTCAAGCACTGCTCCGCTGGGCCCTTCCTGTCAAGCACCGCTCCGCTGGGCCCTTCATCTCAAGCACCGCTCTGCTGGGCCCTTCATCTCAAGCACCGCTCCGCTGGGCACCGCCGTCTTTGAACTGCTCCGCTGGGCCCTTCCTGTCAAGCACCGCTCCGCTGGGCCCTTCCTGTCAAGCACCGCTCCGCTGGGCCCTTCATCTCAAGCACCGCTCCGCTGGGCCCTTCATCTCAAGCACCGCTCTGCTGGGCCCTTCCTGTCAAGCACCGCTGGCCCATTGGCAGTCTGGTTCTGTGTCAGGCAGGCCTTCACGACGCACTCTGCCCACCATGCCTCCTCCATGACCAGTGGTCTCTGTAATCCACCTGATGGACTGTGGCTTTGCACTCCCCAGGATGCCACAGTGGGCAATCCACCCACTGTAGAGACTTGTGAGACTGTGGCTTTGCACTCCCCAGGATGGCACAGTGGGCAATCCACCCACTGTAGAGACTTGTGAGACTGTGGCTTTGCACTCCCCAGGATGCCACAGTGGGCATGGAGGCCCTTCGTGGATCTGACGTCGTGGACTCATGTGGCTGAGGTGCCCCCCCTTCCCTTCCCCCTGAGGTGCCTGTCTTTTTATTTTAGTGATGCCCCAGCAGTGTTCTCTCCAATGGACTCGATCTCGTGTGTGGGCTTTGCCCATGTGTTGCTGCACATTGGCCCACGGACATTTGGACTTTGAATGACTGGGCCGGACTTTTGCTACTGGTATGGATAGAGTTCTAGATGTGGATTCATTCTTCATATATTGCTATGGTCGCTATACTTTATTGTTGCAATAATATGGTTCTACTTTTACATTCATTGCCTTTTGTCTTTGTTTTTTGGGGGGGGGTTGGGGGTGTCACTCTGACTTTTTTATCTGCATAGGTGTGTAGGTATTTCGGTGGGGGTGAGGGTGGGGGTGTGTGTGTCGCGTATGTGTGTGCCCGTAACCTTTCCTCCTCCCCCCTCCCCTGTGTCGTAGGTGCAGTACTCACCGTTGTCGTCTGCGGCGAGGTTTGTGATCCTGGAAGAAGAGCAGGAAGGCAATGGTTGGGAGGATGTGGAGTTCTGGTTCCATGCTGTTCCGATTCCACGTGGAGTGTGTCGAGGTAAGCGTTTTCCATTGGAGATGTCTGTTTCCGCCATGTTTTTATCGGCGGGGCTCCCGCCCCGGTAAAGGTGGCGGATTGGTGGGTCGTGATAGGGTGGGCAGTACATTGTCTGCCGCCTGCCTGTTGGCGGTGACCGCCGCTCTGTTTGTTTGTACCGCCGTGGCGGTCGGAGTGTAAAAGCGGCGGCCTGTGTTGGCGGTTCCCGCCAGGATCAGAATTCATATTTTTAGGCCGCCAGCCTGTTGGCGGGTTGGCCGCCGCTTTAACACTGACCACCAGGGTCAGAATGACCCCCTAAATCACACCACAGTTCACCCACATTTCGCCTCTAGTTGAGGATCACGAGTGGTCCAGTGTTACAATTGGTACACTACCGACCCACCTTCGTTACAAGAACCCCGTACTCTCAGTTGTGATTTAGTGTTGTTTTTCGGGAGTCGAGTACGGTTGTGTTTTTCCTCTGTCCTCCTCTCTCCCATATACTCTCTCTTAGTGTAATGCTAATATCTCCTGTGACACAGCTATATTCCAGGGACTGCCCCCCCTACCCTGAAATGGTGTCAGCCTGTCCTGTGTGGAGGGACAGTTGTACGTGAGGTAATTCCACTGACATTGTGCGCCATTGTGGGAGGCGGACGGGAGCCGCCGTGCAACTCCTTAATGGCTAACATTGGGCCCTATGGTTTAGTGGCCAATGGCGATCTATGCCGGCGGTGATGGTATGCACCGCCGCGGACGTGACTGCCATTTTCTATCTGATTCCTCACTTGTTACCTGACCTTCCATAGCAGAGGACCTACACTGCATGTGCTGCTGTGACCTGTGTCTGGAACCTACCATGGCCCATGTGATCGGGGAAAGGGCCCCAGCCTTCTCTTCAGAGGAGTCGGAGAGACTGATGGATGGGGTCCTGCCCCAGTACGGACTGCTGTATGGGCCTCCAGATCAACAGGTGAGTACACTGTGAGCACGATGCATTTTTGCATGAATGCATGGAGTTGTGTGTGTGAAGGCCTCATGTAAGGGGGTGCGTGGATGTCCTCTTGGCGGCATTCAGGTTGTGTGCTGGGCCATGTGTGTGTGTAAATGGTGATGTGAAGGGGTATAGTGGGCCATATGTGTAACAGGCAGGACAGTTTGTCCAATTCTATTTTCCTGTGTGTATTGCCTCTGCTGGTCAGTGCCCATCATAAGAAGGGTATATGGTGTGCCATCGCCAAGGAGGTGAGGACCCTGGGGGTCTATGTCAGGTGGCGCACCCACTGTCACAAACGGTTGAAGGAGATGAGACGCTGGGCATGGAAGATGGCGGAGGGCCAGCTGGGGATGGCCTCCCAACGAGGAAGGGGTGCCTGTCGAACCCTGACCCCCCTGATGGCCTGCATACTGGAGGTGGCCTATCCTGAGCTGGATGGGCAATTGAGGGCATCATAGCAGCCACAAAGGGGTGAATACAGTGTCCATCATTATAACGTACGCATGGTAGGGTGACATCCAGATGGGCTATGTGTGTCAGTAGGTGCCCCTAGGCCAGGCCAGACATTGCAGCGTAGGTCCCCTGGTGGCTAGGGTTCAGAAGAGAAAATCCTGCCACCTAGCTCTAAGGAATCCACTACTGGTCAGGGCTGCGTGGGTTCCAAGTGTGCTGCATTTGGCAGTGTGTGCCCCTCCCCATGCCTTGATGGCTAACTATTTCTCTGGTTCTGCAATGCAAATTGCGTAGGCCTGGTCCCTGTGTGTGAGGGTGGTGTATACGCCAACGGTGGTGTTGGTACAGCCACTGACCCAGTGTATCCTTTGTCTCTTTCCCTCCTTTCTTGTGTTGTCATCCTGTCCTTATGTGCATTAGCATCATCTGGCGGAGGAGCAGAGGCACCGGCGATGGAGGGTGCTGCATCCCACTGGACCCAGGAAGCAGAGTCTACCGACATTGAGGGCACCAGTGGGACGGAGGGTGAGGGAAGCACCACGGCAGAGACTGGAGGGGACAGTTCTGACCCAGATACCTCCTCCGATGGAAGCTACAGGTACAGCCACCACCTCTGTAACAGCACCACCCTCTCAGCAGCCCCTCATCGCGTTGCCCGTGCCCGCTCAGCCAGGAGGGTGGGCATCTCCTTCACCCCAGACACCTCAGGCCCTGCCCCAGTTAGCCCTGCTGCCCTGAGTGAGGAGGCTATTGACCTCCTGAGATCCATCTCTGTAGGGCAGTCAACCATTGTGAATGCCATCCAGGGACTGGCAGCCCAGATGGAACAAGCTAATGCATTCCTGGAGGGCATTCACACTTGTTTGGTTGTTCAACAGAGATCAATTCAGGCTCTGGCCTCCTTTCTGATGGCAGTCATTGTCCCTGTTTCTACCATCACCCCTCCAACTTCCACTGTTTAGTCCCACTACCCTCAACCCCAACCTATCCCAAACACACATACAGACAAGCATGCACACAAGACAACACCCAGGAGTGTCACATGCAAACACAAGCACCACACTTCATCCCACAGGCACTAACACAAACACCATCCAGTTGCAGACACAACAACATTCACTATTTCCACTGTCTCCCCATCCTCCCCTCCACCACCTCCCTCCCAGCCACGTCTACACTTATACCTGCATGCACTACATCATCATCCACTAACAGCATCATCACCACTCCAAGCAGAACACACACATCAGTGGCAGAGACCTCCACAACAGCCATGCACACGTCCCCTGTGTCCTCCGCCACTGTGTCTGCCCCCCCTAGAATACACAAACACAAGCACTCAGACACCCAACAGCCATCCACCTCACACCAGCACACAGGCTATGCACCTGCACCCAAAAGAAGCAGACAGACACCTCCAACAACCAGTCCCTCATCCTCCACTACTATTCCTTCTCCCTCTTCCCACCCCAATGTCCCTACAAAACTGTTCATATCCACCAATGACCTCTTCCCTAACTCTCGCCCCCATCCTGCACGTATTGGCAGGGTATCACAAACCCAGCCAAGCAGCTCAGCCACACAGCCCAGTGGCCCAGTCCTAACCGCACCCCCCTGTGAGGAAAAGGGATCCAGGCCTCATGTACTGAATGGGAAGGAGCCTGCACCATCCAGCCTAAAGGGAGGGAGACTGCCCTGGCCGGCAAGAAGGGCAAGGAGCCTGCACCTGCCACCCGAAAGGCCAAGGAGTCTGTCCCAGCAGGCAGGAAGAGCAAGGAGCCTTCACCAGCAGGCAGGAAGTGCAAGAAGCCTGCGCCAGCAGGCAGGAAGAGCAAGGAGCCTGCACCAGCAGGCAGGAAGAGCTAGGAGTCTGCACCAGCAGGCAGGAAGGGCAAGGAGCCTGGACCAGGAACTGTGACGGAGCCCCCACCACCAACCAAGGTTGTGCATCCGTCCCAGGGTGCAGGGAAGGGCAGGAGCTTCCCCCCACTAGCAGCACCACCACTCTGCAGCAATCCGAGGTTGCTGGGGATGGGCAGGAGCCTCCCCTCACCAGCGTCACCACCACTGTACAGCCGTCCGAGGTTGCAGGGGATGGGCAGGAGCCTCCCCCCACCAGCGGCTCCACCACTGTGCAGCCATCACCGCCGGCGGACAGTTTATAATCCTGCCTCCATGGGCTGATGTGCGGCCTGTCCACTTCAGACCCAGTGGGGAAGAATCCCACTCAAGAGACTGTGACCTTGCACTCCCCAGGATGAAGCACAGGGCATGTTGCCCCCTCCAGAACCAGTGGGTAAGACACCCACCTGAGAGACTGTGGCCTATCACTCCCCAGGACCAAGCACAGGGTAGGTTGCCCCTCCATACCCAGTGGTCTTGTTACATCTCAGGGCTGAGGTGCCCCAGTCCCCTGTCCCCCTGAGGTGCCTGCCTATGTACCAACTGATGTCCCTGCAGTGCTCTCTCCGTGTTGAAGCAGTTGACATGTGTTGTCTTGGACTTTGGCATGTGGCGGTGTGGCCCACGCAAATTGAGGACTGGGCTGTGTCCCTTTTTCTGTAAATATGTATATATCTATTATCTTGTCTAACTTATTATTTCTACTGTGTTGATCTTATTACAAACACTTTGGCAACATTGTTTTGCCCTTGCATTATTCAGCTGAGTTACGGGGCCATATAGTTGTGTGTATGGTGTGTGTGTGAGATGGGTGTTGTGCGTGTGTGTGTCACTCTCTTTTTCCTCCCTCTGTTGTGTGCTAGGTGGCTGTACTCACCGTCGTCGTCCTCACCGGCGTTGGTGTTCGTGGTGGAGCAAAACGTAGAATATCATCAGAAAAACATGCAGTTCTGGTTCCATGGCAGCGTGGTTCTTCCCTGTGTCTCCAATGGAGAGTCCTTTCACTTCTGAGCTCAGTTTCCCCAAGGCTTTTGGTGCTTTTGATGTCATTGGTACAGCCCCGGAAAAGGTGACGGTTTGCAGGGTCTTAATATGGTGGGCAGAACATTGACTTCCGCCTGGCTGTAGGCAGCTACCGCCGTGGTGACTGTTGTCTCCGCCATGGTGGTCGGCGTGGTAAATTGGCTGTCTTTCAGAGGTCTTTCCGCCATGGCCATTATTTGGGGGTAGTTACCGCCAGCCTGTTGGCTGTATTACTGCCACTTTATCACCGACTGCCAGGGTTGTAATGATGGCCATGGTCTCCTAAAATTTTCCCTACATGGGTAAAATGTCCCGGGACAATAAGTGCCACTTGGGGAGGGGGGCTTTCCCTTAGCGATACGCACCTCCATTGAAGTCTCCAGGCCGTCCTGTAAGGGTCAGAAGGGACAGGGAACTGCCGAAGACCAATGCCTCAGTCTAGTGCCTCTGCTTAAAAAGAATGGCACCTGTTATCCCCCTAGCCCACCAGGAGGCCCCCTTAGGTCTCCCGAGCGGAGCCGAACACTGGCTGGAATAAGGGCAGACGCCTATCGTTTTGTGGTGCAGCTGCAATTGGACTGATTTCCTCATCAGAGGGGGCTGGCTGGGGGGTAGGCCTCCTGGATCCAGTGGCACGGAGCCCCATGCTCCTGCTTGGCTGGCAGGGCCACTTACCTGCCTCAGCCAATGGGATTCTTCCAGCCACTTGCGCTGGGGGATGCACATCCAGGGCCCTTCGGGGTCTCCCAGGCAGCTCGGCATGGCCCTTCTGGGCCACTCCATATTAAGGCCGAGGTGCCCACACCTGATGTGGTGAGTAATTGCATTTCCTCCATTGTCCTGGGCGCAAGTGCATTTCCTCCATTGTCACTGGTGGCCACGGTGATTCCCACTGAAGCAGATGCCTGCCAGTGCCCCGGGGGCACTCCTGACAGTGCTCCTCACCAAGGGGGCACTAATCAAAGCGGGCCGGTCCACGCTTCCCCGAGTCTGCCGACAAGAGCTTCCTCCCTCCTCCAGCATGGTGGATGGGGGGCACATATACCAGGATACAGGAGCACCTTTCCTGCACCACAACGATAATTAACAAGAAGCGCTTCTAACACTTCTCAGGGCCACCACAGAGAGCTCTTCCTAGAGCTAAGAAAAATAGTCAGTAAAGCGCCCTTTTGCCCTGCGAGCCACAAAAAGCTACAGGAGACAGGCGGCACACCATCCAGCCACTGGAGACAACAAAATGCGGCATAGGGTGGCAGGGCTCCAGCAATCAGGTAGCACAAGGTTTCAGAAGCAGTGGCAGTCTCTCTCAATGACCTAGCACGTCATAGGTCACCACAATAGCAACAGTCCCAAGGCTGGTCCTGCCAGCAGTATCCGGTGTCCAGGTCAGTTCATTAGTCTCTCTCTTGATAGGGAAAAGTCCCACGTACTTATGCTCTCTGCTTCACGTTATACAAAAAAGGGGGAGAAAGGTTTCAACCAGTTCCAACTGGTTATAGGACTGTGCCCTCTCTCCTCCAGCACAGGCTCCAGACATCATTTGAGGGTAAACGAGCCCTTTTTGTGTGAGGCCAAAGCACAGCCTTTACAAATGTGGGCGTGCCCCGCCTCTCATTCTCTCAGCCCAGGAAGACCACTCATTATGCAGATGCACCTCTGTGCCACTTCCAACCTCCCTGCTTGTAAGCTAGCTGAAAAGTATGTACAAGCAGAGCTGTCACTCTGCCCCAGATGTGGATTGGAGTCAAGCTGCAAAACATGAGGGTCATTAGCAAAGAGAAATGTTTACTTTCTAAAAGTGGCTTTTCTACAATGGTAATAAAAAATCCACCTACACCAGTAAGCAGCATGTTTCACTACCATTACAAGCATATCAAACATTCCTGTGCTACTCCTCATAACCAGACAATACCCTCTAGACATAAGGCAGGGCAGGGTATTTCTAATGCATCCTACGAGAAAGGCAACATTCACAGCAGTGAGAAACCAAATAGGTTGTTTGTCACTACCAGGACAGGCCACACAACTAGGCACATGTCCTGCCTTTTACATACGTAGCACCCTGTCTATAGGGCTAGCTAGGGCCTAACTTAGAGGTGACTTGTATGTAGTAAAAGGGGAGTTCCAGAACTGGAAAGTAAATTTAGATACTAGGTCCTTGAGACAGTAAACTGTGTACGCAGGTCCTGCACTAGCAAGCCTGAAACAGGTTTGAAAGGCTACTGATGTGGGTGGCACAAGCTGCGCTGCAGACCCACTAGTAGCATTTAATTTACATGCCCTGGTTATAGGAATGCCATTGTACAAGGGACATACAGGGAAAATAAATGTGCCAATCAGGTGAAAGGCAATTATACCAAGTTTTAGAAGGAAGAGTACATGAACTTTATCACTGATCAGCAGTGATAAAGTGACCAGAGTCATAACATCAGCAAAAATTGTTAGAAATATAGGAGGAGGAAGGCAAAAGGTTTGAGGAATGAGCCTGTAAAAAGGGTCAAATCCAACACAGACCATGAATTGTCTTTTGTACAAGAAGCCTGATTTTCAGTGTTCTGCCTTGATTAAACAATCATGGATAAACACCTGGGGCTCATTTACAAGCCCCTTGTGCCACGTAGCATCATTTCTTTTATGCTACGGTGGCACAAACAGTACCCCATACAACATCACATTTACAAACTGGTGCAATGGTACTACTGTGCCAATTTGGAAAGCCTTTCACAACATTATACCTGTGCTAGGCATAATGTAGGCAAGGTTGGTTTTCCCCTGCAAAAAGCACCTCAGAAATGGCGCAGTGAAATCTACAAGATTTCATTTCACTATTCTGTGCCGTCACAGCATCATTTTTTCAACTCCTGCTCAGGGAAGGTGTTTAAGTGACGCTGTGCTGTTTTCAATGGGGCCCACTCTAGCATTACTGGACTAGACTCAAAATGTTGATGCTAGTCCAGTAATGTTATTGTTTAGCACCACAACTGCATCAACATTTCAGACACAGCTGTGGACACTGTGCACCATGGTGCACTGTTGTATAAATACAGCGCTATCATGATATCATTAGGGGTTGGAGGGCAGCACAAGAAAACTGGTGTAGCGATCATGATGCCCCAGTTTCTTCTAAATGAGACCCCTAGTGCTGCAATTATGGTTCTGTGTGCTCTTTTGGTGTGTCACATCTTGAACCAAAATGTGTCTGCTTGGATACTAGCACATGCCATAAGGACTGGAAGAGCTATGTCCAGCTACTTACTGGTAAACTTCATTACTCAGAGTACAGGTCTTCCTTGTCTCAGTCCAGAATGTTCAGGTTCCATCCTGTATTTTGGTTCTTTTGAGTTTGGATATGTCAGGGTGTGGTTAGGTGAGGCTTCAAGTTATATGGCATGCTGAGATAGTGATGGCCATATTGGGTGTATTTTCTAGCTGGTTAGGGTTTTCAATATCTGTAGGAGCAGAGGACTGTTCATGCCATAAGGACTGAGACGAGGAAGACCTCTACTCGGAGTAATGAAGTTTACAGGTGAGTAACCAGCCATTTTAAATATGTGGCGGACGGGATTAAAAGCCCTGTCACTTGTTCCCCAAACTGTTGGCCCCCTGTAGTTGTTGCAGCAAGTAGGCACATGCAAAAAACTGCCAAAATCAGTCGGGCACTTAAAGGCGGTGCTGGTAGGATGGACCACAGTTGTCAGATGTTGTCCTGACAGAATCTTGCACACAACATACTTATGTGTTCTCCCTCCGCTATAGGTCGATTGGCGTTGCACATGCATCACTCACAGAGTAAGAAAAAGTACATGACCACAGTGATTCATAGGGCCATATTTATACTTTTTGACGCAAAACTGGGCTAACGCAGTTTTGCGCCAAAAAAATTAGCGCCGGCTAACGCCATTCTGAAGCACCATGCTGGCGCCGTATTTATTCAATGACGTTAGCCGGCGTTAGCCGCCGGCGCTGTCTGGTGTGCGTTAAAAAAAACGACGTACACCAGGCAGCGCCGGCGTAGGTGGAAAATGGCGTATGGGCGTCCACAAATGGTGCAAGTCAGGCTGAGGCAAAAAAATCGCCTCAACCCGATTTGCGCCATTTTTTTACGACGCCCAACCCCCATTGAAATGACTCCTGTCTTAGCAAAGACAGGAGTCATGCCCCCTTGCCCAATGGCCATGCCCAGGGGACTTCTGTCCCCTGGGCATGGTCATTGGGCATAGTGGCATGTAGGGGGGCACAAATCAGGCCCCCCCTATGCCACAATTTTTTTTTTTAAAAAATACTTACCTGGACTTACCTTAATGTCCCTGGGGTGGGTCCCTCCATCCTTGGGTGTCCTCCTGGGGTGGGCAAGGGTGGCAGGGGGTGTCCCTGGGGGCAGGGGAGGGCACCTCTGGGCTCATTCTGAGCCCACAGGTCCCTTAACGCCTGCCCTGACCCAGGCGCTAAAATCCGGCGCTAATTTTTGCCCGGGAGTATAAATACGACGCATATGCATCGGAGTCATTTTTTAAGACGGGAACGCCTACTTTGCATATCATTAACGCAAGGAAGGTGTTCACGCAAAAAAATGACGCTAACTCCATGAACTTTGGCGCTAGACGCGTCTAACGCCAAAGTATAAATATGGAGTTAGTTTTGCGTCGAATTTGCGTCGAAAAAAACAACGCAAATTCAGCGCAAACGGAGTATAAATATGCCCCATAATGTCTGCGCTGTAGTGCTATGCACAATCAGCACCCAGTACTTTAATATGTTGTGTTCCTATCAAGAAATTGTGCAAACAAATTATTTTAAAGTTGCATTGCTTCGCCCTCCAGTCACGGCTTAGCCCACGTGCAGTTCTGGGAGCAGGTGTGGTCAAAGTGGTGTGCTGCTGATTTAGCCTACTGGCTTTTACCGTTCTTTAAAAGTGTGCATGCTCACATATGCCAACAACACTTGCACTGTTGTAGGTCAGCACTTGTGCTCTACTCTAACGTTCAAAGCCCGCTCACCTCACATCTTCCAGTGCTGACTTTGCTCATTGCCAACGGCCAGTGGAGAAGTAGGGGGAACAAACAGTCCGAGGCCTGCCACAGGCATGTATGAACTGGAAAATGTATCCTTTATGTTTTAGGCAAATACATGGTGAACATGCCAAGACAAAGGATCATTCTTAATTTTGTCAGAATTTTGTGCCAAACTGTGTATTGCTCTGAGAAATTTGTGTCAAACTTAGGTCCTCCGTTCTATCTAATATACATTTCTGGGAAGCCAATGGGCCAGACCAGCGACTGGAGGGTTGGTATCCTATTCGAAGATTCCCGAGTACTGGGAGACTCTGGCTGTTTGTAAACATGTCTTTTTGTTTCCTATATAGTTAATGACTAATACGCATCGACTTCTAGATAATACTCCCAGACATGTTAAAGGTGTCTATGTATTAATCTTTTCCAAGGCTTGACTGAGAAATAAATGCAGGGAGAGCAGACGTACTGGATTCCCATATGTGTCCCGTTTTTGAGGACTGTCCGGGAGTACCCACGGTTTCAATTACAACTGATAAATGACCCGGTTTTGGGAAGAGGATAGGGTGAGCGTTATATTAGATTTAAAATAGCGTGCAGACTCACTGTCACCCCAACCCTCGCCTGTTAAATCACTGCGGAGACAACCATTAACAGTTTTACAGTTTTTAAACACCCATCTGCTGTGCTGCAGCGTCTTAGCGTGCAAGACAACAGGATGTAAAGAGGGACTAATTAGATCAGAGAAGACACTCAGCTGATGCTCAAGCTTGTGACCTTAGGAGAGGAGTTATGTCATGAAAACACTATTTGCATTATTTGCATATGAATTGTGACATTTTGGCTCAACTTTAATGCTATGTCAGTTTTCAAAAAGAGGTATTGTGTATTTTATTTTTGGTTCCATAAGTCTATCAAATACAAATATTTTATAATGGATACTTGTGCATCTCTCCACTTTCTTCCTCGGAGGCACATATATACACTTATCAAGTCTAGGTTTTATAATTTGCTTTCCACCCTTTCAACTCTGTTTTTTTTACCTTTATGGATGCTAAACTATAAGTCCCATGATGCATACAGATTGGATGAAATAGTCACGAGGCACCTTGAGATCCCTTTAATGTCCTTCTTTGGCCCTGGTAAAGATTAAGTAAATGGTGCAAGGTCTAAAACGCTGAAGATGTTTGTCTAACATATAGGCGGTCATTAAAACATTGGCGGTAAAAGCCGCTTACAGCTGTGCAGAAGACCGCCAACATACCACCGCAGCTGCGGAAATCCGCCACAGCTATTATGACCCACAACACGGAATCCGCCAATATTCAGACACCCACACAAGTCCGCCACACCAAAGGTCAGTGATAAACTGGCGAAAACAAAACCTCCACCGTCACGCCAACAGAAATACGCCCACACTATCACGACCCATGAATCCACGCGGCGGTCTTTCAACCGCAGTATTCCATTGGCGGTACACACCGCTGCACTCAAAATACACACACATCTCCAAAACACAACCACATTGTACAAATCGAAATACACACACCTGATACACATACACACACCACTCCCACACACCCAATACAATATAAAACACACACCCACATCACCCACAAACCCCTATGACCACAATTACTGAGAGAAGGCCAGAGAGAGACACCACCATCAACAATACTAGCATCCACAGGCACACAACACCATTACCCACATAACTTCTACGCACCTCACACTACACACCACTACATATCAGCACACTTCTCACCACACACACCACCCCATGGCAAGGCAAAGACACCCCAGGTTCTCGGAGGAGGAGCTCAGGGTCATGTTGGAGGAAATCATCCGGGTAGAGCCACAGCTATTCGGAGCACAGGTGCAGCACACCTCCATTGCAAGGAAGATGGAGCTATGGCGAAGAATAGTGGACAGGGTCTACGCAGTGGAACAGCACCCAAGAAATAGGGAGGACATCAGGAAGAGGTGGAATGACCTACGGGGGAAGGTGCATTCCGTCGTCTTAAGACACCACCTTGCGGTTCAGCGGACTGGCGGCGGACCCCCACCTCCTCCCTCACAATTAACAACATGGGAGGAGCAGGCCGTGGCGATTCTGCATCCTGAGGGCCTCGCAGGAGTAGGTGGAGGAATGGACTCTGGTAAGTCAAATCTTAACTATTACATCCCCCACCCTACCTGCATGCCAGCACATACCCCCAACCTCACCCTCACCCCCACCACTCTAACTCCTCACAAATGTCCCAACATCACAAACCACACATCCCAACACCAAGCCCTGCATGCAACAACAAAGCATGGACACCCATCACTAAAGCATGGCCACTTCACATACCCATAGACCCCCCTAAACCATCATCAGACAAGGTCCCACACAGGAATGCAAGCACTGGGGTACACAGTCACCCACCCATTGCACACCATGGCACACACAGATGTAATAAACATCCTTTTATACCCCTGCAGGACCCCTACCCAACGTCACCGGACAGGAGGGTCCACACATGTCCACACCACCAACAGAAGAGGCCCACAGTGATGACAGCACCTCTGTCCAACTGGATCTAGATAACCAGCCCGGCCCATCGGGGACCTCTGGACAGTCGGTTCCCCTCACACTGGCTGAGGCCACCACAGAGCTTCCCCCCTCTGGAAACACCAGCACAGCACCCACCCAGCGGGCCCATACCTCCGTCCCCAGGACACATCAATCAGCAGTGTGTCCACCAATACAGGGAACCCAGGCTAACCCACCACCACAACAACAACAGGGACCTTAGGGCAGTGGTAGTGGGCACACAGTCCAGGGGACGGAGGCCCAGGAACACAGGGGAACTGGGAGGGCTGCTGTGCAACAGGGGGAGGACAGGCCAAGGGAACCCACTCTCCACAAGGCCCTCTCCAACATCATGGGAGCCTACCACCACTCCCAGGAGACGATGGCAACGGTACTGGCCAAGTTTTAGGAGACCCATCGCCTGCAGGAGGAACAGTATTTGGGCTTCAGGGAGGAACTCAGACCCATCAATTCCACCCTGGGCACCATCGTAGGGGTGCTGAGGGAAGTATTCAACCCCAGGAGGGACACTGTGGCACTACAAGGGGCCCCTGACACTAGCCTAGACGATGAACTGCCCACCACCTCCGCCGGCGCTAGTGGACAGGAGGCACCGCCACAGGACCACCACACCAGCACCCCACCCCCTGCAGATGGAGAACCACCTCGCAAACGGTCCCTGAGATCCAGGACAAAGACAGAGAACGATGCCAAGACCCCCGCCAAGAAATGAGACTACCCTGAATGTCATACTTCTGTCCCACTTTGTGACCCTGTCCATCCTTAAACTTCCCCAGCTCCACTTCCTATGCCCATGTGGGCAATGCACCTGTGAAACTAATAGACTGGACTCTGCCATGGACATTCCTCCATCATCACCCCTCACCATTTTGCTACCCCCTCCAATATTGAGCACTAAAATAAACACCGTTAAAGCATAAAACAATCTGGAGTCAGTCTGTGATTTCAGAATAGTGTATTAGCAATTACTGTGGCAAAAAACTCTTTCATTTGTTATATCAACATGCCTATGTCACACAGCTGTAGTCCATGAGGAATCAAAGCGAATGTCACACATTGGGAACCACATCTGTGAAATCGTAAGGGAAAGTGACAACGCAGTGACCATACACTGGGTGAAAACGACAGACAGTAGAGAGGTGGTAGTGTTTAAGTACATGTAGTAGGCAGGTTTGTAATCTTACCTGTGTTTCACTGGAAATATTGCTGGATCACTGAGTCCCTGTTGTCCATGTCTTCTTCTTCTGCTTCCTCATCTTCACTGTCCACAGGCTCCACAGCTGCAACAACACCACCATCTGGACCATCCTCCTGCAGAAAAGGCACCTGTCATCGTAAAGCCAAGTTGTGAAGCATACAGCAGGCCACGATGATCTGGCACCTTCTTTGGTGAGTAGAATAGGGATCCACCTGTCATATGGAGTCACCTGAACCTGGCCTTCAGGAGGCCGAAGGTCCGTTCGATTACCCTCCTAGTTCGCCCATGGGCCTCATTGTAGTGTTCCTCTGCCCTTGTCTTGGGATTCCTCACTGGGGTCAGTAGCCATGACAGATTGTGGTAACCAGAGTCACCTGCAAATGGCGAGGGACAACTGTTAGACACACACTAAACTGTAGGGATAGCCCCACACCCAGACAACCATTCCCACTGTCTTGCTTCCAGGTGCTCACCTAATAGCCACACACGGTCCCTCTGGAGTTGATCCAACACATAAGGGATGCTGCTATTCGGCAGAATGTAAGCGTCATGCACTGAGCCAAGGAACTTGGCATTCACATGGGAGATGTACTGGTCGGCCAAACATACCATCTGTACATTCATCGAATGATAACTCTTCCGGTTTCTGTACACCTGTTCACTCCTGTGGGGTGGGGGACCAAAGCCACATCTGTCCCATCAATGGCACCTATGATGTTGGGGATATGTCCCAGGGCATAGAAGTCACCTTTCACTGTAGGCAAATCCTCCACCTGAGTGAAAACAGTGTAGCTCCGCATGTGTTTCAGCAGGGCAGACAACACTCTGGACAACACGTTGGAAAACATAGGCTGGGACATCCCTGATGCTATGGCCACTGTTGTTTGAAATGACCCACTTGCAAGGAAATGTAGCACTGACAGCACCTGCACTTGAGGGGGGATTCCTGTGGGATGGCGGATAGATGGCGGATAGCTGACATCAGGTCTGGCTCCAGCTGGGTACACAGTTCCTGGATTGTGGCACGGTCAAGCCTGTAGGTGATGATCACATGTCTTTCCTCCATTGTCGACAGGTCCACCAACGGTCGGTACTCCGGAGGATGCCACCATCTCCTCACATGTCCCAGCGGACGGTGCCTATGAAGGACAACAGCGAGCACAGAGTCAAACAACTCAGAGGTACGTACCCACAGCTTACACAGAACACGAGTCATAATCCGAAAAGTGGCCTGTATGTGTGTTGAGTCTAGGCCTAGGTATGTGTGACGCAGTTAACAATTAAGCCATGTGGGCCCCTGAAATGGCGGCTGCCTGACCTGTAAAGTGGGACAATAGGATGTGAGGTAACTGCGCTGGCATTGTACACCGTCGCGGTAGACGGTCGAAGACCGCAGCGCAATGCTGCATTGTTTAACATTGGACCCTATGGGTCCCAGGAGCCAATGACGATGTACGATGTACGCCGGCGGTGACGGTACGCACCGCCGTGGACGTGACCGCCATTTTCTATCTGTTTAGTCACTCGATACCTGACCTCCACTTCAAGTGCTGCTGTGACCTCGGTCTGGAAGAGACAATGGCTCGAGTGTCTGGGGAAAGGGCCCCTGCCTTCACATCAGAGGAGTTGGAGAAACTCGTGGATGGGGTCCTCCCCCAGTACACGCTACTCTACGGTCCTCCAGACAAACAGGTAAGTACTCTGGGAGCATGCTGTATGGGCTATGCCTGTGTGGAGAGGGATGGATGTAAGAAGGAAGGGGGTAGAGTGCAGCATGCATGAAACAACAGTGAGGGCATGTGCCATATGCCAAGGGTAGGGATGGGGGCCAATGACTGTGACGGTGCAGTTGGTAATAAGTTTCTCTTCCCCCTGTATAAATCAAGTATGTCAGCGCCCACCAGATAAAAAATATTTGGCGTGCCATCACCAAGGACGTCCGGACCCTGGGGTTCTACCACAGACGGAGCACCCGCTGCCGGAAAAGATGGGCGGACATTCGCCGCTAGAGCAAGAAGACCGCAGAGGCTCAGCTGGGGATGGCCTCCCAATGTGGGAGGGGTGCCCGTCGCACCATGACCCCCCTGATTTTCAGGATCCTGGCGGTGTCGTAGCCGGAGTTGGATGGGCGCTTGAGGGCATCACAGCAGCCACAAGGGGGTGAGTACACTCTCATCCTGCTGATTTAGCGGGCAGTAGAGGTGTCTGGGTGGTGGAGGTGGGCTGTGGGTTTCCCTAGGCCAGGGTGAGTTTAGTAGGCAAGGTCCCTCCGTAAGGCAGGCCATGTGGCACTCCACCCCACCTCTGTAGAGTTCCAAGTACATCTAGTCATGCCCCTGTGTCATCCATGTGTGCAGATGTTGTCCATAGCCTAGTAGCCCATTTCCCTGGAATTGAACAGTGGAGCTCAAGAGTGCGGCGTAGTGCAGGGGGCTTCTGTGTCTGTTGTGTGCGCCAACGGTAGCGGGAATGCATGCACTCAACATGTCTTTCTTCTGTCGTCCCCCCCTTTTTGTGGTCTCCCTGTTCTTGTGTGCAGTAGCATCATCAGGTGGAGGAGAAGTGGCATCGGAGCATGAGGGAGCTGCATCCCACATGGCCCTGGAGGGCGAAACTACGGACTCGTAGTTCACCAGTGGGACGGACGGCTAGGGGAGCTCCACGGGGGGACAGGAGCTGACACCAGCAACACAAACTCGTCCTCTGATGGGAGCTCCCTTGTGGTGGCGGCAACATCTATGTCCCCCGCATCTACAGGTACAGCTGCCACCCCCCCTACCAGCACCACCCTCCCACCAGCCCCTCAGCCTTTGCCCCATGCCCGCTCACCCAGGAGGGTGGGCATCACCTTCGCCCCAAGCACCTCAGGCCCGGCCCCAGTCACCTCTGCTGCCCTCAGTGAGGAGGCCATTGACCTCCTCAGGTCCCTCACTGTTGGGAAGTCTACCATTTTGAATGCCATCCAGGGTGTAGAAAGGCAGTTGCAAGAAACAAATGCATTCCTGGAGGGCATTCATTCTGGCCAGACGGCCCTTCAGCGAGCTTTTCAGACTTTGGCCTCAGCACTGATGGCAGCCATTGTCCCTGTCTCTAGCCTCCAACTTCCTCCACCCAGACCCAATCCCATGTACCCCAGCCTATCCCAAGCACATCTTCAGGCCAGCATGCACACACATCAACATACAAGGGAAGCTGAGGCAGACATAAGCACCACACATCCCACAGGCAGTCACGCAAGCATCACACACATGCAGACATACCAACATCCACTGCCTCCACTGTGTCCCCTCCTCCTCGTCTCCCTCCTCCCTCCCAGTCTCGTCTCCACTCACACCTGCATGCACTACATCAACAGCCACTACTGCCATCACCAGCACACACACCACCACACCCCGCTCATGTGCAGTCACCACCCCCACTACCATTCACACGTCCCCTCTGTCCTCTCCCAGTGTGTCTGTGATGCCACCTCCCAAGATACACAAATGCAGGCACACACCCACCCAACAGCCATCCACCTCATGACAGCTTCCAGCGCATTCACCTTCACCCAAAGTCAGCAACCAAACACCTAATACAACCACAACCTCTTCCTCCACTCCCAAACCCCCTCCAGCTACCCGTCCCAGTGTCTCCCAAAAGCTTTTCCTGTCCAACCTTGACGTCTTTCCCACACCTCCCCCACCCCGTCTCCTAGGTCCCGAACTAGCACCTCAGCCACAACATCTCCGGGACCAGTGGTGCCTGTAGTCACCAGAATATGGAGTGCACCGGCCACCAGGGCAGCCAGTGTGGCACGGAGCCACAGCACAGACAGTCCCCCACCTGTGAAGCATCAAAGGTTGGCCAGTGCCCAGCGGGAGAGGGGGAAGACTCCAGCCACCAAAGCCGCTCCCAGGGGTCCCAGTGGGAGTGTGGAGTCAGCTGCGACACCTTCCAAGGTGGGGAAGAGCCACAAGATACCAGGAAAGTCTGGGAAGAGCAGCACGGTGGAGGAGACCGCCATCATCCCTGCTGCCCAGGAGGTCACAGCCGTCATCCCACTGCCCAGGAGGCCACAGCTGTCATCCCCGCTGCCCAGGAGACCACAGCCATCATCCCCGCTGACCAGGAGGCCTCAGCCATCATCCCCGCTGACCAGGAGGCCTCAGCCATCATCCCTGCTGCACAGGAGACCACCGCCATCATCCCCGCTGGGCCAGAGAGGACCGCCAGCACAATCCCCGCTGCCCAGGAGGCCACAGCCATCATCCCCGCTGCCCAGGAGGCCACAGCCATCATCCCCGCTGCCCAGCAGGCCACCGCCATCTTCCCCGCTGGGCTAGAGAGGACCGCCAGCATAAGCCCCGCTGGGCAAGAGAGGACCACCAGCACAAACCCCGCGGGGCCAGAGATGACCGCCCGCACAAGCCCTGCTGGGCTAGAGAGGACCGGCAGCAGAAGCCCCACTGGGCCAGAGAGGACCGCCAGCAGAAGCCCCGCTGGGTCAGAGAGGACCGCCAGCACAAGCCCCACTGGGCTAAAGAGGACCGCCAGCAGAAGCCCCATTGGGCCAGAGAGGACCGCCAGCACAAGCCCTTCTGGGCGAGAGAGGACAGCCAGCACAAGCCCCGCTGGGCCAGAGAGGACCGCCAGCAGCTGAGTCACTGCAAAGGAGCCCACCTCACCAAGCACCGCTGAACAGGGAACCACCGCCTCAAGCACCGCTGAACAGGGCACCGCTGCTCCAAGCACCGCTGAACAGGGCACCGCCGCCTCAAGCACCGCTGAACAGGGCACCGCCACTCCAAGCACAGCTGAACAGGGCACCGCCGCCTCAAGCACCGCTGAACAGGGCACCGCCGCCTCAAGCACCACTGAACAGGGCACTGCCGCTTCAAGCACTGCTGAACAGGGCACCGCCGCTCCAAGCACCGCTGAACAGGGCACCACCGCTCCAAGCACCGCTGAACAGGCACCGCCGCCTCAAGCACCGCTGGCCCATGAGCGCCAAGGCCACTGACGCTACTGAGTCCGTCACGGGCAGGATGAAACACTCTGGGCACAAAGCCCCCTCCAGAACCAGTGGAGAGATACATCCACTACCTCTGTACTTAGCAGGATGAAGCACTCTGGGCACAAAGCCCGCATCAGAACCAGTGGAGAGATGGATGAAGCACTCTGGGCACAAAGCTCCCTCCAGAACCAGTGGAGAGATACATCCACTACCTCTGTCCTTAGCAGGTTAAAGCACTCTGGGCACAATGCCTCCTCCAGAACCAGTGGAGAGATACATCCACTACCTCTGTCCTTAGTAGGTTGAAGCACTCTGGGCACGATGCCTCCTCCAGAACCAGTGGAGACTGTTATCCACTTGAGAGACTGTGGCTTTGCACTCCCCAGGATTGAACAGTGGGCAACACACCCACTGTGGAGACTTGAGAGAATGTGGCTTTGCACTCCCCAGGATGGAACAGTAGGCAACCCACCCACTGGAGAGACTTGAGAGACTGTGGCTTTGCACTCCCCAGGATGGAACAGTGGGCAACCCACCCACTGTAGAGACTTGAGAGACTGTGGCTTTGCACTCCCCAGGATTGAACGGTGGGCATGTGGCACTCTCATGGATTTGGCATTGTGCGCTTAGCCGGCTGAGGTGCCCTCCCCTTCCCTACCCCTGAGGTGCCTATTTTCTTGCTCTCTGATGCCTCTGCAGTGTTCTCTCCGTCATGGTCGGGGATCTTGTGTGGGCTTCGCCCATACTGTGTGTGCCCAGTGTTCCACAGACTTAATTGGAGCACTACCTGGACTACTATGCTTGGTGTATATTTTGTTTATGGTGTATATATATATTTTTGCCTACTTAATTTTAATATATTACAATGGTTCCACTAATTTCCTTTGGTCTTTGCATTCTTCCGGGGGGTTGTGGGGTGTGACTATCATGCATTAATATGTATTAGTGTGTGTGTTGTAGCGGGTGAGGGTGGGGGTGGGGGTGTTGCGTGTGTGTGTCCCTGTTTTTTCCCTCCCCTGTGTCGTAGGTGCAGTACTCACCGTGGTCTTCGCCACCAGCGTTCGTGCTCCTGGTAGAGGAGCAGGAAGACTATCGCAGGGAGAATTTGGAGTTCCGTCTCCATGGTGTCCTAGTTCCTCGTGGGGTGTGTAGAGGTGAGCGTTTTCCCTTCGGAATTCTGTTTCCGCCGTGTTTTTATCCGCAGTGAATCCGCCCCGGAAAAGGTGGCGTATTGGCCTGTTGTGATACTGTGGGCGGTACTTTATCTTCCGCCTGTCTGTTGGCGGTGACCGCTGCGCTGTTTGTTTGTACCGCTGTGGCGGTCGGAGTGTTAAAGTGGCTGTCTTTGTTGGCGGTTTCCGCCACGGTCATAATTGCAAATTTTTTACCGCCGGCCTGTTGGCGGTCTTACTGCCGCTTTAACACCGACCGCCAGGGTTGTAATGACCACCACTGTCTGTCTCATAGGTTTATGTGTTGTGCCAGTGTAGTCAGTTCTTCTTTGTCAGTAAGTGCAGTCATAGTTAGTGTGGCCTGACATTCTGGATTAGCTGGGACAGTCTTATTTTCTCTGAAAACCTCAAAGCAAGTTTCAGTACATATCCTGGTTTTCAGACAGGGAAAACTCAGTACAGGGGGAGGTAAGGTTTCATATATTTTGGTGTATAATTATTAGCTCTTATCAGGGTAGGTAAAACGAATTCCCTGTAGTTCCATATTGCCTGTCTTCCCTATGTTGGTCAGCACTGCCAAGTAAGTGCTTCTGTACCCAGTAGTAGATTCACAATTATAGTCCTACTTCTAGGCTTCTGGACTGTATAGGTTTTTAGTTTACGGATATGCTCAGCTTAACCAAAAGCTGCTCCAGAGATGTTTGCAAGTATAGCCCCTGTTGTACTGCACAAAACAACAGAGAGTCACCTGCTACACATGTTTTAGGTCTGTGATATGGTTTCCTACCACAGGAAATTTGAGGACCACCCTTCACTATCGTTACCAAGAAAAAAATCGGGCAACTTCCCAAATAGTACTGTCTTTTTTTCGTAGATTATTCAGCGAACCATAGAATGGACCCAACTTGTTCTTCAGAACAGGAGGGAAGAGTGGGAACAAATGACGGTAAATGGAAAAGGGATAACAAGAAGAAGGAATAAGGATGTGATAGATAAAGGGAAGTTTGAGAGAATATTACACAAGGTAGCTAACATCTGAAGAAAGCACGTAGAGCAGTGAAATGGGAGAAAAGAAGTGGAAGATAGAGAAGACTAAATTAAGAATAAGGTGAATGTGGTAATAGTATATGAAAGGAGGGATGACAGAGAAAGTCATTCAAATGGTATAATTGATGGAGGGCGCTGTGGCTGGGCAAACTGATGAGAGATCAGAAGAAAGAAGGAGCGAGACGATAAGAAGGTTGAAACATTACAGCATATACTGAAATGTGTGGTAAAGGCGTGTTTTTCACATTGTTTCCCAAAAACGTGTTAACGGGAGCTCTTCACAAAACCCTGTGTAGTTTCTGGGGTCATTTACTGTGCTTGCTCCCTTCGAGCAGAATAGGGGCTGATGTGACAAAATTCACCTGGCTTTTTGTTCCCAGTCATTTCCTGTACCGAGCTCCTAAAGCCCTAAACGGAGAGTGTCTAAAGCACCGTTGTATATTGTGTACTTTATATTTTTATGATGCGCCTCATGATGTGAAGAAGAACCCATGGGCCGCCTGCGCATTTTAATAGAGACATCAGGATCTCTGTATTGTGTTAGTGTGACTGATGGCAGAAATGGAAATTAAAATGTAACCTTTAACTTAAAATCTGATAGTTTCAAGTAAAAACTTTGTTCTAGCTTGCATGATTCCATCCGCATCCACCATGAAAGGCTGCGTTTTGGCTTTGAACAATAATGTGTTGAAGAAATAGTTATGTTAAAGTAGCAGAAAAACGAGTTTATCTAGTCAATTTACAGAGCAACCATTATTTCAAGAACCCTTAATAATTTGAAACAAAACTTTAAAAAACCCAATACAAATAAATGCAAAAAAATAGAATCAAAGAAACACAGAAACCCTAACTGATGTACAGACTCTTGGATTAGCGCATGCCGCAGGGAACATTCTAAAGTGCAAAGGAATAAAGAATACGTTTTGGTCACGGTATTCAAGGAAACTTGAACCTGTTCGGTTAAGGAGAATGTTTCATAAAATCCAAAATAGCAGAACGCGCCCTTCTATGTGCTAATAGTGTGAAAAGCTCAGTGAATATAAAACAGAATAAATTCACATATATTATTTTGCAACAAAACAGAGAGCTATATCTGGAAATAACCGTAAAAACGGCGATGCTCTTTTTTTCAATTTGAATTAAAGAATGCTATTTCCTTGTGAGTTGACTTTCATATTAGTTTTACTCACCGTAAATCACTAGCGTCTCAATCTATTCTCTCTCTTATTAGTGCCATAACACTAATGTCATTAGATAAAATTGTATTATTAAAAAAAAATGTCTTGCATGATTCCATTGATTTTTCGGCAGTACTCGCAGGACTGCTACCACCAGTTCCCTTGGACCTGGCCTGCACGGTGAAGCGGTCGCTTTGGTGATGGTGGTATTGGGGACCTTGTTTACACGCTCCTAGTGGCACACTGGGCCATGGAAGCGTCATTTGTTTGGTGCATGATGGCACAGTGTGCTGGCCCCCATTTACAAGGCCACACATAGCCACCTTGCGTGGCTTTTCATGGCCTTGTAAATATGGGCTCCTTTCATGCATAACAATGCATAAAAGAGGTGTTCCCTGGGTGTTGCTGTGGGTGTTCCCATGCCACACCCATGGAATCTGACGCATTCCCATATTTAAAAGGCTGCTAATGCGTCAGATCCCTATGCCACCTCAGGGGTGGTGTTAAAGTGACGCTGTGTCATTTCCTTGTAAATGAGCCCCTGGATGCCTTATCTGGTGTGGCAGGGATCATGTTCAATATATTCTTGGGCATTAAAGGGGCATTTTCCCCCCTTGGCAGTTGAAATTACGTGTCAGTCCCAGATGAGTTCCTGCAATGCTGCCTGAAAATGGCGGTGGAGGGCGGCAGTCTCTGGAGGTACCAGTAACCCTGTAACATCAGTGGAAAAGTTTAATGCTGATTTTTAGAGACTTGTCTTCTGCCTCTATGAAAGGGGGGCAGATATTAATACCTCTCTGTAGTTGTTTGGAACAAATCAGTCCAAGAAGACTCCTACTTCACTTCTTTTTATTGAAGGGAGCTGCTATTCGAGTAGGATATGTTGAAAAAAGCTCAAAGTTTGCCCCTTTTTCAAGCAAAGTAAAAGAAGCAGGCAGGAGTGAGTACTTCATCCAGCCCTCAACACTGGAATCTAGCATGCCCTATCCAGAATTCTAATAACATTCATGTGCAGCTCACAGTGCAGCAAGAAGCAGTTGTTTCTCCTGAAATTCTCCACCTCTCCTGTGGGTCAAAGTTTCAAAGAATGTGGAGGGGTAGCAGACTCTGAAACATTACGCCCTGGCCCTAGTGGGGCAACAGCTGGAATTCATCAGCTATTTTTCCAAGATGTCCAGAGAACTGACTGAGGTGGAGAAATGACAGCGACTAGCTCATATTTCCCCCACATTCACCTCAGCATCTGTTGTGGAATTGTGGCTGATGCTTTGATGGTATTTCCTATCTCCTCCAGTATCTCATATGATGGTGTTAAAAATGGGGTCTTTGGTTGTCAGTCAGGTTAACTCCTGTTCAAGCAAGGACCCTCACTCTAGTAAGGGGAAAAGAGAATCACCCTCAGCTTTGTGGAGCTATCCTGCAGTTTCTGCTTCTGCCAGAGTAAGAGTAAAGACTGGACTTTGTGTGTCTTCCATCTTTTGAAGATCTCCAAGGGCTTAATTTAGAGCTTGCCTCCTGTTGTTTGAGGTCTCAGGGACAGCAAAGACTTCTCTCTGCCAGCATCTGGAGTCTCTGGAGAGACTCCTACTCTGCCCTGTGGTGCCCATCCACTTGCTAGGACCCTGAAAGGAGAAGCTGGCAGCCTAAGAGGAAGAAATCCACGCACAGAATGCCATGCGGGGAAAAGATCAACGCGACTCCGATCTGTGGTTGGGAAATCAACATGCTGCCGGCTTCGCCACAGAAAATCCACACTCGCCTGTCACGCGACCGAAGAATTCATGCACGGATATGGAAAAACGACGCACAGCATCACTGAGGGAGGCTGGTGAGATCACAAACCGGGCTGTGTGGTTTTCAGATCATCGTCCGGCTGGATTTCCGAAGCAAGCACCCCTGGGCGTGTAAAAACAATGCAAGGCTTGCCTGGACCTGAGATTGCTGACCGGATTGATGCATCGATCTCCTGCAGATAGAAGAAACGACACGCCCCTACCCGAAGAAAGGAGAAATGATGCAAGATCTCGCTTGTGAGTGAAATCCATTCATCGCAAGCCCTTTTTGACGCACACTCGCCCGTGCAGGTTATTTTTGATGCACCCAAGGTACATTTTCACGCTAACAGTGTTAGTGTGTGTTTAAAACTACTAACAGTGTTAGTGTGTGTTTAAAACTACATGAATACTCTTTTTGCTTTTTAATTGATAACTTGACTTGTGTGTTGTGGATTTTTGTCATTTTGGTCTTGTTTTGTTTGATAAATATTCTCTATTTTTCTAAACCTGTGGTGTGTCACTTTGTAGTGTTTTCATTAAGTTACTGTGTGTGTTGGTACAAATACTTCACACCTAACACTCTGAAGTTAAGCCTACTGCACATGCCAAGCTACCAATGGGGTGAGCAGGGTTTAGCTGAGGGTGATTCTCTTTTACCCTGACTAGAGTGAGGGTCCTTGCTTGGACAGGGGATAACCTGACTGCTAACCAAAGACTCCATTTCTAACAGGTGTAAGGCAATTTCACCATACTTAAAGCAAAGAGCATACACTCTTTAGCACTGGTTAGCAGTGGTAAAGTGTGCATTCATAAGGCCAGAGAAAGCAAATCCAGCAGAAATAGGAAGATGAAAGGAAAAAAGATGGGGGAATCTATGCAAGAATGTCAGCTCCAACAAGTAGAAAAGTGATGAGATATAGATAGAAAAGAGGTATTATAGAGGGTCAGAGGTGAGGCAGAGAGAGGTTAGGTTGAGTCAATGTTAGAGAGTGTGTGGTGAAGAGAGTAGACTATGAAATACAGCGAGGTACTGAAAGAGGTAAGGCAAGGAGGTGTATTACGAGAGAGAGGGGAAGGGCAGGAGAGGAGGTACAGAGGATGAGATGAACAAGATGAGGCAAAAGAGAGTGAGATAATGATGGAGAAAAAATGGTTTGATGAAGAGGGGTAGCAATAATTGAGTAAGGTAATGAGAATGTTTAGGTAGAGGGGTTAGAAGGAGAAAGAGAAGGCAGTGGGAGATAGCAAACAAATGGAGAGGCAAATTGAGAGCTTAATGCGAGAACGAGCGGTGCGGTTCAGAAAGATCAGATAGGAAGAGACTGAAATGTTTGAGAGAGAGGCAAGGTGAACAGAGGAAGGAAGAGTAAATTAAAGGGAGGTATGAGAAAGTAGAAAAGGGAAAGAAGGGGTGACAAATTTAGAGAAGCAAGAGCTAGATGGGGTACGAGATAGACAGAAAAATAGAAAGTGGTAGAGAGAGCCAGAGTCGGAAGTAAAAGTAAGCAGAGAAAAGAATAGAGAGAGTCCTCCATCTACCGCACTGATTTATTTTTTAGGGGGGGACTTGTCAGTTAGGTGCCACTTTGCCCATGGCTTAGAAACAGCTTTTTAAAGTCTTTTAATAACAAGAGCAGAACTGTGCAGTTACTAAACATTTTTCCTAAAGTAAGAGTTTCTGGGCCCCATGTATAGCTTAATAAAACTTTAATTTAGATAATTATAGCAAACGTCCGGTTGTGTCCATTTGTAGAAGAGTGTGATAATCATCGCTGTGAGCAGCAGCGTCTGTTAATGAATCACTAATACTTTTTAAACTTATTAGAAACAGGCTGAATGCAGAAGGATTAGCGTATTTGCCTTTATACACCATCTGCCAGATCGTATGATTTGTGTCAGTTCTGTGTTGCATCTTCTTTAATCTGGGGCACAGCACTGCGCTATCCTGTTTTGCTGCTTCCAGGACGCGTAAGCAGAGTTCTCAGTGGCTGCTGTAGGGATTTATATTCCTCAGAGGTAATAGTGCTGATTATTTAATCACGGCGCAGGCTCTACTTAGGAAAGGAGAAATGCAGTCGTGTGCATCAAGAGTCATGAAGATCGATGGCTCCGTCTGTTTCCTTCTCAGTGCTGTATTCTACACTGAGTCTGCCTGACACTCAGGCTGTTGGAGCCAATGTTTACAGCAAAAACAGCATGTAATCAAATCCGCAGCCAAGAATACAAGCTATTTATATTGAGAAAAAATCAGAGCTTATTTGCATGTGTTTATACAATACACAGTCAACGGATTAGATTGTTTAAATTAGTTTATGGCTTGCAGGAGATGAGTAAATCCATCAATGAAAACCTCTGAGCTAGGATTTATTTGCCACACCGAACTTAAATATGCATAATTTGGAGTTGAGGCAGACTTAAGTATGGGGCCCATATTTATACTTTTTTAGCGCCGCATTTGCGTCATTTTTTGACACAAAAGCAGCGCAAAGCTACAAAATACAATTGTATATTGTAAGTTTGCGCCGATTTTGCGTGAAAAAATGGACGCAAATGCCACGCTAAAAAAGTATAAATCTTAGGGGGCATATTTATACTCCGTTTGCGCCGGAATTGCGTCGTTTTTTTTTTTACGCAATTTCGACGCAAAACTAACACCATATTTATACTTTGGCGTTAGACGCGTCTAGCGCCAAAGTCCATGGAGTTTGCGTCATTTTTTAGCGTGGACACCTACTTTGCGTTAATGAGATGCAAGGTAGGCGTTCACGTCTAAAAAATCGACTCCGAGGCATGTGCGTCGGATTTATACTCCCGGGCAAAATTCACGCCCGGGAGTGGGCGGGTCAAAAAAAATGACTTACGGCCGCTTTTGCACCGTTTTTTAGCGCCTGCAAAAGGCAGGCGTTAAGGGACCTGTGGGCTCTGAAGGAGCCCAGAGGTGCCCTCCCATGCCCCCAGGGACACCCCCTGTCACCCTTGCCCACCCCAGGAGGACACCCAAGGCTGGAGGGACCCATCCCAGGGACATTAAGGTAAGTTCAGGTAAGTGTTTATTATTTTTTTTTTTTTGTGGCATAGGGGGGCCTGATTTGTGCCCCCCTACATGCCACTATGCCCAATGACGATGCCCAGGGGACAGAAGTCCCCTGGGCATGGCCATTGGACAAGGGGGCATGACTCCTGTCTTTGCTAAGACAGGAGTCATTTCTATGGGGGTTGGGAGTGAAAAAAAATGGCGCAAATCGGGTTGAGGCGAAAAAATTGCCTCAACCTGACTTGCCCCATTTCTTGACGCCCAAGCTCCATTTTCCCCTACGCCGGCGCTGCCTGGTGTACGACGTTTTTTTTAACGCACACCAGACGGCGCCGGCGGCTAACGCCGGCTAACGTCATTCAATAAATACGGCGCCCGCATGGCGCTTCAGAATGGCGTTAGCCGGCGCTAATTTTTTTGACGCAAAACTGTGTTAGCGCAGTTTTGCGTCAAAAAGTATAAATATGGGCCTAGGTGTTTTAAAGCGAAGCGTAGCTCGAGTCACAAGGACCTCGTAAAAATCCTAGTTAACAAACGTAAAACAAAAAATTGCTGAGTTCACCAAAATAACCATTGGACCAAATAGGTAGACATCTACAGTGCCAATGAGACACAGTGTGATATACTTTTAATCAGTAGATTTAGACAAACAAATGCATCAGGACAAATGGAGACAAATAAATGCATCAGGAAAACAAGACTAAAGCCTGAATCAAATTACATGGGTATTTGGGTAGCTAAGGCAAGAGCTGCGAGAAGAGGTGGTCTATAATATGTATGTGGAAATAAAGAACCATGAAAGGAAATTAATGATTCCAGGTGTGAAAGCTAGAAGTTAGAGCATTTGTACGAAACTGCGAGCCCTAACCTGAAAAAGCAAGGTCTGTCCGTTTTCTCCACCAGTTAAGCATAATTGGGGTTGGAAACGTGCAAAAATTAGCACTTGGATGAAAAAGACAAAAAAAAGTGTTTTGCTTCTCTGTGTGGCAAAACGCAATACAGAGAGGTCATGCTGCCCTCCTCTATTCTGTTATTTTTTTTCAATAACTAGCCTCTCAGAGTGCTACAAAAAACAGCAACCTACTTTTATTCAAATTTAAATGGTCTGCACATATTGCTTGACAACCTGTGCAATTTAACCACTAATTTGGTTTTTGGTTCCCTAAACTATTTGAACATCATTAACGCTTTCTCATCAATTAACATTCCCAGATTGCTTGCAAGAAGAACAATAAAGGCCACTTCTAAAAAAAACAAAAAGACCCAGTCGATGTCAATATACCAATATATCATATCTCATATATCATATCCGATTACCAATATACAATTTTTGGCAAAAGTCCATGAATGTTGCATAAAAAACAAACTCTTCCTGGGGATTATATGGTGTTAGCTTTAGTAACGGATGTAGCACAGAGACCACAATCCTGAAATCTCATACTCCTGGAACTCCTGGTGGCCTTCCATAAGAGTTCTCAGGGGCAGGTTCGGTGTGAATGACGCAGACCTCAAGTTTGTCTCAGCTTTCCGATAACATTAGACAATAGAGTTAAATCAATAACTTAATCTCCAACAATACAATACAATACAATAATTCAGCAGGGGTTTCCCATAGGATAAATTCTCTCACCAACACTCAAACAAAGGTATGTGAACACTTGTTCTCATCTTAAACCACTCAAACTTCATCTATTAGTTTTCTGTGGATGACAATCAGCTCCACAGAAAAATCACTTCCCAGAAGACAGAGGTTGTTGCCAAAATCCTCAACAAGAAAAAATCTTGCATGTCTACAAATGTCCGCGTGAGAAAGTCATCCTTTTGGCCCTGATAACCTCTAAACTTTTTGACTGATACTGGTGGTTACTGACTCTGACTGTATCCTGAGCTCTGCTACCTGGTCCCAGGTCCAGTGCTCTGTGTATAAAGGCATATGCAAATTAGGCATAATTATAATTGACTCAATCAATTCAATTCAATATACTTTATTTGATTGTTTATCACAACCATAAAAGCAGATAAAATATACAAATATCACCAGTCAACATCCACTTGAATAAATAGAATAGAAAAAACAAGACATGCAGCAATTAAAAACTGTCACATAAAATTTGCTGCAAAGATTTAGGATCAATTATTACTAAAAGCGATAGATCAAGGTAAGAACAGTAAAAACAGTTTAAAAGACGGATTTCCTGACTAAAATTATTTTTCATGTAAAACCTCCTCAATAATGCCTAAAAATAAGATCTCATCTTCATGACTGCTTACAGATAGACCGCTAAACCATTACAAATTTGGACTGATGGAAGAGTCAGCAAATAGAGAAAGGCAGGGTGACACCGTTTAAATTGCAGTGGTTTTAACAGTGGAATTACAAACCTTTTCCTTAGATCAGAGTACAATGTGCAAAAATAAAACTAAATGCATTGTACTTTGTTCTGAGACTGAATCACAAGGACATTTCTCCAGAACTGGGCTCCAGTCGGTGAAAAGTGGAAAACTGATGAGTCAATGAAATGTCTCTAATCTTAAGCGAGTGAGGACAAATCGATGCCTCGAGTTCAATGCATGTTTTAACTATGGTTCCATGCGATCTGATAATTGTAAAAGAAAACTGCTCCTCACGCTAGATTTCCATGACTCAGTAACCCACCTCAGGTCAGCCAGGTGGGTAAAACACATTTTTTTCAGATCTTTTTTGGACAATTTTTCCATTTTTCTTGGTCTAAAGTAAAACTCAGGCTGACCCATATCCGTAAAAAAATTATTTATATAAACCAGCCATGGAATTTGCAGGGAGTGACTAAGGGCCAGATGTGGGAAGGTTTCCTTTTGCGAGTTGCAAATTGCGAGTCCCAGCGACTCGCAATTTGCATCTCGCAAAAGGAAATGCAGAAAGGTGTCTCAGACACCTTCTGCGACTCGCTATGGGGTAATAAATATTTATGAGGTGGGTCGCAGTTTGCGACCCCATAGCAAGTCTAGGCACTCACGGGGATGGTGGCCTGTTGGAGACAGCAGACCACCATGTCCGTGACTGCTTTTAAATAAAGCAGTTTTTTTTTCTCTTTGCAGCCCATTTTCCTTAAAGGAAAACGGGCTTCAAATAGAAAAAATACCGAAACCTTTTTGTTTAGTTTTTTTTCAGAGTGGGCAGTGGTCTATAGGACCACTGCCTGCTCTGAAAAAATATTTTTGGGAGCATTCACAAAGGGGAAGGGGTCCCATGGGGACCCCTTCCCTTTTGCGAATGAGTTACCATCCACTTCAAGTGGATGGTAAATGCGAGTTGATTTGCGACCGCTTTCGCAGTCACAAATCAACTCTACATCGTGATGCGGTCGCAAATAGGAAGGGAACACCCCTTCCTATTTGTGAGTCGGAATCACATTTTGCGAGTCGGTACTGACTCGCAAAATGTGATTCTGCATCGCGGAAGGCCTTTTGCGCCTCGCAAACGGCGTTTTTTGCCGTTTGCGAGTCGCAAAAGGCTTACTACATCTGGCCCTTAATGATTGAGCATCTGCTATAATGGTCCTATTCAAAGTAGCAAATTCTGAGGTCCACACTTTATAATTGACTCTGTCAACCTACCCATAAGTACCTAGTATATAGTAGCACATGTAGGTTTAGGTAGCCCAATGTAGTTATGGCACCCATGGGTGCCCCGCTGTGGTCTCTGGTGTCATTGTAGAATTAGGCCTGCCTAGATGGCTGCTTTTAAATTAAAGTTAACCCCACATTTGACTTAGCAATTAAAAGTAAATCCAAAGTCTCAAACTACCTTATTTTGTAGATCTACCGTACGTGCCCCAAGGGTTGGGTGCAGTGTGAATATAAGCAGGGACTTTATGAAATATGTTTTTTAAGCCCTTGTGAAGGAAAATCCCCAATGCAGTGCATTGGCTCATTAGGCTAACATTTGGAGGCTTTATTTAAAAATAAAAAAGTCTCATTTCCATTAAAAAAGAGCTAAATATGTCAAGTTTGATTTCAAATCAAAAGTTAGATTAAATCCAGCAACTGTCAATATTAGATTTATTATAATTAGCACAGAGAAAGAGTTTTAGAACTCTTTCTGATAGTTATCAAAATCAGTTCTGTAGTGCCCTTTCCTGATTGATCAGTTTCTGTCAGCTTGAGCCAAGCTACCTTAATGAGGTGTGAAGAGGCCTGGGCTGAAACAAAGGAGACATCTGGTGGGAGGAGACCCACTGTAGCAGATGACTGAGCAGGATGGGGGTAGAGTGACCAAACTAGTTTGCAAAGGAGGGTAAGCCACTTGTGGCAGACACTAAACTTCCCCCATTTCCTGTTCCTCCAACCAGGTGGGTACCCCAGTAATTAGATTAAGAGAGGGGCTGGAAGGGGTATTTTAGGGTAACTTAGCCACACCAGTGGGTGGGCTCAGCCATATCAAATCTCCAAGGAGAGATTTTCTCCATGTTGGATTTTTAAAGAATGTTGCTTTCTGGAATTGATTTTTGCCATACTTCACAAGAAGTGGTCACCCCAAAGGGTGGCACCCTGCACCGAATGTATGATGGAACAAGAAATGCTGGAACCACGCATGCCTGAACAACACAGCCAGAGCAACAATCGCGTTGTTACCATGAATGCCTTTACCACACGTGCCTTTACAATGATTTTTCGTGGTAAAAGCATACCTAGTAAAGACATGTGTGGGAACGGCATGTATGGCTCTAGCATGTGACCACCCACCTGCCCTAAGGCCTAGAAGTATCTCTATTCCTAATACTAAAACTACCCTGACCGCCTAGCCCCCTAAAAACAACTGACCCCCACCCCACTCCTAAAAACAAAACTACCCTATCCCCTAATACCCCCACCCCCAGAAACTAAACTACCCCGATCCTCCACCACACACCTAAAAACAAAATTATCCGATCCCCCCACCTGCACCTAAAAACCCTTACTAGCCTGATTCCCCCACCCCCAAAAACCTACCTACCCTGATCCTCCACCGAAAAAACCAAACTAACCAATTCCCCACCCCTAAAACCAAACTACCCCAACCCATCACCAAAAACCTAACTTCCACGACCCCCCACCATCTAAATTACCCCGACCCTCTCACCTCAACCCCAAAAACCTAACTACCCGACCCCCAAGCCACCCCTAAAAACCTAACTACGCTGATCATTCACCCCAAAAACAAAACTACGCTGACCGCCCAAAAACAAAAGCACCTCCACCCCCAAAAACCTAACTACCCTTATCCCCCACCCCCAAAAACAAAAGTACCTGACCACCACCCCAAAACAAAGCTGCCCGACCCCCCACCCTCTCCCTAAAAACAGAACTACCCCAATCCCCCCACCCCACCCCCAAAAACAGAACTGCTCTGATCCCCACCCCTAAAAACTAGAACTACCCCAAGCCTCCCACCCATGGCCCTAAAAAAACAAACTCCCTTGACACCCTACCCCCTCCCCTACCCCTTAATCCACCCCCACCCCTAAAAACCACCCCAACCCAGCCCTACTTACCTGACCGTGTCCTCTCCAGATTGCACTCTCCCTTTTTCTCTGCCGTAACCATGTGTGTGCATTGTTCAGCACATGCGTGGTTAAGTCAGAGAAAAAAGGAGTCATTGTTAAAGCAAGCATGGTTCCGCTTGCGTTAAAAATGTAATCATTGTTCCAGAGTCGTTGTTCTAGGTGTTTCCCTCCTACACCCCTTTGGACAGGGGTGCCCCCCTGTACCCCAATGGTCAGGGGTGCTCCCCTGTTTGCCAACCCAGGAGCAAGGATAAATATGGCAGAGTTGCCCAGCAATTCAGATCCCTGATGAAAGAAGATACTGAAGGAAAAGGACAGCTCTGCTGATCCCCTGGTCTGCACCTAAAGGACTGCACTCACAAGAACTGCACCAGCTGAATACTTTGGGCTTCACCAAGAAAATGACTTTGCCTTGCTACTGCAACTCTAGGAGTGGACTCCCTGTAAGCTACAGGTACAAAGGAGCTGACCAGAATCCCCTGCATCAATTCCTGCAAGAAGAGCCCAGCTGACCAGCGTCCTGTGGCCATTTGAGGATTCTGACCAGATGCATCCTGGGAACTTTAACCCCAATTTCCAAGGAGCAACTCAGAGCTTCTGGAACCTTGGATCAAGTTTCTGGACACTTCAAAGACTCAAAAAGGGCTTCTAGAAGAAGATCCAGAAGTTTGGAGCAACTTTGTAAAAAAGCTCTATAAGGTGGCCGACCTGTCGACGAGAGTCAAGGCGGCGACGATGAACCAAGACCCAGTCTGAATTTCAGGTTCGTCCTGCTGAAGCTCCAGAGCTTTTCATCATCAACAAGACTTCAAGGAGTTGACTTGGACCTCACGCTGAGCCAAGACAATGATGTTGCATTTCAAGCTGGCCGGAAGATGATCCTTGCCCGACAACTAGAGAAAAAGCTCCTAAGGGTCTTGTTATGAGTTTGGCAGGACTCCTAGTGGTCTGACCACCAGATTTGAGCCCTGACAGTTGGACCACTAAGGGACCGCTGCCACCACTGGGATCACGAACCTCAACAGAGTGGTGGCGGTCGGAGTCGTGGTCAGCCATGGCGGTGCCCATAGCAGCACAGCCGTGCTTATCACAAGTCCACTTTCTGCCAGCCTTTCCATGGAAAGGCTAGCGGGTAGCGAGTGCTGTTGGCCACAGGGTGTCCCTTACACTGCTCATGCCCATGCCATGAACAGTGCAGGGGCCCCCCTGCCAGCACCTTCTCTGCAGACAGTGAGCATTCTGAGGGTGCTGCTGTGTAACCGGGAGCCATGGCCAATGCCTTGGCACTGCTTCCGTTGGGCTGACCAGTGGAAACTTTGCAATACAATGTTTCTGCCGGTCAACCCGGTGGAAACATCATAATTTGACTCAGCTGGAGGCCTCCAGCTTGACGGCGGCCTTCTCCCCACAACTTTGGCGGTCGGCAAGTCATAATGAGGCCCTAACTGAGTGGGGGAAAACTGGGCTGATTGCATAATCCCCCTAACTTTTTGCCCCTATTTTTCACTGATACTCAAGTTTTTCTGACTCTGGTGGTTTCCTGTGCACTGCTAAACAGTCCCAGGACCTGTGCTCTCACTAAAATGGTACATGCAAATTAGGCTAATTATAGTTGGCTGTACCAACCTACCTATTACTCCCTGGTATATGGTAGGGCACCTAGGTTTAGGGGCCCCAGCATAGGTAATAAACCCATAGGTGCACTGTTGTGGTGCCCAGTATCATTTTAAAAGCATGCCTACCCTGCTGACTGCTTTTTAGTTAAAGTTAACCCCAAATTTGACTTTGAAATTAAAAGTACTTCCAAAGTCCTAAGCTACATTATTGTTACATACAACTCACCCCTAGGGTATGCCCTAAGTGTCCCCAGGGCTGGGTACAGTGTAACTATAAGCAGGGACCTTATAAAATATGTTTTAAAAGCCTTGGTGAGGGAACAATAGCTACATTTGTTTTTCCTCATTGTAGTGAATGGGCTAACTCGGAGAGACTTTGGGGGTCATTACAACATCAGCGGTAAAAGCCGCTTACCCCCGTGCAGAAGACAGCCAATACACCGCTGCGGCTGTGGAATTCTGCCACAGCTATTATGACCCACATCTCGGAATCCACCGAAATTCAGACACCCACACATCTCCGCCACACCAAAGGTCAGTGATAAACTGGCGAAAACAAATCCTCCACCGTCACGCCAACAGAAACACGCCCATGCTATTACGACCCATGAATCCACGCAGCGGTCTTTCAATCGCGGTATTCCATTGGCGGTACACACCGCTGCGCTCAAAATACACACACATCTCCAAAACACCGCCACATTGGACAATTCAAAATACACACACCTGATACACATACAAACACCACTCCCACACACCCAACACAATATAAAACACACACTCACATCACCCACAAACCCCTATGACCAAAAATTAGAGACAAAGGCGACAGAGAGAGCACAGGAATAGAAAACCTCACCACACAGAGGCACACAACACCATCACCCACACAACATCCACGCACAAAACACCACACACCACTACACATCACCACACTCATAACCACATACACCACCCCACACATGACCTACACCACCCCATGGCACGCCAAAGACACCTCAGGTTTTCGGAGGAGGAGCTCAGCGTTATGGTGGAGCAAATCATACGGGTAGAGCCACTGCTATTTGGAACACAGGTGCAGCACACCTCTATAGCTAAGAAGATGGAGCTATGGCGAAGAATCGTCGACAGGGTCAACACAGTGGGACAGCACCCAAGAAATCGGGAGGACATCAGGAAGAGGTGGAACGACCTACGGGGGAAGGTGCGTTCCGTGGTCTTCAGGCACAGCATCGCGATTCAGCGGACTGGCGGCGGACCCCCACCTCCTCCCCCACAACTAACAACATGGGAGGAGCAGGTCTTGACCATTATGCATCCAGAGGGCCTCAGAGGAGTCGGTGGAGGAATGGACACTGGTAAGTCAAATCTTAACTATCATATCCCCCACCCTACCTGCGTGCTATCACACACCCCCACCCTCACCCCCTCCCCTATCACTCCAACTCCTCACTAATGTACTAATAACACAAACCACACATCCCAAAACCAAGCCCTGTATGTCACAACAAATCATGGACACCTATCACCAAAGCATGCCCACTGCACATACCCATAACAACCCCTAACCATCATCACACAATCCCCCACACAGGAAAGCTAGCACTGGGGTACACGCTCACCAACCCATTGCACACCTTGACACACACACATGCAATAATCATGCTTTTATACCCCTGCAGGACCACTACCTAACGTCACCAGACAGGAGGGTCCAGACATCTCTACCCCACCCACAGAAGAGGCCCACAGTGATGACAGCAGCTCTGGCCAACTGGATCAAGATGACCAGCCCGCACCATCGTGGGCCTCGGGACAGTTGGTTCCCCTCGCACAGGCACAGCCCAACACAGAGCTTCCACCCTCTGGTAACACCAGCACAGCACCCACCCAGCGGGCCCATACCTCCGTTCCCAGGACACATCAATCAGCTGTGTGTCCACCACTACAGGGAACCCAGGATAACCCACCACCCCCAACAACAACAGGGACCTGGGGGCAGTGGTAGTGGGCACACGGTCCAGGGGACGGAGGCACAGAAACACAGGGGAACTGGGAGGGCTGCTGTGCGACAGGGGGCGGACAGGCCCAGGGAACCCACTCTCCATGAGGCCATCTCCTCCATCATGGGAGCATACCACCACCCCCAGGAGACGATGGCGACGGTCCTTGCCAAGTTTCAGGAGACCCAGCGCAAGCAGGACGAAGTGTATTTGGGGTTCAGGAAGGAGCTCAGAACCATCAGCTCCGCCCTGGGCCCCATAGTAGGGATGCTGAAGGATATACAGAAGACCATGAGGGACACCGTGTCACTCCAAGGGGCCCCTGACACCAGCCTGGATGATTAACTACCCACCACCTAAGCCAGCGCTTGTGGACAGGACGCCCCGCCACAGGACCACCACACCAGCACCCCACCCCCTGCAGATGGAGAACTACCCCGCAAGCGGTCCCTGAGATCCAGGAACAGGACAGAGCAAGATGGCAAGACCCCCACCAGGAAATGAGACCACCCTGATTGTCATCCCTCTGTCCCACTTTGTGACCCTGTCCAGATTGGAACTGTTCCAGCTCCACTTCCTATGCCCATATGGGCAGTGCACCAGTGAGATTAATAGACTGGACTCTGCCATGGACATTCCTCCACCATCACCCATCACCATTTTGCCACCACCTCCAATAATTAGCACTTCAATAAACACCCTTGAACCACAAAACAATCTGGAGTCAGTCTGTGATTTACAAAATGTGTATTAGCTATGACAATGACAAAATCCGTTCGAAAATGTAATGTCAACATACCTATGTCACACATCACAAGCCAATTAAGGATGCAAGCAGATGACACACGTTGGTAACCACACCTGTGAAACCGTAATGGAAATGTACCACTCAGTTAGCATATACTACTCCAAATTGACAGACAGGATAGAGGTAGAAGTGTGAAAGTAAATGTAATAGTAAAAAGATTTGTTCTCACCTGTGTGTCACTGAAAATATTGCTGTATGACAGAGTCCCTGTTATCAATCTCTTCTTCCTCTGCTTCCTCCTCATCACTGTCCACAGGCTCCACAGCTGCCACAACACCGTCATCTGGACCATCCTCCTGCAGAAAAGGCACCTGGCGTCGCAAAGCAAGATTGTGAAGCATAGAGCAGGCGATGATGATCTGGCACACCTTCTTTGGTGAGTAGAATAGGGAACCACCTGTCATATGGAGGCACCTGAACCTGGCCTTCAGGAGGCCGAAGGTGCGTTCGATCACCCTCCTAGTCCGCCCATGGGCCTCATTGTAGCGTTCCTCTGCCCTGGTCCTGGGATTCCTCACTGGGTCAATAACCATGACAGGTTGGGGTAACCAGAGTCCCATAATAGCCACACACGGTGCCTCTGGAGTTGACCCATCACATAAGGGATGCTGCTATTCCGCAGGATGTAGGCGTCATGCACTGATCCAGGGAACATAGCATTTACCTGCGAGATGTACTGGTCTGCCAAACATTCAATCTGTAAATTCATCGAATGATAACTCTTCCGGTTCCTGTACACCTGTTCACTCCTGTGGGGGGGACCAAAGCCACATGGGTCCCATCAATGGCACCTATGATGTTAGGGATATGTCCCAGGGCATAGAAGTCACCTTTAACTGTAGCCAAATCCTCCACGTGAGGGAAAACGATGTAGCTCCTCATGTGTTTCAGCAGGGCAGACAACACTCTGGACAACATGTTGGAAAACATAGGTTGGGACATCCCTGATGCCATGGCCACTGTTGTTTGAAATTACCCACTTGCAAGGAAATGAAGTAATGACAGCACCTGCACTTGTGGGGGGATTCCTGAGGGATGGCGGATTGGTGATATCAGATCTGGCTCCAACTGGGTACACAGTTCCTGGATTGTGGCACGTTCAAACCTGTAGGTGATGATTTAATGTCGCTCCTCCATAATCAACAGGTCCACCAGCGGTCGGTACACCGGAGGATTCCGCCATCTCCTCACATTTCCCAGCTGACGGTGCCTAGGAAGGACAACAGCGACCACAGAGTCAAGCAACTCAGAGGTATGTACCCACAGCTACACAGTACACGAAACATTATCCAAAAAGTTGTGTGTAAGTGTGTTGAGTCCAGGCCTAGGTATGTGTGACACAGTTGTAAATGAAGCCATGTGGGCCCCTGAAATGGTGGGTGCCTGACCTCTAAACTGGGACAATTGGATGTGAGGTAACTGTGATGGCGTTGTACCCCGTCGCGGTAGGCGGTCGAAGACCGCGGCGCAATGCTGCATTGGTTAACATTGGACCCTATGTGTCCCAGGAGCCAATGACGAAGTGCGCTGGTGGTGATGATACGCACCGCTGCGGACGTCACCGCTGCGGATGTGACTGCCATTTTCTATCTGTTCAATCACTAGATACCTGATCTTCGACAGGAGAGGACCTACACTGCAAGTGCTGCTGTGACCTCGGTCTGGAAGAGACTATGGCACGTTCGTCTGGGGAAAGGGCCCCTGCCTTCATTGCACAGGAGTTGGAGAAGATCATGGACGGGGTCCTCCCCCAGTACACGCTACTCTACGGTCCTCCAGACCAACAGGTGAGTACATAGGGTGCAAGTTGTATGGCCTATGCCTGGGTGGAGAGGGCTGGATGTAAGTAGGAAGGGGGCAGAGTTATGCGAGCATGAAGGAGTGTGAATGCATGCGCCACATGGCAAGGGCAGGGATGTGGGCCACTCACTTCGACGGTGCTGTTTCTAATGACTTCTCTTCTTCCCCTGTACATGTCATGTAGGTCAGCGCTCACCAGAAGAAGGATATTTGGCGTGCCATCGCCAAGGAAGTCCAGACCCTGGGGGTCCACCAGAGATGGAGCATCCACTGCCGTAAAAGATGGGAGTACATTCGCCGCTGGAGCAAGAAGACGGCGGAGGCTCAGCTGGGGATGGCCTCCCAACATGGGAGGGGTGCCTGTCGCACCATGACCCCCCTGATGTTCCGGATCCTGGCGGTGGCCTACCCTGAGTTGGATGGACACTTGAGGGCATCACAGCAGACACAAGGGGGTGAGTACACTCACATTCTGATGACTTTGCACGCAGTGGAGGGGTCTGGGTGGGGGAGGAGGGCTGTGGGTTTCCCTAGGCCAGGGCGAGTTCCGTAGGCTAGGCCCCTCCAGAATGCAGGCCATGTGCCACTCCACCCCACCACTGTAGAGTGCCAAGTACAGGTATACATGCCCCTGTGTCATCTATGTGGACAGATGACACTCATAGCCTTGTAGGCCATATCCCAGGAACTGCATCTGTAGAGGCCAAGAGCACGGCGTAGTGCAGGGGGCTGCTGTGTCTGTATTGTCCGCCAACGGTAGCGGTAAGCCATGCACTCAACCTGTCTTTCTTCTGTTTCCCCACCCCTTTTTGTGCTCTCCCTGTTCTTTTGTGCATCAGCATCATCAGGTAGAGGTACAGTGGCACCGGAGCACGAGGGAGCTGCATCCCACATGGCCATAGAGGGCCTCACCACAGACTCCGAATACACCAGTGGGACGGAGGGTGAGGGGAGCTTCACGTCGGTCACCGGATCAGCAGACAGCGACACGGACTCGTCCGCCGATGGGAGCTCCCTTGTGGTGGCAGCACCATCTGTGCCCCCCACTTCTACAGGTACAGCCGCCACCCCCCCTACCAGCACCACCCTCCCAGCAGCCCCTCATCCTTTGCTCCGTGCCCGCTCACCCAGGAGGGTAGGCATCAACTTCGCCCTAGGCACCTCAGCCCCTGCCTCTGTCGCCCCTGCTGCCCTCAGTGAGGAGGCCATTGACCTCCTCAGGTCACTCACTGTTGGGCAGTCTACCATTGTGAATGCCATCCAGGGTGTAGAAAGGGAGTTGCAACACAGTAATGCATTCCTGGAGGGCATTCATTCTGGTCAGGCTTCCCTTTATCGAACCCTGCAATCTATGGCCTCAGCACTGATGGCAGCCATTGTCCCTGTCTCTAGCCTCCCCCCTCCAACTTCCTCCACCCAGACCCAATACCCTGTACCCCAGCCTATCCCAACCACACCATCAGACCAGCATGCACACACCTCAACACACAAAAGTGGTTCTGGCAAACATAGGCACCACACATCCCACATGCACTCACACAAGCATCACCCACATACAGACACAGCAACATCCACTGCCTCCACTGTGTCGCCCTCCTCGTCGTCTCCCTCCTCCCTCCCAATGTTGTCTACACGCTCACCTGCGTGCACTACATCTACAGCCACTAGGACTCGCACCAGAACACCCAGCACCACACCCCGCTCACCTGCACTCACCACCCCCACTACCATTCACACGTCCCCTGTGTCCTCTCCCAGTGTGTCTGTGACGCCCCCTCCCAAAGTACACAAATGCAGGCACCCACACACGCAACATCCATCCACCTCACGACAGCCTCCAGAACATGCACCTGCACCCAAATCATCTAAAGTTACACCTCCTACAACCACCTCCTCTTCCTCCACTCCCAGACCCCTCCAGCTACCCATCCCAGTGTTCGTCAGAAACCTTTCCTGAGCAACGGTGACCTCTTTCCCACCACCCCCCCCTCCAATTCATAGGTCCCGTACTAGCACCTCAGCCAAAAAAAGTCAGGTTCCAATGGTGCGTGTTAGAGGTATATGGAGTGCACCGGGCACCAGGGCAGCCAGTGTGACACGGAGCCAAAGCACTGCCAGTCCACCCCCTGTAAAGCACCAGAAGTTGGACAGTGCCCGATGGGAGAGGGTGAAGACTCCTACCGGCAAAGCCCCTCACAAGGGTCCCGGGGGGAGTGCCGAGTCAGCTGTGACTCCTCACAAGGTGGTGAAGGGGCAGAAGAAGTCTCCAAAGTCTGGGAAGAGCAGCACAGCGGAGAAGGCTGCCATCCTCCCCGCTGGCCAGGACGCCACCGCCAGCACTATCGTCACTGGTCCGGAGACCAACACCAGAGTTAGTGCCCAGGAGGGCAGCACAATCGTCACTGGTCCGGAGACCACCGCCAGAGTCAGTGCCCAGGAGGGCAGCACAATCATCACTGGTCCGGAGACCACCGCCAGAGTCAGTGCCCTGGAGGGCCCCGGCAGCCACAGCCCCGCTGGGCACTGAGGGACCGTCATGCCACACTCCGCTGCACAGGTCAGAGACAGCAAAGTCAAGCACCGCTGAACAGGGCAAGCACCGCTGAACAGGGCAAAGTCCGCCATGGCAAGCACCGCTGAACAGGTCAGAGACAGCAAAGTCAAGGACCGCTGAACAGGGTAAAGACCGCCATGGCAGGCACCGCTGAACAGGTCAGAAACTGCAAAGTCAAGCACCGCTGAACAGGGCAAAGACCGCCATGGCAAAGCACTGCTGAACAGGGCAAAGACCGCCATGGCAAACCACCGCTGATCAGGGCAAAGACCGCAAACTCAAGCATCGTTAGCCCATGTGTAGCTGGGACAGTGACGGAACTGGGACCGTCACGGGGAGCGTGATGCACTCTGGGCACCAGTCCCCCTCCAGAACCAGTGGAGAACTGCATCCACTACCTGAATCCTTCACAGGATGAAGCACTCTGGGCACCAGTCCCCCTCCAGAACCAGTGGGGAACTGCATCCACTACCTGAATCCTTCACAGGATGAAGCACTCTGGGCACCAGTCCCCCTCCAGAACCAGTGGAGACATGCATCGACTTGAGAGAATGTGGCTTTGCACTCCCCAGGATGGTACAGTGGGCAAACCACCCACTGTAGAGACTTGAGAGACTGTGGCTTTGCACTCCCCAGGATGGTACAGTGGGCAAACCAACCACTGTAGAGACTTGAGAGACTGTGGCTTTGCATTCCCCAGGATGGTACAGTGGGCAAACCACCCACTATAGAGACTTGAGAGACTGTGGCTTTGCACTCCCCAGGATGGTACAGTGGGCAAACCAACCACTGTAGAGACTTGAGAGACTGTGGCTTTGCACTCCCCAGGATGGTACAGTGGGCAACCCACCCACTGTAGAGACTTGAGAGACTGTGGCTTTGCACTCCCCAGGATACATCAATGGGCATGGAGCCCCGTCGTGGATCTGGCGTGGTGCACTCATCCGGCTGAGGTGCCCCCCTTCCCCCTGAGGTGCCTGTTGTATTTCTATCTGATGCCCCTGCAGTGTTCTCTCCGTTTGTGGACAGGTATCTAGTGTGGGCCGCGCCCATGCATTGTGGCTCCAGTGGTCCACGGACATTGAAATGTGCATACCTGCACTACTAATCTTGATGTATATATTTGGAATGTGTATATATTTCTGTATATATGAGCTTACTGTATTTGGATACATTACAGTGGTTGTACTGACTTCCTTTTTGTCTTTGCATTCTTCGGGGGGGGTTGTGGGTTGTTCCTGTGATGTTTGGAAATGCATTGGTGTGTGTGTTGTAGTGTGCAAGGGTCGGGTTGAGGTTGGAGGTGTTGCGTGTGTGTGTCCCTGACTTTTGCCTCCCCCCTCCCCATGTCGTAGGTGCAGTACTCACCGTTGTCTTCGGCGCCGCCGTTGCTGGTGTTCATAGAGGAGCAGGAAGACAAGCACAGGGAGTATTTGGAGTTCGGGCTCCATGGTGGCCTCCTTCCTCGTGGAGTGTGTTCAGGTGAGCGTTTTCCCATTTCAAAAGCTGTTTCCGCCATGTTTTTATCCACAGTGAATCCGCCCCGGAAAAGGTGGTGGATTGGTGTGTTGTAATACTGTGGGCGGTACTTTGTCTTCCGCCTGTCTGTTGGCGGTGACCGCTGCGCTGCTTGTCTGTACCGCCGTGGCGGTCGGTGTGTTAAAGTGGCTGTCTATGTTGGCGGTTTCCGCCACGGTCATAGTTCCTTTTTTTTCCGCCGGCCTGTTTGCGGTATTACCGCAGCTTTAACACCGTCCGCCAGGGTTGTAATGACCCCATTTATTTGAAAATAATAAAGTCTTATTTTCCATAAAAAGGAGCTAAATATAGCAAGTCTAGTATCAAATTAAAAGTTATATTAAATCCACAACTTGCCACTGTTGAATTTAATGAACAGGGAAAGAGTTTTAAAACTCTAGCCAAAATTTACCAACTTCAGCCCTGTAGTGCACTTCTGTGGTTGGTCAGCCTCAGCCTGACCCAGGCTGCATTGATGGGGTGTGAAGTGGCCTGGGTTGAAACAAAGGAGGTATCTGGTGGGAGTAGATCTGTCTAAGCAGATGGTGGAAAGGAATGGGGGAGAGCATCCAAATGGGATTTCAAAGGAGGGGAGGACGCTTGGGACAGCAACTGGGCCTCCCTCATTTCCTGTAGCCCCAGACAGCCAGGTACCCCCTGATTTGATTAAGAGAGGATTGGAAAGTGACGTGTTAAGAGAAACTTAGACACACCAGTGGGTGGACTCAGCCAGATCTGAAGTATAAGATTGAATTTTCACTATCTTGGATTTTGGAGAAATGCTGCTTCCTTGGATTGATTTTTGCACACCTCCCAGGAAGTGGTCACTCAAGAAGGTGGTGGCCTCATGTGATTGCACAGGAGTACGCCCCTGATAGTGAACCCATGTGCAAGGGTAAATGTGGCAGAGCTGCACCACACTTCGGTTCCTACTGAATTAAGACAAGAAGAAGGACTTTCCTGCTGGACCCCTGGCCTAAACCTGGACACTGCACTCAGAACTTTGTCCTGGTCGATGAGAAATCTACAAAAAATGTTCTTAGTGTGAAGGTGAAACTTTGACTGAGGCCTCCCATTTTGTGTAGCTGAGTAAGGCTCCTTCGCTGTCGGTCTCAACTTTTGACTTTGCCCATGTCGAGTGTGACCAGATGGCCAGAGTGGCGCTTTTGATTTCTAAGAGCAAGAAAACATTTAGGTCCTTATTTCGAGATTGGCGGAAGGTTTCGGCCGTCCGCCGAACTTCAGACGGGGAGGTTGCTGCCATAGTGTCTACCTCCCTGCCAGGCCCATTAAGGTTTTCCCACTAGGTCTGTGGACGGAAACCTGAGTTTCCACCCGCTGGCCTAGTGGGAAACACCCTAAAGCATTGTCTCCGACTTGTAATTGAGCTTGTGGCAATGCTGTAGGATGCATGGTGCACCAGCACTCTCGCAAAGTTCCCTGTCTGCAAAGCAGACAGGGAATATTGTGATGGTGCTGGCCAGAGGGACCCCTGCACCTCACTTGTCAAGTGCATGAGCAGTGCAGGGACATCCCGGGGCCCCCTGTGTAGGAGGCTGGCCCTCTATGTTTTGTGCAGAACCAGGCACACTATGCAGGGGGTCCAGGCAACCACACATTGGTTTCCTGAGGTAAAAATTAGATTACCTAATGCTCCAATTTTTAAGGTAGTCGAGCAGTTAGGTTAATCCAGGAGATGTGCTAAGTATTTGCTGTACGCACAAATCCAATCATGCACCACACACACTCAATGAATAACTCAAGACCAGAATTTATAAAAAATAGTTTTGACTTTTATATAAATTTTAAGAGCAAGATCTTTAGAATACTTTTCGATTTAGATCTTTTCAAAGTTTTGATAAAATTAGCCTTTTTGTGCGTAATCACGCACCATTGGGATCAATGCACAGTCACCTTTAAAAATGCATTAAAAATCGTACATTTGAGTTACCAGTCTCTTCTTTTGCAGTCGGTGGGCACCCTGTGCCAGCTGGAGAGCCTCAGGCGGCTCCCGGTTCCAGTGGGAGCAGCGTGGGAAAGTCTCTTGGCATAGTCACAGGACCACCTGGAGGGGTCCCTTGGAAAAGGAGCTGGTTTGCAGATTTAAATATGGTTTCTGGGGGTCCCTTTGGGCTGTTGAGGTCTCAAGGGGTTGGGGACCCCGGGGCACACAGCAGATCCCGCAATGCAAGGCTCAGGGCAGCCAGGTGCAGGGCGTTTTGGAGGTCTCGCATGCTGAACGCAAAGAACCCTTTAGAGCTGGAGGTAAGTCTTCTTCTTGGGGTCTTGCAGGATGTTGTGAGTGCTCTGAAAGGAGGTCTGGGGTGTCACTGAAGTCCCTCGGCTAGAGCTTCCTCCTGGTCTAGTTGTAGGAGCTGTTTTTGGGGTTGTCTGACGTGCACTGATCAGTACTCCGGGTATTGGCACAATTTAGTCATGGGAGGGAGCTGTGCCACAAAACTTAGCACACCTGCAGGTCTCGACTGGGCTGCTCTTTGTGTGTCATTGGGTCTGGCTGCAATGTCTGGTTGTGGAGATATCGTCCAGTCGGTGAAGTGCCCTCACTGGTTTCCAGGTTCCTTGCAGATTCCTTTGGTTTCTTGAGTGGTGCCTCCACTCAGGAGGGAAATCCTGGGCTGTTTGCAAAGTCAGGAGGTCCTCACAGTCATTTGAGGTTGGTCCAGTGGTCAGCTGCTCAGCGGTGGCAATTGTCAGGACTCTGGTGCAGCAAGCAGGGTTCTAGGAGCCTCTTCTGGTGCAGCAGGTCCTCTGTTCTTGCCCAGGTGGGTCCTTTGGTGCTGTCGTCTCTTCTTCCAGATGAATCTAAATTCTTGGTCTAGGGGAGCCCACTAAATACTGAATTTATTGGACGTTTTGGGGGTAACCTTGTAGTGTCCAATGGGACACTTACCCCTGTGTGGCTACACCCATTACAGTGACCACTTCCTGTGGGAAGGGTCACTTCCTTAAACCTCATTGGCTATTTTCCTTCCATCCAACAAGGAGGAAAATGAAATGGATGGTCCACTTCGCCAGCAAGCCCCTAGGGGTGTTGCATGCTCAGTAAGGCCACTCCGCCTACCATTTGTCTGGTTTCCTGCCTTTGCTCCCACCAAAAGTGGGGGTTTGTAAACAGTGAAGCCATCTGCTGCTAGCAGCAAGCCTTGAGGCTCGGGTTTCAGGGACAGTAGCCCTTTGAAGCTCACCGCCAGGGTGTTGCACATTCCTGAGGGAGGGGTGTTAGCTCCTCCACCCAAGAAGGGCATTATTTTACAAACCAGAGAGCCATGGCTCTCCCCCAGGTTTGTATATTGGCTGTCTGGAAGTGACACGCTGGATGGAACCAGTCAGCAACTATGCCAGTTAGATTAGCTTTTGCAGGTGGCACCTCTAAGGTGACCCCTTGGGTACATGTAGGGTTAAATCCAATACTGGCACAAGTTTGGATTTAATATTCCGAGTTGTTTGATTCAGTCTGACTTAATTTCGATCAAGAGCTCGCACCCCACGTCCGCAGCACCACCCTGCTGTGTCCGTGTCCCTGACCCCCGCCCACGCTGCTGCTAGCGTGTTCGAGGCCCGTCTAGTGGGCTTCTGGTAAGCTTTGTGCCATTTTCTGTAATTGTGACTGTATTCTGTATTCTGTATTCTGTGCCTTGCTGTTTTGTGCTTATTTGCTTCCATTTCTGATTTTTAGAACTCCTGCCTATATTACTCTTGCTCCGCTCTTTTCACCCCTTTTGCGCTCCCCCGGTATTCTGTGCCTTGCTGTTTTGTGCTTATTAGCTTCCATTTCTGATTTTTATAACTCGTGCCTTAACACTTTTGCTCCGCTCTTTTCGCCCCTTGTGCGCTCCCCCTAGCCGCTCTTCCCTGCCGTTGCCTCCCTGTGGCCCGCCCCCCTCGCGCCCCCATTCGCCGCGCCCTCCCGCCTCCCAGCTGCTCCTCCCTCCCCCTCCCTTCTTAATGGCTGGCGCTGCGCATCGAGGGTGAGCGACCTCTGACCTAATTTCGGTCAAGAGCTCGCACCCCACGTCCGCAGCACCACCCTGCTGTGTCCGTGTCCCTGACCCCCGCCCACGCTGCTGCTAGCGTGTTCGAGGCCCATCTAGTGGGCTTCTGGTAAGCTTTGTGCCATTTTCTGTAATTGTGACTGTATTCTGTGCCTTGCTGTTTTGTGCTTATCTGCTTCCATTTCTGATTTTTATAACTCATGCCTATATTACTCTTGCTCCGCTCTTTCCACCCCATGTGCGCTCCCCCGTATTCTGCGCCTTGCTGTTTTGTGCTTATTTGCTTCCATTTCTGATTTTTATAACTCGTGCCTATATTACTCTAGCTCCGCTTTTTTCGCCCCTTGTGCGCTCCCCCTGTATTCTGTGCCTTGCTGTTTTGTGCTTATTTGCTTCCATTTCTGATTTTTATAACTCGTGCCTATATTACTCTTGCTCCGCTCTTTTCGCCCCTTGTGCGCTCCCCCTAGCCAGCTTCCCTGCCGCTGCCTCCCTGCGGCCACGCCCCCCTCGCGCCCCCATTCGCCGCACCCTCCCGCCTCCCAGCTGCTCCTCCCTCCCCCCTCCCTTCTTAATGGCTGGCGCTGCGTGTCGAGGGTGAGCGACCTCTGACCTAATTTCGGTCAAGAGCTCGCACCTCACATCCACAGCACCACCCTGCTGTGTCCGTGTCCCTGACCCCCGCCCACGCTGCTGCTAGCGTGTTCGAGGCCCGTCTAGTGGGCTTCTGGTAAGCTTTGTGCCGTTTTCTGTAATTGTGACTGTATTCTGTGCCTTGCTGTTTTGTGCTTACTTTCTTCCATTTCTGATTTTTATAACTCGTGCCTATATTACTCTTGCTCCACTCTGTTTGCCCCTTGTGCACTCCCCCTGTATTCTGTGCCTTGCTGTTTTGTGCTTATTTGCTTCCATTTCAGATTTTTATAACTCGTGCCTATATTACTCTTGCTCCGCTCTTTTCGCCCCTTGTGCGCTCCCCCTAGCCAGCTTCCCTGCCGCTGCCTCCCTGCGGCCACGCCCCCCTCGCGCCCCCATTCGCCGCGCCCTCCCGCCTCCCAGCTGCTCCTCCCTCCCCCCTCCCTTCTTAATGGCTGGCGCTGCGTGTCGAGGGTGAGCGACCTCTGACCTAATTTCGGTCAAGAGCTCGCACCCCACATCCGCAGCACCACCCTGCTGTGTCCGTGTCCCTGACCCCCGCCCACGCTGCTGCTAGCGTGTTCGAGGCCCGTTTAGTGGGCTTCTGGTAAACTTTGTGCCGTTTTCTGTAATTGTGACTGTATTCTGTATTCTGTGCCTTGCTGTTTTGTGCTTATTTGCTTCCATTTCTGATTTTTATAACTTGTGCCTATATTACTCTTGCTCCGCTCTTTTCGCCCCGTGTGCACTCCCCCTCTATTCTGTGCCTTGCTGTTTTATGCTTATTTGCTTCCCTTTCTGATTTTCATAACTCGTGCCTATATTACTCTTGCTCCGCTTTTTTCGCCCCTTGTGCGCTCCCCCTGTATTCTGTGCCTTGCTGTTTTGTGCTTATTTGCTTCCATTTCTGATTTTTATAACTCGTGTCTATATTACTCTTGCTCTGCTCTTTTCGCCCCTTGTGCGCTCCCCCTGTATTCTGTGCCTTGCTGTTTTGTGCTTATTTGCTTCCATTTCTGATTTTTATAACTCGTGCCTATATTACTCTTGCTCTGCTCTTTTCGCCCCTTGTGCGCTCCCCCTGTATTCTGTGCCTTGCTGTTTTATGTTTATTTGCTTCCATTTCTGATTTTTATAACTCGTGCCTATATTACTCTTGCTCCGCTCTTTTCGCCCCTTGTGCGCTCCCCCTCTATTCTGTGCCTTACTGTTTTATGCTTATTTGCTTCCATTTCTGATTTTCATAACTCGTGCCTATATTACTCTTGCTCCCCTTTTTTCGCCCCTTGTGCGCTCCCCCTGTATTCTGTGCCTTGCTGTTTTGTGCTTATTTGCTTCCATTTCTGATTTTTATAACTGGTGTCTATATTACTCATGCTCTGCTCTTTTCGCCCCTTGTGCGCTCCCCCTGTATTCTGTGCCTTGCTATTTTGTGCTTATTTGCTTCCATTTCTGATTTTTATAACTCGTGCCTTAACAATTTTGCTCCGCTCCTTTCACCCCTTGTGTGCTCCCCCTAGCCGCTCTTCCCTGCCGCTGCATACCTGTGGCCCCGCCCCCCTCGCGCCCCCATTCGCCACGCCCTCCCGCCTCCCAGCTTCTCCTCCCTCCCCCTCCCTTCTTAATGGCTGGCGCTGCGCGTCGAGGGTGAGTGATCTCTGACCTAATTTCGGTCAAGAGCTCACACCCCACGTCTGCAGCACCACCCTGCTGTGTCCGTGTCCCTGACCCCTGCCCACGCTGCTGCTAGCGTGTTCGAGGCCCGTCTAGTGGGTTTCTGGTAAGCTTTGTGCCGTTTTCTGTAATTGTGACTGTATTCTGTATACTGTGCCTTGCTGTTTTGTGCTTATTTGCTTCCATTTCTGATTTTTATAACTCGCGCCTATATTACTCTTGCTCCGCTCTTTTCGCCCCTTGTGCACTCCCCCTGTATTCTGTGCCTTGCTGTTTTGTGCTTATTTGCTTCCATTTCTGATTTTTATAACTCGTGCCTATATTACTCTTGCTCCGCTCTTTTCACCCCTTGTGCGCTCCCCCTGTATTCTGTGCCTTGCTGTTTTGTGCTTATTTGCTTCCATTTCAGATTTTTAGAACTCCTGCCTATATTACTCTTGCTCCACTTTTTTCACCCCTTTTGCGCTCCCCCGGTATTCTGTGCCTTGCTGTTTTGTGCTTATTTGCTTCCATTTCTGATTTTTATAACTCGTGCCTTAACACTTTTGCTCCGCTCTTTTCGCCCCTTGTGCGCTCCCCCTAGCCGCTCTTCCCTGCCGTTGCCTCCCTGTGGCCCGCCCCCCTCGCGCCCCCATTCGCCGCGCCCTCCCGCCTCCCAGCTGCTCCTCCCTCCCCCCTCCCTTCTTAATGGCTGGCGCTGCGCATCGAGGGTGAGCGACCTCTGACCTAATTTTGGTCAAGAGCTCGCACCCCACGTTCGCAGCACCACCCTGCTGTGTCCGTGTCCCTGACCCCCGCCCACGCTGCTGCTAGCGTGTTCGAGCCCCGTCTAGTGGGCTTCTGGTGAGCCTTGTGCCGTTTTCTGTAATTGTGACTGTATTCTGTATTCTGTGTCTTGCTGTTTTGTGCTTATTTGCTTCCATTTCTGATTTTTATAACTCGTGCCTATATTACTCTTGCTCCGCTCTTTTCGCCCCTTGTGCGCTTACCCTGTATTTGCTTCCATTTCTGATTTTTATAACTCGTGCCTTAACACTTTTGCTCCACTCTTTTTGCCCCTTGTGCACTCCCCCTAGCCGCTCTTCCCTACCGCTGCCTCCCTGCGGCCCCGCCCCCTCACGCCCCCATTCGCCACACCCTCCCGCCTCCCAGCTGCTCCTCCTTCCCCCCTCCATTCTTAATGGCTGGCGCTGCGCGTCCGCATAGCGGCGCACCAGAGGCGCACCAGAGGCGCACCAGAGGCAAGCCCGTCTGCACCCGTCCGCGCCTGGACCGCGCCCAGCGCCACCCCCCCTGGTCCGCACGCCCCCTGCACCACCAGACATCGCTACTCGGCCAGCCTACTTTTCGCCCTCAACCCTGGTCCCTCCACAGCTTGCTTCCAGGCCACACCGAAGAACACCAAAGGTCCTTTCTCCTGCCGCGCCTGCAACAGAACAAGGAAGCCTGCAGCAAACAACACCAACCACCTCCACTGAATACTCCTCAACACACGCTCCGCACGGAAGCACGCCATCGAGCTCTGGGACATGCTTGACACCATCGCCCCAGACGTAGCCTTCCTGACCAAAACCTGGTGGAACGACTCCTCAGCCCCTGACATCGCCATAGCCATCCCTGATGGCTACAAAATCACCAGAAGAGATTGCACCAACGGAACCGGAGGAGGAATAGCCATCGCCCACAAATCCACCCTCAAAATCCACACCCACACGGACGACACCCTCAAGACAGCTGAACACCTGCACTTCCGGATCCACACCGACCCCAACACCACCCTCAGGAGAACGCTCATCTACCGACCCCCAGGACTACGAGCCCCCTTCAGCGACACCATTGCCGACCTCACGAGCACCCACGCCCTCGCCTCTACGGACTACATCCTCCTTGGAGACCTCAATTTCCACCTGGAGAACAACAACGACGCCAACACCACATCGCTGACCCACAACCTCTCCAATCTCAGACTCAGACAACTGGTCAACACACCCACCCACATCGCCGGCCACACGCTCGATCCAATCTTCTCTGCAAGCAACCACGTCACCTTCAGTCACACCACCAAACTCCACTGGACCGACCACCACTGCGTCCACTTCACATTCAAGAAACACACCGAACACCACCACACACCAGTACCCCCCCACCGCCGCTGGAGCAAAATCACCGAAGACCAACTGACCAGCACCCTCACCCAGAACCCGCCTACCGACCCCACCGACCCGGACACCACTGCCATCAACCTACAACGGTGGATCTACGACTGCGCCAACACCCTTGCACCACTCAAGAGACCCACCGTCAACCAAGAAAAGAAAAAAGCTGCCTGGTTCACAGACTAACTCATCACCTCCAAACGCACCTGCCAGAAACTAAAGAAGAAATGGCTCCTCGAACGCACACCTAACAGCCTAGCAACCCACAAAGATGCCACCTGCAAGCACCACCAACTAATCCGACTCGCCAAACGTTCCCACTTCACAGAACGCCTAAACAACAACGCACACGACAGCAAAGAACTCTTCTGCATCGTGAAAGAGCTCTCCAACCCCAGCGCCAACATCAATGACATCCCACCATCCCAAGAACTCTGCGACGCCCTGTCCACCTTCTTCTATCAGAAGATCGCCGACATCCACGACAGCCTCAACACCACGCCTCCGCCAGACCCCACCCCCGACAACTCCCCCTGCGCCAACTGCCTTACCGCCTGGACCCACGTAGACGATGCCAAAACTTGCAAGATCATGAACTCCATCCACTCAGGATCCCCTTCAGACCCATGCCCACACCACGTCTACAACAAAGCCGACTCTACCATCGCCCCCCAACTTCGAAAGGTCATCAACTTATCCAACTTTCCCGGACAGCTGGAAGCATGCCGAAATCCACGCCCTCCTCAAGAAACCCAAGGCAGACCCCAACGACCTCAAAAACCTCCGCCCGATCTCCCTCCTCCCCTTCCCGGCGAAGGTCATCGAGAAGATCATCAACTCTCAGCTCACCCACCACCTCGAGGACAACTCCATCCTAGACCCCTCCCAGTCCGGTTTCAGACGCAACCACAGCACCGAGACTGCTCTCCTAACCGCCACAGACGACATCAGACAACAAATGGACAACAGCGAAACATCTGCCCTCATCCTCCTGGACCTCTCCGCAGCCTTCGACACGGTCTGCCACCGCACCCTACTAACACGCCTCCACGAAGCCGGAATACAAGAAAAAGCCCTCAACTGGATCTCCTCTTTTCTCTCCGGCACAACCCAGAGAGTCCGACTCTCACCCTTCTGCTCCGAAGCCACCAACATCATCTGCGGCGTACCCCAAAGCTCCTCTCTAAGCCCAGCGCTGTTCAACGTCTACATGGCCCCCCTCGCACAACTGGCCCGCCAGCACAAACTCAGCATTCTCTCCTACGCCGATGACACCCAGCTCATCCTCTCCCTCACTAAAGACCCACACACCGCCAAAGCCAACCTCCACGAGGGAATGAAGTCCATCGCCGAGTGGATGAGAAATAGCCGCCTGAAGTTGAACTCCGACAAGACGGAGGTCCTCATCCTCGGACGCACCCGCTCGGCCTGGAATGACTCCTGGTGGCCCACCGCGCTGGGACCCCCTCCAACGCCAGCCAACCACGCATGCAACCTTGGTTTCGTCCTCGACTCCGCCCTCACCATGTCCAAGCAGGTCAACGCAGTTTCCTCCTCCTGCTACAACACCCTCTGCATGCTCCGTAGAATCTACAAATGGATCCCGACCGAAACCAGAAAAACGGTGACGCAGGCCCTCGTCAGCAGTAGACTTGACTACGGCAACGCACTCTACACAGGCATCCCAGCAAAAGACATCCGACGACTCCAACGCATCCAAAACGCCTCCGCCCGACTGGTCCTCGACGTACCCCGCCGATGTCACATCTCCCACCACCTGAAAGACCTCCACTGGCTCCCCGTGGACAAGAGGATCACCTTCAAGCTCCTCACCCACGGTCACAAGGCACTCTACAATGCCGGACCCGCCTACCTGAACAACAGACTCAACTTCTACGTCCCCTCCCGCCAACTCCGCTCTGCCAACCTTTCCCTCGCCATCGTTCCCCGCTTCCAACGCAAGACCTCCGGCGGCAGATCCTTCTCCTACCTTGCCGCCAAGACCTGGAACACCCTCCCTACCCCCCTGCGGCAGACCCAGGACCATCTCACCTTCAGGAGACTCCTCAAAACCTGGCTCTTCGACCAATAGCACCCCCCCTCCTCAGCGCCTTGAAACCCTAACGGGTACGTAGCGCGCTTTATAAATATTGTGATTTATTAATTGATTGATTGATTTGATACCAAACAACCAAGGGTACAGAGTGGCCATCATGCAACTGGGGAACTCGTGTTTGACTAGTGCCCAGTACATGTACTTAAATGGCTGCTCTGTTAACTCACTATGTCCCATGTTTGGCAAGGACATAGAGGGGGCATCTTGCTCATGCAATTATGCCCTCACATATAGTATGGTGCACCCTGCGTTAGGAGTGTAAGGCCTGCCACAGGGCTGAGTTACCCATGTCATATGCAGTGTAGGGCGGACAAGGCACACAGGGAGTGTGCCATGTCGATTTTGCCTTTTAAAGTTTGCCCCAGTTCACTCAGCTTGCACTGGCAGTGCTGGGTGTATCTGGGTGCAGGGCCATAGAGGGTGTCACAATCAGTGGTGCTGCCCTCAGGGGCCTAATCCTACTATCCTATGCCCTGGGTACTGGGGTACCCATTTACTAGGGTCTTACAGTGATATGTAAGAGTATATCCAATTGTGCCAAGCATCACAACAGATTTAGGGAAAGAGCTCTGCCCCAGGGAACTTGGTTAGCAGGGGGCCCTGGGCATTACCAACTTCTAGAACACATCATCAGGCAAAAGGTGGGGGCTAACCATGCAATAGAGGCCTCCTCTCACACTGTGCACCCGTTCTCCCCCAGCCATTTCATGGCGGTACTACCGCCATGAAATCGCTGGCGAAGAATGAGGTCGTAATCCCCAGGGCACCGCTGTTTGCAGCGCTGCCCTGGCGGATTAGGACCTCCGCAACCGGCAGACCACCGGGATCTCTGATCTTGGTGATGCTGGCAGTCCTACCACAGCACTATGGCCGTGGTCACAATATAGCACTCGGACCGCCGCATTGGTTGTGGTCCGACCCCCACCACAAGTCTTACAATCTAGTGACCGCCAGACGCGTAATTGGGCCCTTAATCTTTAAAAATTCATATCTCCAGTTCCCTTTATTGGATTTTTGTAGTTTTTGTGTCATTTTAAAGATAGAAATATTATCTATTGTTATAAATTGTTGTTGTCATTTTATTGTGTTTTGTGTTTTACATATTTACTGTTTTGATTATATTAATGCTTTACACACCTGTCACCTAAATTAAGTCTAACTGCTTGTTGCTAAGCTAACAAGGGATGAGCCAGGATTAGTTTATTGAGACCTTGACTAGACCTAGTGGGGGTTTGTGGCCAATTGCTAAGTGTTGGTACTCACCTGCCCTTACCAATTGTCTATTTTCCAGCAGTAAGAAGGTAAAATTTGACTGAGGCCTATGCCTCAGTGTATCCAATTTGGACTCCATTACAGTTGTCCTCAACTTTTGACCTTGCCCTGGTCAAACGTGAGCAGATGACCCCAGTTGACGCTTTTTCTTTTTAGGTACGAGAAGGTTTTTTTTTTTTTTATGTAATCTTTAAAAATTCATATCTTCGGTTCCCTACATTGGATATTTCTCCTTTTGGTGTCATTTTAAAGATAAAAATATTTCCTATTTCTATAAAATGGTATCAGATTTTCATTGTGTCTTGTGTATTACTCAGTTACTTTTTTGTTGATATTAACTGTTTTACCCATGTCTCCTAAGTTAAGCCTAACTGCCTGTGGGCCAAGCTACCAAGATCTCAGCATGGATTCATATCTTGAGACCTTGGCTGGACCTAGTGTGGGATTGTGGCCTCTTACTAAATGTAGGTATCTAAATGCCCTTAGTAATAATCCACTTTCCTATAGTCTGAAGCTCAGCCTGTCAAAAACAGAGTTCCTCTTCTTCGCACTCTGGCCCAGATTTAGGAGGGTTTAGTGCCTCCCTGCGCCACATTAGCATAATTTTTTATGACTCTTATGATTTTCTTGCCATGTTCACAAAGTGGTGCAATGTATGCATCCCACCAATTTGTAACCCTTGTGCCACATTATGCCTGCACCAGGCATAATGTATACAAGGAGGGTGTTTCTCTGTTAAGGGGACCACAAAAATGACACAGTGGTATCTAGGAGATTCCACTGCACCATTTTTAGCGGCTATTTTTAACACCTGCACAGCGCAGGCATTAAAAGAGGGCATGCTATTGTTTTCAATGGGCCCCTATGTACTCTGCAGGATTTTTGCCAACATTTTGCCACTAGCACAGTACATTAATAGAGTCAAAACGTTTGATGCTATCGCCTATACCCGGCACCTTGGTGCACTGTAAATTAAATGCAGCACACACATGGTGGCAGTAGTGGGGCATTAAGGGGCACATGAAAAGTGGCGCTGCATTGGATGCAGCACCACTTTTCTTAAATTCCGGCCCTTGGCTGTAATACCAATAACTAAAATCAGCTCAAACAAAGCTCACCTTACAAAGGAACCCAACCACTGTTCACTCAGCAAAATCATTGTAATTAATGAGTTTAAAAAAGTCTAAAATTCCAAGCACACAATATTGCGAAAGGATACCAATTACAGCTTATACTACTAAGAGGTATCAAACAATTCATATCAGAGCCTAGTGTCAAACATGTCATTCAGCCACTGGATTTCAAGTAGTCTGTTTGGACTGGAGTCTTGAACTCCCTGCTAGTAGAGATTCCTACATACACTTGGCCCCCAGGAAAGCAATCTTCCATACGGCCGCCATACTAGTTATAGTTTTGAGAACATTTAATTATATATCACCTGTCCTTATCTCATTATAAGCAAGAGACACTTTCAAACTAGCCTGTATCTTCCATAGGGCTTTTCATGAGGAAACACTACATCTTGCAAGAAAACATTGGATCTCAGATAGACATTGTCAGCTGAGAAGCACAGATAAATTCTTGCTTGAAGTCCCAGTTATGAAAGATCCAAGCTAATTAAGCAATCTTACTCTGGTAATGCTCTAGGACTATGGAATCCCCTCCCAGATATCTATGTAATAAAATTGATTGAAATGTTCAAAAAAGAAATGTAAAAACTGCTACTGGTAAAACATTATAAACTAGTATGACAATAGACATTTCTAAACCCCTTTTCAGGGCATCTAATCTAATATTTGTAAGAAAATGGGATTCCCTAGTAGCACATCCAATTGTATCATGAAGTTGACTAATCTGTCTACATTAATTGTTTTGATTTTCCTAAAAGCCTTGCAGTTTTCATTTCATCACACTCGATCAATCGTGAATGTTCTGTGCTGCTTTGTCTGAGTGCCATTGCAATATAAGTTGATACCTTTCAAACCTGTAACTACCAAGATCAGTAGCCTGCCTCAGTGGGTTCTACCAAGCAGCACATCTGATCCCACTGGGCATATTTCAATTTTACAGTTCTGTTGGCGTTGTTCTAGCACTAGATTCCTGATGATTCACTGTCTGTGGTCCATCAACATCTGGCCACACAACATCTGCCTCAGTCACAAATAGGGAAGACAGGCCACAAGAGGAAACACCTGCACCCAACTCATTGCCTGCAACTGTGGATCCACCAGTTAACCTCAGGAGGGGACGTTCACCTTGACCCACAGGAGAGTATGGCAAGACCTCCACCACCACCAGCAAGAGACGCAGAACCTAAATTCCTCCAGTGTGTGACTACTATTCACTCTGTGGACTTTTTTCTGGACACATTTACCTTTTTGATGCCAGTTGTATTTTGTTCAGTGGACTTCAAACAAATCTGGCTCTACAATAATCCTTTCATCCACGATGATTGATGTTATTATTTGTCTTTTTTCATATTTTTTCATTATCACATATTGTTTAGTTTAGTAAAACCAAAACATCACACATTCAAAGACTGGTGCTGCATTTCTTGGTTCAAATTGTCCCATTTGCAGGTTGCAGCACACATTGTGAAAAGGTATTTTACAAAAGATTGTTAACGCATCAATAAATTACATGTAGGTAATGATTTACTTATGATGATAAATCCCAAACAAATACAAAACTCCCATATCAAAATCATTGTTTTAATTCAATTTGAAACAAGATTTGTTTTTCATATTTTTCAAATATATTAGTACCCCTGCATTGCAACAATACTTCAGGCTATATTTACATGTACAGTACCATACATTGACGCCATAGTAGAACAGGATCTGACAAAAAATCATATTAAATAGGCAAACCAATATTGATTTATGTCATCAGCTGGAGCCAGCATAAATAGTGGCAGTATTCCATCTTGTGGCCCTAGGATCGTTCCAATACACTGTTGCACTATCTGGTAGAGTATCACAACCAACTTTCAGTGGTGTACTACAAGAAGTACTTTTTTCAATGATGAGGCAACTCAACAGCTTCATACAGTTTCCCACTAAATGAGAATTTAGCAAATATGAAGGGAGATTAACATACATTAGCTCACCTAACACATGCGGTCAGAACTATTTAAGCAGCACATATTACCTTGGTGATAACATTAGACAGAAAACAAGTCTACTACAATCTTCAACATTTCAAGTCAATCACTGTGCAAGTTGTCTTCAAACAGATATGTACATCTAAAGTGTGTATGTGTGTCTCCTTCCTCAGATCAAACCACGTTCCCTTAGAATTTCTTAACAGTATAATACAACTGCAAATGCCCCAACTTTGAAATGTTCAAATGAAGATGGCATGGTGACAGAACCTAAAAAAGAACAATAAAAATGAATTTCCATTTTAATTGCATTTCAAAACAGACATATTACAAATGACAAATGTTGAGGACTCAATTTCTGAATACAGTCAAAGATGGAAAAAAATACACAGTAGTCAATGTGTGAAAACATCTTTTCCCTGGGTGTTCCTTAACTTGCCTTTTCTAAAAAATGCATACCTCAGAACTTTTAGACTCATCATGTAAAAAGTTGCTCTAAAATTTAAAGTAATAATATGTCAAGATGTACTTACACTCATGTGAAGAAGTTGTCAATTAGAACTTGATGTAAGCCTAAGCCTTCCTCATCACCACTATCATCTAAATGTATCATTTCAACATCTTCATCCTGTGACTCATCATGGGTTTCTTCATCTGCAATGTATGGGATGTTGCGTTGCAGGGCTATGTTGTGTAACATGCAGTATGTCATGGTGATTTTGCACACCTTATCAGGTGAGTAGAGGAAGGCTCCACCAGTTTTATCCTTACATTGAAATATGGCATTTAGGAGCCCAAAAGGCCACTCCATTGGCCTCCATGTTCTTCCATGTTCTTCTTTGGACCTCATTGAAGCAGACTTGCCCTTTCATTGTTAGATTGCTGCGTGGTCCACCTCCCCTGCCCGATATCAGCCACGGGGACCCCATCCCCTGGGGCCTAGCCTCACTAGTTACTTTTTTATTTTGGTAAGGGGGGACGTGCATATAATATGGGGAGGCCATATAGCCGCTCTCATTTCAAAGTACTCTTTTGCCCTGGAAGAGCTGGAGGTCCCTGGGTTATGGGGAGGGGGCATGCACCCCCCAGCTTTTTCTTTCTGACTGTCCCAATCCCTGTGGCTAATAGATGCCCTAGAAGGGGGCGCCCAATGCTCCCAGATACTGGCCCACCGAGAGCTAATTTAACGAAAAGGGCAGGACCTGGGGACTGCCAGCATCTCCCTGGGGCCAACATTCAGTAAAATGTGGAGAGGGGTATGCAGCCCCCACCCAGACTCCTTTTTCTATCACTTAAACACTTTCTAAAATGTCTGGCACAGGTCAAACTGTTGATCTGTCCAAACTTGCTTATGATAACCTTAGCTGGAAATATGCAAGGAGTCTCTGCATAGAAAGAGGTTTAAGTGTAAGGAAGAATCCCTCTAGAGAACTGTTGGTAAATATGCTTGTTGAACAGGATAAGGCCAGAGATGGCACCCCTGTTGAAAGGTTAGCTGATGGTTCCCACTCTGATTCTGGGGCACCCCTAGCAAAAGAGGTGGGAGGGAAACTTCCAAGCCTGCCCCCTAGCAAGCCACCTAGCATAGCTGGTACTGATGTAGAGTCACACCATACTGATGGTGTTGTCTCACATCACAGTAAGAGTATCCCTTCTCATCATAGTAGAAGTGCTGTTTCTGTTAGTCAAGCTATTAGGGTGCCTTCTGTTAGGGCCAGGTCTCCTTCTGTTCTATCTCAGCATACTTCTGTCTCTAGACATGCCTCACCCACCCACCCTGATGACAGAGAGTTAGAAAGGGAGCTCAATAGATTGAGAGTGGAACAAACCAGACTGAAGCTCAAGAAGCAACAGCTGGATTTGGATAGGCAGTCCTTAGAGGTGGAAAGGGAAAGACAGAAATTGGGTTTAGAAACCCATGGTGGCAGCAGCAGTATTCCCCATAGTCATCCTGAAAAAGAGCATGATTCTAGGAATCTGCACAAGATAGTTCCCCCTTATAATGACATTAACAAGTGGTTTGCTGCACTTGAGAGGGCCTGTGTTGTACAGGATGTCCCTCAAAGGCAGTGGGCTGCTATCCTATGGTTATCATTTAGTGGAAAGGGTAGAGATAGGCTCCTTACTGTGAAAGAAAGTGATGCCAATAATTTTGCAGTTCTTAAGAATGCACTCCTAGATGGTTATGGCTTAACCACTGAACAGTACAGGATGAAGTTCAGAGAAACCAAAAAGGAGTCTTCACAAGACTGGGTAGACTTAGGTGACCATTCAGTGAAGGCCTTGGAGGGGTGGTTACATGGCAGTAAAGTTACTGATTATGAAAGCCTGTATAACTTAATCCTGAGAGAGCATATACTTAATAACTGTGTGTCTGATTTGTTGCACCAGTACCTGGTGGACTCTGATCTGACCTCTCCCCAAGAATTGGGAAAGAAGGCAGACAAATGGGTCAGAACAAGGGTGAACAGAAACGTTCATACAGGGGGTGACAAAGATGGCAAGAAGAAGGATGGTAAGTCTTCTGACAAGGGTGGGGACAAATCTAAAAATGAGTCTTCATCAGGCCCACAATAACACTCTGGTGGGGGTGGTGGGTCCAAATCCTCTTCAAATCAAAACAAAGAAAAGAAACCATGGTGCTATTTCTGTAAAATAAAAGGCCATTGGACAACAGATCCCAGTTGTCCAAAGAAAAGCACCAAGCCTCCTACCACTACAACCCCTACTGCTACACCTAGTGTCCCTACTAATAGCAGTGATGGTGGGAGCAAACCTACTAATAGCCAATCCAAGGGAGTAGCTGGGCTCACTTTTGGTAACTTAGTTGGGGTTGGTCTTGTTAGGGAGACCACAGAGGCTGTGTTAGTCTGTGAGGGGGCTATTGATTTAGCCACCTTAGTTGCTTGTCCCCTTAACATGGATAAGTACAAGCAACTACCCCTAATAAAAGGTGTTGAGGTTCAGGCCTACAGGGACACAGGAGCCAGTGTTACAATGGTAATAGAGAAACTGGTCCACCCTGAACAACACCTACTTGGTCGCCAGTACCAAGTAACCGATGCTCACAACAACACTCTTAGCCACCCCATGGCTGTTGTAAATCTCAACTGGGGGGGGGGGGTTACTGGTCCAAAGAAAGTTGTGGTTGCCTCAGATTTACCTGTAGACTGTCTACTTGGAAATGATTTAGAGACATCAGCTTGGTCAGATGTGAAGTTGGAGGTCCATGCAGCAATGCTGGGCATTCCAGGGCATATTTTTGCTTTGACAAGGGCTCAGGCCAAAAAGCAAAAAGGACAGGGTGACTTGGATGCTGGAAGAATGGACCAAGTGCTCCCTAAAGCTAGGGCTAGTAGAAGTAAAACACTACCTACTATCCCTCCCTCTACAGTGGATTCTTCTTCTGAGGAAGAAGAATTTCCACCCTGTGCAGAACCTACACCAGAGGAGCTGGAAGCAGACACTGCTGAGCTTTTGGGTGAAGGGGGGCGTGCCAGGGAGGAGCTGAGTGTGGCACAGCAAACCTGTCCCACACTAGAGGGTCTAAGGCAGCAAGCTGTCAAACAAGCAAATGGGGATGTCAGTGACTCTCACAGAGTTTACTGGGAGGACAATCTTCTGTACACTGAAGCAAGGGATCCAAAACCTGGAGCTGCCAGGAGATTGGTGATTCCTCAGGAGTACAGAAAGTTCCTCCTAACTCTAGCCCACGACATTCCCCTAGCTGGACATTTGGGGCAAATGAAAACTTGGGACAGGCTTGTTCCCTTGTTTCATTGGCCTAGAATGTCAGAGGACACAAAGGAATTTTGTAAGTCCTGTGAAACCTGTCAAGCCAGTGGCAAGACAGGTGGCACTCCAAAGGCACCCCTTATCCCACTGCCTGTGGTTGGGGTTCCCTTTGAAAGGGTAGGGGTTGACATAGTTGGCCCCCTTGACCCTCCTACTGCTTCAGGCAATAGGTTAATCTTGGTGGTAGTGGACCATGCCACCAGATATCCTGAAGCAATTCCTCTAAGGACCACTACAGCTCCTGGAGTGGCAAAGGCCCTCCTGGGAATCTTTTCCAGGGTGGGCTTCCCAAAAGAGGTAGTATCAGACAGGGGAAGCAATTTCATGTCTGCTTACTTAAAGGCCATGTGGAAGGAGTGTGGTGTGACATACAAGTTCTCCACACCCTATCATCCACAAACAAATGGACTGGTGGAGAGATTTAACAAAACTCTCAAAGGTATGATTATGGGACTCCCTGAAAAATTCTGCAGGAGATGGGATATCCTTTTACCATGCCTCCTTTTTGCTTACAGGGAGGTACCCCAGAAAGGAGTGGGCTTCAGCCCCTTTGAACTCCTATTTGGGCACCCTGTGAGAGGTCCTCTAACACTTGTTAAGGAGGGTTGGGAACAACCTTTAAAAGCTCCAAAGCAAGACATAGTGGACTATGTACTTGGCCTCAGATCAAGGATGGCTGAGTACATGAAAAAGGCCAGCAAAAACCTTCTGGCCAGCCAAGAGCTCCAAAAGCAATGGCATGACCAGAAGGCTGTTTTGGTTCAGTACCAACCAGGGCAGAAAGTGTGGGTCTTGGAGCCTGTGGCCCCAAGAGCACTCCAAGATAAATGGAGTGGACCCCACACAATTGTTGAGAAAAAGGGTGAAGTCACCTACTTAGTTGACTTAGGCACTGCCATGAGTCCCCTTAGGGTGCTCCATGTCAATCGCCTGAAACCCTACTATGACAGGGCTGATCTCACCCTGCTCATGGCAACAGATGAGGGACAGGAAGAAGAGAGTGACCCTCTCCCTGATCTCTTCTCTTCCACAGAACAAGATGCTCTGGTGGAAGGGGTTGTACTGGCAGATTGTCTTACTGCTGAGCAGAAAGACCACTGCATAAATCTCCTGGGTCAGTTTTCTGAACTCTTTTCTACTGTGCCAGGCACCACTTCTTGGTGTGAGCACACTATAGATACTGGAGACAGCTTGCCTGTCAAAAGTAAGATCTATAGGCAGCCTGACCATGTCAGAGACTGCATAAAACAAGAGGTGCAGAAAATGTTAGAACTGGGAGTGGTTGAGCACTCTGAAAGTCCATGGGCCTCTCCTGTGGTACTTGTACCAAAACCTCATTACAAAGATGGAAAGAAGGAAATGCGGTTTTGTGTAGACTATAGAGGTCTCAACCAAGTAACCAAAACTGATGCTCACCCTATACCCAAGGCAAATGAGCTCATAGATAAACTGACATCTGCCAAGTATCTAAGCACTTTTGACTTGACTGCAGGGTATTGGCAGATCAAATTATCAGAAGATTCAAAAGCAAAAACTGCATTTTCAACCATTGGAGGACATTACCAATTCACAGTAATGCCTTTTGGATTGAAAAATGCACCTGCCACTTTTCAGAGGTTGGTGAACACAGTCCTGCAAGGGCTGGAAGCTTTTAGTGCAGCATATCTGGACGATATAGCTGTCTTTAGCTCCAGCTGGGATGATCACCTGGTCAACCTATGGAAAGTTTTGGAGGCCCTGCAAAAGGCAGGCCTCACTATCAAGGCTTCAAAGTGCCAGATAGGGCAAAGGAAGGTGGTTTATCTGGGACACCTTGTTGGTGTGGAACAGATTGCACCACTTCAGGGGAAAATCCAAACTATTATAGATTGGGTTCCCCCTACTACTCAGACTCAGGTGAGAGCCTTTTTAGGCCTCACTGGGTATTATAGGAGGTTCATAAAGAACTATGGCTCCATTGCAGCCCCTCTTAATGACCTCACTTCAAAGAAAATGCCTAAGAAGGTATTATGGACAGCAAACTGTCAGAAAGCTTTTGAGGAGCTGAAGCAGGCCATGCTCTGCACCTGTCCTGAAAAGCCCTTGTTACTCTAAAAAAATCTATGTCCAAACTGATGCATCTGAATTAGGAGTAGGAGCAGTCCTATCACAACTTAATTCTGAGGGCCAGGATCAACCTGTTGCTTTTATTAGTAGGAGGTTGACCCCTAGAGAAAAGCGTTGGTCTGCCATAGAGAGGGAGGCCTTTGCTGTGGTCTGGGCACTGAAAAAGTTGAGGCCATACCTGTTTGGCACTCACTTCATTGTTCAGACAGACCACAAACCTCTACTTTGGCTAAAACAAATGAAAGGTGAAAATCCTAAATTGTTGAGGTGGTCCATATCCCTACAGGGAATGGACTATACAGTGGAACATAGACCTGGGAGTTGCCACTCCAATGCAGATGGACTCTCCAGATATTTCCACTTAGACAATGAAGACCCATCAGGTAATGACTAGTCTTATTGTCCTTCGTTTGGGGGGGGGGGGAGTTGTGTAGGAAAGTACCATCTTGCCTGGCATGTTACCCCCATTTTTCACTGTATATATGTTGTTTTAGTTATATGTGTCACTGGGACCCTGCCAGCCAGGGCCCCAGTGCTCATAAGTGTGCCCTGAATGTGTTACTTGTGTTATGACTAACTGTCTCACTGAGGCTCTGCTATCCAGAACCTCAGTGGTTATGCTCTCTCATTTCTTTCAAATTGTCACTAACAGGCTAGTGACCAATTTCACCAATTTACATCGGCATACTGGAACACCCTTATAATTCCCTAGTATATGGTACTGAGGTACCCAGGGTATTGGGGTTCCAGGAGATCCCTATGGGCTGCAGCATTTCTTTTGCCACCCATAGGGAGCTCTGACAATTCTTACACAGGCCTGCCACTGCAGCCTGAGTGAAATAACGTCCATGTTATTTCACAGCCATTTACCACTTCACTTAAGTAACTTATAAGACACCTATATGTCTAACCTTTACCTGGTAAAGGTTAGGTGCAAAGTTACTGTAACATGTCTATGATCACGGAATTGCCCGCTATATGCCATCCTGGCATAGTTGGCACAATCCCATGATCCCACAGATCTGTAGCTCAGACCTGGGTACTGCCAAACTGCCTTTCCCGGGGTTTCACTGCAGCTACTGCTGCTGCCAACCCCTCAGACAGGTTTCTGCCCTCCTGGGGTCCAGCCAGGCTTGGCCCAGGAAGGCAGAACAAAGGACTTCCTCTGAGAGAGGGTGTTACACCCTCTCCCTTTGGAAAATGGTGTTAGGGCTGGGGAGGAGTAGCCTCCCCCAGCCTCTGGAAATGCTTTCATGGGCACAGATGGTGCCCATTTCTGCATAAGCCAGTCTACACCGGTTCAGGGACCCCTTAGCCCTGCTCTGGCGCGAAACTGGACAAAGGAAAGGGGAGTGACCACTCCCCTGACCTGCACCTCCCCTGGGAGGTGCCCAGAGCTCCTCCGGTGTGCTCCAGACCTCTGCCATATTGGAAACAGAGGTGCTGCTGGCACACTGGACTGCTCTAAGTGGCCAGGGCCAGCAGGTGACGTCAGAGACTCCTTCTGATAGGCTCCTTCAGGTGTTGCTAGCCTATCTTCTCTCCTAAGTAGCCAAACTCTCTTTTCTGGCTATTTAGGGTCTCTGCTTTGGGAATTTCCTTAGATAACGAATGCAAGAGCTCATCAGAGTTCCTCTGCATCTCTCTCTTCACCTTCTGCCAAGGAATCGACTGCTGACCGCGCTGGAAGCCTGCAAAACTGCAACATAGTAGCGAAGACGACTACTGCAACTCTGTAGCGCTGATCCTGCCGCCTTCTCGACTGTTTCCTGGTGGTGCATGCTGTGGGGGTAGTCTGCCTCCTCTCTGCACTAGAAGCTCCGAAGAAATTTCCCGTGGGTCGACGGAATCTTCCCCCTGTTACCGCAGGCACCAAAGAACTGCATCACCGGTACCCTGGGTCTCCTCTCAGCACGATGAGCGCGGTCCCTTGAATCCAGCTACTCTGTCAAAGTGACTCCCACAGTCCAGTGACTCTTCAGTCCAAGTTTGGTGGAGGTAAGTCCTTGCCTCCCCACGCCAGACTGCATTGCTGGGAACCACGACTTTTGCAGCTACTCCAGCCTCTGTGCACTTCCGGTGGAAATCCTTTGTGCACAGCCAAGCCTGGGTCCACGGCACTCTAACCTGCATTGCACGGCTTTCTAAGTTGTCCTCCGGCGACGTGGGACTCCTTTGTGCGACTTCGGGTGAGCACCGTTTTACTCCTCTTTGTAGTGCCTGTTCCAGCACTTCTGCGGGTGCTGCCTGCTTCTGAGAGGGCTCCTTGTCTTGCTGGGTGCCCACTCTGTCCCCTGACGCAATTGGCGACATTCTGGTCCCTCCTGGGCTACAGCAGCATCCAAAAACGCTAACTACACGACTTGCAGCTAGCAAGGCTTGTTGGCAGTCTTTCTTCAGGAAAACACTTTTGCACGACTCTCCACGGCGTGGGGGATCCATCCTCCAAAGGGAAAGTCTCTAGCCCTTGTCGTTCCTGCAGAATCCTCAGCTTCTACTGTCCAGTAGCAGCTTCTTTGCACCCACAGCTGGCATTTCCTGGGCATCTGCCCATCTCCGACTGGCTTGTGACTTTTGGACTTGGTCCCCTTGTTCCACAGGTACCCTCGACTGGAAAGCCATCGTTGTTGCATTGCTGGTTTGTGTCTTTCCTGCAGAATTCCCCTATCACGACTTCTATGTCCTTTGGGGAACTTTAGTGCACTTTGCACTCACTTTTCAGGGTCTTGGGGTGGGCTATTTTTCTAACCCTAACTGTTTTCTTACAGTCCCAGCAACCCTCTACAAGGTCACATAGGTTTGGGGTCCATTCGTGGTTCGCATTCCACTTTTGGAGTATATGGTTTGTGTTGCCCCTATCCCTATGTGTCCCCATTGCATCCTATTGTAACTATACATTGTTTGCACTGTTTTCTAATACTTTACTGCATATTTTTGGTATTGTGTACATATATCTTGTGTATATTTGCTATCTTCATACTGAGGGTACTCACTGAGATACTTTTGGCATATTGTCATAAAAATAAAGTACCTTTATTTTTAGTATATCTGTGTATTGTGTTTTCTTATGATATTGTGCATATGACACTAGTGGTACTGTAGGAGGTTCACTCGTCTCCTAGTTCAGCCTAAGCTGCTCTGCTAAGCTACCATTATCTATCAGCCTAAGCTGCTAGACACCCTATACACTAATAAGGGATACCTGGGCCTGGTGCAAGGTGTAAGTACCCCTTGGTACTCACTACAAGCCAGTCCAGCCTCCTACAACAACTGCACATTGAATGGATTTGAAAAGAGCACAGCTGACACACCTTGCCATGCTCAACACTCTTGCAAAGGATACTATAAAACTAACCCCTTCACACTCCACAATCCTTTGCATTTTCACAACATGACTCAGCAAGACAGAGTGCACAAAAAATAAAGCACCATAGAATAGGCACCCAAGTAATTTTTTGTCAATATCCCATACCACACCCTGCACACACTTTTGTCTAGTCACACCCATTTGCAACACCCCTCTTTAATAAGTCACTATCACCTGTAACAATTTCTTTATTCAACCATGACACATAGCAGAAATCCGCATTTCACTAATAAAAACTTAAGAGTCATGATGGATGAAATAATAAGAGTAGAGCCACAATTGTTCAGAGCACAAGACCAGTACACTCCTCTCAGTAGGGAAATGGAAATGTGGGATAGGATAGTAGGCAGAGTGAATGCTGTAGGCCCCACCTGGTGCACAACGTAGGATATCAGGAATAGGTGGAATGACTTCAGGGGCAAGGTCTGTTCCCTGGTCTCCAGGCACCAGATGCAGGTCAAGAAGACTGGTGGTGGCACTCCCACTCCTCCCTTACAACTCCATCCCTGGGAGGAGAAGGTCCTGGGCATCCTGCATCCGGATGGCTTTATAGGAAGACCTGGGGGAGTGAAGTCTTGTAAGTCACATCACTAAGGGCCTGCTTATGAGTTCGGCAGATGGTTTGCACCATTTGCTCAGCTTCTGATGGGGAGGTTGCCGCCATACTGGCTACCACTCCGCCGGGCCCATTAAGAGTTTCCCGGTAGGTCAGCTTGAAAGACCCCCAAAGCCGCAGGTGCCAGAAAACCACTAGTGCTGGCGGTCTTCCGCCCACCATATTACGGGTACTGCTGGATTTATGCCACACTTTGGGCGGAAATCCAGCAGGAGTCGTGCTGGCAGGAGGAAGCGCATGGATGGTTCCAGTACTGGCCCCCGCCCCGTCAGAAGGACACCGCCCATTTATTATGTGCAATAATACAGTGTGGCGGTCTCCTGATGGCAGGGCGCTTCTGGAGGTGGAGACGCCCCTTCCAGTTCCTTGCTGGATGACCTCCTCCCCGGACCAGGTAAGTTGATCGTCTGACAGGTGAGGAGGGTGGGAGGGTGTGGGGTGTTGTGTGTGGGTGTTTGTCTGCGTGTGTATATACGTATTTGTATTGGTGTGTTTATGCATGTTTGGATGGGTGTGTATATGCATGTTTGGATGGGTGTGTGTATGTGTGTTTGGATGGGTGTGTGCATGCGTGGTTGAATGTGCATATGAGTGCTGAGGTGAATGCGAGTATGGATGCATGTGAGTGAATGTGTGTATGTAAGTGTAGGTGAATGAGAGTATGCGTGGTGCGTGTGGGTGTCTGTGTGCGTGTGCATGTGTGTGGGAGGAGGTGCTGTACCTGGAGGGGGGTTTGGGGGCACTGTACCTGGAGGGGGAATGGTGGTTTTGTGCTTGCTGGGGGGGGTGGGGGAGTCATCCATCAGTGACAGGTAAGAAATTCCCTGTCCCCGGTATCCTGTCCGCCAAGTTTTTTGTGGCGGTGCTACCGCCGCAGAAACCTTGGTGGAAAGGTGGCTCCTAATACCGATGGTGGACTTCTGTGGACCACCGGGTCAGAGGTGCTCATCTCTAGCCCAGAGGGGACAATAACCATGGCGATATGAGTAGAGATGTGTAGGGCTGGCAGAAGCCAGACCGCCACACTCATAATGTGGCAGTCTTTACTGCAAGCCTGTTGGAGGTGAAACCGCCACCTTTGCCCTGGTGGTCAGGAGACCACAAGGTCATGATGACCACCTGTATCTGTAACTCCAAACATCAGCACAGTGTAACTACCGCCAATTTATGACCATGGCAGTGATATCTCCGAAAGACAGCCAATGTACCACACCAACCAGCAGGGCGGAAACAACAGTCACTGCGACGGTAGCCGCCTATAGCCAGGTGGAAGACAAAGTTCCACCCACCATACTATGACATGCAAAACTGCCACCTTTTCTGGGACAGTACCAATGCCATCAAAAGCCTGGCAGAAACAGAGCTGTGAAGTGAAGGGACTCACCACGGAAGAAACAGGGAAGAACCATACCGCCATGGAACCAGAACTGCAAGTCTTTCTGATGATCTTCTACATCATGCTCCACCACAAACACAAAAGCCAGCGAAGACGACAACGGCGAGGACAGCTGCCTAGCACACAAGGGAGGGGGGGAGGAAAATGAAGGTGACACACACACGCACAACACACAATCCATACACACACCATACACACAACCAGCTGCACAAGAAAACAATGCATCCCCGTAACTAGGCTAAATAATGCAAGGACAACAGGAATTGACTAAAGTGATTGTAATAAGATCAACATCAAAAATAATAAAGTGATGTGGCAATGCAACAGAAAAGTACAAATGTACAAAAAAGGGACACTGCCCAGACCACAGTTCACAGGGGCCACATGGCCACAGGGCAAAGTCCAAGGCTCCACTCGATCCTTGCGCCAATACGGAGAGAACACTGCAGGGGCATCAGTTGGCAAATAGGCAGGCACCTCAGGGGGAGGGGGGCACCTCAGCCAGATGCAGAAACAAGACTACTGGTTCTGGAGGGGGCAAAATTCTGTGTGCTTGGTCCTGGGGAGTGCAAGGCCACAGTCTCTCAGATGGGTGAATACCCCACTGGTTCTGGAGGAGGCAACATGCCCTGTGCTTGGTCCTGGGGAATGCAAGGCCACAGTCTCTCAGGTGGGTAAATACCCCACTGGTTCTGGAAGGGGCAACATTCCCTGTGCTTGGTCCTGGGGAGTGCAAGGTCAAAGTCTCTCAGTTGGGTGAATACCCCACTGTTTCTGGAGAGGGCAACATGCCTTGTGGTTGCTGCTGGGGAATGCAAGGCCACAGTCTCTCAGGTGGATGAATACCCCTCTGGTTCTGATGGGGGCAGGCCGCACAGCAGCCCATGGAGGCTGGATCATATGGCGTCCGCCAGCAGTGATGGCTACACTCTGGTGGTGGTGGTGGGAGGCTCCTGCTCAGCCCCTGCACCCGCCGATGGCTGCTCTGTGATGGTGGGAGTGGGAGGCTCCTGCTCAGCCCCTGCACCCTCCAATAGCTGCAATGTGGAGGTGGTAGTGGGACGCTCCTGCTCAGCCCCTGCACTCACTGATTGCTGCACAACCACAGCTGGCAGTGGGGACTCGGTGACAGCTGCTTGTGCAGGCTCCTTCCCCTTCTTGCTGGCTGGTAAAGGCTCTTTCCCCTTTTTGCTGGCTGGTGCAGGCTCCTTCACCTTCTTGCTGGCTGGTGCAGGCTCCTTCTCCTTCTTGCTGGCTGGTGCAGGCTCCTTCCCCTTCAGTATTTGTGGCCTGGAATCCTTTCCACCACGAGTAGGTGCTGATGAAACTGGGCCCATGGACTGTTTGGCTGAGATGCTTGGCTGGGGTCTTGATACCCTGGCCATATGTGCAGGACGGGGGGAGAGGAGTAGGGAAGAGGTGAATCTGGGAAATGAAAAGATTTTTAGGAACATTGGGGCAGGAAGAGGTAGCGGTAATGGGAGTGGGGGATGAGGGAGTCGTTGCTGGAGGTGTTTTCTGGATTTGGGTGCAGGTGCATGGGTTGTCTGCTGTTGTGAGGTGGATGGCTGTTGGGTGTCTGAGTGCTTGCGTTTGTGTACTCTAGGAGTGGGAGGATGGACATGGCGGGAGAGGACACAGGAGATGTGTGCATGCATGTTGTGGAGGTGTATGCCAGTGAGGTGGGTGTTCTGCTTGGCATGGTGATGATGCAGATAGTGGATGATTATGTAGTGTATGCTGGTGTGAGTGTGGACGTAACTGGGTGGGAGGTGGAGGAGGATGAGGGGAGACAGTGGAAATAGTGGATGTTGTTGTGTCTGCAAAATAATGGTGTTTGTGTGAATGCCTGTAGGATGAGGTGTGGTGTTTGTGTTTGCCTGTGACACTCTTGGGTGTTGTCCTGTGTGCATGCTCGTCTGGCTGTTCGCTTGGGATGGGTTGAGGAGAATGGAACTAGGAAGTGGTAGTTGAAGGGGGGATGGTTGAAACAGGGACAATGGCTGCAATCAGAGAGGAGGCCAGAGCCTGGATCGATCTCTGTTGGGCCACCAATCCTCTATGAATGCCCTCCAGGAATGCATTAGATTGCTGCATCTGGGCTTCCAGCCCCTGGATGGCATTCACATTCATTGATTGCTCTACAGAGATGGATCTCAGGAGGTCAATAGCCTCCTCACTCAGGGCAGCAGGGCTCACTGGGGCATGGCCTGAGGTGCCTGGGACGAAGGAGATGCCCACTGTCCTGGGTGAGCGGGCACCGGCAACTCGTTGAGGGGCTACTGGGAGGGCGATGCTGGTACAGGGGTGGCAGCTATACCTGTAGCTGGGGTGGTCACAGAGGTGTCCGCCACCACCAGGGAGCTCCCATCGGAGGAGGTATGAGAGTCTGTATTGTCCACTCCAGTCTCCGCTGTGTTGCTTACTTCGCCCTCTGTCCTACTGGTGCCCTCAGCATCGGTAGACTTTGCCTCCAGGGTCCTGTGAGATGCAGCTCCCTCCATCACCGGTACCTCTGCTCCTCCGTCAGGTGATGCTGATGCACATAAGGACAGGATGGCAAAACAAGAAAGGGGAAAGAGAGACAAAGGATACACTTGGTCAATGACTGCACCAACACCACCGTTGGCATACACAGCACCCTCACACACAGGGAACAGGCCTACGCACTATGTATTGCACTACCAGTGATAATGCTAGACACCGAGGCATGAGGAGGAGCACACACTGCCAACTGAAGCACAACTGGGACCCACGCAGCCCTGACCAGTGGTAGATGCTAACAAGCTAGGTAGGCAGTATTTCCCCTTCAGATCCTTAGCCACCAGAGGACCTATGCTGCTATGTCTGGGCTGGCCTAGGGACACCCACTGACAAACAACCACAACCCAGATACCACCCCTCCTGCCGTTTCCTCCAATGATGGCAACTATGCCCACCCCCTTGTGGCTCCTGTGATGCCCTCAAGTGCCCATCCAGCTCTGGATAGGCCGTCGGCAGTATGCTGGCCAACCAGGCCACCCCAGGTCGACGGGCACCCCTTCCTTGTTGGGAGGCCATCCCCAGCTGGTCCTTCGCGGTCTTCCTTGCCCAGCGTCTCAGGTCCTCCCACCATTTCCATAGATCCCAGGCTCCACACCTCCTTGGCGATGGAACACCATATACCCTTCTTTTGATGGGCGCTGACCTGCAGAGGCAATACAGAAAGGAGAACACCATTAGACAAACAGTCCAGCCTGTAGCACGAATGACCCACCATACCCGTTTCCATCACTATTGGCACACACATAGGCCCTCATTACAACTTTGGCGGGCGGCAGAGGCCGCCCGCCAAAGTTGCGCGTCGTGAATACCGCACCGCGGTCGGAAGACCGCAGCGGGTATTCAGAGTTTTCCCCTGGGCTGGCGGGCGACCGCCAAAAGGCCGCCCGCCAGCCCAGGGGAAAACTACCTTCCCACGAGGACGCCGGCTCGTAATCGAGCCGGCGGAGTGGGAAGGTGCGACGGGTGCAGTGAAACCCGTCGCGTATTTCACTGTCTGCAATGCAGACAGTGAAATACAAAGTGGGGCCCTCTTACGGGGGCCCCTGCAGTGCCCATGCCATTGGCATGGGCACTGCAGGGGCCCCCAGGGGCCCCACGACAAGCCATACCGCCATCCTGTTCCTGGCGGCCGAACCGCCAGGAACAGGATGGCGGTATGGCTTGTCAGAATCCCCTCGGCGGCGCAGCAAGCTGCGCCACCTTGGAGGATTCAAACGGGCCACGGGAAACTGGAGGGAGACCGCCAGTTTTCCTGTTCTGACCGCGGCGGTCAGAATGCCCTGCGGGGCACCGCCAGCCTGTCGGCGGTGCTCCCGCGTGCCGCGCCCCTGGCGGTTCTATACCGCCAGGGTCGTAATGAGGGCCATAGTCCAGCACTCAGTTTGTACCCAGACAAGAGGACATCCCTCCCCTCTTACATGATGCCTTCACACACACCTCCATACATACATGCATCGTGCCCACAGTGTACTCACCTGTTGGTCTGGAGGCCCATGCAGCAGTCCGTACTGGGGTAGGACCCCATCCACCAGTCTCTCCAATTCCTCTGAAGTGAAGGCTGGGGCCATTTTCCCAGTCACATGGGCCAGGGTAGGTTCCAGACACAGGTCACAGCAGCACATGCAGTGTAGGTCGTCTCCTATGAAAGGTCAGGAAACAATGTGGTCATGTCCGCAGCGGTGCATACTGTCACCGCCGGCGTAGATCACCATTGGCCACTGTACCCCATAGGGCCCAATATTAACCAATGAGGAATTGCACGGCTGTTCCCGACCGCCTTCCACCACAGCACACAACGTCAGTGGCATTACCTCACTTCCACCTATCACTCCACACAGGACAGGCGGACCGCATTTCGGGGTGGCAGGCCTATGGAATAATGCTGCGTCACAGGATAAATAGGCACATACTTGAAAATTACACTGTTCCATAACATGTTTACAGATTGTAGCCTACTGTTGTGGCTCCATTGTTCAGTTTGTGGCAGCCTCCTCACTCTTTTGTCCCTTAGATTCCTACCACTGCGGATGAATAGGAGATGTAGACATACCCCAGTGTACAGACCCCTGGTGGACTTGGCTACATTGGAGGACAGGCACATAATACTCACCTGTAGACTGATCAGGGCCACAATCACAGAGCTGTGTGCCCAATTGGAGCCTGACCTGATATCTGCTATCTGTCATCCCACTGGGATCCCCCCTCTTGTGCTATCAGTTCTCCATTTCCTGGCAGCTGGTTCTTTCCAAGTGACTGTGGGCTTGGCAGCAGGAATGTCACAGCCAATGTTCTCAATAGTGCTGACAAGAGTGTTGTCTGCCCTGATAAAACACATGTGCAGCTACATTGCATTCCCCCAGGTTCAGGATTTGGCCACTGTGAAGGCCGAGTTTAATGCAATGGGACATATCCCCAAAATAACTGGGGCAATTGACGGAACACATTGCATTTGTCCCCCTGCCAGAATGAACAGGTGTCCAGGAATCGTAAGAGTTTCCACTCTATGAATGTGCAGATGGTGTGCATCCAGACCAGTATATCTCCCATGTCAATGCTAAGTATCCTGGGTTGGTGCATGATGCCTTTGTCCTAAGGAATAGAAGCATCCCAATTGTGATAGCCCAACTAAAGAGGCACAGGTTGTGGCTAATAGGCGAGCCATGGGTTCCACCCAGTATATGTTGGTGTATGGCTATGGTATTGGCCATATGGGAAAGTGTGTGGCTAAGGGCCAGATGTAGCAATGTCCAAATTTTCGATTCGGAAATTCGGATGCAGAACGGTGTCTCATACACCATCTGCGAATCGATATGGGGTTGCAAAGACCCACTGCATTAATATTAATGAGGTGGGTCGCATTTTGCAACCCCATAGCGATTCCCTGCACTCACAGGGACGGTGGCCTGCTGGAGACAGCAGACCTCCATGTCTGTGACTGCTTTTTTAATAGAGCAGTTTCTTTTTTTTGTATTGCAGCCCATTTTCCTTAAAGGAAAACGAGTTGCAATACAAAAAAAATAACAAAATCATTTGGTTTCGTTTTTTTAAGAGTAGGCAGTGGTCCATTGGAAAAACAGATTCGGTGGGCGGTGTTCTGTTGACGTGGCGGTGGAGGTGAAGCAACCTCCACTTCCCCCTGAACGCCAGTATGGCTGCTGGCGGCTATCTGTCATAATGCGCCGAGCGTAAAACCGCCTGCACTGGCGGTCTTCGGCACGACAGTCCCTCGGCGGTCTCGTAAAAAGACCGCCGAGGTTGTAATGACCCCCTATGTCTGTTCAGCCTGCAAAGATCAGGGCACTTCGCTCACCCAGTATGAGTCCTAGTCTAGGCTGGGAGGATGCCACTTTGGCTATGCATCTCTGGCACTGTGCCCACTCCCTGTACCCCAGCAGATCCTGTCATTTTGCCAATATGAGGCTCTGTTGTAATATGGTGCCAAGAATATCTCATTCCTTTTGATAAGATTGAGAATGGGTACAGGCGTGGGCTACTGCTCTGTGACAGACATGCACATAGCATCATTGTCAATGTGTCTCTCTGATTCCTGACAGGTCCCTTACTCCCACAGCCCTGTTGTCACCTTCACACAGATCATATTTGTTCTGTGCAGGCTCATTGCATAACTGACATTTCCACAGTGCAGAGAGTGTTTTGTTTCCTGGGAGACCATGATATGTGACTCATTAGCTCGGTCGCATAGCAGAAAATGGACAATGCATGACTTTCTTTGTTGGATGTCATCTCTGTAGGATAGACACTTATGTCCAAAAGCATGTTCTGTGGTACAGATACATACCATAGAACCCCACCCCCTGAAGTGGCATGAGTCTGCCTTTGTTCTTGCAAATGTTTACACACTTTTGGTAGCCACCATACCAGTCCCTTCACTGTTACCCATGTGTGATGTATGCATTTGTATGAGTTTGTACTCTGGCATTTGCCTGTAGGGACTGTTGGCATAAAGTCCTTCTTACAGAGTATGAATATGTTGGTCCATTCATGCCTAAGGAGTCTACCTTTCAGAAACCACTGAAGTGTGAGGTGTCTCATAGTGGCTCTCATGTCAGTCAGGTTGCATGTCCCACAAGGTATCTGTAAGTTTGCCTAGTCATTGTAGAGCCTGAGCACAGTGGTGAGTTGTCCTGCAGATTGGGAAATGTATGTCTATAGTCGTGGCCCTGTACTCATTGGCTTGTATATGCCACACTTGGTGAGTATTGACAAAATGGGACAGGCCAAGCTTGATGTAATTGACATCTGTGTCTATCATTTGTGATGGAACTTGTGAACATGATCTCTTAATTTGTGTTTTGCATCCATGCATCCATGCAGGTCAACGCGCATCGAAAGAAAGGGGTGGACCCTGGGGGCCTACAGCCGGAGGAGCTCCCACTGCAGCAAGAGGTGAAGGACCGCTGGGCCCATAAGGTCACAGAGGTCCAGCTGAGGCTGTCCTCTCAACATGGGCAGGGTGCCTGTCGGACAATGACCCCCCCCCCAATGGCCCACATTCTGGTGTTGCCCTATTCGGAGCTTGATGGGCATTTGAGGGCAGCACAGCAGCCACAAGGGGGTGAGTACACAGCATGTTTCTACCTGTCCCATTGCCAAATGTTTGAGTGAGGCTCTGACAGCTCCCCCTGATAAATAGAGACAAGCCATTTGTTACACAGTAGATGAGAGATTGTTTGTGTTGACATGTCATATGGTGCATTCTGATGTACCTTGCCTATTGTACCAGGGACCTAGGACAGCATTGGGTGGAATCCTCAAACCACTAGTTCTGAAAGGACCACATTTGACTGTATACAGTAATCAATCGTGTACTGTTTGTTGTTGTAGTGTGTGTGTATTTTCTGTGAAACAGACCACTACTCCTCAGAGCTCCAGACCAAAGGTAAGTAGGTAATGGACCACTGCCCCCAGTTATGTGGCTGTGTAAATATGAATGTTGGCATCTACCACCCAGAAACTCATTTTCTTCAGTGTCTGATGAATTCAGGTGTCTCACTGCAGTTTGTAATGTAAAGATGTCCAACATACATGTGACAGGGCTTAAATTATACTGTGGATGCACCTATGGATCACTACTTTCCCTTGGTAAGTGGGGACTGTCCATTGGCATGATTCATGTGCCATGACTGTTGACAACATTCTTTGTGCCTACTTGTAAGCATGTGTCCCTTTATCTTCAGTATAAATATATAAGCTGCAGTTTCATGCATGGTCTACCTGTATTGATGGGATGATGTCTGTATTTCCTTATATATATATATGCATGGCAAAAGGTTTGTGGAATAGTAGATTCATAATTGGGAATATTTTTCATGTTGTGCCACATGCCGGAGTGCGTCACATTGTCTACTGGCTGATGCATTCCCTCATGCATCATAGCATGTCATTTGACATGTACAACTGCTGTAGCAATGATGGTCATGACAGGTAGACCTAGAGTTGAGAGCCACAATGTGAATATAGAGGCCCTTGCTGTGGCATCAGGTGGATATGTGCACTGTACATGTGCAATGGTTACGGGTTATGCCCTGACTGTTGGCATGCATTATAGAGTGAATTACAGTGATGTTTCAATCACATGTATTTGGATACAGGTATTCATCCACAGACATACATGTGGGCTTGCATGAGCAAAATGGGGACAGTGATGTAGCTTCCCATTGAGCAACATGTTGAGAGCCTTCTACAAGTGCTTACAGCTTCTGTGCCTCTCCTACATGCAAAGAACTAATAACCTCTACTGATGCACTCAGAGTATGTCATTGTAAGGGGTATTAGACATTAGTGGTGCTCACCCTGTGGCTTTCTATTTCATAGTGTTGTGTATTCTGGGAACATCCCTTCTGACATTTTGCACATGATGTCTACAGTATTCATTTCCATGCCACATGTGTGGCCTATCTGATCAACATCAATGACACATCCTTGACTCTTTTGGGACAGATGTCCCTTGGTGAAGTGTGGTTTGTGGAACTTCTTCCACTGTGAGATGAGTATTTCCACCCACCTTCTCCAGCCTATTGTACTTTTTGCATCAACATGGCAGAATTTTGGCGCATCCTTTCTGATTGTGTGGGACATTATGAATGTGACACATGAATGTGCACCTGTCTTTGTGTGGGATCTGTGGGGATTCAGTTGGCATTGGTCTACTATTGTGTGACAACAGGTAACTGAGGTCTGCTCCATGGAGCAAAACATTCTGGGCGATGAGGTCTCCTAGCTGTTGACTGGTTATTATAATTGCACAACTTCAGACGTGCAATTGTAGTTAACAGTCGGTAACTGTTGGCAGTACATGTGGCAGTCATGCATATGGTATGGCACATGTATGGGCCACTTAGGCAGAGTTTGTTGCTGGGGCCTACTTGACATCATGATAATTGTTGGAAATGGCCTCTTTGCAGGGTCACCCAAAACCTTTGCCTCCCTCCACTTTTCTGACAGTTTTTGCTGGTTTTAGTGCATATGCTCTTTCCCTCAAACATGGTAACATTGGTTCATACCCGATTGGCATATTTGATCTACCTGTAAGTCCCTAGGAAAGTGCACCACATGTGCCCAGGACCCGCAGATTGAATGCTACTAGTGGGCCTGCAGTACTGGTTGTGCCACTCACATAAGTAGCCCCTAAACCATCTCTCAGGTCTGCCATTGCAAGCCCTGGGTGTGCAGTTTCACTGCCACTTCGTCTTGGCATTTAAAAGTACTTTCCAAACCTTAAGCTCCCCTTTTTATACATATAAGTCACCCCTAATGTAGGCCCTAGGTAACCTATAGGGCAGGGTGTAATGTAGGTAAAAGGCAGGACATATACATGTATGTTTTATATGTCCTGGTAGTGGAATACTCCTAAATTTGTTTTCCACTACTGTGAGGCCTGCTCCTTTCATATGATAACATAAGGGCTGCCGTCATATACTGTTTGAGTGGTAGATTCTGTTCAGAAAGGGTTAGCCAGGTCATATTTAGTATGGCCAGAATGGTAATACAAATTCCTGCTTATTGGTGAAGCTGGATTTTGTATTACTATTTTTTAAAATGCCACTTTTAGAAAATGAGCCTTTCCCTGCACTTAAAATCCATCTATGCCTTACAGCCTGTCTCTAATCCACGTCTGGCTGGGCTGGTTGACAGCTCCCTTGTGCATTATACCCAGACAACAGGATACTCAGTCACACCAACACTCATTTGCATTCTGAATGGTTCTTCCTGGGCTGGAACGGTGGAGGGGCCTGAAACTTAGATTCCAAAGGCTAGTGGACTGCCCTTACACAGAGGACTGCCAAACCCCATACTGGGACCCTGACAGACAGATCTGTACTGAAAGGGAACCTTGTGCACTTCAAAACCACTCTTTGAAGTCTCCCAAACTTCTAAGATATTTTTGATTGTATAAACTGGCCCTGCCCCTACCAAACCAGACACTTCTGGACCTGAACGTGTAACCTGTCAAGAGGTGCTGCCTGGCTGCCAAAGGGCTCACCTGGACTGCTTTGCTGTGAAGGACTGCTACCTTGCTGTTGCCCTACTGCCTTGCTGGCAGTTGCCTCCTGTTTCTGAAGTCTCAGGGCCAAAAAGACTCCCTCTCTTCAAGGAAACGCCTTGTGCTCTGAAAATCGACACAAATCCTGCCAGAAACAACATACAACCTGCCCTGCATTAAGAAAATCGCAGCACCGGCCGAACCGGAACAACGCAGCCCGACTTCCCAAGTGAAGATCGATGCAGCGCCTGCATTGCGACCAGAACTTCGCCTCACAGCCCTACCAGATCGACACACAGCTGAGCTGGAATGACATAGTCCGACTTCTTGAGTGAAGAATTGATGCATTGCAACGGAACTCTGATGCATCACCTGTGACTTCGTCTTGCACACCCAAGATTTCCACGCATCTTCCACGGGGGTCAAAAGAACCCCACTTTGCAGTGAGAACCTCAGACTGTGCACCAGAAATTGACACAATGCCCCTGCAGTTTGGGGAAAAATGACGCATCGTCTGTACAGTGTTGGGAAAACCAACGCACAACTTCCTTTTTCCACACATCTCCTCCTCTGCAGGCTCAGTTCATGTAATTTTGACGCAAACCAGGTACTTTGTGCACACAAGAGAAAGCTCTTGGTTTTTTAAAGACTTAAGACTCTTCTTAAGCATTGCAAAAGTGATATTTTTAGGAAAATAACCTCTTTTTGGCATGCTACCCCATTTTCTGTCTTATGTCAGTGTGTTTGACTGTGTTCACTAGGATACTGCTAACCAGGACCCCAGTGATTATGCTCTCTCTCCTCTACATTTTGTCACTGCATACTGGTAACCCAGTATTTCACCCAAAATTGGCATAGTGGTCCCCCTTTATAAGTTCCTAGTATATGGTACCTAGGTACCCCGGGCATTGGTGTTGTAATTTAATAGCGATTAGATTAAGCATTAGCAGAAGACATCTTGTATTTAGCAACTATTGTGAACATTTGGCGGAATCCATTTTGTATTCATTACAGCCATTTTCTCTACCATGTGCTCGCCATGTGCTCTGTCCTACCTTTCTGTTAACTACTCTTGAAAATCTGTCTAGTGACAAGTTATATTTAGCATCTCCCACTTTCACACATGCCCAGTAAGATGTGCAGCTGTTAGTAATCAGTAACCAACAGTAATGTGTCAACTAGTCCTTGAAACTGTTAGCCCCTCCTACCTGTCGACTGTGCATTTCCATATGACCTTATATGTATGTAAGTCTTGCTCCTATAATTGTACCACCTTCTTTTAGCCCCTGCGTGGGTATAAAAGGACCATGCTCTCTTAGTTCAGTGTGCTACTTCAAACATTACCGAAGGGTGCTGTTAGAACTGTAGTACCACCTCATGAGGTTTAATAAACGTTGTCTTTTATTTCAGTTTCTGTGCCAACTTCTTCCTATATGGTCTGAGGACTTTGTGCAGAGAAGGGAGAACCCCTTGCTTTAGTAGGCCTTGCTGAGGCTTACTTCAACAAATTGGCGCCCGAACAGGGACTCATCAGCAACTCGGACACCCGACGGATTGGTCTCGACGAAGGATTGGGATCTCGCTGCGGATGATAAATGCCTGAGGAGACCCGAGTCTTGGCAACCACTGCGTTTTTCCCTTCTTTCGGATTTGACCATCCAGGTGGCGCCGGTCCTTGACTGAGATTGTTTTTGTTCATTCGTCATGCAGTGACCATTTGGTCGATTTTAGATCGTGGCAGTTGGAACCTGGAAACCCTGTGATTGGTAAGAGCCGTTTTACGGCACTTGCTGTGGGTTTTGATGCCTTTGTTTGGTGATGAAGTTTAGCACTACTTACTGTGGCTCTCGTGTTTTGGGTGACTAGTCAATTTGTGTCCTTTGAATTGATATATAAATTGCAATTTATATAGGCAGGTAATGAGGAGAATTTTCTCCAATTTAATTTTGATTTGAACGGCACCTTAAGTGCTACTTTGATTATAATATTGCGTATCCTGCACTATTTTTGGCATGCCTGTTTTTAGCGCACTTTGTAGGATGTGTTGCTTTTGTAATGGTACCAATTTGAGACTGGAAGAATCGCAACCAGCACCCTCAGAGGGGACGCCCAATAGAGATATGTATGTTAAACATGGTCTTTCTTCTATAATGTACAGCACATTATGGAGTAAATACACTTGTGCGGATCCTGAGTTACGTTGGCCTATGCATGGGTCATTTGATTTGCGAAAGATTGAGTATGTGGAACAATGTGTGTGTAAGCAAAGGCCTAGGCAAGATATGTTTGACTGTGTACGAATGTGGGAGAAAGAAGTGCGTGGAAGAGTAAAGCGTGAGCAAGCCTTGCTTGAGAAAGAGCAGCGGAAGAATGTATATGTGAAAGCATTGGAAATGAGAAAGAAAGAAATAAATGACTTAAAGGAGCTAGAAGAGAAAGAACGTAAATTACAGATCACTGGCCAATACACCGTTAGGCAACCTCTCTATCCTATCCTTAATAAACCACACGATGATTTTTTGTTACTAGATCGTCCTCCACCTCCGTATGTCGTTCCTTCTGCCACTCATGAGTTAGCTAAGGTCTCCAGTTCGTAGCAACAGAGGATACGAGACAGTCGCTCTATGTTGCCTGCTGACCGTGCGTCTGAGCTTAGATCTATTGCTCGTAAAACAATTCGTAGCATTGTCTCTGCTTCTGAACTTTTAGACAACATGAAAGGGTGGACGGAAAAGGAGCAGCTATATTTTACTGAGGCATTTGGCACAGAAGTTATTGAACTATATCGGAAATATTCTGATGAGTTAGAGCCCGATGATGTAGCAGCTGATCATAAGCAAATGCGTGATGGTCTTTTTGTTTTCTCCCAGGTGGCTGATGCAATTAGGCGTTTGGTGAAATTATGTGTTGTGGCAGTCCGTTTGCGAGAGGAGAAAAGGGCCGTGGACGTAGTTGCACTGACATCTCAGACAGGTGGGGTGCAATGTTCCATCTTCGGAACAGAGAAGACTATGATAGTTCATGCGAAACCAATGCGGGAGGCCGCGCCTTTGTATATTCCTCCCAAAGGATTGAGTACAAGTGATGATAAAACTTCTGTTGATGCTAAGGGTTATTTTATTTATAATTGGGTGTATACTCCTTGGAATAGGGCAGATGTAATGGCACTTAAAACAGCATTACCTGACCCGCGGAAAAATCCAGCAGCCTTTTATGAGGAAGTCGAGGGAGCAATTAGTTCTTGTACTATGACTTTGGCTGACATTGATTTATTTTTCAGATTGATATTACCGCCAGATATGTGGAGAACTGTTCATAAAGTTGATGATCGTGTAGTTTTTGGGGCGTCATGGAAAGAATTAGAACAGATGGACTGGGATAGGGAACCTGCGATTCTAGATCTTCCCGCAGCCGTATTAATTAAGTTAAAAATGATTATTCCCCCTAAAAAGATAGATTGGACTGTTTTAGCGTCTTGTAAGCAAAAGGCAGATGAATCGGCCTCTGATTTCTTTATACGCTTTGAAGAAGCATTTCATGATTTTAGCGGCCAGTTATTGTCAGATGATACGGGCAGACATTTGTTTGTCGATAAATATGTCGCAAATCTGTTACCAGGAATAGCTAGTGGTCTAAAAGCTAGTGAAAGTTCATGGACTACCTCTACTCCGGTTTCTCTTTTGACTATGGCTCAGTATTATGAACGTCAGGAATTAGAAGCAAAAGGTAGCGAGGATAAAAAGATTAAAGAATTAAACAAGGTTATTTTGCCTCAAGCTTATGGTCTGCCTTTTAGAGGTAGTGATAGAGGTGTACGTGGATCTTATGGTTCTTCTTACACTCGTTCGAATTTGTCTGTTGATTAGTGTGCGTATTGTAAGAAATGTGGGCATTGGGCTGCCGATTGTCCAGCACTACGTGTTCAGCAATGTTCACGTGGTCGGGGACAAATGAGAAATCGCTCAGGATATTCAGTGCCTAGAAGAAGCACGAATGATCATGCTAGGGTTGATGGTAATGTACGATGGCAGGATGGGTTTAACACTTTTGATAAACGCAACCAATACCAGATGTCTAACTATGTGCAGCCTGATTTCCAAGATTCTGCTTATGCATAGGATTGCCTAGGATGGGGTAAGGAATCAGTTGAAGTTCCATTAGATCAGAGGGGTCCCTATGTTAAAGCACATGTTTTGGGTTCTACTGATCAGTTTCTGGTTGATACAGGAGCTACTCGTAGCGCCTTGTCTAAACAATTGATTCCAAGGGCTCCCCTGTCTGGCTTAACCATTACATTGATAGGTTTCGATGGAACACCTTCCCCTAGCCCATTGTCACAACCACCTGCATTCCATGTTGGTAAATTTACTGCTCCATGTCCATTTTTGCTTTCTCCTAATACACCAGACAATATTGTGGGTCTTGATATGCTCAAGTATTTCAGGGCTACAATACGATGCTCTCCTGAAGGGGTGTGTGTTATTTGAAATGATAATCATCCTGTGATGGAAAGAGTTTGTCTTGTTAAAGAAGATATTGCATTAGCTTCTGTTGGAAAATGGGTTATTGGTAAGGGCAGGTAGGTACCTACACTTAGCAATAGGCCACTCACCTCCACTAAGGTCCAGTTAGGTCTCAGTAAATTAACCCCAGCTCAACCCTTGGTAGCTTGGCAATGAGCGTCAAGGCTTAACTTAGGAGACAGAGTGTAAAGCTTTCAAATATCACAAAACAGTAATTAAATAAAACACAGGAAACAGTGTAAAAATCCAAAACCAATTTATAAAAATAGATTATATTTTTATCTTTAAAATGTCACCAAAACGAATAAAATCAGATAAGGGGAACCGGATATATGAATTTTTAAAGAATTATTATTTTTTTAGCGCCTAGAAACAAAAAGCGCCAATCGGGTCATCTGGTTGCACCTCGACCGGGGCAAAGTCAAAGTTTCACGCCGACCGCGATGGAGCCCTGCTCAGCTACAGGCCGCGGGAGGCCTTGGTTAAAAGTTTACCTTCACACTTAGGGGGTCATTACGACCTTGGCGGGCCGCCCGCCAGTTGTCTGGGGTTGCAGGACGTGGGGGTGTTGCTGGTTGCTCCAAATGTCCTTCTCTACCTTTGAAGACCAGTTTGGCAGCCCTCCCCCTTCCTGCCTCACCATCTGCTGAGGGGAGATTCCTTCCCACAGGCACATTCCTTTGTGTGAAGCCAGGCCACTTCACACCTCATCAAGGCAGCTTGGCCAAGCTGCTAGAGGCTGGCCAATCATAGCACAGCAGCAAAAACAATGCAGGGCTGAAATTGGCAACTTTTCAGGTAAAGTTTAAAACTCTTTACCTGAACAAGTAAGATTAAATCCAGCAACTGGAAGTTGTGGGATTTATTACAACAATTAATTTGATACCAAACTCTTGGTATGCATCATTTAAGGAGACTTTAAAAATTAAAATAAAGTCTTCCCATTCTAGCCTATGAAACAATGAGGGAAAAACAAATGTGGCTGTTTTTACCTCACCAGGGCTTATAAAACTATTTTTATGAAGTCCCTGCTTATAGTTACATGCCACCCAGCCCTAGGGGCACATAGGGTACACCTTAGGGGTGACTTATATGTAAAAATAAGGTAGTTTAAGACTTTGGAAGTACTTTTAATTCCAAAGTCGAATTTGAATATAACTTTAATTTAAAAGCAGCCAGCAAGGCAGGCCTGCCTTTAAAATGACACTGGGCACCTCAGCGGTGCACTACCTATGCTGTGGTCCCTAAACCTACATGCCCTACCATATACTAGGGACTTATAGGTAGGTTAACTTAACCAATTATAATTAGCCTAATTTGCATATCCATTTTACACAGAGCACAGGCCCTGGGACTGGTTAGCAGTACCCAGGGCACCATCAGAGTCAGGATAACACCAGCAAAAAGTGGAAAATGGGGGCAAAAAGTTAGGGGGCCTCTGCAATCAGCCCTGTTTTCTCACAGCTTCACTCCCTAGTACGTTTTGGGCTACTTCAGATACTGATGTGGGACAAATGGTTATTCCACTGGTACATATTAGTGTCAAGGAGGGAGCTGTATTGCCACGTTTGCCTCAATACAAAATTTCACAGGAGGGCGAAAAAGCACTCACACGAATTGTGCATGATCTTATTGCAGTTGGAGTTGTTGAGGGAAGTTCCGTATAATGTTTGTAACATTCCGATTCTTCCTATTCTGAAAAAGGATACTGATACTAGGATTTACTGATTCATTATTGATTTATGAGAAGTCAATAAGATTGTGACACCACAATATCCTTTTGTATCTGACATCACAACACTTTTTACTTTGGTTCCCCCGACAGCAACTTCGTTCTCTGTGATAGACTTGAAGAATGCTTTCTTTTCGATCCCTATTGATCCTGACAGCCAATATTTGTTTGGTTTTACTTTGAATAAACGATCATGTAGATTTTGCAGAGTTCCTCAAGGCTATACTGAGAGTCCTAGTATTTATAGTCAAGCGTTAAAATGACAACTTGATTCTTTTGCTTTGCCTGAAGGTGTGGTTCACATACAATATGTCAATGATATTTTGTTGCCAGCTGATACCTTTGAGCAATGTGAAAAGTGCACTTGTCCTTACTTTCTTTTCTTGCTTCACACCATCATAAAGTGTCAAGAAAGAAATTGCAATATTGTAGACCAATAGTACCCTATTTAGGTCACCTTTTGTCTAAGGAGGGCCGTGCACTTACATCAGATCGTATTCAAGCAATTTTAGGCACACCAGTACCCTCTACTCAGAAAGATGTTTGTGCATTCCTTGGTCTTACTTCTTTTTGTAGGCAATGGATCCGAGGGTTTTCACACATTGTCAAACCTTTGCTAGCACTTTTGACTAAAGATACTCCAATGCCCCTCTCATGGACACATGAATGTGAGACTGCTTTCCGGCAGCTACAACAAGCCCTTTGTTCAGCACCAGTATTAGGTACTCGAGATTACATGAAGCCTTTTGCACTTTACGTACATGAGAAAGATGGATGTGCATGGTCAGTTTTAGTACAGACACATGGCGATAAGCAGCGTTCCTGTGCATATTTTTCAGCAGTACTTGATCCTGTCGCTTGAGCGTTGCCTGGGTGTTTTCGTTCAGTTGCCGCAACAGTTGTGTCAATACGTTAGAATAAAGGGATAGTTTTGTCACACAAGATGTTGGTGTTAGTACCCCATACGGTTGATGCTCTTTTAAATCAAACAAAGACACATCATTTAACTAGCGCTCGCCTGACAGGATATGAATTGACATTGCTGGCTCCTCACATTACACTGAAGATATGTGCAACACTAAATCCAGCCACTTTGTTGCCATATCTGGTGACTCAGCCTCAGTCACAAGAAACACATGATTGTATATTCCTTACCGAAGAACAGACAAAGGGTCGTATTGATTTACGAGGTACGCCCCTTCCAGATGTAGACGGGGAATTGTGGGTTGATGGGTCTTGTTTGAAGTTGCCAGATGGTACGACCTCAGCTGAATATGTAATCGCCACAATACACACGGTAGTGGAGACAGCTCGTATACCACAGAAGTCAGCTCAAGCAGTTGAACTAATAGCTTTGACACAAGCATGTGAGCTTAGTACTGACTTATGTGTGAACATTTATGCAGACAGCCGCTATGCTTTTGGAGTGGCTCATGATTTTGGTTTGCTTTGGAAGGACAGAGGCTTTCTCACATCCCACGGGATGCAGATAATGCACGGAGAATTAGTTAGTAGATATGTGTGTGTGAATGTAATGGTAATGTCATGGCATTGTGTGATGTTTGCTATGGAGAGTATTTTGTCTTGTGTTGTCCATTGTGAGCATGTATAGTGTTGGACATGTCCCACAGATATGGCTAGATTCTTGATCTGATGTGTGTCAGATTGAGTTTTGTTAGTGCATTCATGGAGTGCATTTTCCTGTTCATGTGTTCATTTATTTGTGTGGCCTTTGCAGCTAATTCCTGTAGATGTATATCCCATGCAGTTGGAATTGTATGTGCTTTGTTGACTTGCACTTCCACATTGTGCAGATGTGCCTGACATTTGTATCTAGTCATGTTTGTCCCCGAGACACACAAAGAGCCGTTTCCTGTGTCATGTTGTTTTGGGGCATGTGCAAAGTGATGTGTTCCAGTGCAGCATCCTTCCATGATTGTTCCTGGTGCCCCCATCCCAATTGTGCAGATGTTGTGTGCATAGTGCCCTTTGTCTATTTGTCTCTCTGTGTATAGTGCATGCCATTGTTCTTCCATTGTGCTGTGATGCGTATGTCCATTTGTGTCTGTGTTCCCTGCCACATGGATACTTATGTGTGTTGTATTTGACAACAGTCCCTGGCCTGTATAGAATTTGAATGTGTGAGTTGTATTTTTATGTGTGATGTGTGTAGTTGGTGATTGTTAGACCTGGCATCTTTTGGTGTGTTTGCCCTGTCTTTTTGCCTTGTGGCCTCCTGTTTTATGTTATGCTGGACTCTGTTTTTGCTGGTTTATTGTCTCTGCGCACTTTACCACTGCTGATTAATGCTAAAGTGCCAGTGCTCTGTAGATAAATTTTACAGGTGATTGGTTTATCCATGATTGACATATTTGATTTCCTGGAAAGTCCCTATTAAAAGTGTACTATGGGTGCCCAGGGCATGTAAATTAAATGCTACTAGTGGGCCTGCAGCACTGATTGTGCCACCCATATGAGTAGCCTTTAAACATGTCTCAGACCTGCCACTTCAGTGTCTGTGGGTGCAGTTTTGCACTGCCAGTTCAGCCTGGCAAGTGTACTCACTTGCTAGGCCCAAGGATTTCTTGCCACACCAGTGGGTGGGCCCAGCCAGACCTAACCTTCAAAATTCAGTTTCTGTCATTTTGGATTTTTAAGGAATACTACTCCCTGGGATAGATTTTTGTCACACTTCCCAGGAAGTGGTCATCCAAGAGAGTAATGGCCTGCCTGTGATTGGACAGGTGATCCCCTGCTTTTCACCACAGGAGCAAGGATACATTTGGCAGATCCGTGCCCATACCTCAGATCCTTACAAGGAACAACATCAGAAGAAGAATGACTGCTCTGCTGACCTGCACCGTGGACTGCACTCTGAAGGACTGCACCAGCTGCACCCTTGGTCTTCACCACTAGAAGGAGTTTGCTTGTCTTCAACTGGTTCAAGAAGGGACTCTCTGCTGGCTACAGGGGAATATAGCTAACCAGAGTCCCCTGCATTGAAACCTGAAGAAACTGACCAGCTGACCAGTGGCTAGTGGTCATTTTTGTATTTGAACCAGGTCCATTCTGGGAGTTGGAGTCCTAACCCTCAAGGAGCTTCTGGAACCTTGGTATGAGCTGTGGACTTCTAAAGAACCTTCAAAGACCATCTGGAAGAAGATCCAGAACTTTGAAGAAGATTGGATAACTTTTGGTACAAAGCTCCATAAAGGGACCGCCCCCTGTTGTGAGTCAAGCCAGATTACATCAACCGCTACCTGACCTGACTTGCAGGTTCATCCTGCTTAAAAGCTCCAGAGCCTCAGACTTCCAGGACTTCACCAGGGGCACCTAGAAAGGCCATCCGATGACGTTGAATCGAAATAGGCTAACGTCAGAGAGAAAAATCTAAAAAAAAAGTGACAAATTACAAATGTTAAAGTTTGACCGGAATTTCCCACACAGCATATTTGAGGAGGGCTCCAGGGACCTCAGATCAAAATTCCGCTTTTCCCCAGGTGAAGATTTCCATCCTGGGAAATTGTGTAAGTCCGAAGGTAGAATTCGTCACCGAGGTCTCCTGCAACACAAATCTAAAACGGGCTCCAGGGAGGTCAGATCGGATTGCCCTGCTGAAGAAAGTCTTCAAGAAAAAATCTGAAGGTAAACTTTTCACTGAGGCCTCCCACTTGATGTAGCCCAGCAGGTCTCCATCACGGTCGGCCTCAAACTTTGACTTTGCCCCTGTCTAGTGCGATCAGATGACCAGATTGGTGCTTTTAGTTTCTATACACTAAAAAACATTAATTCTTTAAAAAAATCATGTCTCTGTTTCCCCTTATCCGATTTTAATTGTTTTCATGTCATCTTAAAAAAGAAAATCTAATCTATTTTTTTAATTTGGTGTTGGGTTTTTATTGTGTTTTACTAATTTACTGTTTTGTGATTTTTAAACACTTTACACACTTGTCTCCTAAGTTAAGCCTTGACGCTCATTGCCAAGCTACCAAGAGTTGAGCTAGGTTTAATTTATTGAGACCTAACTGTACCTATGTGGGGGTTAGTAGCCTATTGCTAACTGTAAGTACTTACCTGTCCTTACCAATAACTTTCCAACAAACATATATTGGTGAACAGTCTAGATCCAATCACACAAACAAAAGAGAAAGTACTTTTTTTGATGTTTCAGATTAAGCATTCTACCTGCTCCCTACATGTAATGTAGAAAGTGCATAATGTGGACAATTTGTATCAAATAATATATTTTAAATCCAATACATATTGCAAATATTAAAACATAAAATTGATTTCTTAACAGTTTTTAGTGCAAATATTTGTATTTTATCGATACAGTTTTGATTTTTTATCTATTATTTTGCTCCAAATATAAATTTAGAGAAAGATCAAATATATGCAAGTACACAAATTTACACCCAAAAGTTACACCCCACTATTATTGCACGAATTTTAAAATATAATTTATATAGTGGCAGTAATTCAGAATTCACATTTCTTTTTTCTGAAGTTATTTCTTAATCTTCCCTACAACATCTCACTACCCATCAAACAAATAACAAAAACAAAGGGCCTGATAACAGAGTTTGGTGTAGGGTTCTGTTACTTTGGTTTGCCAAAGGGGTTCTCAGTTACTTTGCAAGTGTACTATATCCTAATGTACTTGTAAAGCTGGAGATCCGTCAACTTTGTGTTAGAGTACAAGTCGGCCAAACTCTAGATCAGGCCAACTAGCCTCAAAATATAAAAATAAATATAAACAATATTTGATCATTGAAAACACATCAAACATTTAATTGATTAAAACAATGTAAAAATGTAAAATATATTTCAATTTTTTTGTTTAACCAAAATGATTTCCTTCTGCAGTACAAACATCGGATACCCCCAAAAATCCCATATTCCCCAAAAAATGAATTTAAAAAAAGGAAAATAATATAAGTTAAAACTTATTCATAAAAGCATTCTAAAAAAATAAATAAACATGACAATATACATATATTATGTACCTCAATATTTCAGTACACTGCATATTTTCCATCATTATCATTATCATTTTATCATTTTCAGCAATAATAACTAAAAGAAGCACTTACCATTGATATAATGGCCCATTCTATTTTTGTAGTCACATTACTTTGGAGATGATATGGTGAAACAATTTTTTAGAGTCAGGTGTCCTACCAAAAATGTAGCTATCAGCATTTGTTCAGTTCACCTCAAGAAGTCATTTTACAGTGTCTTTCATGAATATTCTGAGAAGTATTTGATAGCCTTTAGTGAGATAGGTCATCATCAGAGATTTGCCACTCAATAGATTGAAAAGAAAAAGATGAAATGCAACTAACTCTAGACACTTCAGACTGTCCCAAAGGATGGGTAAAAGAGGATATTAAGGCTAAGTATAGAATTTCAAAACTAAGGTCCTCATTATGAGTTTGGCGGTCCCACCATAGGACTGCCAAAGTCGCAGAGAGGATACCACCACCACCATGGTGGTGACGTCCCCCCTGAGTGTATTACAATGTTCCCACGGGGTTGACTGGTGGGAACATCATAGTACAAGGTTCCCTTAAGGGAGCTGAAGCCAATACCATAGCACCCCAGCAGCACTGGAATGCGTGCTGTCTGCAAAGCAGAGAGTGCGCATTCCGAAGGTGCTGGGCAGTAGTGCCCCTGCACTGCCCATGCCATGTGCATGGGTAGTAAAGGGGCACCCCTGTGGCCACCAGCACTGGCTTTCCACCAGCTTTTCCATGGCAGGGTTCCCACCATGGAAAGGTTGGCAGAAAAGCTAGGTTGTAATGAGTCAGGTGGCGCTGAGTTCAGTGCTGCCCTGGCTCAGTGCATCTCCAGCCACTATCACCATGTCGGGAATCATGTTCCTGGTAGGAACAGAGGTCTTTAGGAGAATCTACCCACCAGGGTTTTGATGTGGCAGTCGGACCGCCTGGAGTGCGGCGGTCTGTCAGTCACCGCAAGTGTGGTGATCCTTGAACCATTCTTGAATTCTGAGAAACATTTGAGCATACTCAAACTTCCCTTGCTCAAATATTTGGTTTGAACCCATTTCATATAAATAGATTTTATGACATGCGTCAATCCAGCTGGAACAGATTTGTGAGACAACCACTCAACCAATGATTTTGGAGACCTATTTGCTTCAGCAATTTATGTACAAAGTTCATTCATCTGAGTTTACCACCTTCCATCAAGATCAAGATATCTCATATGTGTATCTAGAGGGCTTCAAATCTTCCGTGCACCAAATTCATGCAGAATCTATTAGAGATCTGAACTACAGAAGATATGCAACAAAGCATAGAGTGGATGTAGCAATGTGACCACTTAATTAGGTACTTCAGAAATCAATTTTCAGCCACAGTCAGTATGGATACATTATCATTGCGTAGATTTCAGACCCAAAAGCAGTACCTGATTGATCTTCTGCCTTGTAAACGTCAAGGGCCATGTTCACACAGCCTTGTAATAACTCATAACTTGTCACACCAGCACAGGTTTTACATGTATATATATGTATAAATGATCTGAACAAGTGTACAAGTCCTGGCTGCTGTCAACTTATATTTTCAGTCCTTAAGAAGGAGAGAGGCAAATTGAGTTTTTTTTTTTCATTGAATGAACTGTTCACACAAATTCTGCACAATCATTACTTACATAGCCCTCAGCAAACATTAGAACATCGGGTTTACGGTTCTGTTTGCATGGATATGGAGAACCTCGTGAACGCCGCACAGCACCAGTGCAAAGAAGGACGGACTCGATAAAATCATCACCACATGTCCAATAACTTTGGTATAATTTGTTCTATTAAATCATGTATTATCACGTCATGTTATGTGCATTTGTATAATGCACAACTCACCTTGGAGGTATCCTAGCGTTACAATTTGGCAATTTTTCACATCTTTTTTGCCTCTGGTATTTCCAGGATATGGACTTTGACAGTTCATTATCCTTTGGTAATGATGGTGTTTTATGGAAAGACAGGGCTGTTTGTTATTGGTTTTTCATAACGCGATTTTCGGTCGTACTGAGAATAAATAATGCAGAATGCAGAACAGATTATAACACCGGGAATTTTTTGTGTACTATACAAGAACGAGTGTTTTAAAGAGGACAAATACATTCACAAAGTAGGAGGTAATAATGTATACATATAAATGACTTAATTAGCCCCTTTCAAATTATGGTTCATACGTGGGGTAGACTGAACTAAATAGTGTTAATGAAGAATGGTAGTATAATAAGTGAATGCCAAGTACTTTGTCAAACTCCTTTGCCAAATTTCATGCAGAAAACTATCTGTCTTTCTTTTAGTCCCTAATCAATGTTTACAGATGGCAGAACTCCTAGTTCGGACGGCTCATTAGCTTACTATCTCTGTGTTGACTTTTAAACCAAGGACACCAAAGAAGAGCAATACAATAAAACGTGTGATAATTTAAGTGCACCAAACTCATTTACAAGCAGGGCTGCAGGTATACGCAGGGCTTTCAGTAGCGAAGATACAAATTGTTACCTTGAGAAGTCTTCTGAATTGTAGGATCGGGGTACCGCTTTAATGGCAGGACCTCAGTACTGCAGTTTCCCATTGTGGAGATATGGTCACAACTGTGAGGCCTCCTCCATGGAAGTGAATATAAAAAAGGGTAAAAAAAGAAACCCCAAAAATCTAAATGTATTGGTGTCATGTATTTGTAAGTAACAATTCCATGTCAAAATCCCAGATGAGTCCACAAACCATGCACAACCCAAATAGTCTGTGCCATTTAGATTTTGACTCTCCACAACCTTGATACCATGGAAGAAGGGAAAAATCTAAAAAAACATACTAAATAGGCAAATTATTAATTATTCATAACATCAGCTGGAGTCAGACATCCTTCCTCACAGTAGGAATTCTACATCAATAACACCAGTAGTCAAAATCGGGGCAGTACTACACTGTGTGGCCACATGCTCATTTCTATTCTCTGTGGCAGTTATCTGGTGGAATGCCACAACCACCTTTCTGTGGTGTGCTACAAACATATCTTTCAACTATGATGAGACACATCAACAGTTGCATAACACAAAATGAATATTTAGCCAATGTGAAGGAAGCTGAGTATGCTTTGGCTTGACTTACACATGTTGTCAGAGGAAGTTAAGCAGCACATATTGCCTTGATGGCAACATTCAACAGAAAACAAATCTAATGGAATATCAAAAACAGCTATTCAAGCTGTCACTGTACACGAGCTGTACATCCAAAGTGTGTATCTGTCACAGGATCAATACATGTCCCCTTTGTACTTTGCAACGCCAACATATCACTGCAAATGTCACAACTTTGAAATGTCCAAATGAAGATAATATCATGAAGGATCCCAAAACAGAATAACAGGGAAAATGAATGATTTCACAAAAGATCAATAACTCAAATGATTAGTTAGAAGGACACGTATATAGCACAATCAAAGATAATCAACATCAATAAACACACTTGTCAACATATGGAAGCTTTGATCAACAAACATCTTTGCCCTGGGCTTTCCTGAACTAACCATTGCTACTAAATAAGCATCAAAGATTGAGATGTTCACTATGTTAGAAGCTGTTCTGACATTTGCTGTTATGCTAAACGTACACTCAGATGAAGAAGTGGTCAATAACATCTTGACATATGCTAAATTCTTCCTCTTGACCACTGTCATCTTCATTTCCCATTTCAGCATCCTCACCAGGTGGCTATTCATGGTCTGTTTCCTGCGATGATTTGGATGTTCCATCACAGGGCACTGTTATTGGCACACTTCATCAGGTGAGTAGAGGAGGGCTCCACCAGTCTTGTCCAGACAGAGAAATTTGGCCTCAGTAGTCAAAAAGCTCAGTTAACTGGCCTCCGCGTACTTCCATGGGCATTGTTGGATTCCTCACTGGTGATAAGGACCATGGTTGGTAAGGATACGCTGAGTCTCCTAATGAAAGTAAAAAATCTATTGAACAAAAATATCTCATCCCATTGGTCATTTCTAAACTATGAATAAAGCAAATGATCCTCATGTCATATTGTAATTACCAACAAACCAGGCATGGAAGTTCTTCTGATTGTGATAGACCTGTTTCCTGGCGTGTGGTGGCAAAAAGGCAATATGCATGCCATCTGTTGCTCAGACCACATGTGGAATGCCAACCAAAGCATAAAAGGTTCCTCTCACATTGGTAAAATCCTGATGTCATGGAAACTGGATGAAGCTGTTGAAGTGTCTCAACACTGAAGCAAGGACTTCTTGTAACATACCACTGAAAGTTTGTTATAACATGCATCCAGATACGGCCACACTGGACTGGAAGGATTCTGTGGCCACAAAATGATGTACTGCCATGAGTTTCACTATTGGTGCTATTGCTGTTGTATTCTTGTTGTGAAAATGAAGACCAGGCTTCAGCTGCTGACATACATCCAGGATAGTTTACCCATTCAATCTGAATTTTTATGATGCCCCTTTCATCCATGGTGACAAGATCTGGAACCTGTCTGAAGACTTGAGGTTGCCTTTTCTA